>NC_045766.1:98657624-99282624 GCF_008692025.1 Phocoena sinus | reverse complement strand
TGGAATATTCTTGGTTGTAGGTCTTTCACCTTATCACTTTAAATATATCCTGCCACTCCTTTCTAGCCTTCAGAGTTTCTGCTGAAAAGTCAGCTGATGGCCCTATGGGACTTCTGCTGTATGTTACTCATTGCTTGTCTCTTTCTGCTTTTAATATTCTCTCTTTATCTTTAATTTTTGCCATTTTAATTACAATGTCTTGGTGTGCTCTTCTTTGAGTTAGTCGTGTATGGAACTTTGTATTTCCTGGACTTGGATGTCTGTTTCCTTTCCCAGGTTAGGGAAGTTTTTCAGCTATTAGGCTTTCAAATATGTTCTCAGACCTTTTCTCTATCTCTTCTTTTTCTGGTACCCTCATAATGCAAATATTAGTGTGCTTGATGTTGTCACAGAGGTCTCTTAAACTGTTCTCATGTTTTTTCATTCTGTTTTCTTTTTTCTGTTCCACATCAGTGGTTTCCACTACTCTATCTTCCAGGTCGCTGATCTGTTCCTCTGTATCATTTAGTCTACCGTTGATTCCTTCTAGTGTATTTTTCATTTCAGTTATTGTATTCTTCATCTCTGGTTGTTCTTTATATTTTGTAACTCTTCATTAAAAACTTCTAATTTCTCTCTCTGTGCATCCGTTCTTCTCCTGAGTTCTTTGATCATCTTTATAATCACTACCCTAAGCTCCTTCTCAAGTAGACTTCCTTGCTCCACTTCACTTAGTTCTTCTTTTGGAGTTTTATTTTGTTCTTTTGTTTGGAACATGTTGTTCTGTCACTTCATTTTCCCTAACTTTCTGTTTTTATTTTTGTGTATCTGATAGGTTGGTTATATTCACCAACCTTGAAGAAGTGGCCTTTTGTAAGAGATGTCTTATGTCTCAACAGTACACTCCTCTCTTGTCACCAGAGCTATATGCTCTAGGAGTTCCCCCCCATGAGGCTGTATGGGTCCTTCTGTTGTGTCGGGCTAACTGTGTGGGTAGTTTCGTAGGCCTGGTTGGCTCCTGGTTCATTGGTTGCCAGGTCCTGCTTTGTGTGGAGGCTGATGGCCACTGGTTGGCAGGATCAGCTCTCGAGGTAGCTGACTGCATAAACTCAAGAGGCCCTAGGGCTACAGCTGGTTTACTGGTGGGCGGAGTCAGAGTCCAGGAGATCCTGGGGCTGTTGCCTGCCCACTGGTGGCTGAAGCCACGTCCTGGAGCTAGTGCTGGCCTACTGGCAGGCAGAGCCAAGTCCTGGGTTCTGGTTGCAGGGCCCAGGGGTCCCATAGCAGGTGTTGAATCGCTGGTGGGTGGGGCCAGTTCCTGACACAGTTGGATATGGGGCCCAGGGTGTCTTGAAGCTTGTGTTCACCCGCTAGTGGGCAGGGCCAGGGCCCAGCCAGTCCCAGAGCAGGGTCTGGCCAGGGCAAGGCTGGGATAAGCTAGAGAAGGATTCCAAAATGAGCTTACTGGCACCAGTGTCCACATGGTACAACGAGTTCCCCAAAATGGCTGCCTCCGGTGTCTTTGTCCCCAGGGTGAGCTTTACCTCTCCAAGATCAGCAAAGTAGGTCTGACCCAGGTTCCTATCAAATTACTGCTTCTGCCCAGAGTCCTGAAGCCCATGAGAGTTTGTGTGCACCCTTTAAGAGTAAAGTCTCTATTTCCCCCAGTTCTCTGGGTCTCCCAAAAGTGAGCCCTTCTGGCCTCCAAAGACAAATGCTCTGGGGATTCATCTTCCCAGTGCAGGACCCCTGGGCTCAGGTGCCTAGCATGGGGCTCAGACCTGTCCCTCCTTTGGGAAAACCTCTGCAGTTATAATTATTCACTCATTTGTGGCTCACCTACCCAGGGGTATGGGATTTGACTATATCTCTACTCCACCCCTCCTACCCATCGCATTGTGATTCCTTCTTTATGTATTTAGTTGTAGAATATCCTTTCTGATATATTCCGGTCTTTTTCATTGATGGCTATTCTGCAAACAGTTGTGATTTTGGTGTGCCCATGAGAGGAAGTGAACTCCATTTTGCACCTGAGAGAGTAGAGAATAAACTGCCTGGGGACAGTTCGGGAAATGAAGGCTCTGTGCCGCAGTTTAAGATAATCATCTGGGGCAAGCAGCAGTACAGCCAGGCATCAGATGTCAGGGGGTGTGGACAGGGAGCCTTTTCCTCCCACAGACGCCACCCAAAGTTGCTTCCTCATTCAGTCCTGTGGAAAACAATCACACATCTCCCACAATCTTATTGATTTTTTTTTGTCTACTTGTCTATCAATTTCTAAAAGAGGGGTGTTGAAGTGTCCACTATGATTGTGAATTTATTTGATTTCCCTTTAATATTCTCAAATTTTGCTTTATGTATTTGGAAGCTTGTCTCTTAGATACACACTTAAAATTGTTTTGTTTTCTTGATTCACCTTTTTATAATTTTTAAATGGCTTTCTTTTTCTTTGCTAATACCCTTTGTATATTGAATACTACTTTGTCTGATACTGGTGTAGCCATGCCAGTTCTCTTACACCTAAGCATATGCATAATATGTTTTGCAAGCCTTTTACTTTCAACTTGTTTGTCCTTATGTTCAAAGTGTGCTTCTTGTAAACTTCATATCTTACTTCATATCTTTCTTTTTTATCTACTCTGAAATTCTCTGCTCCAGGATAAATTCCAGCTGGACTAAATATTTAAATATAAAAATTACACTATTACAGCAGTGGAAGAAACTATGGGAGAATTTTTAAATTAGAAATTTACATATCCTTTGACCCAGCAACTCCACTTCTCAAATTTATCCTATAGATGTTCTAGCCCCTGTACAAATTTTTGTATGTACAAGTTTATTCATTATAACATTGCTTATAGTTGTAAATATTGGCAACAACACAAATATATCTCAGTTGGGTACTAGATACATAAATTATGGTACGTAGTACTGAAAGACAGGACATTCACAACTGTTAAAATAATGACGAAACTGCTCTCTGTATGTACTGATATGGGGTAATCTCCAAGCTATGAAATTAAGTGAAAAGCAAAAGGTGTAAAATAATGAGAATAGTCTGCTGTAAGAATAATATATAATAATTGTTTTCAAATATGTAAAATATTCATAAAAAGATGCCAGGATGCCAAGAAACAGATGATGATATGGGTTGCCTCTTGTAGGGAGGACAGGTGTATGGACTAGGACAAAGGTGGGAGGGAGGAGATTCTTTTGCTGCATATAGTTTTGTCTCTTCTGAATTTTGAACTATTTAAATGTATTATGTATTCAAAAGTAAAAAAAAATGCTCCCCAAATTGTAACAAGGTAAAAACATCTTGTTAAAGTATCTAGGTTACTTATAATGCTGCAACTAAAATATAAAACCAAGATCCATTTTATACTCCTACTTCTGTTTGAAGTTGACCTCTTTTTTTGTTGACAGTAAAAATGAAACCCAAAATGTTTGACCCTTTTCTAGGTGCTGTTCAGTAACTGTTTAATGAGCCCCCCACTCCCACCTCATCCATGTTTAGTTTACAGTTCCAACCAGAGGGCAGATAATCTTAAGAATAGGTATTTTTAAAATTCTCCTGTCACTCAAATACATGCTTCACAGTATATGTCTTTAAATGTTTATGTATGTGTGATATGGGAAGAAGTGATTGGAAAACAATTTCATTGGATTACAGTTTTAAGGATTTGGGAGAAAATAACCCAAAAAGCTGGAAATGTGATGATAGCCTTATTTTCTCTTTTAGATATTAAGCACCGCCGAATACCAATTTTATTCTTTGCGAACAAAATGGATCTTAGAGATGCAGTGACATCTGTAAAAGTGTCTCAATTGCTGTGTTTAGAGAACATCAAAGATAAACCATGGCATATTTGGTAAAGTTTTATATTTACTTTTCATTTTATCATTCTGAAAAAAATCTCCAAACTTTAAGGGTTTTTTCCAAGCTCACTTTATAAGTGGTAAGATGTAAGGTAAAGATTTTGTTTTATAGAATCGTGGCTTGCAGGTATTCGTTAATATATTACTGTTAAAATCTTTTCAAATCTTTTCAGGGATAGACAAATAAAAACAACTCTTTAAAAGAACAACTTAAACAACCCACTTACTCACCCAAGTTCAGCCACACTGATATCCTTCTGCACATTGAATCAGCCAACCACAGTCCCACCTCAGGGTGTTTGTACTTGTTACTCACATTGTCGGAATCATTCTTTAAGATAATTTTCCTGCTTGTTATTGCAGTTCCTTCAGGAAAGAGACCTCTCTTAATAACTCTGAAACATCACTATACCTTACCCCCATCTCTTGTTTTTTCCTTACTTTGCTTTACTTTTGTATTTCCATATGACCCCTTCTTCTTTTATTTTTTGTTTTATAGTCTGTCTTCCTACACTAGTGCATTAGTACCATGAGAGCTGGGATTTCATTGATTTTGTTTACTCTGTAACCCCCAGAATAGTAATGGTACCTGCTACTTAGTAGATACACAATAAGTATTTGTTGATATGAATAAATAGAAATGCAAAAATTAATATTATTTGGACATACTAATAAGGTTGAACTCTTAAATAATTAGTGTCTGAAATTATTATACATTGTTTATTTGGAAAGCAGTTTCTTACTAATATATATAACTCCAGTGTGCCTTTCTACCAAAATATTCCAACGAGGATAACCAGAAGTTATATATTAGTATTTTAAAGCCTACCACTACCTTATTTAAATTAACCTTCCTTCTATACACCTGCTTACCTCTCTATGCTGAAGGATATCCTTCTCTTGCCATTTTTCCCCTTTTTATAAGAAGATATCTATAGAGCAAGGCTGAACACAAAACAAGGAAGTGGTAGAGCTCAGAGAAGAACTTTAAGAGCTAACCTTGGTGCTGAAAAGAGAAGAGCTTGAGAAAGCCCTTGAAACTTTTCTGTACCCAAGGCTTCATATCTCAAGTAAAACCCTCCTTACTTTGGAAATCAGAGGAAAAGTCAGTGTTTACTAAATGATTCTTGAGTTGGAATTTGAGGTTTTATGGTTTTTGGTTGGTGAAGAAAGGAGGGACTTGGGGTAGAGAAATATCTTGAGATAGAACCTTTGTATTTTTGTATATCATACTTAAATTGATAACATCTGAAGTTGAATAATTTTTAATTTTTGCATTAAGTGTTGTGATTGCTTTGATAGAAAGTACAACATTCAAAACATAGGTCTAATTAGTAAAAGATGCAGTCCTCTTAATTTCGAAGTAGAAATTAATTTTATAAATGGAAAAATCTCTTTCTACTTAAAATAATTAGTAATTGAATTTTAACAGATTTATTGTGACACCTGAATATTTTTTAGTGAGAGAAAAAAGTAATACCTGATGCTAAAAGGATATGGACTTATAACATATTACCAGTTTCTATATTACACAACTTATAGAAGAATACCAAGTTTTTCTTTTGAATTTATCTAAAATTTTGACTTCTCCCTAATTCAAACTGGACATCTCACTACGTTCCAATTAGTGTTTCACTTGTTAAGTTTGTTTTTATCTTTTGCAATGTTTTTAAAGCATGGATGAAATTAAAAATACATTTATCCGTTAATTTTAGAGAAAGAAAGTAGCACTCAGTGATGCAGAGATAAAATATTGCATCTCTCTTGTCTTAGGTACAAGTAAATTTGGTAGGTAAAGAAGAGCTCATAGAGAAATATAGTCTGGAAAATTAAAGGAAAAATTTTTGGGTTTATTTTTGACCAGTGTACTAAACATATAGTCAACTCTGATTTTCAGGTCTGATTGTGTTATTGTTCTTCCAGTGCGTTCTTTGACTAAGTCCCTGGTGTGATATATGTACGTATTTACTTTTTTACTATCTTGTGAGGGAGACAAATAATAAAACAGGTAAATAGATGTATAAAATGTCAGTTGGGAGGATGAAAAAAATGAAGTAGACGGTGGAGACCTTGAAGATGGCGGAAAAGTAAGACGCGGAGATCGCCTTCCTCCCCATGGATACACCAGAAATACATCTACACGTGGAACAACTCCTACAGAACACCTACTGAAGGCTGGCAGAAGACCTCAGACCTCCCAAAAGGCAAGAAACTCCCCACGTACCTGGGTAGGGCAAAAGAAAAAAAGAAAAAACAGAGACAAAAGAATAAGGACGACACCTGCACCAGTGGGAGGGAGCTGTGAAGGAGGAAAAGTTTCCACACACTAGGAAGCCCCTTCGCGGGCGGAGACTGCGGGAGGCGGAGGGGGGAGCTTCGGGACCGCGGAGTAGTGCACAGCGACGGGTGCGGAGGGCAAAGCGGAGAGATTTCCGCACAGAGGATCGGTGCCGACCGGCACTCACCAGCCCGAGAGGCTTGTCTGCTCACCCGCCGGGGCGGGCGGGGCTGCGAGCTGAGGCTCCGGTTTCGGTTTTGGACAGAGTGCAGGGAGAGGACTGGGGTTGGTGGCTTGAACATAGCCTGAAGGGGTTAGTGCACCACGACTAGCCGGGAAGAGTTCGGGGAAAAGCCTGCACCTGCCGAAGAGGCAAGAGACTTTTTCTTCCCTCTTTGTTTCCTGGTGCGCGAGGAGAGGGGTTTAAGAGCGGTGCTTAAAGGAACTCCAGAGACGGGCGCGAGCCGCGGCTAAAAGCGCAAACCCCAGAGACGGGCGGGAGACACTAAGGCTGCTGCTGCCGCCACCAAGGGGCCTGTGTGCGAGCACAGGTCACTCTCCACACCCCTCTTCCGCGGAGCCTGTGCAGCCCGCCACTGCCAGGTTCCCGGGATCCAGGGACAACTTCCCTGGGAGAACGCACGGCAGGCCTCAGGCTGGTGCAACGTCACGCCGGCCTCTGCCGCAACGTCACGTTGCCTCTGCCGCCGCAGGCCCGCCCCGCACGCAGTGCCCCTCCTTCCCCCATCCCCCAACCCCCGGCCTGAGTGAGCCGGAGCCCCCGAATCAGCAGCTCGTTTAACCCCGTCCTGTCTGAGCAAAAAACAGACGCCCTCCAGCGACCTACACGCAGAGGCAGGGCCAAATCCAAAGCTGAGCTCCTGTGAGCTGGGAGAACAAAGAGAAAGGGAAATCTCTCCCAGCAGCCTCAGAAGCAGTGGATTAAAGCTCCACAATCAACTTGATATACCCTGCATCTGTGGAATACCTGAATAGACAAGGAATGATCCCAAATTGAAGAGGTGGAATTTAGGAGCAAGATCTATGATTTTTTTCCCTTTTCCTCTTTTTGTGAATGTGTATGTGTATGCTTCTGTGTGAGATCTTCTGTGTATACTCTTGCTTCCACCATTTGTCCTAGGGCTCTATCCGTCCATGCTTTTTTTTTTTTTTTTCCTTAATAATTAATTTTAATTGTAATAACTTTATTATACTTTACCTTAGTTCTTTCTTTCTTTCCTTCCTTCCTTCCCTCCTTTAGACAACGAATAACCCCAAATTGAGGAGGTGGTCTCTGAGAGCAAGATTTATGATTTTTCCCCCTTTACCTCTTTTTGTGAAGGTGTATGTGTATGCTTCTGTGTAAGATTTTCTCTGTATAGCTTTGCTTCCAACATCTGTCCTAAGGTTCTATCCGTCCCTTTTTTTTTCTAAATATTTTTTAATTGAATAACTGTATTATACTTTATTTTATTTTTACTGTATCTTCTTTCTTTCTGTCTTTTTTCCTTCTTTCCCTCCTTCCTTCCTTCCTTCCTCCCTCCCTCCCTCCCTCCCTCCCTCCTTTCTTTCCTTCTTTGCTTCTTTCTTCCTTCCTTCCTTTCCTCCTTTCCTTCTTTCTTTCCTCATACTTCTACTAATTCTCTCTACTTTTTCTCCCTTTTATTCTGACCCGTGTGGATGAAAGGCTCTTGGTGCTGCAGACAGGAGTCAGGGCTCTGCCTCTGAGGTAGGAGAGCCAACTTCAGGACACTGGTCAACAAGAGACCTCCCAGCTCCACATAATATTAAACGGCAGAAATCTCCCAGAGACCTCCATCTTAACACCAGCACCCAGCTTCACTCAACTACCAGCAAGCCACAGTGCTGGACAACCTATGCCAAACAACTAGCAAAACAGGAACACAACCCCACCCATTAGCAGAGAGGCTGCCTAAAATCATAATAAGGCCACAGACACCCCAAAACAGACCACCAGATGTGAACCTGCCCACTAGAGAGACAAGATCCAGCCTCATCCACCACAACACAGGCACTAGTCCCCTCCACCAGGAAGCCTACACAACCCACTGAAACAACTTTAGCCACTGGAGACAGACATCAAAAACAACGGGAACTACGAACGTGCAGCCTGCAAAAAGGAGACCCCAAACACAGTAAGATAAGCAAAATGAGAAGACAGAAAAACACACAGCAGATGAAGGAGCAAGATAAAAATGCACCAGACCTAACAAATGAAGAGGAAATAGGCAGTCTACCTGAAAAAGAATTCAGAATAATGATAGTAAGGATGATCCACAATCTTGGAAGTAGAATGGACAAAATGCAAGAAACAGTTAACAAGGACCTAGAAGAACTAAAGATGAAACAAGCAACGATGAACAACGCAATAAATGAAATTAAAAGTACTCTAGATGGGATCAATAGCAGAATAACTGAGGCAGAAGAACGGATAAGTGACCTGGAAGATAAAATAGTGGAAATAACTACTGCAGAGCAGAATAAAGAAAAAAGAATGAAAAGAACTGAGGACAGTCTAAGAGACCTCTGGGACAACATGAAACGCACCAACATTCGAATTATAGGGGTTCCAGAAGAAGAAGAGAAAAAGAAAGGGACTGAGAAAATATTTGAAGAGATTATAGTTGAAAACTTCCCTAATATGGGAAAGGAAGTAGTTAATCAAGTCCAGGAAGCACAGAGAGTCCTATACAGTATAAATACAAGGAGAAATACGCCAAGACACATATTAATCAAACTGTCAAAATTTAAATACAAAGAAAGCATATTAAAAGCAGCAAGGGAAAAACAACAAATAACACACAAGGGAATCCCCATAAGGTTAACAGCTGATCTCTCAGCAGAAACCCTACAAGCCAGAAGGGAGTGGCAGGACATACTGAAAGTGATGAAGGAGAAAAACCTGCAACCAAGACTACTCTACCCAGCAAGGATCTCATTCAGATCTGGTGGAGAAATTAAAACCTTTACAGACAAGCAAAAGCTGAGAGAGTTCAGCACCACTAAACCAGCTGTACAACAAATGCTACAGGAACTTCTGTCGACAAGAAGCACAAGAGAAGGAAAAGACCTATAATAACGAACCCAAAACAATATAGAAAATGGGAATAGGAACATACATATCGATAATTACCTTAAATGTAAATGGACTAAATGCTCCCACCAAAAGACACAGATTGGCTGAATGGATACAAAAACAGTACCCATATATATGCTGTCTACAAGAGACCCACTTCAGACCTAGAGACACATACAGACTGAAAGTAAGGGGATGGAAAAAGATATTCCATGCAAATGGAAACCAAAAGAAAGCTGGAGTAGCAATTCTCATATCAGACAAAATAGACTTTAAAATAAGGACTATTAAAAGAGACAAAGAAGGACACTACATAATGATTAAGGGATCGATCCAAGAAGAAGATATAACAATTGTAAGTATTTATGCACCCAATGTAGGAGCACCTCAATACATAAGGCAAATACTGACAGCCATAAAAGGGGAAATCGACAGTAACACATTCATAGTAGGGGACTTTAACACCCCACTTTCACCCATGGACAGATCATCCAAAATGAAAATAAATAAGGAAACACAAGCTTTAAATGATACATTAAACAAGATGGACTTAATTGATATTTATAGGACACTCCATCCAAAAACAACAGAATACACATTTTTCTCAAGTGCTCATGGAACATTCTCCAGGGTAGATCATATCTTGGGTCACAAATCAAGCCTTGGTAAATTTAAGAAAATTGAAATTGTATCAAGTATCTTTTCTGACCACAACGCCATGAGACTAGATATCAATTACAGGAAAAGATCTGTAAAAAATACAAACACATGGAGGCTAAACAATACACTACTTAATAATGAAGTGATCACTGAAGAAATCAAAGAGGAAATAAAAAAATACCTAGAAACAAATGACAATGGAGACACAACGACCCAAAACCTATGGGATGCAGCAAAAGCAGTTCTAAGGGGGAAGTTTATAGCAATACAAGCCCACCTTAAGAAGCAGGAAACATCTCGAATAAACAACCTAATCTTGCACCTCAAGCAATTAGAGAAAGAAGAAGAAAAAAACCCCAAAGCTAACAGAAGGAAAGAAATCATAAAAATCAGATCAGAAATAAATGAAAAAGAAATGAAGGAAACGATAGCAAAGATCAATAAAACTAAAAGCTGGTTCTTTGAGAAGATAAACAAAATAGATAAACCACTAGCCAGACTCATCAAGAAAAAAAGGGAGAAGACTCAAATCAATAGAATTAGAAATGAAAAAGGAGAAGTAACAACTGACACTGCAGAAATAAAAAAAATCATGAGAGATTACTACAAGCAACTCTATGCCAATAAAATGGACAATCTGGAAGAAATGGACAAATTCTTAGAAATGCACAACCTGCCAAGACTGAATCAGGAAGAAATAGAAAATATGAACAGACCAATCACAAGCACTGAAATTGAAACTGTGATTAAAAATCTTCCAACAAACAAAAGCCCAGGACCAGATGGCTTCACAGGTGAATTCTATCAAACGTTTAGAGAAGACCTAACACCTATCCTTCTCGAACTCTTCCAAAATATAGCAGAGGGAGAAGCACTCCCAAATTCCTTCTACGAAGCCACCATCACCTTGATACTAAAAGCAGACAGGGATGTCACAAAGAAAGAAAGCTACAGGCCAATATCACTGATGAACATAGATGCAAAAATCCTCAACAAAATACTAGCAAACAGAATCCAACAGCACATTAAAAGGATCATACACCATGATCAAATGGGGTTTATTCCAGGAATGCAAGGATTCTTCAATATACGCAAATCTATCAATGTGATAAACCATATTAACAAATTGAAGGAGAAAAACCATATGATCATCTCAATAGATGCAGAGAAAGGTTTCGACAAAATTCAAC
Source organism: Phocoena sinus (assembly GCF_008692025.1). Taxonomy (NCBI): domain Eukaryota; kingdom Metazoa; phylum Chordata; class Mammalia; order Artiodactyla; family Phocoenidae; genus Phocoena; species Phocoena sinus. The sequence goes on along the minus strand of NC_045766.1, from coordinate 99,271,541 downwards.
ACCCATTTATGATAAAAAACCCTGCAGAAAGTAGGCATAGAGGGAACTTTCCTCAACATAATCAAGGCCATATATGACAAGCCCACAGCAAACATCATCCTCAATGGTGAAAAACTGAAAGCATTTCCACTAAGATCAGGAACAAGAGAAGGTTGCCCACTTTCACCACTCTTATTCAACATCGTTTTGGAAGTTTTAGCCACAGCAATCAGAGAAGAAAAGGAAATAAAAGGAATCCAAATTGGAAAAGTAGAAGTAAAGCTGTCACTGTTTGCAGATGACATGATACTATACATAGAGAATCCTAAGGATGCTACCAGAAAACTACTAGAGCTAATCAATGAATTTGGTAAAGTAGCAGGATACAAAATTAATGCACAGAAACCTCTGGCATTCCTATATACTAATGATGAAAAATCTGAAAGTGAAATCAAGAAAACACTCCCATTTACCATTGCAACAAAAAGAATAAAATATCTAGGAATAAACCTACCTAAGGAGACAAAAGACCTGTATGCAGAAAATTATAAGACACTGATCAAAGAAATTAAAGATGATACAAATAGATGGAGAGATATACCATGTTCTTGGATGGGAAGAATCAACATTGTGAAAATGACTCTACTACCCAAAGCAAGCTACAGATTCAATGCAATCCCTATCAAACTACCACTGGCATTTTTCACAGAACTAGAACAAAAAATTTCGCAATTTGTATGGAAACACAAAAGACCCCAAATAGCCAAAGCAATCTTGAGAACAAAAAAAGGAGCTGGCGGAATCAGGCTCCCTGACTTCAGACTATACTACAAAGCTACAATAATCAAGACAATATGATACTGGCACAAAAACAGAAAGATAGATCAATGGAACAGGATAGAAAGCCCAGAGATAAACCCACACACATATGAACACCTTATCTTTGATAAAGGTGGCAGGAATGTACAGTGGAGAAAGGACAGCCTCTTCAATAAATGGTGCTGGGAAAACTGGACAGGTACATGTAAAAGTATGAGATTAGATCACTCCCTAACACCATACACAAAAATAAGCTCAAAATGGATTAAAGACCTAAATGTAAGGCCAGAAACTATCAAACTCTTAGAGGAAAACATAGGCAGAACCCTCTATGACATAAATCACAGCAAGATCCTTTCTGACCCACCTCCTAGAGTAATGGAAATAAAAACAAAAATAAACAAATGGGACCTAATGAAACTTCAAAGGTTTTGCACAGCAAAGGAAACCATAATCAAGACCAAAAGACAACCCTCAGAATGGGAGAAAATATTTGCAAATGAAGCAACTGACAAAGAATTAATCTCCAAAATTTACAAGCAGCTCATGCAGCTCAATAACAAAAAAACAAACAACCCAATCCAAAAATGGGCAGAAGACCTAAATAGACATTTCTCCAAAGAAGATATACAGACTGCCAACAAACACATGAAAGAATGCTCAACATCATTAATCATTAGAGAAATGCAAATCAAAACTACAATGAGATATCATCTCACACCAGTCAGAATGGCCATCATCAAAAAATCTAGAAACAATAAATGCTGGAGAGGGTGTGGAGAAAAGGGAACCCTCTTGCACTGCTAGTGGGAATGTGAATTGGTTCAGCCACTATAGAGAACAGTATGGAGGTTTCTTTAAAAACTACAAATAGAATTACCATATGACCCAGCAATCCCACTACTGGGCATATACCCTGAGAAAACCAAAATTCAAAAAGAGTCATGTACCAAAATGTTCACTGCAGCTCTAGTTACAATAGCCCAGAGATGGAAACAACCTAAGCGCCCATCATCGGATAAATGGATAAAGAAGATGTGGCACATATATACAATGGAATATTACTCAGCCCTAAAAAGAAATGAAATTGAGCTATTTGTAATGAGATGGATAGACCTAGAGTCTGTAATACAGAGTGAAGTAAGTCAGAAAGAAAAAGGCAAATACCGTATGCTAACACATATATATGGAATTTAAGGGAAAAAAATGTCATGAAGAACCTAGGGGTAAGACAGGAATAAAGACGCAGACCTACTGGAGAACGGACTTGAGGATATGGGGAGGGGGAAGGGTGAGCTGTGACAGGGTGAGAGAGAGTCATGGACATATACACACTAACAAACGTAGTAAGGTAGATAGCTAGGGGGAAGCAGCCGCAAGGCACAGGGATATTAGCTCGGTGCTTTGTGACAGCCTGGAGGGGTGGGATGGGGAGAGTGGGAGGGAGGGAGACGCAAGAGGGAAGACATATGGGAACATATGTAGATGTATAACTGATTCACTTTGTTATAAAGCAGAAACTAACACACCATTGTAAAGCAATTATACCCCAATAAAGATGTTTAAAAAAAAAATGAAGTAGAATAGTAAGAGAAAGAATAATGAATGTGGTCCCTCTCTGAGATCTAATTGAAGTCAGGGAGCAGTTCACACAACGGTTTAGAGGAATAACTTTCCAGATAGAGAGGCCAGCAAGTGAAAAGGCTCTTGGATGAGAATGTGCCCGGTGTTTTCTAGGAACAGCAAGAAGTCCATGCTGGCTGGAACAGAGATCTAGGGGGAAATTGTAGATGAGGCCACTGAGAAATAACCAGGCACCATGTCACATAGGGCCTTGTAGGAAATGGTAAAGACTTTGGCTTTTGTTCCAAGTACAAGTCTTACGATTTATTTGAAAGGAAAGGTAGAATTTAAACATTTGGGAATTATTAGGAAAAGATGCAGGGTTTTTAGTAGGGTAGTGACACCTCCACCAACAGGGAAGAATTTCTTAATGGTACTGTACTCTTGTTTGGGACTAGAAGTTTGTGATAAAATCAATACATTGATCTTACTTGATATAAGTATTTCAGTTACTGATGTTTTGCCATTAATATAGGTAATCCATAGTTTGCTTTGAATAATTGTGTATCTTATGCTGTTTGTTTCTGTCTTCCTATTTTTTTTTTTTTTTTTTTTTTTTTTTTTGCGTTACGCGGGCCTCTCACTGTTGTGGCCTCTCCCGTTGCGGAGGACAGGCTCCGGACGCGCAGGCTCAGCGGCCATGGCTCACGGGCCCAGCCGCTCCGCGGCATGTGGGATCCTCCCAGACCGGGGCACGAACCCGTGTCCCCTGCATCGGCAGGCGGACTCTCAACCACTGCGCCACCAGGGAAGCCCTGTCTTCCTATTTTAAAATAATTTTATGATAAGTCATATTCTTAGTCTAACAAGTAATTCCTTGTTAATTTCTGTTTTGATTAGAATCCAATTAACAGCTTTAAGGTAATTGAGTACATTTTAAAATCATGCTTCAGCACACTAAAAGGAACCCTAATCATTCAGAAAATCTAATTATGTATACTAATTGTTATTATACGATTATATTTTGAAAGGAAATAACTATATCAGTAACATGTTATGAGAAGCTATTAGTCTGTATCTTTGAAAAGGATTATTTGATACCCTAAAAATCTTCTGCATTTTATTATTTTAGTTTATATAAGTTTTTATTATTTATAAAATAATGTCACAGTAAGGATTTAGGTTTACTCTCAAGAATGGAAAGACAATGAAAAGACCCTGTGTTCAGTGTTTTATATCCATATCTCAAATATTTAATTCTTACAATAATCACCTGAGACCAATGGTGATATTCCCCCAGTTTACAGAGGCAGAAACTGAAGGCAGAAGAGTTAAACAACCTATCCAGGTTTTTGAAGCCAATAAACAAAAAACTATGGTTGAAATCTCCTGGAATTTTTTTATTCTACTAGTTTACCAAAGTTACAATTACAGGTTTATGTCTTTTAGATATCAAACTTCATGTCAAATACAGTCACTCCATCCTATGGCTAAATTACAACGGAAGTATAGCATTTCTAATAAATAAATGCTGTTGAATCATTGGGGCTGGTAGGGTGGTGTATTCTATAACACTTTTCCGCTACTGGGACAATAACTCAAAGTGTATGTTTCATTAATGCCAGTCTAATATTCCTAGAATAGTAACTTTTTAGTGATACACTTTTCCAAATGTCCATATAAATTATGAAAAATTTTCTCGTGTCTTGCTCCTGAACACTTAGACTTTTATATCCTATATATATTCAGTTTCAGTGCTTAGCCAGTTTTGCTCAGATATGTTAGTAGAATATATTAATTTGCTATATGGCAAAATTGTAAGTATTTATTCTTGTAGTTTTATGATGTAACTAAATGGATTTTTTTTTACGGATTTTATTGCAGTGCTAGTGATGCCATAAAAGGAGAAGGATTGCAAGAAGGTGTAGACTGGCTTCAAGGTACATCACAAAATACTGTGCATCTTCAGCATTTATTTCCCTTCCATTCACGTTTTCTTTCCTTCTTTACATTTTATTTTTATTATATCACTGCCTTTCTTCCTCTTGTTTCCGTTTATTTCTGCTATCAGAAAAAACAATACAGTAAGTATCCAATACTTTGCTCCATTTACTTCAATTACATTTTTGTAAAGGATTTATTTAAATAAAGTGCTTACATCAACATGCATGACATCTCTAGAAAATAATTTTAATTTATGGCAACAAATTTCTGTCAGATCTAGTAATAGAAGCACATTTGAAGTTTGGGACAAATTTTAGACCTTACTGTCAATAACTAAAAATAAATCTTCATGACATGTATCGTTCAAGAATCATGCTATACACCATATGTGGCTCCATTTATTCATAGCGTGTTTTTACAACTTTTAATACTCATATTTAGTATTATATATGCTGGTATTCTATTAATGTTTTGTAATCACAGTTCTATTTGTTATTCATCACAATAGCTATCATAAATTAAGATATATCATTTTTCCTAAGGTTACATTGTGTACTAGACACAGGAATGGATTGAAGCACAATGACCCACAGAGAGCAACAAAATGTGAATGTGAATGAAACCAAGTTCTATAGGTCCTTCTTATTACAGGACCCTTGAAGATCAGGCCAAAAAATTTCCATTTTTGAGCAAGACAATTGAGGATGATTTCTATTAGAATCTCCCTGCCCTGAACAAGGGTGAAATAACAAGAGATTATAAATTCTAGCTGTAGTCTTGTGGCTATAAATTTAATTTCTTCTACACAACCCTCTTAATTCCAGTTATTTGTGGTTTTTTTTCTCTTCTGTATGTCATAGTGGATCTAAGAGTAGCCTGCTTGTCCATACATAAAGAGACGTAGTATTTCTTTGGTTCAAAGTACTAAATGTACATCTGATAAATATTTCTATGTGTTATTAGTAAAATGTGGTGTTTTAGGTAACTGCACAGAGCATTGTATTTTTTTCTCTTTCGTGTTGTCATCATGACATTTACCATTAAACTGCAAAGAACCTTCTAGTTATATTTTACAATTAAGTGAAACTTAACTGAGAACCTCTAGTAGTTCTCAGATGAGCTAGTGGGATTTTTCTGTGAACACACCAACTTCATTTCCTAGACTGTGCAAAGAAGTGGTCAGAGTGACCACTCTGGGACTGATTCCCACATAAAACAGATAGGTTACAGAGGAACATTACAGAGAAGACACTAGAAGCATATTTTCAGCCTTTACTTCTTATTTTACAAGTGCTTATTATTGTTCACAGTGGAGATATAGCATGGATGGAAACACCACAATTGCTCATAATATAGTAATTCAAAGCACAGTAACTTACTGAAAATAGGTTGATGGTCATCTGAATTTTAAATTGTAGATCTCTTTTTTTGGGGGGGGGGTATTTTGTCTGTAACAATGAGGCCACTAGGTGTCAGTAACGATCCAACATCACAGTGCCACTTGCCAACTCTGGTCTTACCTAATTTTTGTGTCTTTGACTTTTCTGATCCATTATCTTTGCATCTTACCTCCCAAGTCTTTGTAAGAAGGATACTTTATAGGAAAAATTTTTGTGCCCTTGAGTTACCATATTATTTTATGTAACCTTTACAACAATCCTCTGCAAAGTAAGTAGTAGTATCCCCATTTTATGTGGGCAGCGTGGAATAGTAGTAAAAAGCACTTGGGCTTTCAAGTCTAGCAGATTTATTCCACTACTTATTAATTATTAACTAATGTCTCTAATTATCTTATAAAAATAAGTTTCTTCATCTGTAAAATTAAAAAATAAAATTTCAAAAATTGCCATACAGATTAAATGAAATACTGTATGTGTTAAAGTGCCTACCATAAGAAAGCACTCAAAAAATGTTAAATTTACCCTTTTACCTAACTTCTCCATTTAGTAGAGGAGGAAACTTAGTATGTAGGTTTAAAAGTATATCAGTTTGGTTTTGAGTAGGAGATCCTTTGTTCATAATTTCTATGTAACAGTAAATAGTTTACATTTTTGATGCTTCTAACTGTCTCTCTGGATTTGAAAAGAGGGGAAAACCTATACTGCAAAATAGGTAGCAATAAATATAGGAGACTAGTCTGTGCCTATAACTGTTAACTTATTAGCCAAAAGTTTTTCTGTAAATCTGTGAAGGATGTTCTGAACTTATATCTCTTCATTTTCCTTGCAAAATTCTGAAATTTCCTAGCATGATAAACCAGAAGGCCTGTGGTTCATTTTGGACCAATTTAATCTTATTATTTTAAGTTTACGGTTGAAAAATTGTGGGTAAAACATTAAATGACAGATTTTGTGCCATGATTCCATTCTCTTTTGGAAGGATTCTCAATAATTACCTATGCACTACAGCCAAAGACAAGAACCGATGAGTAGACTATGAAATATTTTTTAAAACCACCAGAGAATATACAGAAACCATTGCAGAGGTAAAGAGAGATATTTATAAAATGAAATCCTCTCATGTGACTAATGAAACTTATTCATTGTATGACTTTATCTGTATGTGAAAAGTTAATAATGCTTCCAGGTTTTAATATAAGAATTTTATAAACTATGCATATGAGTATTCCAATGAAAGACTGAGGATTGAACACACACTTAGTTTCATCCCCTCTTCAGATCTCACTGACAGCAAAGAGACTTTTGTTTAAAGCCATTTAACCCAAAAAGAATGGGAGCGACAAAAATGGCAACCAAATTTTGAAAGCCAAATATCTGATGAATGTTGAATAACTTAACAGACCTGAGAAAGCGGAATTCTAAGCTAGCACTGGAGAAAGCTGGAAAGCATCCTAATTTACATTGCAGATCCCCTCAAAGGCTCAGAAATTGATGGAAATTGGAAATAAGGATGAAGTGAGACAGAAAGGAGAAGACAGTTATACATCCTTGCCCCAAAAGAAGATTGAAGTTTCATTCTTTGCAGAGAGCCAAATAGTATCCCTGGACTGGAGAACACCAAGCACAACTGTATGTTGGCATGCTGACCTGAAAATGAGGAGTAACTGAAAGTTTCATACTGAAGGTTATAACCGTCTTCTGCCTTCTCCTATTTCTCCTAGAAGACACTGGCAATAGGTAGGAGATAGCAAGTCAACTTTGAGGAGTCAGACCAGACTAAGAGAAAAGACCTAAAGGTATTAACATCAGAAATTCTCAAGGAAACGGCTTAGCTAGATACACTAGACTGAAGATCACTTTTGACAAGCCTCACACATGTAACAAAATTCCAATCAGCTTTATAGTGTTCACCCATACATATGAGAAGATAGCAAAAGATCACCAAGTATTTGAAGATCAAAACATTAGAATTATGGAACATAAACAAAAAAGCAGATTAGAAGAAGACTATTTAGGGAGAACATTTCAAAAAACTATTAGAGTAGCTTCAAAGAGATAAGAGCGAATGTATTACTTTCATGAATATGACAAGAATACTACTTGAAAAAGAACAAAGAACAAAAAAAATGAGTTCTTGGAAAATAAGAATAGTAGAAATGGAAAACTCAATAAAAAGAAGATAAAAAAGAGACAATCTCTCAGAAGGTGCAAAAAAGACAAAGAATGGAAAGAAAAGATAAAGTAAGGAGTCATTTTAGGAGGCTCAATAACCTAATAAGAAGTTCTAAAAGAGAGAACAGAGAGAAGAGAGGGGAGAAAGTCATCAAATAAATCATCAAACAGTATTTTCCAGAACTAAATGATGAGTTTTTAGTTGCAAGGCCCCTTGAGAGCCCAATGCAGTGGATGAAAATATTCCCACACCAAGGTGCATCATTATTAAAATCGATACTGTAAGACAGAGGAAGATTCTACAAGTTTCCTGAGAAGAAAATAAGAGGTTTCATCTAGAGGATAAGGAAACAAAGTAGCAACAGACTTCTCACCAGCAACACTTGGAAGCAATGCCTGGAAGAATCTAAGGAGAAAATAATATTTGCCGGCGGTATCAGTGTATTATAATTGTATAATTAAGACATCTTCAGCCATGTAAAGTCTGAAGAGTTCACTTTCTATACCATTTACTAAGGTAGCCACTGAGGTGTACTGATCAAAAACAAAAGAATAAACCAACAAGAAAAAAAAATAGGGGAAATCTGCACAAGAGAGTTGGGAAGGAATCCCTAGGATGATAGTGGAGATCCTGGAGTGATAATGAAAGATCTCATATGAAAATAACTGGGCAAACATGGAGAACAACTGGTTCAGATTAGTTTGCACAAGACTAAGGGAGAGTTCTTCAAGAAAGTGAAATTGATTGTATACTATGCTTCATAATAGTAAAGGTTGAAACAGGGTGAGAGTAGTGGGACTGAATTAATGTTAAGTACATTAAAAAAAAAGCTAAAGCAGGGTTGGGGATGAAGAACAATTAATAACTGCAGGGAAAACAAAATGTAGTAGAAGAAAGGAAAAGTAACTGGGGTATATCACTCATTTCAGCTGTGAATAGCATTCATATAGTCATCCTATTGATGACTACATCACTGTGTTAGGAAAATGGGAGTATTGGTTACATGATGAGCGTGGCAGAAGAACAGTGTACAAGTGTTGAGAACCGAAGCCCCTTATTACATTAAAGGAACTGATATTTCAAGAAGCAATAATAAAAGCATATTATTTAGAGATACACAGGTAATCACCTAAAAGGGAGTTGAAAGTAGTTGCCTGTGAAAGGAGAAAGAGGGGATGAGGCAAGGAACTGCTTTTTTTAATACAAGCCTTGTAGAACTAGTTGATTTTAATTAGGTGCATGTACAATGACAAAAATACAAACTATAGTGTGAATTGTGCTTTTAAAAAGAAAAAAGCGTACACATAGGTTTCTACCATGTTCTTATGGATATGTCTTGGATTACTTTAGAGAATGGGTTTTGCCCTGTAGAGACTAATAATTTTTTATTTGGTTTTTATTATCAGATCAAATCCAGGCTGTGAAGACATGAAAAGATAGTATTCGGAAACCTCAACAATTTTCAATTCAAGGAATATATATTAAGGCAAACTGAATACTTTAAATTTTTTGAAAGTTTTTACATCTAAGAATACTTGATAATCTTCTGCTTGCATTTATGGACTCTGAATGAGGTTTTTAAGAACATAAGACTTCAGGTATGCTAATCTGGCCATTAATTATATAAAAACTAAATGTTTCCTGAAGGGCTCCCTCCCCAGAATTATCAACTTCTTGAAAGGTCTACATTTGATTGTAATTAGAATGTGTAAAGTCAGAGTTATCTCAGTATCTCATCTTGATTTATGATATCTTTAATGCATTTTATTTTTTAATTGTCTTCTAAAAACTTAGCTTATGATATGACTTTGTAGTATGATTATGCTTGTGAAAAAGAACTTTTAAATGTTTATAAGGGACCATGGGTAATTAATATATATTAAAGTTTTGCTATATGTCACCGTCAATAAAACATAAAATGTAATATACAAACTAGTGTGCTTTATATGATGAAAAGAATAATGCTGTGTTAATATGGTGTTTGGTGTTTTACTGTCAAACATTTGTAAACTACCTGAGACCAAGTTAAGCTGAATTTATTTATTCAGTGAATAAAACACTGAATAAATAAATGAAACATCTCTGTACCTATACTAGTTTGGCATTGTCCTAGGCAATGGTGATACAGGGTAAACAAAACATATTCCTTATCCTCAGAGAACTTAAAATTTAATGAGGGAGAATTTGAGAATCTTTTCATACAGAGTATCTAATTTTATTTCATTGGCTGACTGAAAATATTGCATTTTAAGATTAAGAGGTATAAAAATGTATTAATGTGATTCTTCATAATTATTACAACTGACTTATTCTTTCTTCCTTTAAAATGTCTCCAGTTTACTGCAGTACTTTATTAAAATAGACTGTGACTCACCAACTGTGTTTTTCCTGGGCATAAACTACTACAAAAATGTTTTTTAGAATTTTAAACATATCTCTGCCATCTACTGTATGCAAATTGTGTTACTTCTCACAACTTAGAGACTGCTTATAATTGTAAACTCTAAATAGAAGCTTTCATTTTTAATTAATCACTGGGAAACAATAGATAGAGCAGTTGTGTAAATCCTGAAAAATATTACATATAAAGAAAAACTGTAATATATAATGTGTAACACCATAAATATCCTTAGCTGTGAAAATGATAAAAACAGAAGACAAAAGGTAAGTGAGTAATAAAGATGTATTATGATAACTACAGTAGTGGTATGTTTCACAGAGATTTGAATAAAATAATTTTAAAACTTCAGTAAAAGTTCTATAATTCAGTTTCTCTTAGTCCAGAAATCCCAGTGCTTTCGAATTTGGCACATTGAAAGTCATCCAGAATATTCCAGTGATCCAGCATTTTAGCTAGCTTGCCAGCCTCTCAAATTGTTTTGATGAAGATACAAAGTGAGTCTCATTAATCTAGAACTGCCTCAAATATAAAACAGACATGAAGATGAAAACACTGTAATTCAACAAAAAAAACCTAATATGCTATAACTATTTTAGGAGGATGGAGAAAGGGATGTTTTAAGAGAATTCAAATCCTCATCTACCGTAAGGTAACAATAACAATAATAAAAGTTATCACTATATTTTGAGCAAGATATTATTACATGTATGGGATTTTGCATCATATAATCCTCATAATAGCCTTATGTAGTAGATTCTAGTGTTTGTTTTACAGACAAGGAAACTGAGGCCTAAAAAAGGATGTTTATGGTCACAGAGCTAGTAAATGGTGGTGCTGGGATTCAGAACCAAACAGTCTGTTTAAAATGGATGATTCAAGAGCTAAGAGTATTACTGATTTTAGAAATATAGAGATATCTGCCATAAGAATAGCTAAAAGGATGGGAAAAATCTCTCACTGGGGTGGGAGACCAGGATTGGGGTGCTGGAGCTCAGGGACAAGGGACTACTTTTTTTTTTCTTTTTGCTTGTTTTAAGTCTATTAACACTTCAAAATTTAAACTCTGGGCAGGAATGACTATGATAAAAATAATTCTTGAAATTATGTTGATTTGTTGATTCTAAATTAGTATTCCACAAACTACAGTAATTTACACCTATGAAAATATGTAGAAGAGAGTACTAAATGCTTCCTTTGTTTTCATGATCTCCAGATATAGTTTATAGTCTATATAAACATCCATTCGTACTCTACATTTTCATGTAAAGATTATGTAGAAGCAAGACGGGCTACAGTGGCCACAGCATGCCATGTGTGTATACACTGAGGTAATTGCATTTGTATTTAACATATTATGCAATTAAAATTTATTGCATTAAAGCTCAAGCAAGTGTTATTTTATGTTTAGACATCCCTGTGTTAACAAAGTTTAATTCATTAAGCTCCACATTTCAATGTGACATCTCATAAAATATTCAAAAGTTAGCCTATTGTATGTTTTGCATTTAAATATTTATAATGTGGCCCTATTCAGCCTGTGACTTATAAATCACAAAAGAGCTGAGTTGTATATATTTTTCATTTATAGGTTGTCTGCTAAAAATTATGAATTGCCTTCTGATTACTTAAGTTATTCTTTTCCCACCATACTGTGATTTCCATAAATATATGTAGTTACTCTAGAGAAAACTTAAGGCAAATACATTCTGCATGTAGCTCTGGTACATTAAAATACTGTAGCATTTTAACTGATTTGCTATCTGGTTTTTCCTTCTTGCTTCTTAGTTAAAAAATAAATAAAACCTTACATTTAGGTCTTTAATCCATTCTGAGCTTACCTTTGTGTACAGTGCCAGGGAGGATCTAATCTCATACTTTTACATGTACCTGTCCAGTTTTCCCAGCACCACTTATTGAAGAGGCTGTCCTTTCTCCACTGTACCTTCCTGCCTCCTTTATCAAAGATAAGGTGACCATATATGCTTGGGTTTATCTCTGGGCTTTCTATCCTGTTCCATTGATCTATCTTTCTGTTTTTGTGCCAGTACCATACTGTCTTGATTACTGTAGCTTTGTAGTATAGTCTGAAGTCAGGGAGCCTGATTCCTCCAGCTCCGTTTTTCGTTCTCAAGATTGCTTTGGCTATTCGGGGTCTTTTGTGTTTCCATACAAATTGTGAAATTTTTTGTTCTAGTTCTGTGAAAAATGCCGGTGGTAGTTTGATAGGGATTGCATTGAATCTGTATATTGCTTTCGGTAGTAGAGTCATTTTCACAATGTTCATTCTTCCAATCCAAGAACATGGTATATCTCTCCATCTAGTTGTATCATCTTTAATTTCTTTCATCAGTGTTTTATAATTTTCTGCATACAGGTCTTTTGTCTCCTTAGGTAGGTTATTCCTAGATATTTTATCCTTTTTGTTGCAATGGTAAATGGGAGTGTTTACTTGATTTCACTTTCAGATTTTTCATCATTAGTGTATAGGAATGCCAGAGATTTCTGTGCATTAATTTTGTATCCTGCTACTTTACCAAATTCATTGATTAGCTCTAGTAGTTTTCTGGTAGCATCCTTAGGATCCTCTATGTATAGTATCATGTCATCTGCAAAAAGTGACAGCTTTACTTTTTCTTTTCCGATTTGGATTCCTTTTATTTCCTTTTCTTCTCTGATTGCTGTGGCTAAAACTTCCAAAACTATGTTGAATAAGAGTGGTGAGAGTGGGCAACCTTGTCTTGTTCCTGATCTTAGTGGAAATGCTTTCAGTTTTTCACCATTGAGGACGATGTTGGCTGTGGATTCGTCATATATGGCCTTTATTATGTTGAGGAAAGTTCCCTCTATGCCTACTTTCTGCAGGGTTTTTATCATAAATGGGTGTTGAATTTTGTCAAAAGCTTTCTCTGCATCTATTGAGATGATCGTATGGTTTTTCTCCTTCAATTTGTTAATATGGAGGAAAACATAGGCAGGACACTCTATGACATAAATCACAGCAAGATCCTTTTTGACCCACCTACTAAAGAAATGGAAATAAAAACAAAAATAAACAAATGGGACCTCATGAAACTTCAAAGCTTTTGCACAGCAAAGGAAACCATAAACAAGACAAAAAGACAACCCTCAGAATGGGAGAAAATATTTGCAAACGAAGCAACTGACAAAGGATTAATCTCCAAAATTTATAAGCAGCTCATGCAGCTTAATAACAAAAAAACAAACAACCCAATCCAAAAATGGGCAGAAGACCTAAATAGACATTTCTCCAAAGAAGATATACAGCCTGCCAACAAACACATGAAAGAGTGCTCAACATCACTAATCATTAGAGAAATGCAAATCAAAACTACAATGAGATATCATCTCACACCAGTCAGAATGGCCATCATCAAAGAATCTAGAAACAATAAATGCTGGAGAGGGTGTGGAGAAAAGGGAACCTTCTTGCACTGTTGGTGGGAATGTAAATTGATACAGCCACTGTGGAGAACAGTATGGAGGTTCCTTAAAAAACTACAAATAGAACTACCATATGACCCAGCAATCCCACTACTGGGCCTATACCCTGAGAAAACCATAATTCAAACAGAGTCATGTACCACAATGTTCATTGCAGTTCTATTTACAATAGCCCAGAGATGGAAACAACCTAAGTGTCCATCATTGGATGAATGGATAAAGAAGATGTGGCACATATATACAATGGAATATTACTCAGCCATAAAAAGAAACGAAATTGAGCTATTTGTAATGAGGTGGATAGACCTAGAGTCTGTCATACAGAGTGAAGTAAGTCAGAAAGTGAGAGACAAATACCATATGCTAACACACATATATGGAATTTAAGAAAAAAAAAAAACTGTCATGAAGAACCTAGTGGTAAGACAGGAATAAAGACCCAGACCTACTAGAGAATCGACTTGAGGATATGGGGAGGGAGAAGGGTAAGCTGTGACAAAGCAAGAGAGAGGCATGGACATATATACACTACCAAACGTAAGGTAGATAGCTAGTGGGAAGCAGCCGCATAGCACAGGGAGATCAGCTCGGTGCTTTGTGACCGCCTGGAGGGGTGGGATAGGGAGAGTGGGAGGGAGGGAGACACGAAGGAAGAGATATGGGAACATATGTATGTGTATAACTGATTCACTTTGCTATAAAGCAGGAACTAACACACCATTGTAAAGCAATTATACTCCAATAAAGATGTTAAAAAAATAAAACGATGTTTATATTATAAAATAAAACCAATATTAAATGCTCACTTAAATGGATGTTAAAATAGGTTTGTTCATTTCTGTGACTGGAAGAAAAATACTTTGACTGAGAAATGGTTATTGTGTTTAATTAAATGTTTCAAGTAACTTATTTATTACATTTTTATTGTGAATCTTTCTCATTAAGGATGTTCCTTCTGGGGTTTGCAAGGAACTGCCTCAGGACCATTACTGATTCTTCCCTCTGATCATTCGATTTTAATGCCACAATTGGCAGCTTCATGAACATATAGTATTAAACTTTTCTCTGGTGATTTAGAATAAACCAAAAAGGACAAATTTAATTCTTCACCAAATTTCAAGTCACCAAGTAATGCTAGAAGTCATAGAGGAATAGGAGGTACTTTGAAAATAAAATTTGGTTAGAAATATAGTAGTAATAATAAACATTTTTGTGGTTTTTACTATGTGCCAGGCACTTTCTAAGCATTTTATATATGTATATTACTTCATTTAATCATCATAACATAATATGTATAAAATGGATAAATAATAAGAACCTGCTGTATAAAAATATAAATAAAATTCAAAAAAAATCATCATAACAACTCTATGAGGTAGGCGCTATTATCTCTATTATGTAGGTCACGGGTCAGCAAACTACTAATCTGTCTTTGTATGGCCCTTGAGCTAATAATGGTTTTACATTTTTAAAGCGTTATTTAAAAAAAAAAAAAAAGGCAACAGATACAGTATGTGGCCCACAGAGCATGAAATTATTTACTGTCTGGGGCTTTACATAAAAACTTTGCCGACCCCTATCGTAGATGATGAAAGTGAGGCAAAGGAGGTTAAGTAACTTGCCTATGGTCCCATTGCAAATAAACAGAAGACCCCAGATTTTGAGTCTAGACTATCTGGCTCCAGAATTTGTGTTCTTAACCTCTACAAGGTTTCTTGAAAAGCTAAAGAGCATTCTAAAATGGAATAGAACAATTTGAAATTACTTAAATAATTATATTGAAGATGAAAAATTAGATGCAAATAGCTGAAAAGTAATGCTCATTGAAATCCTTTTTTCCCCCCCAGTTATATTGATGTCTTGGCCCTCTGATGTCTTTTTCCTTCCTTTTCTTTAAATGGGTGGTAACAGATGGGGCTGATTCTGAAACATCAGACATGTTAATGTTTCAAAGTTTAATCACACACAGATTATCCCCAAGCATCTGGCGTGGTCTTCCAGATTTCTCAGTGACTTTTACCAATATTTTGAGTTAACTGATAACTAGTGCTGACAGTCTTCAAACGTGGTAAAATGTAGGCACATTAATAATCCAATTTGTGGATATGCATTTTAAGTTGTGACCCCAAGTAACAACTATAGCTAAAAATATTTTTTTAATTGTAAATATTTTATGGCTTTGCCTCAGTGTTCTAAATTTTTGTCATTTGACTATTGGAATATCCATAAAGGCCTAGGCCCAGAAATCAGTGTGTGTGTGTGTGTGTGTGTGTGTGTGTGTGTGTGTGTGTGTGTCTGTGTGTCTGTGTGTCTGTGTGTCTCATTCTCTTTTGGAAAACTTTATAAACTCTTCCAATTATTTAATGAAATGTTATAATGTTACAGTAAAATATTACTGAGATAGGTTTACATTGCCTCTAATTGAGAGTAATCATTAATGTAGGAGTTAAAGCCAATTTCACATTAAGCTCTATTTTCTTAGACTCAGTGTGTGCGTGTGTGTGTATATCAGAACGCACCATCCTAAGGTCATAGGAAGCTCTCACTTCACTCATTTTAGTGATTACTATTTCCCCAGGGCTTTCTTGGGAAGGTTTATAGATATGTCTTACAGATATGTTATTCTTTCTGTGTTGTAGGGTTTTTTATTTTGTTTGTTTTTGTGATGCTCTTAAATGTGATACGTCAGTTCTTGCCAGTTCTGGAAACTTTGTTATCTACTTGATAGAGTTTTTACTGCATTTTTTAGATGCTGGATTATTAGTGTATTAAGTACTATGCACTAATTCCGTGAGCTTAATTTATAGATTCACAAAATATCACATCCCTTTTTACATTGTGAAACCCTCATACTGTCACTAATTTTATTTCATTTATACATAGCAGGACAAAATTTCTTAAGAAAAAATAAAATGATTTCCAAGACCCTGTATCAACATGGTATCTTGTTAATGTTAAAATCTGTTTTTCTAATTTGAAATACGTCTAACACAGAACTATTTTTAAAATATTAATGCTAAAAAAAAAATAAAATAAAATAAAAAAAATATATTAATGCTATGTTTGCTGATTAAAAAGTGTGTTGGTCTCTATAAAGGCAAGAGGCAGTATTTTTCTACTAATTAGACCTTCAGGTGTAATAAGCAGATATATCAATACTTATCACAGAACTTGTCTATGTGGGAAATGGGTATAAACTTAAGAAATAGACTATAGTTCTTTCTTAAAGAGATCAGGACAATTCTGAGGCTTTGACTGCATATCAGGAGGTCTTAGTCTTTTTTAGGAGTAGGAATAGGGCTTGCCCTACTGTAGAATAGGATTTGAGCAGCAACTTTGTCTAGGAAGCCTACAATTGTATTTCCTTTTAATATAAGAGAATTACTAGTGCCACAAAGAAGACTTTATTTACATTTAAAGATTATACAGTACTCTGTATTTAACTTAATACATCCTTATTTTTATTAGATTTATTTAAATATCTGTCTTATGTATCCTACCTTCCAGAAGGAGACTGAGGAAGAGTATCTACATCCTAAGGTCATTTCATAATAAAATGAAAAACCGTAATGCTAAGTGTCTTATTCTAAGGAAACTTAGAGGTTATTCACCTAACTCATGGTTAGTTTTTATTTTTTTCATCCTTTTTTCTTTAGCCTTACTTCAAATTGTTCTTCAAAAGGCATAAGTTAATATCGATATATATGCATTTGTTAAGACAATCCTTTAATCAACTACAATCAGAAAAAAATTTCATAGTGTAACTTAAGTGTAAACTCTCTAATTATAAAGGAGGTACCCAAATCCTTACCTTCTCTTCCTTCTTACAGAAAATAGTATGGAGTGGGAGGGTTCAGTGGTGCCCTGGATAAAACTCAGATCTGGGCTAACCCACAGAAAAATCATGATTTCAGATTGCTTCCAAGTCCTTGTAGCTGTCACTGAGTAGATGGCTCTCTAAAATTGATAGCACATTTGCTTATTCCAGTAAACCCAGGTCACAGCTTGGAAGCCAGAATGTGAACACATTAGGGATTGACATGGCTCTGCGTAATAATGTAAATCACTTCACAGACTATATTATATTTAGAAAACTTGTTTCCCTCAAAATTATTCTAGAATTTGACTCACTACTTATTTTAGAGACGTGTTTTGCACGTCAGTAATTTGCAAGGGCAATAATTGTGTCTCGAATGTTTGAGTCTTTACCATAATCCTTTATTGAGGAAGATGATGCATTTCATCCTCCTTTTTTACACATCCTAGTCACTCTTGTTTTGAATATCCACTCACCACCTAAGATCCTTTTCTCTGCTGGTTCCTGTCTTAAGTGTTTTCTAAGCAAGTATATCAGTTCCTAGGGTTCGCTATGGAAAGTCTTAACATATTCTATTTAATTGAACCATATGGCATTGCCATTTTGTAGGCCCAAAGCAGCTGAATGATAGCACTTTCATATGATTCAGTTAAGGTCACCTGGAAACTTCTGAACACCTTAATTTTCCAGTAAGTGTCAAAGAAATCAATACCTAAGCAGCCACAACCTAGCCTGGCCCAAAAAAGACCTATGATTTTTTTGGCCACAATACTTGGTAAGTTCCATGCCTCAAACCAAGCCAGTAATCTGAGAGATTTCTTAATTTTTAAGGTATATATCATTTCAGACACATTTTATGAGCCATTTCAGATTCTCTCAGACTCACCATCTCTTGTTTCAGCTGCCACTGCTTTTAGGCTCCAGCCGCCACTGCTTTTAGGCTCCAGCCGACTATATGTAGGTGCAGAGCACCCTATTTTTGTTCCCATGCCCCTACCCCTACCATTTCAAAACACACATAACCCAGCAGGGGAACCATTGACAAGTGGAAGACAAGAACTAGTGAATAAATTCTCCCCTCTTTCTATTGTTCCCATCAATCATGGACCATCTAGAGACTCACCATATATAGCTTCTGGGATGATTACTGTGACTCTAACAATTAGTCACACTCAGCAGCGGCCAGCTCAGAAACACCTCACATTGCCACTCTCCTAACCTGCTTCATTCTCCTTTCCCATAACTTTACTTCCTAATAATACAGAATCTCTCTGCCTCAACAATGCTTTCTGAGGAACCCAGGCTATATCCAACAATATTCTCAAATTTGCATCAGAGTCACTTATGGTAGAATACATGCTGAAATTTGAGAAGTATTCCCCTAGGACTTTTCTTTCTTCATTTTTATGTTTTAAATGTTTTTAATATTTATTTCATATTGGAGTAGTGTTGATTAACAATGTTGTGTTAGTTTCAGGTGTACAGCAAAGTGATTCAGTTATACATATACAAACATCTATTCTTTTTCAAATTCTTTTCCGATTCAGGTTATTACAGTATATTGAGCAGAGTTTCCTGTGCTATACAGTAGGTCCTTGTTGGTTATCTGTTTTAAATATAGCAGTGTGTACATGTCAATACCAAACTCCCAATCTGTCCCTTTCCCACCCTGGATAACCATATGTTCATTTTCTAAGTCTGTGAGTCTGTTTCTGTTTTGTAAATAAGTTCATTTGTCACTTTTCTTTTTTAGATTCTACATATAAGTGATATCATATATTTGTCTTTCTCTGACTTACTTCACTCAGTATGTTCATATCCAGGTCCATCCATGTTGCTGCAAAGGACATTATATCATTCTTTTTAATTGCTGAGTAATATTCCATTGTGTGTGTGTGTGTGTGTGTGTGTGTATATATATATATATACCACAACTTTCTTTATCCATTCATCTGTCGATGGACATTTAGGTTGCTTCCATGTCTTGGCTATTGTAAACAGCACTTCAGTGAACAGGGGTGCATGTATACTTTTGAACGATGTTTTTCTCTGGATATATGCCCAGGAGTGGGATTGCTAGATCATATGGTAACTCTCTTTAAAGTTTTTTAAGGAACCTCCATACTGTTCTCCATAGTGGCTGTATCAATTTACATTCCCACCAACAGTGTAGGAGGGTTCTTTTTTCTCCACACCCTCTCCAGCATTTATTATTTGTAGACTTTTTGATGATGGTACTTCTGACTGGTGTGAGGTGATATCTCATGGTAGTTTTGATTTGCATTTCTCTAATAATTAGTGACGTTGAGCATCTTTTCATGTGCCTCTTGGCCATCTGTTTGTCTTCTTTGGAGAGATGTCTATTTAGGCCTTCTGCCAATTTTTTGATTGGGTTGTTGGTTTTTTTGGTATTGAGCCACATGAGCTGTTTGTAAATTTTGGAGATTAATCCCTTGTTGGTCACATCATTTGCAAATATTTTCTCCCATTCTCTAGGTTGTCTTTTCGTTTTGTTTATGGTTTCTTTTGCTGTGCAAAAGCTTTTGAGTTTAATTAGGTCCCATTTGGGTTTTTTGTTTGTTCTTATTTCCATTACTCTAGGAGACGGCTTGAAGAAGATATTGCCGCGATTTATGTCAAAGAGTATTCTACCTATGTTGTCCTCTAAGAGTTTTATAGTATCTGATCCTTCATTTAGGTCTTTATCCCATTTTGAGTTTATTTTTTTATATGGTGTTAAAGAATGTTCTAATTTCATTTTTTTTACGTATAACTGTCCAGTTTTTTTCCCTGGGTCCTGATGCACACGAGACCTTGTGTGTGCCCTCCAAGAGTGGAGTTTCTGTTTCCCCCAGTCCTGTGGAAGAATTCCTGTGATCAAACCCCTCTGGCCTTCAAAGCCAAATTCTCTGGGGCTCTTCCTCCTGTTTCCAAGCCCCCAGCTAGGGAGCCTGATGTAGGGCTCAGAACTTTCACTTCTATGAGAGAACTTCTGTGGTATAATTATTTTCTAGTTTGTGGGTCACCCACCCGGCGGGTATGGGATTTGATTTTATCACGATTGCGCCCCTTCTACTGTCTCATTGTGGTTTCTTCTTTGTCTTTGGTTGTAGGGTATCTTTTTTAGTGGTTCCAGCATTTTTCTGTCAATGGTTGTTCAGCAATTAGTTGATTTTGATGTTTCCATAAGAAGATGTGAGCTCATGTCCTACTCTGCCATCTTGTCACCAGGATCATCATTTCTTAAATAGACTTTATTTTTAGAGCAAATTTAAGTTCACAGCAAAACTGAGCAGAAGATACAGAGATTTCCTACATACTACTGCCCCCACATAATGCATATACCCTCCCACACTGTCCGCATCCTGAAGCCCTAGGATTTTGAAGCACGTAAAAGTCACCCTCAAGTGAGCATAGTGATAAACAGTTGATCAAAAGCTACCTTGGAAGTTCTGCCTCTGGGTAAGTTAGAGTAAGTACACTCCATCCTATCCCCACCAAATGCAACCATAAAACCTGCATAGACCAGGTATTTGAACGCATGGTCCAGCTACTTGAGGACTCAGAGTGGCAGTCAGATTGAAGAAGACCAGAATTTAACATACCACAAGACCAACAGTGAGTTTACCCGTATTTTCCCCTTTGGTAGCCCCTCTACTTGGGCTTAAGGCGCTTAAAACCCAGAATTGGGATTCTGTGCAGACAGAGCTCCAGAGAAAACCTAATTTTGGCTCAAAGAGTGGGAAGGGAGTCTCCTAATGACCAGCAAATATTAAGAAAATACTCCATTCTCTTTTTCTATGTTTTCTTGCACACCAGCTCTCAAACAACCTGAGGGTGTCAGCAGCAACAACAGTGGCAGTGGCAAACCCACAGACACCTAAAATTCTGAGGAAAGGGAACCTTTGTGTACAATCAGAGGAGCTGTGGTCCCAGGAGGATTTGGTAAATCCCATTGCTTTTGTTCTCTCTGTCTTCCCACTGCTTGGCCCCAGACGGGCATATTCATAGAAAGTGCGTGGTAGAGCAGGGCACATAAAGCCTCAGCTTTCTAGCTGGGAGGTTAAAAAAAAAAAAAAAAAAAGTAGAGGGAGCCCCTGAAACTAAAGTACAGAGGAGATTGGGAGAGGGAAGAGATCAGCAAAGTAACCCCATAAAGTTGCTTATGAAATCTCAGTCTTGCCCTCAGTGTGGGTCTGAGTCCAAACAGCATACACAGACTTGGAGAAGTAAACTATGACCCAAATCCAAGATTAGCCACTGGGTGGCTCACACATGGCCTAGATATGAATAAAACTCTGGAGGTTTTTGAAAACAGAAATAACATTGAAATATGACTCCCACAAGGCTGGTTGGAACTTTTGACCTGAATCTAACCAGAATGAAGGCCTGCTAAAGAAAAATTATCAATAATCTCCATAGAATTTAAAAAAGAGGGACTTCCCTGGTGGTGCAGTGGTTAAGAATCCCCCTGCCAATGCAGGGTACACTGGTTCGATCCCTCGTCTGGGAAGATCCCACATGCGGCAGAACAACTAAGCCCATGCGCAAGAACTACTGAGCCTGTACTCTAGAGCCCACAAGCCACAACTACTGAAGCCCACGAGCCACAACTACTGAGGCCTCTGTGCCTAGACCCCATGCTCCACAACAAGAGAAGCCACCGCAATGAGAAGCCCACGCACCACAACAAAGAGTAGCCCCCGCTCGCCACAACTAGAGAAAGCCCGCGTGCAGCAACAGACCCAATGTAGCCAAAAATAAATAAATTTATTAAAAAACTAAAACTAAAAATAAGTAAATAATTAAGACTTAGACTCTCACTACATAATACTCAAAATGCCCAGGACAATCCGAAATTACTAAGCATACAAAACCCAGGGAAAATTCACATGGGAAAAGAAAAAGCTGATGCCAGTACCAGCATGACACAGATATTTGAGCTATCTAACAAAAACCTTAAAACAGCTACTGTAAAAATGCTCAAAGTAAGTTTGAACACAAATTTGGTGAAGGGCAGAGTGTACATATTTCAGAAGCTCAGCTTGAAAGCAGCCAGAGAAAATGACATATTACTTATAGGGAAACAGCAATTTAAATGACTACTGATTTCTCATCAGAAATCATTGAGGCCATAAGGAAGTGGCACACCATTTTCAAATTGCTTAAAAAAAGAGAAGGAAGGGAAGGAGGGAGGGAGAAAGAAAGGAAGGGAGGGAAGGACTCTCAACCTAGAATATCTAGCAAAAATATCTTTTAAGGATGAAGGTGAAATAAAAACACTCAGAATAAGAAAAGCAAGAGCATTTATTGCCATCAAAACTGCTCTAAAAGAAATGCTAAAGGAAGTTCTTCAAACAGATGGGAAATCTTACCAGAAGGAAACTTAAACAACATCTTATGTTCTTTAAAACATGTTTGACAGTTGAAAACATTGTGTTATGTTTCAATGTATATAGTTGTAACATATACTACAACCACAAAATAAAGGAAAATAAAGGGTCAAATGTGGTGCTTTTCTACTCTTGAAGCACAAAAATATTTTTCTAAGTAGACTGTGAAAAATATGTTTATTGTAATACCTAAAGAAGCCACAAAAAACTATACAAAAAAATTAAAATCATAAGTAAGTTAAAGTGAAATACTGAAATATATTCACATGATCCAAAAGAAGGCACAAAAGGGGAAGCAGAGAAACAAAATATGGAGGGAACAAACAAAACATAATTGTAGACCTAAATCTAAAAATATTAAAAGTAAGTGGCCTAAGCATACCAATTAAAAGAAAGAAATTGAATGGATAAAAGCATTACAGAACTATATTTATTTGCTTACTAACTTACTGTCTATAACCTCTCCCTCAATTAAAATGCAAGCTACAAGAGAGCACAAATTTTGTTTTATTCACTGCTGTGTGTGTAGTGCCTATAAAAGTATCTAGCATGTGGCAGTTACTCAATAAATGAATGCACAGAGAGATGAATGAATGAACTGCAAGTAATTCAATTCAAATATAATGATATAGGAAAGTAAAAAGGTAAGAAAAGGTTTACTATGCAAACACTAATCAAAAGAAAGCTGGAGTGCCTATATTAATATCAGACGAAGTAGATTTCAGAGCAAAGAAATTTATCAAGAATTAAGATGGGCGTTACATACTGATAAAAGGGTCAAGTTACCAGGAAGACAATATTGTTTTGTTTGAATTTTATTTTATTTATTTTTTTATAAAGCAGGTTCTTATTAGTCATCCATTTTATACACATCAGTGTACACATGACAATCCCTATCTCCCAATTCATCACACCACCACCACCAGCCCCCGCCGCTTTCCCCCCTTGGTGTCCATACGTTTGTTTTCTACATCTGTGTCTCAGTTTCTGCCCTGCAAACCAGTTCATCTGTACCATTTTTCTAGGTTCCACATATATGCATTAATATGCGATATTTGTTTTTCTCTTTCTGACTTACTTCACTCTGTATCAGTCTCTAGATTCATCCATGTCTCTACAAACGACCCAATTTCTTTCCTTTTTATGGCTGAGTAATACCCCATTGTATATATGTACAACATCTTCTTTATCCATTTGTCTGTCGATGGGCATTTAGGTTGCTTCCATGTCCTGGCTATTGTAAGTAGTGCTGCGATGAATATTGGGGTGCATGTGTCTTTTTGAATTACGGTCTTCTCTGGGTATATGCCCAATAGTGGGATTGCTGGGTCATATGGTAATACTATTTTTAGTTTTTTAAGCAACCTCCATACTGTTCTCCGTAGTGGCTGTATCAATTTACATTCCCACCAAAAGTGCAAGAGGGTTCCCTTTTCTTCACACCCTCTCCAGCATTTGTTTGTAGATTTTCTGATGATACCCATTCTAACTGGTGTGAGATGATACCTCATTGTAGTTTTGATTTGCATTCCTCTAATAATTAGTGATGTTGAGCAGCTTTTCATGTGCTTCTTGGCCATCTGTATGTCCTCTTTGGAGAAATGTCTATTTAGGTCTTCTGCCCTTTTTTGGATTGGGTTGTTTGTTTTTTTAATATTGAGCTGTTTATATATTTTGGAGATTAATCCTTTGCTGATTCGTTTGCAAATATTTTCTCCCATTCTGAGGGTTGTCTTTTCGTCTTGTTTCTACTTTCCTTTGCTTTGCAAAAGTTTTAAGTTTCATTAGGTCCCATTTGTTTATTTTTGTTTTTATTTCCATTACTCTAGGAGGTGGCTCAAAAAAGAGCTTGCTGTGATTTGTGTCAAAGAGTGTTCTTCCTATGTTTTCCTCTAAGAGTTTTATACTGTCCGGTCTTACATTTAGGTCTCTAATCCATTTTGAGTTTATATTTGTCTGTGGTGGTAGGGAGTGTTCTAATTTCATACTTTTACGTGTAGCTGTCCAGTTTTTCCAGCACCACTTATTGAAGAGACTGTCTTTTCTCCATTGTATATCCTTGTCTCCTTTGTTATAGATTAGTTGACCATAGGTGCATGGGTTTATCTCTGGGCTTTCTATCCTGTTCCATTGATCTATATTTCTGTTTTTGTGCCAGTACCATATTGTCTTGATTACTGTAGCTTTGTAGTATAGTCTGAAGTCAGGGAGTCTGATTCCTCCAGGTCGGTTTTTTTCCCTCAGGACTGCTTTGGCTATTCAGGGTGTTTTGTGTCTCCATACAAATTTTAAGATTTTTTTGTTCTAGTTCCAAAAAAACTGCCATTGGTAATTTGATAGGGATTACATTGAATCTGTAGTTTGCTTTGGGTACTATAATCATTTTCACAATATTGATTCTTCCAATCCAAGAACATGGTATATCTCTCCATCTGTTGGTATCATCTTTAATTTCTTTCATCAGTGTCTTATAGTTATCTGCATACAGGTCTTTTGTCTCCTTAGGTAGGTTTATTCCTAGGTATTTTATTCTTTTTGTTGCAATGGTAAATGGGAGTGTTTCCTTAATTTCTCTTTCAGATTTTTCATCCTTAGTGTATAGGAATGCAAGAGATTTCTATGCATTAATTTTGTATCCTGCTACTTTACCAAATTCATTAATTAGCTCTAGTAGTTTTCTGGTGGCATCTTTAGGATTCTGTATGTATAGTATCATGTCATCTGCAAACAGTGACAGTTTTACTTCTTCTTTTCCGATTTGGATTCCTTTTATTTCTTTCTATTCTCTGATTGCCGTGGCTAGGACTTCCAAAACTATGTTGAATTATAGTGGCAAGAGTGAACATCCTTGTCTTGTTCCTGATCTTAGAGGAAATGCTTTCAGGTTTTCACCATTGAGAATGATGTTTGCTGTGGGTTTGTCGTATATGGCCTTTATTATTTTGAGATAGTTTCCCTCTATGTCCACTTTCTGGACAGTTTTTATCATAAATGGGTGTTGAAGTTTGTCAAAAGCTTTTTCTGCATCTATTGAGATGATCATATGGTTTTTATTCTTCAATTTGTTCATATGGTGTATCACATTGATTTGCATAGATTGAAGAATCCTTGCATCCCTGAGATAAAGCCCACTTGATCATGGTGTATGATCCTTTTAATGTGTTGTTGGATTCTGTTTGCTAGTATTTTGTTGGGGATTTTGTTGTTGTTGTTGTTGTTGTTGTTTGAGGTATGCAGGCCTCTGACTGCTGTGGCCCCTCCTGCTGCGGAGCACAGGCTCTGGACATGCAGGCCCAGCGGCCATGGCTCACGGGCCCAGCCGCTCCGTGGCACGTGGGATCCTCCTGGACCGGGGCACAAACCCGCGTCCCCTGCATCGGCAGGCGGACTCTCAACCACTGCGCCACCAGGGAAGCCCTGTTGGGGATTTTTGCATCTATATTCATCAGTGATATTGGTCTGTAATTTTCTTACAATTGGTCTGTCCATTGGTGAGGTGTTAAAGTCCCCCACTATTATTGTGTTACTGTCGATTTCCTCTTTTATGGCTGTTAGCACCTGCCTTATATATTGAGGTGCTCCTGTGTTGGGTGCATATATATTTATAATTGTCATATCTTCTTCTTGGATTGATCCCTTGATCATTATGTAGTGTCCTTCGTTGTCTCTTGTAACATTCTTTATTTAAAAGTCTATTTTATATGATATGGGTATTGCTACTCCAGCTTTCTTTTGATTTCCATTTGCATGGAATATCTTCTTCCATCCCCTCACTTTCAGTCTGAATGTGTCCCTAGGTCTGAAGTGGGTCTCTTGTAGACAGCATATATATGGGTCTTGTTTTTGTATCCATTCAGCAAGGCTGTGTCTTTTGGTTGGAGCATTTAATCCATTCACGTTTGAGGTAATTATCGACATGTATGTTCCTATTACCATTTTCTTAATTGTTTTGGGTTTGTCTTTGTAGGTCATTTTCTTCTCTTGTGTTTCCCCCTTAGAGAAGTTCCTTTAGCATTTGTTTTATAGCTGGTTTGGTGGTGCTGAATTCTCTTACATTTTGCTTGTCTGTAAAGCTTTTGATTTCTCCATCAAATCTGAATGAGATCCTTGCCGGGTAGAGTAATGTTGGTTGTAGGTTCTTCCCTTTCATCATTTTAAGCATATCATGCCACTCCCTTCTGGCTTGTAGAGTTTCTGCTGAGAAATCAGCTCTTAACCTTATGGGAGTTCGCTTGTATGTTATTTGTCGATTTTCCCTTGCTGCTTTCAATAACTTTTCTTTGTCTTTAAGTTTTGCCAGTTTTATTACTATGTTTCTCGGCGTGTTTCTTCTTGGGTTTATCCTGTATGGGAATCTCTGCACTTCCTGGACTTGGGTGGCTATTTCCTTTCCCATGTTAGGGAAGTTTTCAACTATAATCTTTTCAAATATTTTCTCGGGTCCTTTCTCTCTCTCTTCTCCTTCTGGGACCCCTATAATGCAAATATTTTTGCGTTTATTGTTGTCCCACAGGTCTCTTAGGCTGTATTCATTTCTTTTCATTCTTTTTTCTTTATTCTGTTCCACAGCAGTGAATTCCACCATTCTGTCTTAGAGGTCACTTATCCGTTCTTCTGCCTCAGTTATTCTGCTATTGATTCCTTCTAGTGTATTTTTCATTTCAGTTATTGTGCTGTTCATCTCTGTTTGTTTGTTCTTTAATTCTTCTACATTTTTGTTAAATATTTCTTACATCTTCTCGATCTTTGCCTCCATTCTTTTTCCGAGGTCCTGGATCATCTTCACTATCATTATTCTGAATTGTTTTTCTGGAAGGTTGCCTATCTCCACTTCAGTTAGTTGTTTTTCTGGGGTTTTATCTTGTTCCTTCATTTGGGACATAGCCCTCTGCCTTTTCATCTTGTCTATCTTTCTGTGAATGTGGTTTTTGTTCCACAGGCTGCAGGACTGTAGTTCTTCTTGCTTCTGCTGTCTGCCCTCTCGTGGATGAGGCTATCTAAGAGGCTTGTGCAAGTTTCCTGATGGGAGGGACTGGTGGTGGGTAGAGCTGGCTGTTGCTTTGGTGGGCAGAGCTCAGTAAAATTTTAATCCACTTGTCTGCTGATGAGTGGGGCTTGGTTCCCTCCCTGTTGCTTGTTTGGCCTGAGGCGACCCAACACTGGAGCCTACCCGGGCTCTTTGGTGGGGCTAATGGGCAGACTCTGGGAGGATTCACGCCAAGGAGTACTTCCCAGAACTTCTGCTGCCAGTGCCCTTGTCCTCATGGTGAGACACAGCCACCCCCGGCCTCTGCAGGAGAGCCTCCAACACTAGCAGGTAGGTCTGGTTCAGTCTCCTATGGGGTCACTGCTCCTTCCCCTGGGTCCCAATGTGAACACTACTTTGTGTGTGCCCTCCAAGAGTGGAGTCTCTGTTTCCCCCAGTCCTGTCGAAGTCCTGCAGTCAAATCCCGCTAGCCTTCAAAGTCTTGATTCTCTAGGAATTCCTCCTCCCATTACTGGACCCCCAGATTGGGAAGCCTGACATGGGGCTCAGAACCTTCACTCCAGGGGCTGGACTTCTGTGGTATAAGTGCTCTCCAGTTTGTGAGTCACCCACGCAGCAGTTATGGGATTTGATTTTATTGTGTTTGCATCCCTCCTACCATCTCACTGTGGCTTCTCCTTTGTCTTTGGGTGTGGGGTATCTTTGTTGGTGAGTTCCAGTGTCTTCCTGTCGTTGATTCTTCAGCAGTTAGTTGTGATTCTGGTGTTCTTGCAAGAGGGAGTGAGAGCATGTCCTTCTACACCGCCATCTTGAAACAATCCTCTTTTTGTACTCATTCTTCAATCCAGCTCAAGTTCTCAAATCAATAATGAGTCCTACAAAATTTGAGACATCCCTTTTTCATTTTCCTATGAGTCATACTTCTTTCTTCCTGGCAGTTTGTTGGGCTTGGGGGTACGAGGAGGAACTCTCCAAAATCCAGAGCTCCACACCAAGAAGACAACAATTTTAAATGTGCATTCACCTAAAAAACATCTTCAAAATACTTGAAGGAAAAT
This sequence comes from Phocoena sinus, assembly GCF_008692025.1. Classification (NCBI taxonomy): domain Eukaryota; kingdom Metazoa; phylum Chordata; class Mammalia; order Artiodactyla; family Phocoenidae; genus Phocoena; species Phocoena sinus. The sequence goes on along the minus strand of NC_045766.1, from coordinate 99,242,545 downwards.
TGACAGAGCTGAAAGAAATAGATCCACGATAATAGTTGGTACTTCAACACATCTCTGTTAATAAGTGATAGAACCTGTAAACAGATGATCAGCAAGGTTATAAGTGTCGTCAAACTGCTATATTGAAATGACATTTATAGAACAACACTCAATCCAACAGCATCAGAATAGTACTTTTTTTGAGTGTATAGGGAATGAATCATCAAGATAGACCATATCCTAGGTCATAAAACAAACGTTAATAGACTTAAGACAATTGAAACCATGCAAAGTATGTTCTCTGACCATGAAGGCATTAAATTATAAATCAATGACACATTTAAAAATCTCTAAACACTTAGGAATTAAACAACACATTTCTCAACAATCCATAGTTCATAGAGGATAATTCAAGGGAAATCAGAAAATGTTTGTAACCAAACAAAATGAAAATGCACCATATCAAAATTTCTGGGATGCAACTAACAGCACTCGAAGGGAAATATATAGCATTAAATATATAGCATTAAATTAGAAAGAAATTATTTCAAGTCAATAATCTATGCTTCTATGTTAAGAAAATTGAAAAAGACAAGAAAATTAAACCTAAAGCAAACAGATCAAAAGACATAATAAAGATTAGAGCAGAAATCAATGATATTGAAAAACAATAGAGAAAAATCAATGAAACCAAAAGCTAGTTCTTTGGAAGAAATAAACTACCATAGCTTTGAAAGGGGTTCTAGGCCTTGGATGGACCTTGCTTTGATTCACATATTCTCTTGTTTTCTGATCCTGATTTAGTTATTAGGTAAATCTCACTACTAGAAATAGAAAACACTTTATATGATAAAATCAGATTTTTGATGCAACCATGGGAGATTGAGGGATATTTTTCAAGGCCTTGACCAGCCATGTAAATCGAACTGTTCAGAAGATTGACTTAAGAACTGGAGACAGATAGTAAACAGCAGCATTGAACTATTTCTTATTCTGTGTTTTTGACAACTTGTTGTGTGTAAATATCTATGTAAATACACATGTATGTATGTATGTTTGAATCAGGACAGATTTAGGACTCTGAGAAGCTAGATAATTTTTCACAAAATTAATTTAAAAGAAGATTCTTTGTATTTCTACTTAGAAATTATAACTTATTAATACAAGTGATACCCTAAAGTTTCATAAAGCATTCATTCTCTGAAAAATACCAATACGTTTTAAGCTGTTAATGAGGTCTCCAAAATGTTTAAAATTTCATGCTTTTTGTTTCACATATGCACATTTTGGAAATCCTGGATGGTTATATTACAACAGTACTGATAATAAGTTTCATTTTCTGCTGTTAAATAAAGACCAAATGACATCATTTTGTACCCTATCCTAATATTTTACAGTAGGGTATGTAAAGAAAAGTGGGAGAATTGAGTAATCACAGTATTCACAATTATATAAACATGGCAAAATCAAAAGAACTTATCCATTCTAATCAATATTCCATTCACTTTGCAAATAAGTATAGTAAGAAGATCCTATCTTTCTATGTACCAACTTGCATGAGTTCATTTAGCCAATCAAAATAAGATATCAGGAATTAAAAATGGGTTCATTGATGGGACTTCCCTGGAGGTCTAGTGGTTAAGACTCTGTGCTCCCAATACAGGGGGCCCAGGTTCAATCCCTGGTCAGGGAACTAGATCCTGCATCCCACATGCCACAACTAAGAGCCCCCATGCTGCAACTAAAAGATCCCACGTGCTGCAACTAATACCCAACACAGCCAAATAAATAAATAATTTTTAAATGGGTTCATTGATAGCAAAGTAAAATAATGAAAATGATACTGAATGCAAATTATGATTCATTATGCCAATAATCAAATTGATAACAATTAAAATATGAAGAAGAGATATAATTTCTTCTCTCATGTCCCTCTTACAATCCATCAGCAAATCCTGTTTCAAAAACAAAATCCAGAATCTGACCTCACACCCCCTTCACTAGAATTTCTCTAGTCCATACCACCATAGCCTCCTGTCTGGACCTCTATATTCACTTCCTAGTCACTCCGCTTCCCTTCTTCCTCAACAACAATGTTCTCCCTTTGCAGAAACCAGTGTCATTTTTCTTTTTAAAAAGTAAAACATATCACTCTCCTATTCTGAACCTTCCAGTAGCTCCCCATCACATGTAAAATAAAATCCAAAACTTTACCAGGGCTTACAAGGGTCCCTACCTCATGTGTGCCAGCTACATCTTTAGTCTCCTTCCCAATAATTTGCTGCACTTCAGCTTATTAGTCCTCAAATGAGCCAAGCCCATTCTCTTCTCAAGACCTTTGCATTTGCTCTTCCCTCTACCCAGAATACCTTTCCCTGGATCTTTGCATGTCTCACTCCATTTCATTCAAATCACTTCCTCAGAGGTTTCATCTCTAACTATCATATTCAAACCAGCAAATTCACCCTCCTCTATTCTCTTCTCCTGCTATATTTTCCTTAAAGCACTTTATCATGACCTGATATTATTATATATATTTATGTATTCATTGTTGGTCTTTTACACTAGAACATAAATTTCACAAGTGCAGGGAATTTATTCACACCTTACATTCCAAGTGCCTAGGACACTGCATGGTATATATTGTGCCCATATTTGTTAAATGAATGAATATGTAAGCCAATATTATATGTAATTTTTGCCTGGTCCACAGATTTTGGGGGCATATTAAATAAATTTGGAATGTTAGAGAAGGGTTTTTTTTTTTAATTTTATTGAAGTAGTCTTTATTTTTTTAAAACAGAAAAGAATAAAAACAAGCAAAAACACCAATTATCCCTGTACCCAGAGAGTGTTTGTTAACATAGAGAAAAATTATACATACATAAGATTTTCCAAAAATTAACAGTACAGGAATGTAAATATTAAACAATGTCTCTCTTACCCACCTCCATGGTTTCCCCCCACCATCTCTCTCCCAAGAGATGTACCTATCACATATTTCTTATGTCCTTACAAAGAAAAGAAATTAAATTTTATGGCATATATAGATCCTTTGAAAATGTATACACCATATTGTTACTCTTTATCTTCCTTTAAAAATAAAATTAATAGTTAACTAAACTTACTGGCATTTTCCATATCATCTTATTCTTTTTAATGGCTGCATAGTTCTTTGTTCATATGTACCATTATTTGTCTAATTTGTCCCCTTAAACATCTCCATTTTTTCTACCACTTTTTGTATCATAAGCACTGTGGCAATGAATTTTTTTTCTTTGCTTAGTACTTGTAGATTTTTTTAAGTTTATTTTTTATACAGCAGGTTCTTATTAGTTATCTATTTTATACATATTACTGTATACATGTCAATCCCAATCTCCCAATTCATCCCACCACCAACACCCCCACTTTTACCCCCTTGGTGTCCATACATTTGTCCTCTACATGTGTGTCTCTATTTCTGCCTTGCAAACCGGTTCATCTGTACCATTTTTCTAGATTCCACATATATGCGTTAATATACAATATTTGTTTTTCTCTTTCTGACTTACTTCACTCTGTATCACTGTCTCTAGTTCCATCCACATCTCTGCAAATGACCCAATTTCGGTCCTTTTTATGGCTGAGTAATACCCCATTGTATATATGTACTACATCTTTATCCATTCGTCTGTCGATGGGCGTTTAGGTTGCTTCCATGACCTGGCTATTGTAAATACTGCTGCAATGAACATTAGGGTGCATGTGTCTTTTTGAAATTATGGTTTTCTCTGGATATATGCCCAGTAGTGGGATTGCTGGGTCATGTGGTAATTCTATTTTTAGTTTTTTAAGCAACCTCCATACTGTTCTCCATAGTGGCTGTATCAGTTTACATGGAATGTTAGTGAAGGTTAATATTTGATTATGTTAGTCTAAATAAAATATTAAATTATTCAGTGATTAGCTATTTTTTTTTTTTTTTTTGCAGTATGCGGGCCTCTCACTGTTGTGGCCTCTCCCGTTGCGGAGCACAGGCTCCGGACGCGCATGGCCCATGGGCCCAGCCACTCCGCGGCATGTGGGATCCTCGCAGACCGGGGCATGAACCTGTGTCCCCTGCATTGGCAGGCGGACTCTCAACCACTGCGCCACCAGGGAAGCCCAGGACATCATTTTGAAAACATACTTTCAAATGATTCAGGGAATAAAAAAGTTCTTTGTACTATTCTTGTAGTTTTTCAATAAGTATGAAATAATTTCAAAATAAAAATTATCTTTAGATAAAAATAATTTTATACAAAACAGTAATATAGAATAAGTGGCATTTTACATAAGAAGAACCAGAATAGAATATAGTAGATTTGAGTAATTAATTTTCAATAAAGAAAGTCTAAAATTATATAACATAAAAATCAACGGCCTGAATATGTTGACAACTGCAAACAGTATGGGAAATGTGAATATATTTATTATATGAGTTACAGATCTCTTGAAATTTGTAGATATACTATTAGACAATACAGCACTGCTGCCAATTTTTAGAGGAAAAAACCCACTTTAACCACTAATCATAAACATGGACCAGGTGACTTCCTGGATTTCACAACAGAAATAATAACAACCTGACAAGTTAGAGTGAATTCAGTGTAATAGCTGTGAGAAAGGTAATTTATACAAGAATGCCAAACAAATGTCAAACTGTTTGGTTCTTGTGTACACTTGATTTTGGTCCTAAATTAGATATTTGGTTAGTAGTAAGACTTCTCCATCCTGATTTACTGGTCTAACCTGTCTCAGTCAGTAATTGGCAGATATAAACTCAGATTATGTAAATCGAGTTAGGATCAGTGCAGCAGTTTCTCTACTTGCATATTTCTCATTCTTTATTATTGTCATCTACTTTTTAATTATGCAATTATTTTAAAGAATGAAGCAAGTAGTTCACTTAAAGGTAGTTTCATATTAACATACCAAAGCCCTTGAATATCCTTATGTTACACATAGTATTTGATGATCCACAATATAGTAGCACCCACTGACTGTAATGTCTCCTCACCAAATCAGATAGCAGATATTAATTATATGTCTATTGTTGGCCCAGTGTTGTATGCACTCCTGTTGGACTTTGATACTGCTTTCTGACAAGTATGACATTTATAATATAAATGTTTCAACAGGTGTTTTAACTGGTTGTGGTTGCAGGACTTTCTGATCCATGTTTCTGGAGCCTGATTTGTGAAATCTATCCCTGACCTCAAGTACAGCCTGCCCAAGTGATACAGTTAGACCCTTTCTTCTCCCCTTTTCCCATGTACGTATTTCTCACTTCTCAGATTTATCACACTGTCCTGTGGTTTGTAACTGTCACTTAGTTCTGTTCTCCTTTTTTGAGACAATGTCTTGAGGTGGATCACATTCGTATTCCAATCACCAAACGCAGGGCCTGGAACAGGTAGAATGTTTATTGAACAGGCAGAAGGCCATAAAATAACTTTGTAGATGGGATATTGTTTTTTGGTTTTTGGTTTTTCTTAATATATATTCCTCCCACCAACTTTCCTAATCGAGTTTGAGGCAGCTAACACTAGAAGAATGACTACTAGGTCAGTGATCTTGATTTAGACTCTATCTAGATCTTTATTTCAGAATTTTCCATTTTCTTATTTTTTGTTTTGTTTTGTCTTTCTGAAATGTAGACTGATTAATAAACTTTTCAGTAAATACTTAATTTTAAAAAATTTCTCTGTCTACCTTCCTTACCTACTAAGGAAGAGTTTTCCAGTAGCTACTTTTTAAATTTTATTAAAAGATGCTTTTTATTTCTAACCTAGATTGTGTTTTATTTAAACTGCAGAGACTACATATACCTACAGAATGTCTTTAAGTGGTAGGAAAAGCTAGAATGAAAGTGGCAGAATTTAAGATGAATAAGTTAATTTCCATTCCCCTCAGACTGCGTATGGTTTATAAAGTTGTGGTGTGGTCAGCTCTTTCATTTGATGATGTACATGACTGATCATTTGAAGTGGAGTTCCTGTTGAACCAGATAGAAATGGAATCATCATTTCTGGAGTTACTTAAATTAAGACCAACTGTGAAATTGATAAAAACAATTTGTTCATTTGATTGTCTTCCAGACTTGATAATTCAAAGTCATATGTCAATATATTCACCTGTAGGAGAAATAAACCAAATGACTTATGATGGAAACTGACTACCCAAAAGTACTTATTTGGAGAGTTGAAAGAAAGAAAAGTAAAGTAGAAGATAGGATGCAGAAATGAATGAAACTTAAGAATGGTTGTTAATATGAAATCAATTATAAGAATTACCTTTTTACTTTGATTCTGGAGTCAAAATATTCCTATTGTAACTTCTTCTGTTTTACCTTTTTCTCATAGGTAACTCCTTTTACTATTTACCGATGAAAAGTTGATTGGAAGAGGTGAGGAAGGAATTCAGTTGCTAACACAGACTGATGGAAATATTTGATGTAGGCTGCTTTTGTTCATTATTTGCAAAACCAATTAAGTTACAGTTTGATAAATTTTTAGAAATTTTTCATAATGAAAGTGGAGGCATTGAGAATGTACTTACTTCATTTCTAAAAAATCAAAATTGTATCCTCTACAGTAACACTTGATTTTATAAGCTCCATATGGATTTTTAACTACATTTAGCAATATTTCTAAGTGAAATTTCATGAAAATTTTTTAATGATATTATTATTTCATAACGGACTATGTAAGATTTCCATAGGTAAGTATCAGTACTTCATCACTCCAGATTATAAACAAAGTGAATAGACATCTAGTCCATTCTATACAAAGAAAATTCATGTAAAGGAAATAATGCTAATCTCAATTTTAGATTAGGTAAAGTCCCCATTTGAAAACTGTGGCTTATCTTACGTGACAGCATGTATCATTTCCAGCTGCTTTCTCTCTCTAATCAAAACATTTGCTCACAATAACAGCTGCCTCTATGCCTTGCTTTTAAACCATTTGCAGCAAATCAAACTGGGAACATGTCCATAGTAAGAAAACTCAGGATTCTGGGATATGTCTGTTCTCCAACTTCAAAATAAAAAAAACAAGAAAGCTAATTCACAAACCAATTATCTTTTTCCTCTGAAGCTTTGTTTCATGAGCCCTAATAAACAAAATTTACAATAAACACTAAAATAGTACAGTCCAGAAATTTATAAACAATTGTTCTTTTCAAAATAAATCCATTTAAAATTGTATATCAGATATGTACAATACAGTGCATAACTTCTGTACTCATCAGTTATTTTGGGAAAACAATATAGGAACTGAGTTTTGCAAATAATAGTAAATTATTATTCTGAGCCATTATCTGTGTCATCTGTATGAAGCTGCATTACTAAAAGTTAATAGTCTACATATGACTTTATATTATAGATAGCTTTTGACTCAAACAAAAGATATATCAAACTGAATTGGTATGAATAACTATTTTGGAATAGATTTTATAATCTATGTTTGCCAAAGAAATCCTTCTTCTATTTATATACCCTTTAGAATACAATGGTTTGGTATTAGCAAATTTTGCACTGTTTTAGAAGAAAATATTTGATTGTTAATGTTATAATTTTTTAAAGCATTCATTTCTCTTCATAAGTATCATCATCAATTTCAAGGGAAGAAAAGAGTAAATGTAATTTAGGTCAGACTAACACATCTTAATTTAAGCATTAGAAGATGTGTGTTTGAAAGACGTCAATCTCCACATGTTCTGGAAATAAAAACCAGACAAACAATACAACAGAACTTCATGCATCCCATAGAAATCTGAATAACCAATTACTTAAAATTTTACCATCTGCTCTCATTGAAGCAGCAAGACTGAGGCATTTTCCCGTGTTACAAACCATGATAATCAGAATGTAACAGAATGAGAAATGCTAACATCATTTCCCCCCCTTCCTTATTTGCTGTTGTGTTTCTTAATGAAAACCTGGGCTATACAAAGGAAAGGGGAGGACGTTCCCCCGCCCCATCTCCTAACTGAGGGCTTATACCAAGTAATAGCTTTCTACTGCCCTGGGCAGCGTGACATTGCCTCATTTGGCCAGCTATTATTCTAGGAGGCAGCTAGTGAAGTGCCCCGATCCATCTGCTTGCTTTTCATGGACTGGTGCTTTCCTTGATGTTGACAGCTGTCTTAGTATTCCTGGGCCACCTGCCACATAGTAAATACTGTGCGCCAACATATATACAGAAGCTTATCCCTCTGGTGGACTGTTTAGAACAAAAAGCTTAACATTTCTAAACTACACTTGCATCTTTGTTGAAATGCTTCAGAGTCAGCACTTTGTCTTTTCTCATACTTTTGAGGGACACAGTGCTTATGCATTGGGAATGGTAGTTCAGTTACAGTGTGATGAACTTCAGCTTTTCTCAAACACCAAATAAGTATTGAATTGCAGACCTTTTGTGGAAGTCATGGTGGTCACAGGAGGCAGAGGGGAAAAAAGTTATCTCCTCTAGTGAGCCCTCCTGGAACCTTGTAGACTAAGTTGGGGTCCATCCTATTTATACCCATAGAAAGATTTTCCCTGTCCTACCTGCTTTGCTCCTCCGTTTACCCCATCAAACTTGCTCCTTGAGGGAAAACACTGGTTTTTATTCATCACTGTATCTCTAAGAATGAGTGTGTATCTGACACATGGTTGGCACTCAAGGACAGATCAAGGTTTTAAGGTATGTGAAGATTTTTGCAATTTCTCTTTAAAGAGAAAGATTTAAAATTAAAAATAAAAATTAGATATAAAAGTGAATGAGGCCGCAACTACTGAAGCCCACGTGCCTAGAGCCCATGCTCCGCAACAAGAGACGCCACCGCAATGAGAAGCCCATGCACCGCAACAAAGAGTAGCCCATGCTCGCCACAACTAGAGAAAGCCCGTGAGCAGCAACGAAGACCCAATGCAGCCAAAAATAAATAAGTAAAAATGTTTTAAAGTGAATGAAAAAATAGATCATACAAATTACCAATTTTAAAAGGTTGACTAATACTACAAATATCACGAAGTCTAGAAAAACAGTATTTTTTCCAGTAACTGCCTGGTATACCTCTATAATATTTTTTTCTTATACTTTTGTTGGTATACTCTTTGATAGTATTTCATGTGACAATGATTTTCTAGTGTCATTTTCTGTACATATAATGGAAAGAGAATTCAGTCTTTCCTCAAATTTGATTGAGTGTATTTATTATTGATAGAAGGGCCAGGTAAACATACAACACTATACACTCACATACTCATTGTTTGTGGTATTGCTACAGGTTTTTGCCCTACAAACAAAAATTCTGAAAAATTCTATTTTACATGATTTTCATTAAAAAAAAGTTTGCTGAATTTACAATTATAAAAATTATATACACTCCATTATTGAACATATTACTGTTATGAGAGAAATTACATCAATTAGAAGTGATTCTTTCTGTTTTGGTTTTGTCTTCTGATGCCTGAAATAATTTTCTACAACTCACCTTTTGCTGTTGTACATTTTGAATCTTGTTTCACCTCCACCACCCACACATATTTTCAGTGTTAGGGGAATTAGGATGTGTTTATGTAGTGATAATGTATCCTGGGTGTAATGCTTGGTGAGTTGCACAATGGACAAATTGGGATTTAAGCAGTAACAACTATTCTTTGGAGAAGCTGACAACCAAAAAACTATATCCTACTAAATCCAAACTAAATGTATCCCCAGCGCAAATTTCCCAGCAGATCCCAAAGTGCCCCCAATAACTCCAATACCAGCTGACTCTAGGCATAAGGTGATGGAGGGAAAATCCAAGTGGAAAGAGATTGTGGTCTTAATTGCAGTTTAAATATTTGCTTTTGTAAATTTCATAAACACACACGACCAAGTGATCACATTCCTGAGTTCACACTGGAAGAGACCGTACCAGTGGGATGCCCTGAAGCTTCAGCTTCATCAGCTTCACAGTAAATGTGCTTCTACTGCAGATACGCATTAAATGTCTTCAGAAAAACCGAATGAACAAATGAAGGCAACTGTGCTAAATTAGCATCTCTAAGATCCTTACAACTCTAAAATTCAACTTTTTTACAGACTTCCTAACGTAATCTTAGAACTTAGTATTCAGAAATTTGTTATCATGAGTTTAGAATATAAGAATGGAGGACATCTAGGAACTGATAAGTACTTGAAAAGTAAATAAATTAAAATTCAGGAATCATTAATTTATGGTTTTAAGCTAATTTTTCATAGACGAAGTTTGCCTTAATGGAGGCAGGACACCATGTATACTTACCTTACAATTCATTTAAATGCTTTGTTCTACCACAGGCTGGAGATTAGAATATCGTTAGACATTGTTTCCTTCGTGAAGTAGTTGCTTTTGAGGAAAAAAATATATATATAAATATTTATAAAATATAAATATAAATATTTATATATATATATCATGGGTCTGTATTGGACCAACTGTTCATTTTAGGGGCCTCTAATAACACTTATATTATCTTATACCTTTGCAAGCTGTTTATTAATAGAAGGGATTCTAGCTGGATGAACATTAGCATTATTTCTACTACATATACTATCACCACCAATACTATAAAAAGTTTCTATGTGAATGAAGGACTTTACCCATCATGATTCTCTGCCTTCTCATTTACCAAGGATAGTGGTTATTGAAAGAATATGACTATCACAGCATTTTCCTTGACAACTATTTTTTAGAGAAATTCCTTTCTTTAAAAAAAAGCATTATTAGATAAAACTATAACTCAGTAATAAATCTTACTGTGCCCAGTAAGTTTTTATCCCCAGAAAGACTTCCTGAAAATCTATCCTCTGGGTAGGTATTAGGGTGTAGGGCTTGCTTTGGTCAGTACAGTACAGTACAAGAGGTGGACACATCTGGTCGTTATTTAACATTCCTTTGGGGAGATTAATTCTCTAGCCCTTCTAGCTGGAGGGAATGGTTTGCTTCATACTCTCTTTGCTTTCATATTCTCTGGGCTTTCTGGTAAGCTGGCCTTTAATGGAGATTCTTCCCTAAAATAATAAGGCTCGAATTGGGAATTTTACTTGTCTTATTCTAGTGTATTAATCTAGCTTTTCCCTTTTTTCTCAGACTCACAGAGAGGGAAGAAAGATTTGCAAAAGAGAAGGTGCTGACTAGCACTTTTGATCCCAGACGATTCCAATCTTGAGGGACCGTCTGGGATGAACCCAGCAGAAGGAAACTAGACTGATTTGACTTTGGTAGGTTAAATTGAGCCAGAACAAATTAGGGTGAGTGGCTTTAGGCTCTGCTGCAGTTAGTAGGGGCTGGAGTGCTTCTGCGAGGCAGCTGTGGTGTGGCAGGGAGGCTCAACAGCCATCAGCTGGTGTTGAAATGACCTGGGGTGTATAGCCATCCAATCGGCTCATCAGCAACCTTCTCCTCCTCCAGGACTCCAAAGCAAGAGCGGGGGTGACCCCAGGGTACCTTCCTGCCCCTCCCCCAAGTCAAAACTGCCTTGGACATTTCATTTTTATCTCATTTACTTGTATAACATTTTCAGTGAACAGGTATAGGATGTTCACTTTTCTGATTTCTACACCCTCACAGGGGCAGCTTAGCTTTAAAACAAAACACCTGTGGTGTATGGGCCCCTTGATATTCTCTCTACTAGCCACTAGGGTATAAAAAACTAAAAAAAGATATCGTGCTACTATATTAGTGAAATAAGTCAGACATAGAAAGACAAATACTACACTATATGGATTCACTTATATTGATGCATCTAAAAACGTCAAATCCATAGAAGCAGAGAGTGGAAAGGAGGTTGCCGGGGGCTGGAGATGAGGAAACAGGGCGGTATTATTCCAAGGGTACAAAGTTGATGTTACGTAAGATGAGTAAGTCCTAGAGTTCTACTTACAGCACAGTGCCTATAGTTCACAATACTGCATTGTATGCTTAAAACTTTGCTAAGAGGGCAGATCTTACATCATAAGTGTTTATAATAATAATAAATAAGAGGGTGGGAGGGAACTTCTGGAGGTGATGGATGGTTTTATGGCATAGATTGCCATGATGGTTGCATGGTGTATATTTATTTTCAAATTCATCAAGTTGCATACATTAATTATTACAGCTTTTTGTATGTAACTTTAAAAAAAACTAAGAAAATCCAAACCAGTGTATTTAGACATATTTAAAAGCAAATCTTAAGGACCTTTTTTGGTCTCCAGATTTCAGTGACGTCTGTGTAATAACTACAAAATATTTGTTCCAGCATTTACAAGTTTGAATTACACACTTGTTTTTGATCAGTGACGTTTTGCAAGAGGGTTCGCCGGGGAGTAGTATGTAACACGGAGTGTGAGAAATACCAAAACACATCTGGGTTAGGGTAAGTTACTCCACACAGTAGTAAGCCAGCCGAACAAGAAACGACTTGTTGACAGATCTAGACCAGGCACCTACGGAGCCCTCCACCTCTAAGACTCGGCCACGGGGTAACCTCATCTTCTGCAGCCCCGGGTAGCTGTTTTAGGAACAGCTGTTCATTAGCTGAAAGGCAGCCCAGGCCATTCTGGTACCGCAGTTTACCAGGTGTGTTCACAAACTTTAGTTCATGAACTTCTTTCAAAAGTCTGAAAACTGTTCCGTCCTTTGGCTGGAAGATAGAAAAACAAATCAGTAATAGGAAGGAAAATTTGAGCGAAAAGACAAACGGGCTGGAGCTCGTTTGGGCGGGAATCCCGGAGCCGGGCGTAGCGGGGTTCCCCGTCCCCACGGGTCTCAGGCCAGCGCCGGCAGCGAGGACCCGGCCGGCGGTGGCGGACGGCCGCGGGGCCCGGGCTCGGGGCGGTGCCGCGGCCTCTGGCTCCTCCCGGGGGCGGGCGGGCTGGGGGCAGGAGGAGGAGCCGCCGCACAGCGCAAGAAGTAGCCGCGCTGGGAGCGCATCGTGCCCGCGCTTCTCCTGCCGGAGATGGACTGAGCCGCACCGCCCGCCTGCCCGCGCCGAGTCAGTCCTGCCCTCGCCGGGTCCCGCGGCGCCGGTCTCAGGGCGCAGGACACCGTCTCACGCGTTCCCCGGGGACGGCCGCGGACCGGCTGCCGCGCCGGGGAGATGTCCGGCGGCCGGAGGAGGGGCGGAGCCCCCTGGCACAGCTTCTCCCGGTTCTTCGCTCCCCGAAGCCCTTCCCGGGACAAGGAAGAGGAAGAGGAGGAGAGGCCAGGGACAAGCCAGCCGCCCGTGCCGGGCCGGGGCGCAGCCAGGTGGGAGCTGCGGGGGGGACGTCGGGGGGCCTTGCGCCGACTCGCGGGACGGGGGGCTCCTGGCCCCGGTGTCCGCAGCCAGCCGCTCTCGGCCAGGCTGCGCTCGCCACTTTCTGTTCCTCCATTGCTCAACTTTCGTCCTTCTCGCCCAGTTCTCGTGCCGCATCGCTTGGTTTGTTAAATCCGGGTGAAGTTCTTGACCCGAGGCCGCGCCAGCCCGCGGGGCGCTCTGCCTCCCCACCTCCCCTCCCCGGATGTGATTCGGTTCCCGTCCCACAGTCGCGTCTGCTCTCCAAGTTCTGCGGCAAAAGCGAGTTACCCGGCGTCCTGCCGACAGTAATGGGAAACAGTTGTGAGCCCAGCCATCCGCCCGGGCAAAGAGGGCGCGATCCGAAAACCACTTCTGTGGGAAAGGTGACGCTTTGGAGCGCCACCCCCTTGGCTGGGATTTTACCATTTTATTCATAGTTTCTCAAAATGATTTTTTTTTTAAAAAAGAATGGTGATGCTGAGTTCCCAAGACTCCATCAAAATATAAAACCCTCGCTAGGCTTATTTAACATTGCCTGACATTTAGATGATGCCGTCCTTCTTCCCCATGTCTCTTCGGAAACATCTGCCTCAAGTTCCCAGGCAGATTCCAGAAACCAGGACTCGAGCTGTCTTGGTTTCAGTAATGAAAACTTGCCCCTTCTCTGCAGTCCTTTTTCCTTCTCCACCTGCTGCTGTAAAATCGAAATTAAAAAAAAAAAATTCATGTCTAATAAAACTACCTATTCCTGAGTCCTTTCATCTGAGTCCCGAGGGAGGAAGAGGGGTTAAGTGATATACAACTCGCTGTTTTAAACTTTTGATGGCAAGAGAGGGTTACTGCTCCGTCTTCCCCCAAATTGCACTAGAAGATCACTCATGTGATTGGAAGGACGCTCTCCAGAAAGCTGTGTTTACTTCAGATGTTAAAGCCTTCGTGGACGGCTTCAAAGAAAAATGGATAGGAAACAGAACTGTAACTGTGACTGAGCTGATTACATCAATATTCATTCAGGTCTTGTGATTTGATTCTAGTTGTTTATGTGTTCCTCAGTTTCCCTATTTGTGAAACATTTCCATTTTGACCATCTGTTAATAAAATGCCACATCTTTCCAAGAAAGCTCCTATATAATATTTGGAAAACTTCTCCTGGGAAGCTTTAGCTATTATTGCCCTGTTAAGAGAAAATTTTAAATTCAGAGTTACACAGTAGTTAAAAATAGTTTTGAAGTCTGACAGGGCTCAACCAGAATGTCTGAATGCTGGTGTGGGCAGACAGCCTGTGGTGCCTGCCATCACTGTAACAGCACTAACAGTCTTGGATAATATGGAGGCACTGTTTAAAAGAAATCCCAAGTAGACTCAGCAAAAGTTGGAAACTTGTGTCAGTGTTAGCAGGGAATAGGCAGGCCAATTTCAGGTTTATATCAGAATTGTCCTGAAACCCTGCCTGCTGCCCTGCCCTCTTTGGGCTTTTTAGGCACTTCTCAAATCTCTTTTCTCTCTGGAGCTAACCACTACAGCAACTTGTCTCTTGTCTTCTTACCACTCCTCCATTCTCATCTCCAGAGAGGCACACACTGTGGCTTTTTGACAATGAGAAATTTAATTGTGCTTATATGAACACTAATTGTGTCCTTATCTTTTTTAGAACTTGCCAGATGTTAAGGGGATAGCAGATAATCCTTTGTGTGGGTGTTTTACCTTTTAAATGAGTTTAAATCTTTCTTTTCAAGGATATAAACGGACACAAAGGTTTATTGAAAGTTTAATGAAACTAACGGAAACAATGTCCTAGTAACACAGCACCTGGTGTTAACAAGATTGGAAACAGAATTGCGATTTGTCACTGTGATCTTATTTCAAAATGAAGGGGGTTTTGGCTGTTTATTTTTAGAGGCAGTAAAAGCTTTTGGTTTTATTGGGAGCCTAGTTTACCTTTTTTACTGGTGATTTTAGATGCAGGGGAGTCCGTTCGGACACGAGGGGCTTGGTGTGGGAGGGATGTAAAGATGACTGAGAAAAAGGTCCTTTCTCTCAAGGAACTGGGAGAAGGGAAAAAGACCACTTGAAGACAGTCATCCTACCATCTATGGTGTGTCTGGCCCATTACAATTGACAGAGTACTTTTAATAATATTACACTTTGAGGTTGGACAGACCTGTATGATCAGTATTTTCATTTTACTATAAGAAACAGTTAAACTTCCCCAAAGTCACACAGCTGCTTTTCAGTTAGTGAACAAGTATTAAGTCCTATGCAGTGCCTGCAACTCTGAGCCCCCTTAACATACATTAAGGATTAATCCCTGCATTCTGACTTTTCCATGTACTCAAAACAAAATGCATTCTCTCAAACTTGGGTTGTATAGTCTCTGTTTCTGCACTTCCAGTGTTGGCCTACGTGAATTTTGTGATGTAACTGTGTGTGTACAAACACAAATGGGACATAAATTCCTTAAGAATTCCTTAACAATTTCTTAAGAACAGAATTAAAAATTAAACACAAACGTAACCTCAAGACCAATAAAAGTAAAATTTACAGCATTTTCCTAACAGCTGTTTTTTGGCTACTCACAAAATGCATATAGTACCAACTGGGACAAACACAAGTTTTTTGGGGGTTGCTAGGACTCTAGCACTGTGTACCATGCCATGACTCAGGTGGTCCAATATTTCCCTATTTGAACCATAGGAAAACTTTTGCTTTTATGGTGTGCTGTTAAGTTATTTGGGCATCATTTGCTGTGAACACGTCCTTTATATATTGTGTTCACTGCTGTTCTCATTAACCTTCAGCAGTTAAAGAAGGCCTGTTTGCATCAACACTGTTGTATATGGGAATTCAGGTGTTGGCAGTGGAATTACATTTCACTACGTATGTCTTAGGTGGTTGACCAGATCCAGGAAGTGTTTATATTAATTTGTTTTAGGAGTTATAGAGATGAAAACTGCAACTGAATTCAATTCACTGCTATAATGTTTAGCCCAGTTTATAAGCATGCAGTGAATGGACTCATTAGAAGTGATAGGGGAGAGCAGGGAGGGCTTCATGGTGGAGGTGGTTTTACCTGGGCCTTCAAGGCACTGGTGTTTTCCACAGGTAGAGAATTTAGCCACGAAGAGAGAAATAGGGAGTGGGTCTTCTAGGCTGAGCAAAAGCCTTCAGAGGTTATGATCTCTTGGGGGCTGTATACATTAGTGGGGCAGAGTGAAAGAGGCATTAAGAAAGCTAGATTTAGTGCTGGGTCATAAAGAGCGTTTGGCTCTCAATTTAAAGCTTAGAGAATTTTTGTGAAGGTCTTTCAAACAGATACTGCTAAACTGAAATTTGGAGGATACCTGCCTTCTAATTTTCCCCACTTTGAGCAGATGATTGCTCAGTTTTGTTTCTTTGCTATATCACACATGATGGACGTGTTTAAAATGAGCTCCGTACAGTGTTCTTAAACTCGGGAGGGGGATAGTAAGGCGAGAACAGCATTTATTCAAGGGCCCACTGTGCACTTCCTCCCGGGCTGGGTACTTTTACTTGCATTGTCTCATTTAAACGTCACCCTCAGCCTGGAAGGTTGGTATGCTTATCACTATTCTGACAGTTGAGTACACTGAAGATAATAGGGTTCTTAGGCGTGGACACTGTTGGCATCTTGGGTGGAACAATTCTTTGTTGAACTGGGCTCTCCTGTGCTTTGCAGGACATTTGGCATCTGTAGCCCCACCCGCTAATTGCCAGCTGCATCCTCCGGTCATTGGGAGAACTCGAAACACCTCCACCCGGGTGGGTGGTAGGGAGAGTGATAGCACTCCCAGTGGAAAACGATTTACTCCAAATCATGACAGGAGTAAGTTTCAGGGGTGAGATTTGAAATTGGGTCTCTCTGACTCAGAAGCTCTGATTCTTTTTCCACACCGTTCTGCCCGCCACCCTGCTGAACTGTGCTCCTTCAAAATACATCTGAGTATGTAAGTCAGTTGGACCTTTCCTTCCTTTATTCCGGAATGGGTAACGCTGTGGCCCATTTCACATACACTCTTTTTGGCTGTTCCTTTGAGCCTCCCCATATAGTGCTATTGATAGAAGGTAAGACAGGATCACTAGACCCAAGGCAGGGCTGTGTCCCATCTTGGTGTCCCCTTACCTAGCTCAGGTGAGGGAGTGAATCTCTTGATCGAGCATTAAAGCACTTACTACTGGCTTTAAGCGAGGGTTAGTACACTCCTACCCTTAAAGTGGGCATTTTGAAACATGGGGGGACCATAAAGCTCTCTAGACAGAGTGTTTGGCTATTGATTTAAAGTTTAGAGAATATTTGCTTTTCACCATGGCTGAGTGTGATTGATAAATGGGTAGAGCCAGGATGCTAATGGGTTGTAGTGCAGGAGATAGTCCCATAGAAAATGTCAATAATGCCCCTGATACCAGCATGAGAACTGTTGGCCTTCAAGTTAAATGTTGACCACAGCATCAGTTATGTAAGGAAAAGGAGCTTTGTTCTCCGAATTTTTATAATGATTGCATTTTCATTGATTTGAAAGCACTATAGAGAATAATTGATAACTAGTTTAGTGGAATAAGAGATACCTATGTGGTGTTGAAGGACCACATCTGTAGTTCATGCCTGCAGCCATAAAGATGACTGGGGGCTTCCCTGGTGGCGCAGTGGTTGAGAGTCCACCTGCCGATGCAGGGGACACGGGTTCGTGCCCCGGTCCGGGAGGATCCCATATGCCGCGGAGCGGCTGGGCCCCTGAGCCATGGGCGCTGAGCCTGTGTGTCTGGAGCCTGTGCTCCGCAACGGGAGAGGCCACGACAGTGAGAGGCCCGCGTACCGCAAAAACAACAACAAAAAAGTCAGCATGCCAAGTAAGCGGAAATCCTTATACAAAATGGCTTGGTGTTGATAGAGAAATAAGTTGAAGTTTTGTGACCAGAAATAAATAATTCTTAATGTTTATTTGTCATTTGTGAAGGCCAAGTACTGGTACAACTCCAGCAGGATTACCTCTCAGTGTTTAACCGCTGGGGGTATGTAATTGGAAATATCCCAAAGCAGCAAAACAACTGTTTGCTTAGTCAAGTGTTTCTTTTTGCCTGACAGCTTAATGATGACAAAACTAAACTACCCTTAACCGGGAGATTGGGATTGAAACATATATACAGTAATATGTATGAAATAGATAACCTGCTGTATAAAAAATAAATAAAATTCAAAAATTCAAAAAAAACAAAAACCTAAACCATCCTTAATTGAGGCCCTAATAAGATCCAAGCCCTATGGTTGGGGCTTTAAACATATACATTCACTTAATCCTCAAAGCAACCTTATGAGAGAGGAGTCTTTACTCCATTTTACAGATAACATAATTTAAGGCTTGGAAAGGTCCAATAACTAATCAAAAGTGTCAACATCTTGTGGTAGAGTAAAGAGTCGAATTCTCCTTCCTGAATTCAAAGCCTACAGCATTATGTGACTACATCCCCTGCTTAACTTGGGAAGACCCAAACAGAAGGCAGGCCTTAGAAAATGGTACTGAATGGCAATAAAAGACAATGGCATGCAGCTGGATGTCTGTCCAGATGGCCTGGATCAGTGCTCTGTACAATAAAGAATTTATGGTCCTGGAAGTTGAGAGAGGAAAATATATACACTTATACAACTTATAAATTTATATTTGAACACGTGAAAAGAGTCAATCTCCTTCGGAAAAGATACAAATTAAGACTAGCAAGATACCATACTCCACCTGTTTGATAATCAAAACTTGAGTTTGTTGGGAGGAACTCTCATACACTACTAGCAGGAATGTAAATTGATACGCCACTTTGGAGGGCAATTTGACAAGTTCTATCAGTATTACACATTCACATATTCTGATTTAACAGTTCCCTTCTAGGGATTCCATTGGCTGTATACAGTTTGCAAACAGGCCAAAAGTTGCCTCTACAAGTTTAGTCATTGCAGTGTTGTTTTAATTAGCAAGAGATGAAAACTAAAGTGTAATCCCATCAATAGTGGACTAATTGGTAAATCATGGTATATCCATGTAGTAGAATATTACACAGCTGTCAAAAAGAATGATATAGCTTTTTATGTACTGATAAGAAAATGTCTCTTAGATACATTAAGTAAAAAATAAAAAAAGCAAGATACAAACCACTGTGTGTAGTATGCTCCTGTTTGCATATGAAAATGGGGGGGTATGAAAAAAGTCTGTTACTAGTGTTGTGTGGTTCTAACATTTTCTAACATCTCTGTGGTTCTAACATTTTCATCAGTTGATTTGAAAACCTCACCAATGTTTTAACAAGAATTCATTTGGTACCACTTGTGCCAGGCCCTGTACTAGCCTCTGGGAATCCAGTGCAACATGGTCTTTGGTTCAAAACACTCCTGCAGTTTTGTGGGGAAGGCAGACATAGCACAAATCTTTCTTTCCCTCTTAAAATAAGTACCAAGGTGTCTCACAGGGCTGTGGAGGATTTAACAGGTGTAGGCCCATTCTTGAGACTCTCTTCTTAGAGGAAACGGTTTTAGTCTCATTTAAGCTGTTTCTTCTGGCCTTTCTGTGCATGTGTCTATTTACTATTCTTTCTTGATTTGTAAACTTTAGACCGTTTATATTGATTTCTGATGATGGTAGATGAGGACTTAGCTATTTTACACCTCTTCCCACTTCCCTTTATTCATTCAGTCAAAATAAGTGTTATAATTTTGGAACTAAATCAGAAGTCAACCTTTCCATGTATATAAAATACAGTTTTGTTTAGAGTAGTACAACATGCTTTTGAAGGAGCACACCTTTTATATTTTCTTTATGACAAGTAGCGCAAATGGTAGTGACAGAAATGACATGAAAATAGTATTTGAATGCTCTCACAAATACTAATTTTGTGTGATTTCTACATGATGTGTTAGAAATTTCTCCTTTACTCTTTGTACTAAAATTTATACAAAACATGGATGCTACCTTAGTGGCAGATCATAATTTTTTATAACTGCCATGCTTCTTATGACAAGGAATGAAATACTTTGAATTTTAAAGTTTGATAACTGGGAACAGGTTGGGTGAGATGTAAACTCTCAGCTTTTTATTGTCTTTGTTGTCAAAGCACAAAGGATCATACCCTGGCTGGAGGGGTGGCATTGTGCTGTATTAGTCAAAGCTGAAAATATGTATGGTAATTTTTTTTTTTTTTTTTTTTTGCGGTACGCGGGCCTCTCACTGTTGTGGCCTCTCCCGTTGCGGAGCATAGGCTCCAGACACGCAGGCTCAGCGGCCATGGCTCACGGGCCCAACCATTCCGCGGCATGTGGGATCTTCCCGGACCGGGGCACGAACCTGTGTCCCCTGCAGCGGCAGGCGGACTCTCAACCACCGCGCCACCAGGGAAGCCCAAATATTTTTGATTGTTCCATTGTTCTAGGTAGGCAGATAAGGATATTATTTGGCAATGTTGTATTTATTATGATACAGAGAAATTGCCATTATGAAATATTTGTACTGTTAGTATTTAGTTATTTGTCTACTTTAAATTTGCTAGCATTTTTCACTAACTTGTTTTTGTGTTTTAAAATCAACTACAATACTTGTTTTTTCTTCCTTTTGATAGTAATATATGCTTTTCTAAAACAGCTATGAAATTATAAGAAAATGAAAAAGAAAAAAAGCACAGCTCATCCATAACCCTATCCACCCGGAGACGAGTACTGTTCTTCTAGATCATTTCCTATGTGCATGTCTACATGTATACATATTTTTAGAAAAAGTAGAAGTTCTCTTCAGGATTTTGAAACCTGAATTTTTTCTTCACTTAGCAGTGGTGCTTTGTCATTTTCTACAATAGTACATATACGTTTACAAATTATAAAGATAATTTTAACCCTTTAAAAAATCTTAGATGGGTCATTACTTTTCAGAATCTAGTTTGAGTATCTAAATGTGTCTCTGCTTACAGAGGATTTGTATTCCGATGGGAAAGTTATATAGATTTATATATAATGTTAGCTTTGAAGTAAAATAAAGCCGGGTGAGGGAAGAGGACGTGATGGAAGTAGTGGGTCTGTAATAAGGTACAGAGAGGATGGTCATGAAAGACCTCTCTATTGGGTACCATTTGACCCAAGACCTGCATGACATTTGGAAGTAAGGACATGAGCAAATCAGAGGAAAGGTCTTTCCAGGAAGAGCGAAGAGCCAGTTTCAAGGTCCTGGGGCAGGACCATGTTGGCACAGATGCCAGGATAGGCAGAGACTACAGAATGGAAGGGAGCCAGGGGCCAGTTGAGGTAGGTCTTGGTAAGGAGTTGAGATGATGAGGTTACTTTTTTTTAAAAAAAGGAATCACTGGGGCATGGGTTTATATGTACTTGTATGTTTGTATATTCTCACACAGTTTATCAGCTTATTGGTATCCAGAAGACTTGACAGAGGAGGAAGAGTTTGAGTTGGAGGTAAGGTCAGCCTTGGTCGGCTCTGAGAAGGCCCAGTCTCACCTGTCCTTGGATCTCCAGTGCCCCTCCCTCAGGGCAGTTTGTTGAATGGTACACGAATGGGTGTCCCATTTTAGACAGCAGCTAGAATACTGCTTTGAGTTCGTGTCGCAGCAAAAATTCAGGGTATTGATTCTTTTTTTTTTTGTAATTATTATTTATTTATTTGGTTGCACCCGGTCTTAGTTGCGGAGGGGTATTGATTCTTGTGATTTGGGTCACAAATGTTCAGAATCTGAAGGGTATGAGGAAGAAGACTTTGGGAAAATAGAGCAGTTGCTGATGTCATGTGTAGATGGACAGCTCAGGTCACGTCAAACAGACTGAGCTTCTCTATAGCCTGTGATTAAACTGTAAGTATGGGTCTTGTTTTGGGAGCATGTGATGGGAACAGGAAGTAAATAAGCTTCAAGGTGGATACATAAATTATAGGAGAGGGTTGACATTATGGGGAAAGGACTGTCAGAAGCTCTAAGACTGCCAAGCCATGAAGCTTCATAATCATGTCTATTACCTCTCCTCCTTGCTCCCAGTTTCTCTCCAAAGAGTTCTGAAATTTAGACGCCAGATGTTTGGGCTAAAATACATGCTGTTTGTCTTAAAAGTGCAGCATTTTGTTACCTTTTAATTTGAAACCCAGAAATAGCCATAACCACCTCTTTTATATTCTGTTAATAGTCATTAAAAAAAAATACAAGTACTCTACTGCTGGCAGTCACTGTTTATGAATGGGGTTGTTTGGAAATTGTCGGTGTGGAACTGTCTTTATTCCCATAGAAGCAGGGTTGGAGATGCTGGGTGGGATTCCAGGCCAGTGCACAAAAGTCAGTCTAATCCATAATGTACCTGCAGTATAGCAGTGAACAAAGAGAACTCTAGAGCTTGTCATGTGACGATGTGTTTCTAAGATCCCCAAGGTAGTGTAGATGCCCCAAGGAATGAGCAGACCCTTTGGAAGGTGTGAGGGTGCTATATTTAAGGACCCAAGTGAGGGATGAGAGGCAACAGTCCAAGGGAATAGAGGACAGACCCTGGCTTGGCCTCAGTCACTTTGAAATAAGGGACAGTAGAAGTTTCTGCCTCCTTTGTGATGCCCTGATATCAGTTTTGACTGAGTTGGTTTCTTGGTCACAGTCTTTTTCTTCCTTTACCACAGAAGCCTCAAGGTTAGTCTCCCTGTTCCTGTTTCCCCTAACTCTGCTTACTGAAGGATCATATGGGATTTTAGACATGGCAGAGTGCTGAGCTGACACTTCCAATGTACATATTTGAAAAAATCAGATCCAGAAAGAAGCATTTTGACTGAAGTGCCTTTTGTCCCTAAGGTGCCGTCCCTGAAACAGACCTATGTCCGTTTTGTTTTATTTTACGTCTGGCATAAAGTAAGTGGTTGCTTAATGACTGTAAGTTGGATTCCTGGTTTTCAGACATGGTCTAAATATGTTTGCTTCAAAAATGAGGAGCTTCTGTGTCACTTTGACCTTGATATTTATCTGGACCATTTTGAAAGAGTAATTTCCAGAGTTCTGTTAGCTAAGTAAGATGAAGCTATTAAAATTCAAGGGAGTCTTATTTGTGCCTACGTGTGATTATGATTACTGCCCCTCACCCCCTGCCGTGAGCAGAATGTGTGCTTTCTAAAAATACTGCTGTTGAAATAATTCCCGGGTCCCAAAGGGGGTTAAATTGTGAAAGAACAATAGGAAAGGCTTGTCGTCTTTCTTAACGTTTGAGATCATCTGAATTGGAAATGTTTCTCTTTCTCTTGTATCTTTGAGAGGCTGAGAGTACCACTCCAAGTCTTTCGAGACTTTTCTGTTAATGTTTCTTCTTCTTCGTCCTCCTCCTAAGTTGACATCTAAGTATGCAGTATTTTGAGTGTCTTTATAGATTCTTTAATTTTTTTGTGTTTTGTTTGTAAATCAATTGGAAATACCCTTGTTGCTATTGAGTAACTTTCTTCTCACAGCCCTACTCCCCTCTTTATACCTTTAGAGAAAGATGATGCAGGATGAGAGTGGATGGTACATGCTCTCAAGAGACTTATACTAGTATTTCATTAAGGAAAAAAGACTAATGTGTATTATTCCGTTGTTCCCAAATGGAATAGTGTTTTCTGATTAAGCACACATAACTGGAGACTGTTTAATATCAGTTATTTTAAAAATTCATTTAAGAAACAATATTTGAGTGCCTTCACACTGTCAGGCACGATGCTAGGCTCTGGGATACAGCCATGAATGATATCGTTCCTGAGTTAAATGAGTTCAAGTTCTAGTTCGACAAATGGACAACCAGCCAGTCATTACCAGCAGAAATGTATGAGGGGTATCAATGAGCGCAGTGGGAGCACAAAAAATACAGGTTAGTGGACTTCCCTCGTGGTGCAGTGGTTAAGAATCTGCCTGCCAATGCAGGGGACACGGGTTCGAGCCCTGATCACACCACAACTACTGAGCCTGCGCTCTAGAGCCCACGAGCCACAGCTACTGAGCCTGCATGCCACAACTACTGAAGCCCGCGTGCCTAGAGCCTGTTCTCTGCAAGAGGAGAAGCTACCGCAGTGAGAAGCCCGTGCACCACAACGAAGAGTAGCCTCCACTCTCTGCAACTGGAGAAAGCCCGCGCCCAGCAACGAAGACCCAACACAGCCAAAAATAAATAAATAAATGAATAAATTTATTTAAAAAAATACAGGTTAAGCTAGAACTAAATTGTAAAGGATTAAGAGTTGGACAGGATGGGGAAGGATGTTGCAGGCAGGAGAAGAAAGTGGTTTGCTGGCATGTGAATTTGGTGCATTCTGAGAATGGGAATTAGTTCTATGTGGCAGGTGTGTCTGCGACCAGGAAGTGAATAACTTTCTATATCTATATTAAGGACTCTTCATTTTATTCATCAGCTGATGGAGATTTATTGAAGGAGTTTTTGAACAGAAGAGTGTCATGGTCAGATTGAAAATCACTTTGACCAGGAAGAATGGATTGAAGCAGAGTGATCCTGAAGATGTCTGAAGATGTCAGAGACAAATGAAGAAGGGACTCTAGTAATCTAGGAAGGAAGTGGGGAAAGCTTATCTGAAGCAGTGATTTTTATACTTAACCCCAAATTTTAAAATATTTGTTTTAAAATTCACATTTTAAAATTTTGATTTAGCAGTAAGATTAGTGAAACAAACATAGAATATAAGTTTCAGAAAGTTTTACGAGTGTCAAGTATTACTTCTTTTGGTGATTTCAGCTTTAAATTCTTCAGTTGTTTGCGCAATGCAAAATACTTATGTGCTGACTTAACAACTGTTTTTCTGGTATTTTGTGTGTGTTTATAGTGTGGAAATGATTATAGCTGCTTGAAAATACTGAGTTCTGCCTTAAATCCCATGGACGCCGAGCTGCATTTTCTGCAGAGTTTTTGTATTGGAAAAGACACTTTTACCATTTTCATTTACAATTTCACTAAGGCAGTAAGTTTATAGAATACCCTGTAAACACTCTAAATAAGTATACTTTCAGAAATCTTGAAGCAAGAACTAGGATACTAAAATGCCTGTTGTATGTTTAGATAGTTTTTAGGTCATTCAAAATAGATTGTAGTTAGAGAATACACTTATAAAATCACCATAATCAGTAGTATTCATGATTATACTCCAAATTTTTATATCATGCTCTTTTTATGTGTATTTTACCAGTCTCTTCCTTGATTTGAGCTTAAATAGACAAGTATTGACATTTAATTTAAAAAAACCTGAATTGTAAATAACCTTGTGGCAAAAGATAAACCTAGTAAAATAGGAAAAAAGAGGTAAGAATCCACTCACATTTAAAATATTAACCATCTGAAACATTCTTATTTTATAGATATGTACATGTATATAGGTTACAATTCTGTGTTGTACATTATTTTTTCTACTTTTGTTCCTGTTTTTTCCTGTGGAATTTCCATGTGTTAAACACATAGCTCACAGATTTATCTTATTTACATGCTTGCTTTTTCCTATTGGCATTTAAAAGGCTTAAGACAATGGCTGTTTCTTGTTGGTCCTTGTATTCCTGCATAGAGTCTGAGACTAAATGAAATTTTAATCCATTATATTTTCCAGGTGTTCATGATCTCTTTATTTGTTCCTTTTGTTTTTTGGGTTTTTTATCATTATCATTTGTTGCCTGGATAGTCTGCTCAAGTGCACTGGATTGTATGGATAGAAAATCTAAGTAGCACAAATGTGGCCTCTTTGCATCCTGATGTGAGCTATCGACCCCTCCTCCTTTCTATTCCCTCCCCCCCCTGCCAGTCACCACGGTTCCATATGTTTTCCCCCACCCAGTCATTCTCCTGCCTGAAGGCTTCCCGGTGCTTCTCACATTCTGTAACTGGTCCTCTGGTCTCATTTTCATCTTTAGCAGGATTACCTCTGCCTGTCACAAGATCCTGTGCTCCAGTCTTTTTTTTTTTTTTTTTTTTTATAATTATTTTTGGCCGCCTTGGGTCTTTGTTGCTGCGCGGGCTTTCTCTAGTTGTGGCGAGCAGAGGCTACTTCGTTGTGGTGTGTGGGCTTCTCATTGCGGTGGCTTCTCTTGTTGTGGAGCATGGGCTCTAGGCGCGCGGACTTCAATAGTTGTGGCACACGGGCTTAGTTGCTCCGCGGCATGTGGGACTTCCCAGACCAGGGCTCGAACCCGTGTCCCCTGCATTGGCAGGCGGATTCTTAACCACTGCGCCACCAGGGAAGTCCCCTGTGCTCCAGTCTTATATTAAAAACAAACAAACAGAACACGGTTTCCCCAAAATGCCGCATTCTCTATCACCTCCTGCCTTTGTACCTCCTCTGTGGGCACTTGACTAAGCAGGCAGAATCACTGCCTCTTGTTTCCTCTGTGCTCCATGGCACTTCTTTTATTCAGCAGTTGTAACTTGTATCAAGTTGTATTATTTGTTTGTTTGTGTATCAGTCTCCCCTACTAGACTTTTTACAAAGACCCTGACCTACTCCTTAAATCCTCAAGGCCTAGCACAATCCCCAGCACATGGTAGAGTGTCATGATAACCTTTAGAGTGGAGCTACTCAATTTGTCTAGGATTATCAAAGTATGAGAAGAAAATAATATGTAAACATAGAGACATAAATACTTAGATCTAAAATGTATGTGTGCCTAATAGGCAAAATAGGTTATTGTGACATCTGTGAAGGTATTCCAGACAGGACAATTAGAAGTGACTATCTGGAAAATCAGAATTTTAAGGGGCCATCTGGGACACATTTGGGGTTAGATAAACCTGCATCTATTTTGAGTATCCCCAGAATTCGCTAGATGACCCTATACATTTATAAAAATTTGCTGAGTAGAAATATATTCCAAATAACACTCAGCATAGGCATTAAAAAAAGATTAGACTGTGGAGAACCTTAATATAGATAAAATCAAAGAATGGTAACACTTTCCAAGATTATGATAGTTGTACACGGGTGCTCCTTTGTTCAGGTGCATCATTAGCGTGATGCTGGTTGTCAGCATAAGAAAATATAGCGCAGAATGGACTCACAAAAATGTCCGGAGCCTGGGGCTTCCCTGATGGCGCAGTGGTTGAGAGTCCTCCTGCCGATTCAGGGGACACGGGTTCGTGCCCTGGTCCGGGAAGATCCCACATGCTGCGGAGCGGCTGGGCCCGTGAGCCGTGGCCGCTGAGCCTGCGCGTCCGGAGCCTGTGCTCCGCAACGGGAGAGGCCACAACAGTGAGAGGCCCGCGTACTGCAAAAAAAACAAAACAAAACAAAATCTGGACCCTGGATGAGCATTTTCAAATGTGTATTTCAAGTGTAGAGACTCCTATCAACATCTTTTTAGTATAACACTTTGTATATGAATCTTGAGTATTGCAGATATAAAGGACCTTTCAGTTTTTTCATTAAACCCAGAAACTGTATGATTTTAGTAATTCTCTTTTAATTTCAAAAGAAACTGTGGTTTTTATTTTTCAGTGTTGAAAATGAGCCCATGAGCACAAGTCAGAAAAAGGAAAAGGTACTTTCGTCAGAAGCAGTAAAGGTATAGTTTTAAATTAATATTATTTTATATCAAGCAAATATGTTTCTTAGTTTCTGCTGTTTCTTATTCTTTTAGATTCTGTCATCTCATTTTACGTTTCAAAAAGAGCATAAAGTCTTATCACTTTATGTGGAACTCCAGCCCAGCTCTACTGGACATTTGCATCTTGGGGTGTGGGTAGCGGGAGAGGACTGAGGAGAGACTTGAGGCAGTGGTACTCTCACCCCAGCCTAGCCACTAACCAACTGTGAGGCCTTCAGCTGAGGCATTTAACTTCTTTGTGCCTTGGTTTTCTAATCTGTAAATTGTATCATCTGACCTCCACAGTCTCTTTTCTCTAGGAACTTCTTTGATTTATGTTGTGTTTTCTCAAATGCTTCTGACAACTAAGAGTGCTTTTGAGGGCGGAAACCACACTGAAAAGTGTGGTTAAAAATCCTGGAAAACCACTAAACCTTATAACATTTCTTTTTAGTCATAAGTGATTTTATAGAAATTGGATGTTTGTGTTGTTTGAGGAAGTGAGGCCAGGTATGTGATCAAGTTTTGGTAGCTGTCTCCCATTCATGGAGTTTGGTCCCAGTTACTTTCTTTTTAAACGATTTGTGACAGTCAAGGAGAAAGCTTGTGCTTTCCAGGGATTTCTGGGTACATTAGCTTGGTCAGTGGAAGGACCAGAAAGTCATCTTAATTCTTCCTTACTGATAGGGGGACTCTTAAACATTATATGAGATCCAAAGACCTTAAATATGGTAAAGATAAAGCTGTGTTCCTTCTTTATTCCCTCCTTCTCCATCATAGTTAGCAATATAAATATTTTTTTGAAAGAAAAAAAAAATCAGAATCTGATTTTTTGTTTGTTTTGTATTGTTTTTTTGCCATACGCGGGCCTCTCACTGCTGTGGCCTCTCCTGTTGCAGAGCACAGGCTCCGGACGCGCAGGCTCAGCGGCCATGGCTCACGGGCCCAGCCGCTCCGCAGCATGTGGGATCTTCCCGGACCAGGGCACGAACCCGTGTCCCCTGCATCGGCAGGTGGACTCTCAACCACTGCGCCACCAGGGAAGCCCTGATTTTTTTTTTTAACTTTATAGAAGGAAAAAAATCAGGATCACCTTGCTTCTCTTCCCTTTCTTCTTCCTTTGTGAATTTGGCTACTAAATCCTGCTCCCAGGTTTGATAACACCTCCTACCTATTCTGTTTCAGCTAGTCGTTAGCCAGCTTGCTGGTTCACCACTGCATGGGCTCTGTAGCTTTCTCCCTCTTGCTCAGTTTTCACATGTCCTGAGATGCCTTACTTCAAGATTTTTGCTTGAATTCTATAGGTGCAACCTTGCTCTTGAGTTGCTTCACAGGAAGTACGTATGTTACTTCTGAGATCTCAGACTTCACAGTTACTTTGGCTGCCAGCTCCTGTCATTCTCTCTCTTAATCCCTCATTGCCTCTGCACCCACCCTTGAGCTTCAGAGAACCTTCATGTTTTCCCTGCTCTCTTCTCCTCTTGGTCTCTACTTGTTTGTCTACTTAGCCTGGAACTGATATGTAACACTTCAGCTATTAATCTCACTGAAAGAAACAGTCTTCAAACTTGGCCCTCAGACTTTAATTTCCAGTAGTCCTGCTTTTTCACCTGCAGAGTTCTGCTCTAGAAAGTTACATCTTTGTGGCTTCAGTGTCTGTGCGGTGGCAGATATAGTGGCTGGGCCTCCATGATTATGATCTTTTCTATCCATTCTTAGTATCTTGGTTTGAGTGCCCAGGATAATTTCAGTTTGGGATTTGGGCCCCCAAGTAAACAGGGCTCGTGTTGTGAAACTGTTTCTCTTATGGTTTAAACGAGACCTATAGGATTACTTATACATGGGCAGTTTTGTTAGCCCATGATAGAAAGGGCACCGTGGCACTCTCACTGGGGTAGTGTAAGCATTTTGGACCATGTAACTGTATTTTTTTTTTTTTTACTTTCTGGAAATTATTGGTAGGATTTCCTCAACCTCGCTACACAGACCCAGTTGTCCTGGGACTTGCTGCTGCCAGGCATCAAAAACACATTTTGCAGATTATATTCCATTATAAGTTATGACCAGCTATTGGGTATAATTCTCTGTGCTGTACAGTAAATCCCTGTTGCTTCAATTAAAAAAAGGAAAGAAAAAAGTACATATTTTGATCATATCAATAGTCAGATGCATACCTAGGGGGAAAGAAAGGTTAGCAACAATATCTATGATCTTATTATTTTAAATAGTCTCATTTAAAAATTTTTATTTAGCAATTGGTATAAAACACGCATTTGCTTTCTTTGTAACAAATGGTTTTCTGAAACATAGCACTCCACTGTAATGTGACATTTCTTGCCATGCTTCCATCTTCTTAACCTGAATTTTATGATAATGCCTTCCATGATAAGGAAAACTGTGTACCATTTTTCCTCTCTAGTGTAAAATGTAACAGATTTATGCATAATGAATGTTTCTAGTGCATTGCTTTTTGTATTTGACCTTGAGATACCAAATCAAGATATTGAAGATTGTTTTGTTATAAATTTAAGCTACAAAAAATTAAGTATATTTTTCAAACAGCTAGAGACTGTAGAAGCTTTATATTATCTTTGGACATAATTAGATTCTTAGTTCTTAAAATATCACTTATACGCTATACAAATTTTGCTGTTTTGGTAACATTGGAATCTGTTTCTCACATGTGCATCTACCGTTCCACTGAAATATATATTTCTTCTATATTAATCAGTTTTTGTATCTAACTGGCAAAATTCCAGATATTTAGTCCATATTCTATGTTTATTTCTCTATAGGGAATGTAGATTCTTGTCTTGCAGCCTTAGATTCCTGCTGTGCTCATGTCTACTGTTATTTAAAAGAGAGGGAAGGCATATTATAATGCCCTGCTCCCTTCTGCCTGTTTCAGAGGACTATTCATCCCTTCCTGCCTTCCAAGGCTAAACTCCCTAAATCCCCCTGCTAGTGGTACTGGTCTCTAATTTCCCACCTTCTTTTGGACTTCGCCTTGCACTGCATCCATCTCTCCATCTTCACTGGCTTCCTCTATTTCTCTCTAAATATATAAAATTTTTAAAAATATACTTTTTTCCTTTCAGGGGTCTGGATTCCTTTCAGGCTATCATTTCATTTTACTTGCTGCCTTTAACTCAAAGATTTCTTATGAAAGTTTGTCATAATCACTGTTTAATTCTTAATGCTTTCTAATCTGACTCCAGTTTCCCTCCTGGTTCCCTTAGACATGGGAAAACCAGTACTGTGCCTGCCATACATTGTCATAGTTGTTAAATGAGTGAGAGTCATTCCATGAAACCCTGACCTCTTGCTAACCATCAGTGGCCTTTTCTTAGTTCTTATTTAACCAGTTGAGACACTTGATTTTCCAAGTCTTGTCTCCTTTCCAGAAAGTCTCTTTTGTATATTTGCACTTATGATATTGTACATTCTTGTTTCAGTTCCTGCCTCTGGCCATTCCCTTCTGTTTCCTTCACTGATTCTCTTCTGGCTAAATTACTTTTCATGTAGATGTTTCTCAAAGTCCTCAACCCTCCTCAACATCAGTCTTTCAAAGCAGTATCTTCCAATCTTATTACTTCATCTTTTTTCTCTCAGATCTCTACCCGACATCCCTCTTGAGCTCTAGACTTGATTGTCAGAGTTCCAGACATTTCTACATTTCCACAAATTCAATCTGCCCAAAAGTCTCAATATTTTCAGCGATGTTCTCTCTATATAAATTTGTTTGGGAGATAGAGGTGTTGGAAGGTAGGGAGGATCGTTTAACTGCTTGGGATGGAGGAAGAGCCCTGGGGGTCAAGTACTCCATTTGGAGATTTTCAATCAAACTCTACTCTTAATCCCATGTCTCATATTGCCCTAAGTAGTACCTAGTATTTTCAAATCCTGAGCTTTTCCAGGTGGTCTGCTGACAATCTGTCTGTAGATTGTTTCCCCCTTATGATCAAAGTTCCCTGTTGCAGTCACTTGGGTGGAAGCGTCTTCTGGTCAATTAACATGCCTTCATCTGCTTTTGCCTTCTAAACTTTTTCTGAAATCTCTTATCTGCTAATATCTACTCTCTTCCTCTCCTTGTATTTATAACTTAAAAAAAAAAACGCCTTTACTGTCATTTTGGAGTGTTTTGTACAAGAGAAGAAATCAGTGTGTGTCGTTTATCCCCAGTGTTAATCAGAATTTTTATCTCTTTTTCTTTCTATAAATTTATTTATTCATTTATTTAATTTTTGGCTGCATTGGGTCTTTGCTGCTGCACGCGGGCTTTCTCTAGCTGCTGAGAGCTGGGGCTACTCTTTGTTGCGGTGCGTGGGCTTCTCATTGTGGTGGCTTCTCTTGTTGCAGAGCACAGGCTCTAGGCGCATGGGCTTCGGTAGTTGTGGCACACGGGCTTCAGTAGTTGTGGCTCGCGGGCTCTAGAGCACAGGCTCAGTAGTTGTGGCGCACGGGCTTAGTTGCTCCAAGACATGTGGGATCTTCCCGGACCAGGGGTCGAGGCTGAGTCCCCTGCATTGGCAGGCGGATTCTTAACCACTGTGCCACCAGGCAAGTCCAGGATATTTATCTCTTAATAGTTGAGGAAAATGAATCTCAGAGAGATTGTCACTTGACAAACTCATATTATTATTGAGAGGAGGCAGGAGAATTCAGATGCAGTTCTGTACCATAGTACTTCCCATTTGTGAACTTAATTTGTAAGGTATACTTATAAACTTAATTTACCAAAAAGAAATCCTATTAAAAATTAAAAGAGCTGTGGCAGTAAGTCTGTTTTCAGAATGAGTCATGAGCTAAGTAAAATGAATTAAATCTGAACCATAGGTTATAGATTTTCCAAACCAGGC
Organism: Phocoena sinus; assembly: GCF_008692025.1. Taxonomy (NCBI): domain Eukaryota; kingdom Metazoa; phylum Chordata; class Mammalia; order Artiodactyla; family Phocoenidae; genus Phocoena; species Phocoena sinus. The sequence goes on along the minus strand of NC_045766.1, from coordinate 99,209,851 downwards.
CTAAATAATCATCAGGCCTGATGATTATTAGGCCTGGTCTCAGTAGCTTGGCATCTGCTTTATGTAAAGTTTAACTCTTGCCCCATTTTAGAATTGTTGCTCATAACTGATCATACAGCTTTGGTTAAGGTTCTGGTATCTTTTAAGAGATGTCTGGTTGCTATATGCCTATGATGTTTCTAGGGACAACCGAGGAGTATCAATCTAGTGCCTATTACTGTTAGTTGTTAATGATTCATAACCCTTATTTTTAATATTATCATAAATAGTTTACTAAAAAGAACCACGCTTGTTTTTATTGTTGCCACTGTTCCCTGATATGTAAAAATGGAAGAATTGTAGCTCAAGAGTAGCTTGTAGCTACTGAATTGTAGCTCACTGAATAAAAATAGTCACAAATTGTTCTTTCTATCAACGCCTATATTGAGGGTATGGTACTGTTTAGTAAGATGAATATATTAAACTATGCATTTGTTTATATTTTGATTCGTGTAACTCTTCTTTCCTTATTGGTCTTTTTCAACTCTTTTTTGGCCAGAGGTGAAATGGTAGTCAAATTTAAATATATTAAATGTTTGCATGGTTAGGAGAAATTGAATTACTGAACTAATTTTTAAAAATAAATTATAGCCTTAATGCATGCTTGCTGTCCTTTTTTTCTCAGTGATACAAATAGCAATATGACATCAATTTAAAATCAAGGTTAAAAAATTTTTCTTTTTCAAACACGGGAACTCTCTTTTTAAAAATTTCAACTATAGTTGGACTTGGAACCCCATATATAAACAGATTCAAGCAATGCTCCCTGTTGGTGATGGGAATGAGTAGCCTAGAGCCTCAGAGTCAGCCACTGTTCCCTTCCTCTGCCAGCTATGGCACCTCTTGGAACAGTTTTAAAATTACATGTGCAGTGATGGAAAGAACACAGTCTTTGGAATCAGACATATCTGGGCTTAAATCCCAGGTCTCCATGTGGTAGCTTTCTAACCTTGGAAAATTTACTCAACCTCTCTGAACTTTGGTTTGCTGCTCTGTAGTGGGAGGTGTCAAACCTTATTTTTTTTTTTGCGGTACGCGGGCCTCTCACTGTTGTGGCCTCTCCCGTTGCGGAGCACAGGCTCCGGACGCGCAGGCTCAGCAGCCATGGCTCACAGGCCTAGCTGCTCCGCGGCATGTGGGACCCTCCCGGACCGGGGCACGAACCCGTGTCCCCTGCATCGGCAGGCGGACTCTCAACCACTTGCGCCACCAGAGAAGCCCCAATCCTTATTTTATAGAAGTGTTTTAGAATTAACTGAGATAACGTGTGCTGCACTGCACGATACCCAACACAATTTAGGTACTGAGGAAAAGAGCTGTCTTCTTGCCATATGCAGTCTGACGACAACTTAGAATCTAACTCTTTGCTTAAGAATGGTGCTGACTTTTTCTGGGTGAATAGTATGGAAATCAGCTATTAGAAACATTGATTCTCTGTAACATTTGAAAAGAAGGCATGCATGAACGTATGTATGCACATTGAACTATAGCCAGAACTCAAAAATTCTCACCCTTGATTGCTTCTATAAAGACTGTGTGCTGTCAGGGTGCCTGAAGTGGAGATTGCACTGCATGTTACTGCACCATTCACATGACCAAAGGGGCTGCCAGGGCTTAAGCCTGTTGATATGGCTGGTGCTGCTCTGGGGCCTTGATATCTCAGAGTTCTTGGGTGTTGAATGTATTGCATGGTATCTGGTTTGATTTGCAGCAGCTCCAACCTCTCATAGACCTGGAATAGTCCTACTTTGTGGTGTGGTGGCGTACCTTATGAAAATGGAAACTGACTGAAGGGTCATGTACATACTCTAGATTTTTTGTGAGTAAATTTGCCTCCACAGGTGCCAGATACTGATTTGAGAGCTCCAAAAGGCTCTCACAGAATTAAAAACATTTATTATTCTTGCCCAGTGTTTTCGTTGGAGAAGTGTTTATACCATAACAAGAAGGAATGGCTTTCCCCCTACGCTATGTCATCTTGTTCTTTTCTCTTCTCACCTTACACACCTGCCCTGGTTGATTTGATTTTACCTACATCTTAGCCAATGACAAAAATCACATCTGTCCCTCCAGCCCAATGTGTTCTCCTGAGCTTCAGGGTGACGGAGCCAATTCTTTGATGGACCTTTCCTGTGAAGGTCACTGAGTATGAGATTTGACTTACTCCAAGTCGAATTCAGTGTATTTTATCCTAACTTCCTTCTGTTCCTGTATTCCCCGTCCTGCCGAAAGGCACCACCAGTTACCCAATCTTGGTATCAGGGAATGATTCTGCCAAGTAATATGTTGTGGCCGGATATCTTAGGAGAAAACTAACTAGAATTGTCTAGTAAGCAGCTGGGTTTAGTTTATGAATGCCAGATTTTGGTAACTGTAAGTAATCTAGGTAATAGTCCTACTCATGAAGCAAGCATGAAGTTGTTTGCCCTAACCTTGTGGTGACAAGGAAAAATAGGATGTTAGAGTTGTTTATTGGAAGAACACACACACACGCATGCATGCATATGTGTAGGCAGTTTCCATTCTGAAAAATTTTTGAGTTGTAGGAATTTCCCAGGCAAAGAGGGCAAGGGATAAATGGTCTCAGCAGTGGTAATAGCTTTGTGCAAAGACATACCTGTAGTAAGAGAAAGAGGAAGCAATAGGGGAGGGGGGGAGAAAATAGGCTCCCATGAATGCCTGAGACCGCATGTGGTGACATTAGGCACTGTGAGCATTGCGAGTGACAAGAGATCGAATCAAAGAGGGGCTGGATACACCAAGACCTTAAATGCCATGCTAGGGAGTTTGGATTTTATCCTGACAAGGGTGCACGGCCAATGGAGGCCTTTAAGGATGATTAGATTTGAAATCTAAAAGATTGCTGTGGCTTTTGTCTGGAGAGCAGACTGGGAAACTTTAGGAATGGAAGCAAGGAAACAAGTCATTCATTGCTGGCAGTGTTCTAGGAGAGAGGTCATGGTGTCCTGATGTTTCATCTGACTTTTTAACAAGTGGGAATGTTAAAGTTTACAGAAAATGGAAGAATGGAGACACAGCGTGGTTAAGTTCAGTTTTGGATGTATTGAGTTTGAGGTGCCAGTGAAGTATCCAGGTGGGTATGGATGTTGGGTTGATCGTTGGATATACAGTCTAAGTTGAGAATACAAATCTGGCAATCATCTGATTAATCTGTGAGAAATAAGACCTCGTAAGAAAATCATGAAGGTAAAGTAGCCCCGGGCTGTAAGTTGGAGAAACATGATATGTAGGGAATGGCTAGACGTATGTGAACTTGAAGGAGATGGAGAGAGAGGAAGAAGGGAAACCTCAGGGTGATGTCATGGAAGCCAAGGAAGACTGGTTTTCAGGATCGGATTCAGTCTCACCTCCTGTAGACGCATCATATGAGACCAGGGCAGAAAGAAAGTACATTGAATTAGCAAGTAGGACAGTGTCTCTGAGAGATCGTGGTCAGAGCACAACTGGGGCAGAAGCCAAATTGCAGGGGCTCAAGGAGTCATTGGGAGGAAAGGGAAAGAAGATGGTGAGGGTTGGTGACTCCTTTTAAGGAGGTTGGTAGTGAAGGCAGAGGAGAAGTCTGTCCCTGGACTTAGACTTTTGAATGGTGGGCTCGCAGAAGGGGCAGACGAGGAAGTGGGGTTCCTTAGGAGATATCAAGCATTCTGAAGTGGTGCCCTGGTGGATCCTTAGAGGAGGAGTCCTTCATCCCTTTATGCTGAGGGTGAGTGAAGGAAGTGGGACAGATGTGCTGTGAGGCAGGTAGAGGAGGGGTGGAGGCAGGACCATAGGAGAGCATCTCCATGAAGTAGAAGGTAGGTGCCTCTGCTGGGTGACGGATGGGATGGTGGAGGGGGCGTGGCAAAGGTTTGAAATAGCTGCTGTGGAAAACGGGGACTGTCGCAGACTGATTTCCAGCAGAGGCTGTAAATCGTGAATTATTGGCAGCCTACATCTGCATAGTTGTGCATATCCCTGTGGATTTTTAAAGCAAGATGCATTCACTTATGAGGAAAAGATAAAACTGGAATCTTTCCGGGTGGGGATGACCAGAGAACAAGCAAAAGAGCCTCTGAGGGTGTTAGCCATATTTGATGGCTGGATAGAAAAGATACGAAAATTTGCGGGAGCTGAAAGGGACAGAGTGAGAGAGGCCAGAAGCTGTGATGAGGCAGGAGGACATTGTGTGGTGGGTGCACCTGGGACAGTGGGCTAAGAGAGCTGGAAAGATGACAGGGTGTGAACACTTGGGAATGCCTGAGATTGAGATTCACAGGCTGGGTGATTATGGGTAAAGACAAGGGTCAGGGGTTGCTGAGCAGTGAGGTCCAGCAGAAGTGGGAGGTCATCGGAGTTGAGGACGCTAACACAGGTCAGGGTGTTGTAAGGATTATCCCTGCTGTGTACAGTGAAGGCAGAGCCTGAGGTGGGCGGATGACCAAGCCAGGTGCTTGAGACACTAAAGGAAGGGCCACCTGGCTCTTCACTATTTCTCATCAACAGACTCTTCGTTTGGTGACACTCTCTACCCCTTGGCCTTCTTGACCTTGTTCCCTGTGCCAGTCACCATGTTGGGACAGCACCAGCCACCTGTTACAGGCTGATGAAGGAGCTGACAAACTAATGCCAATTAGACCTGAACATAAGTTCTCACATCCCTAGAATGTAGGCTCTGTGAAAGCAGGGCTCTTGGTATATTCTTTTTCACTGTTGGATCAACACACATAGAGTAGTATCTCGCTGTTCATCATTTATATAAGAATGAATACCTTAACATTTGCATTGACCCCGACTGTTCCTTGGAACACCTGGTCTCAGCCTATTGTTGCATTCCCCCAAATGCTCTTCCAAGTCTTCTCTATTTTGGGAGCTCAGATCCCAGCTCCACCTCTGTGTCCCTTCTTCAGCTGAGCATCTCTCCTCTCGCTTTACTGAGGTCAGAGCCACTCGTTGGACCTTGCTCATAGTCTTCTCCCCCTTACAGAATTGCTCAGGCTTTAGCCACTTCCTTATCACTGTAGCTGGAAGAGGAAGTGCCCCTACTCAGCTCCAAAGCTCGTGCTTCCCCTTTATTAGAAGTATTAGAGACTGTACTGGTCTCTTCATCGCATCACCTTCTGCTTTTCTTCTTCATATCCGTCATCCTTCTGTTGTACAGCAGTTACTCCCTTCCCCCCAGGTGTAGAGCTGAGCCACAAAACAGGAACAAAAAGTCATTTCTGCTGTCTTGGACCTTAAACTGTCACCTTTTTACCTTTAGTTAAAAAAAAAAAATCTCTCAAAAGTGTTGCCTTCTATTGAATTATTTACCGAGTGTTCCTATTTCTTTGCTCTGTGTTCACTGTTTAACACCTTGCGTTTGGGGCTGTACTCACAAATTCCTGAGCTGTTATGACTATTTCTCCTGCATTCCTAGGGCTTTTCTATGGTCTTCATTCCTTCGTTTATTAGTGCAACAAGGATTTAAGCACCCCTTATTGTCAGGCACGTTTCAAGGTGCTGGAGACAACAGCAATGACTAAAACAGACAAAAAACCCTGCACTTGTGGCTTTTACTTTCTAGAGGAAGAAACATATTAAATAATATGTGTGTGTGTGTGAGATGTGTGTATTTGATACTAACAAGTACAAAGGAGAAAAGGCAGAGAAGGAATATAGGCCGTTTCAGAGTGGAGGAGTTTACTATTTTAGATAGAGTGACTGGGGAAACTTCAAATGGAGATGACAGTTAATAAAGGTTTGAAGGTGGTGAGCGGGTATGAGTCATATAGCTCTGTGGGGGAAGAACATTCTAGGCAGAGAGAAGGGTGAATGCTCAATTCCCGAGGGATGAGTGGGCCTCATGTTATTTTGGTTTTTTGGTTTTTGGTTTTTTTTTTTGCTGTACGCGGGCCTCTCACTGTTATGGCCTCTCCCGTTGTGGAGCACAGGCTCTGGACGCGCAGGCTCAGCGGCCATGGCTCACGGGCCCAGCCGCTCCGCGGCATGTGGGATCCTCCCGGACCGGGGCACGAACCCGTGTCCCCTGCATCGGCAGGCGGACTCTCAACCACTGCGCCACCAGGGAAGCCCGGGCCTCATGTTTTGGAAGAACAGTGAGGAGGAAAGTCCTCATCTTTCTTGACCTTACAGTGGCGTTTGGCATTTGCTCCCCTTTGCTTTCGGAAATATCCTTCGTCGTTTGCCCTTGGAGACGAGCATGCTGGTGGGATGACTCTTCTGGTTTTGGCCTTCCCCATCTCTTTCACTGATTTTTTTCTTCTTTGTGCCTGCCTTTTAATCTTTTTTCCCCAAGGCTCTTTTGTTGGTCCCCCTTTCCCCTGAACACACTGTGTATCGCCAAATTGTGTTCTGACTGCTTCACCAGGGGACCACAGATTCTGCACGTTTGACATCTAGTTTGTTGCCTCACCTCCCCCAAACCCCACAAAGGCTCTAATCTCACCTTTCCTTCTATTTCCCATATCCATTTTTGTCTTAACTACTTAGTTTCCCAATTTAGAAAACTTAATCATCTGTGACTTTGTTATCTCTCACCCTCCACTTCTAATTGGTCATCTTATCGAATTCATTCTCTATCCTCTGTGCCCCAGTCTTCTTCACCCACAGCCCTGCCGTAATAAACGTACTTCACACTTCTGTGTGCTCGACCCAGGCGCTACCTTATGTGTTGAATGCTCTTCTCACCCTTCAGGAGCAAGCTCAAACATCACCTCTGTGTAGGGGATTCTCCCCATCCCCAGCCAAATTAATTTTGTCTTCCATTGTGTACATATCTCTCCCATGCCCCACACAGTGATATAATGATGAGTATCTTGCTAGACTGTAAGTTCCTTGAAGCCACAGCTGAGTCTTATTAATCATTGTACTTAATGCTTTCCTGTGTTTCCCTGTATTGGGCACATAGCAAAGAGAATAGTTAGATAGACGGATGAATTTGGACCTAAGGACACTACATTACAACATATTGAGTATGAAGGGAAAAAAATTAAATTCCCAAGATACATATGCCTTCATTAGTAGCCTTTATATGTTATATTCGGAATACCAACATCTTTGAGGGCAACTGGAACCGATGTTTTGTTAACGTTTGCTTGAATCCTGAGTGCTTTCATTCTAGTACTCGTTGGAACAGTGGCAGACAGTACTATTGGCAGGTGACATTGGCCCTAGCTTGTGGCAGGCTGAACTTCATTGTTGTCTAGGCTGAGGGCAAAGAGCAGCTATTTTATATGAAATTTTAAGATGTAGTTATATAAATACTGGGTTTGTTGTGTTAACTTTGAATAGCAGTGCTCTTTCGTGCTAACTTTTGTCTCTAAATTTAAATAGTTTTTTGGTGGTGTTTTTGAAGGTATTTTAATTACTGATACAAATTTCTCACAAGATTAGTAGGCAAAATTTAAGCAACTAAGACATTAAAATGCTCTTAAGATACAGGGATTCTGGAATAGCAAAGAAGTGATAATTGAGGGGAAAGAGAAACAAGTGATTTTTAAAAATTTTATATATATCACTCTCAAAACGTTAAATGGGAAGGCTTTCACTAGTTTAGCAAAATGTATTTTCCTTGTTGAGACAGCAGTCCGTTATATTTTGAAAGGAATCATCAAGTAAAAATAATTGAGGCAGTGAGAGAAATAGTATTTTTGACAAATTATTTGTCTTGAGATTTTATGGATGTCAAAAAATGTAATTTCCATGTTCTCTAAGTTTTCCTTTTTCAAAAACCATTGCCCCAATTTTATAGAACTCCTTTGTGACTCTCTAAAGCATTTCAGGAATATTTGTGTTATTTTAGTGAGCAGCCTGTAGTTCCCGTTCCTCGGGTAGCTTCCCAGGAGGAGTGATGATACTCGTTGCAGGAAACAAATCACTGTTCTCTTCGTGCTGCAGTCTTGGTTCATTTTGAAGCAGGAAGAAATATTGTGGGTGGCCATTACAACAAATTAAATGGGGTAGTTAAAGGCAAAAAATATATTTCATACACACGATCACTTTCAAAATGTCAACTAGCATATTTCCTGCTGCTGTACCGAGAGGCCATCTACGCTGTCAACGCGAGGAGAGGGCGCAGTTAATTTATAGGGCGGACCCCATAAAGAGCAGGAGGCTGGGTGGATGAAGTGGAGGCGCGTGGGATTGAGATGCCGTTGAAACCAGTAAAAGGCGAGACTTTGAGTGCCTCTGGAAGGCTGGTGCTACTCTAAACGTAGAGACTCACAAGTTATATTAAGGACATAACACACAGAAAAATGCTATGCTGTGTGTTTACTCAGAAATATCCCTGACTTCTAAGGTGGGAACAAACAAAAAATATTGTTCGCTTGAAAATAATTTCCTGGGCTAATGGGTTCTAATCATTTTCTCAACCCTCCATATGCCAAATATTATTAGTGGTTAGTGGAACACTCCTTTAAACTGTTTTGAATTTGGATTAAAACAGGGAAGGGAGGTGAACAAATGACATTATACTTATGATGTTCTTGGCTTCTTGAAGATCAGCTTCGTACAAAACGTTTTCCTGTGAACCTGCAGTGGCCTAGGGTGGTCTCACCTTGGTGTCCTGATATTTTTCTGACTCACACTTGAGCTTTCCTTTTATAAGGACTAGTGAGTGTGACATCTGACACATACTATCAGACCGCATTCCTTTCACAAGTAGGTGAGTGAGCGTGTTGGGAAGGCAGGCTGAGCTGGTCCCTTGGCCTGAAGCTAACGCAGCTTTAGGGAGGAGTGTGCCCTGGAATGCCAGCACGCGCTCGGATGGAGCAGCTCCGTCTCCTCACACAGAGTACGCGTGAATGGGAGCTTGCTTCACTAGTAGGTTAATTATGAGCAGGTAAGATGCACCCCTGAAAGTGTTTATCGTCTGCAAGAATTCCCGGTGCTGCCCACCGTTCGCATTAGTGCACATATCAGGGCTTTGTGTTTTACCTTGAAGAGTTTGTAGCGGGCTTTTCCTCTAAATTGATACACCACGTTGCTGTCTTTCCTCATCTTCCTGAGGAACAGTTTTCCACCCTGTGGCAGCTTCAGAGGTTAACACGGTGCTGAAATGATGAAGTCTATTTAGGTGTTGTCTGATGTACCGAGTGTGTGAAAATACTGTCCATTAGATCTGTAATAATAAAAGCTAAATTAAAACACCTCTGAGGTCTGCCATGATCTGTCCTTTTACTTATCTCTCCATACTTAACTTTTTGCTCTTCTAATTTTACACTTTTACCTCCAGTCCTTTTAAACTCCTTAGAAGCTGACACCTCTCTAAATGCAGAGAGACGGGGAGAAGAAGCAGGGAGCGGAGAACAGAGAGTGAGGGAGATGCACAAGCATCACATAGGCACTTTTTAGGTCTCCTTCAGAGGGCACTTCCTTTAGGAAGCATCCCCTGAGTTACCTCCTCTGCTCTCTCCACAACCAAATCTGGACTAGTTACTCCTGGGTCCCCATGTGGGCTGTCCTTCCCGCTTTGTGATATTTACTATATAGCTTTGTTAAAGTTGCACTGACGGTGCCCTTCAGTAGCTTGTAAACTACTAGGGAACAGAAGCCATCTGTCTTATTCACAGATGTATCCCTGGCATCGGGCACAGTGTGTCATGTAATAGGTTATCAGTTAGCCTATGTCATTTTTTAAATGATGTTGCTTAATATTCTCTATTTCGTTTTCAAAGAGTCCCCAAAGTGAGGACAAAAGGAACCATGCTGAGAAGCTAATCACTCTTCCAACACAGGAAGATTCCAAAAAGCCAAATGACCTTTCCGGTTCCACTTCAGATGCCAAAATGGGAGAAAGCGATAAACAGCCAAAAGAAAGCTTTTTTCAGTTTCTTGGTAACTTATTCAACATCTCAGGAAAATCATCTCTTGGTGAAGCCAAGCAGTCTTCTTTCAAAGATGAACATGACAAAACTGAGAAAGACTTACGAAATCCCAGTGACCATCCTGATGAAGGGGTCCAAAGGGAGAGGGCTGTTGTCAGTAGCTCCCTGGGAACCCTGGCACTTCCAGCAGAAGCACAAGAATCCAACTCAGCTGAACTCTCAGATGCCTTTTCTTTGGATACAACACAAGACAGTGAACAGGAAACCAGTGATTTGCTAAGAAAGTAAGTTTAAAATCTACTTATCTAAAAAAACTGAGCTTTTGGACCTAGATTTTGAGCCTTATTTCTACTACTGTTAATTAAGGGGATTAGAAAAAGTATTCTGTAATGTCCCTGCTACTAGGTGAAAAATTATATGATCCTGTGTACCATACACATACCTAGGGCCCTTTGAGCTATTTTAGGGGGTGGTACTAATACCTTTTAGGTGCTAACTTTGTCATAGTAAACAATTTATTTCTGATTTAAGACTTCCTTAAATGGGAGTGTTTTATGTTGTCTGAATTCTTCTGTAGTAGGACAGGCAGTGTGTTAAGTATCTGCATTTTGGGAACAAAAATAATCCTACGGTTTGTGTTCACATTCCATCAATATCTTTTCTTTGTGGAATCCAATTAAAGGGGTTAAGAAAAGAAATTAAATTGATTTTATTTATGGAATTAGCCTTTTGAACCTTTCCCACAGCTCCAAGAAACAAATCTTGAAGAAATTTAAGGAGCACTTCACCACCCCTTTTTTCTTTCTTTGATTTACAAATGGACACTAACTTGTTTTTCTTTGACCCAAATGAGCTAGAAGGAACATTTTCTATCCAGAAAATGTTTGTAACAATGTTGAGTCCATTAGACATTTTGTGTAACATAAAAGTATTCATTCGTAACTGATAAGGATCTATTGGGTTTTTTTAAAATTAATTTATTTATTTATTTTTGGCTGCGTTGGGTCTTTGTTGCTGTGTGGGCTTTCTCTAGTGGTGCACAGGGGCTGCTCTTTGTTGCAGTGCTCAGGCTCTAGGCGCGTGGGCTTCAGCAGTTGTGGCACAGGGCTCAGTAGTTGTGGCGCATAGGCTTAGTTTCTCTGCGGCCTGTGGGATCTTCCTGGACCAGGACTCGAACCCGTGTCCCCTGCATTGGCAGGCAGATTCTTAACTACTGTGCCACCAGGGAAGTCCATGGATCTGTTTTACTGATTTTAATTTAAACTCTACTTGAGAATTATTTTTGTTCTTTGAAGAGTTCATTAATACTATAGTCAGATACAGATGACAACTTAGGACTATGTGATTCTTTATAGTTTCAAAGAGTCCTCATGCGTGTGATTTCAGTGAATTCCTCATAATAAGCTTTTGAAGTAGGGGTAGGCACAGACCCATCTTACAGTTGTGAGAACTGAGACCCCAGATGGATTTGGGTTTGCCCATCAAGAGTGGTGGGGTGGGGCTTGCCCTACCAGTTGTTAAAGTGTACTGATAAAGCTACGTAAATAGAAATGATGTAATACTGGTGTAATATTTGCTAGACATTTATATGGAACAGAATAGACAGTCTAGAAATAGACCCTCGTGTATTTTGTGATTTGAGCCCTTGAATGTGATGGCATTATGTATTCTTGTAAAAAGGAAGACTTGGGGAAATGGGATAATAATTTGGAGAAGAAAATAAAAGCTAGATACTCATCTCATTTTTACATTAAAATTAAAGTGGAATAAAAATGTTTAAGAAACATACAAAACTAAAAGCAGCTAAATGTGAATTCTTCTGGTGAGAAACAATTTTCTAAGCATGATAGCAATGGAAAGTATCAGGAAAGAGAAGATCAGTAGATAGGATTGCTTCCAGTTTTCCAACTCTCTATGATAAAAACTGTGAACAATGATACATTAAATTGGCAAATCAGAAAATTATATACAAAATTTGTATGTAAATAGTATATACAATTATATGCAAATATAATCATATAAATATACAAGTCAAAATTTAGACAAGTTTTACCTATAATTTGAAGTGTTAGGAAAAAATCCTTATCAAAAAGCATTGTAAATGATTTAATCGTCACTTAATTAAAAATAATAAACAGCTTTGTAATTGTTTTTATGTACCGTTGAGTATGCAAATTTCATTTTTAATACCAATAAAGCCTTTAAGTAAACCTGTTGTGCTAACACTTTTTAGATTACTTTCCATACATTAACTCATGCTTCTCGTGTAATTTATGTAGGAAGCTACTTCACTGTTGGGTTGAAATTCTTTAAAAAGTTCTGTAATTCTTACATTTTCAGCAAATTCATATCCATCATGAGAAACTCTTCTGTCAAAACTTTATTGTGATTTTTAAGTAAATGTCTGGTTTTGCAGTTTTTCTTTACATAAAATAGTTAAAAGCCTTCCCTATTGTGAGAGAAGATATTCTTTTTAAAAAATTATTTTTATTTTATTTATTTTGTTTTGGCTGCATTGGGTCTGTGTTGCTGTGTGCGGGCTTTCTCTAGTTGCGACTAGCGGGGGCTACTCTTCATTGCGGTGCGCAGGCTTCTCATTGTGGTGGCTTCTCTTGTTGCGGAGCATGGGCTCTAGGTGTGTGGGCGGAGTTGTGGCATGTGGGCTGTAGAGCACAGGCTCAGTAGTTGTGGCACACAGGCTTAGTTGCTCTGTGGTATATGGGATCTTCCCAGACCAGGGCTCAAACCCATGTTCCCTGCATTGGCAGGCGGATTCTTAACCACTGCACCACCAGGGAGGTCCCAGAGAGAAGATATTCTTTTTTTAAAAAAAAATTATTTGTTTATTTTTATTTTGACTGTGTTGGGTCTTCATTGCTGTGCATGGACTTTCTCTAGTTGCAGCGAGCAGGGGCTTCTCATTGCGGTGGGTTTTTTTGTTGCAGAGCACAGGCTCTAGGCGCGCGGGCTTCAGTAGTTGTGGCTTACGGCCTCTAGGGCGCAGGCTCAGTGGTTGTGGTGCACGGGCTTAGTTGCTCCGTGGCATGTGGGATCCTCCTGGACCAGGGATCAAACCCATGTCCCCTGCATTAGCAGGTGGATTCTTAACCACTGTGCCACCAGGGAAGCCTGAAGATATTCTTCACTATGTAATTTGAAAGGAAATAAATCTTAACGCTAAAAATGTGGCTTAATCATACTTACTAAAAGTGAATTAGATATACTGAATACTTTTGCTCTAATGCTATTATTTTCAGGCTGCCTTTATAGAATTTTCTTTGAAGAATGACACATGTCTTTGGTTGACCTTTGTAGTATCAGATGCATTAAGTTTATCCAGGATAGAGTACAGCTATATGTAGTACTTGGAGGCTTAATAAACTTTCACATGATAGGTAGTTAGGTTTGGGCTGAAATGCATAAAAACCTTTCCAGATTTTCAATATGTATGTCTATTCCCTTAAATATTTGAAATTTCTAGATATTTTACTTTTTTCTTAGTGTTGTTTGGATCACATACCTCTACTCATATTGGATAAGCTACAGATCCCATGCACAATTACATAATACATGAAATGAGTATGTTCTTTATTCAGTTTGTGAAAATAAACCTTTTTAATTTTCCATCTTCAGTTTATTTGTAAAGTTATGTATTTCTGACATTTCCATTTTCTTTCTATTTTCTGTATTAGGGAAAATCTTAATTAAAGGACAGTTTTATGTTCTTAATACTATTCAGTTATGAAGACTCAACTACAACCTGTGAGAGAATGTTGTAGGAAATAGAATATCTTCACATGACTAACCCTTTACAAAGTGTGAGTGTAGCTCATCGGTACCTGAAAGGACTAATTATAATACATGAAGCTAAGCTTGAAACTTTGATGTTCAGTGCTTTAAACGTGATAGTATAGTTGTTTAGTATAAAGGGTACATATTTTAGTCACAAGCATATAACATTTCCACCTAGGGTGCTGAGGGAGATTATTTCATTAGAAATTTATACTGGTTCATATAAATCAGTTTAATCATTCTAGTTGACAGTAACCAGAAAGCTCCCAAGATGGGAATGGAAAACAATTATCCGCGCCCCACCCCCCAAAAAGGACTCCAAAACTACCAAAAGGCATTCTTACAGTGAACTGAACTTTTTTCTGGAGTGGATTTTTCTCTGTGCTTTAATTTAATAGAAGTTCTTTTAGAGCAAAAGTTGCATTATTGGATTGATGTAGAATAAAACGCCTTGACATCTCGTTAGGATGGAGTTGGTAGTAAGAGAACCTGAGTTTACTATACTTGAAGAATAAACTTCTGATCCTTATCTCTAGAGTCTTATTTCTTCGGACATCATGTACATTTTGGTGATCTTTTAGGGAAAAAAAAATTTGCAGCCTTGAAAGTAGGTTTTAAGTATAAAATTTAAAAGCTTTGAAAGAAAAATCAAACAATAAAACTTCTTGTCATCTGTTCATACTTCTGGATCTTCATGTATTGTTCTGAAAGGCTCTTGTATTTTCTGAATAATTTATGCGTTTTGATATAGGATTTTACCAATAACATTAATTTACCTATATGTATTTTTTCTTCTTGTATGTTTTCTTAGATAGGTTCCCTTATCCAACTTTTAACTTTGTTTCATAACTGTCTTTGATCTAGCCTGAAATTTGTGTAGTAGCTAAAATCACTTCTCCAAGGCAAAGCTTTTCTCTATACATCTCCTGTAGCTGTTTTAAAATAGACAGTAAAATGAATGTAACTAATACAAACTTTTACAATAGTGGTGTGGTAGGATTTTAGAGGCCAGCAATTATATAGATTGAAATAAATTATTTCAGCTAAAATTCAAGAACTACGTTAAGGGGCACAATTAATTGAGATTTTACATGTCAGAGGTTTACTTTGTGTTTTATCATGTGGACAAACCTAGCATTCTTCATGGTGTTGCTTTAAAGTTGGGGAGAGGGCTTCCCTGGTGGAGCAGTGGTTAAGAATCAGCCTGCCAATGCAGGGGACACGGGTTCGAGCCCTGGTCCAGGAAGATCCCACATGCTGTGGAGCAACTAAGCCCGAGTGCTACAACTACTGAGCCTGTGCTCTAGAGCCCGCAAGCCACAACTACTGAAGCCCACGTGCCTAGAGCCCATGCTCCACAACAAGAGAAGCCACCGCAGTGAGAAGCCCACACACAGCAACAAAGAGTAGCCCCTGCTCTCCGCAACTAGAGAAAGCCCGTGCACAGCAATGAAGACCCAACGCCAAAAAAAAAAACAAATTTATTAAAAAATTAAAAAAATAAAGTTGGGGAGAAAATACCTCATTTTTAGATACTGGAATACTGATAACTGGATTTCTTAGTTATTCATATGGGTTCTATAATGTTTTGTTAATTATATGTTTAACCTGAAAAAGTTAGAGCATACATCAAGTTTTTCTACCATACATTTTTGTAGCTGGGACCCTAAAATGTAACTAGAGAGCAGAATTGAAAACACTTTTGTATCATCTATAAGGATTAAGACAGAAACAAATTACTTAGCATTTAGTATCATTGCTTTACTTAGCCATTCATTAATTCACACAAAGTTATTAAACATACATCATTTGCCAAATCTTATGTAGGGCACTTAAAAATATGAAAATGGGGCTTCACTGGTGGCGCAGTGGTTGAGAGTCCGCCTGCCAGTGCAGGGGACACGGGTTCATGCCCCGCTCCGGGAAGATCCCACATGCCACAGAGAGGCTGGGCCCGTGAGCCATGGCCGCTGAGCCTGTGCATCCGGAGCCCGTGCTCCACAACGGGAGAGGCCACAACAGTGAGAGGCCTGCATACCACAAAAAAAAAAAAAAAAAAAATGAAAATGATGAAGATGTAGTGCCTGCCTTCAAATAGGCACTAGGTTAGTGGGGAAATAAATCAGTGCATATATCTTTATAATCTAATATGGCAAGTGATATGCTCAGGGCCCTTTGTCCCCACAGATCAGAGGCTAACTGCCCGTTCTAGCAGTAACGGGGTCCTGGGGTAGGTTTGCACTGGGGTTAACTTGGGAACTGAGTCTTAGAGGACAGAAGCTTCTGTCTGGGGCTGGAACCGAAGGGGAGAGAAAGGTGTGTGTTAAGGGCTGTAAGGCAGCATAGCATAGCATAGCATCAGAGCTCCCAGGGGTAGATTCTCCAAAAGAAGTTAGATGCTGAGGACATCAGGAGCTTTATGCTAGGGTTGAGAAAAAGTAGGGAACTCGTGCTAGAAACCTTTTTTGATTTCTGCATTCACCCAGCCAGTTTAATACTTACTCTGCTAATTGAAGAACTTAACAGGAGAGAGGATTTTTAAGGGAATTCTGTCATTTATTGACTTAAGTATATATTGAGTGCTTACTGCAGGCTAGACGTCTTGCCAGGTGTTTTCTTTACAACTTCTCTAACTCTGTGCTAAAAGTTGCTGTTCCAAATTCACATCTAAATAAAGGAAGAGAAACTCGCTATGATGCTCTGATATGGTGGAGAAATCAGGGATTAGCCATGAGGTACCAGTATGAGGCACAAAGGCAATGTGGTTCCTTCTAGTCAAAAACTCCTTGGAGATCAGAGCTAGAACTCAAGCCTCAGGCTTGTCAGCCCATGTTCGCTCCATTAACCACCGTGAGAGAGACAGACGTAATCAGGTGAGAGGGACAGTTCTGAGGAGCTCAGACATTCATGCTGGTTGACATTTATGTGCTGCTGGTCACGTCTGTATTATGCTTAATAAAGATAGGCTGAACTAAAATATTCTAGGATTTCCTTCCCAAGTTTGGACATATGAAGAATAGGAGTGTTTGAAAGATATACTTCACCATGATTTCTGGAATTACTGTTAAGTGTTACTAATTATATTTCCTGATACTCTCATGCTATTTCTTTTTGCAGACAAATGGATGGTAAACCAGAGAGGCCTGTAGTAACATATGCCACGTACCGAGGCCCCAGACAAATTAGGAAGTATTTGAAGCAGCAGACGGCGCTGGAAACCTTGAATCCCTTAGACAGAGAAAATGAAAGTTCTGACTCTAGTACGAGCACACATATTGGCCTTGGAAGTGAGATAGAGGCTGGGATGGTGTCATTGTCATCAGCTAGCACAGACATTTCTGTGAAAGGACAAGTGCTTAAAGGCCGGATAGAAGACTCTGATTATAATAAAATAAATATCAACCCAGAAAGCCATTCAACAAACAACCGAGAACTGTCTAGCACTGCTTCTTCTAGGGAGGTTTTAAATAAAAATGATCCTGGGGGACCTAAGAGAAGTCGGTCATCCCGTTCTGAGACTAACTCTAGCTCCACTGATGGAGAATTTGACTCACAGCACCATTTAAGCTGTATACCAGTTTCTCAGACTGACAGAAATTTGGTTTGTTCAGCATTGTTTACAGAAAGTAACAGTAGCAAAATTCCTTGCAGTCCAGACTTGCAGAGGACAGCAACACCAGAAACTACGGTAATAGAAAACAGCTCGATGATGAGTGATGGGACACTGGTGCAAAGAGAGGAGTGTGTTGAGCCTGAGAACCCTGCTGTTGCCGACTTCTCTGGTAGTAAATCTGATGGGAGTGACACTACCAAACATGGAAATACAGATTTGCCAAGTCCAAATAAATCAATTAGGCGTCAAGCTCTGCAGTGGCCAGAGAGTAAGTGTTCTGACAAGCACACCGAAGGTAACTCGTCAAAGCACGCTGCCAATCACACCAGCAACATTGCTCTCCAGAGACATGCTGTAACAGACACAGAACTTGTAAGTGAGGAAAACAGATTGTCTGCCCTGGACACACAGGAAAATTTGGCTCCTACAGAAATCAAACAAGAAACAGAAAGCACCTCAGTCGGTGAACCCACAACTTCAAGTCATGTAAAAGCTCCAGAAGGTAGAATCGAGTCATTACCCAAAGGTACTGACAAGTTGTTGGTAACAGAAGCCAAGAAGCTTGTTAGGCCACATAGCAAAATGCCTCCCATTGTTAGAATGAATGAAAAGGATGCTGCCTCTGTAAAACACACCAGTGAATTAGCCGTTGTAGCATGCTTAGAAAATAAAATATCACCTGAACTGAATAGAAATCACATTTCAGGATCTATTCTTGACTCTGAGAGTCGTCAGCAAGCCAAAGCATCACCTGATGCCAGGACATCTCTTAACCTTGACCATAAAAAATCAGATTTCAATACTTCATCTCCTACCTTTGTTTCCCGAGCTGGCATGCTGAGCAGGTTGGATATTCCTGTCTTAAAGAATGAAGGTTCCTCTGTGCTCATTGAAACTGGGGATGTCAGCATCATTGGTATTTCCCATCAGCCTCGTAAGTGTCAAGAAGAAAATGTGGCAAATCATGCCGAGGCCACAGACAGGAAGAGTCTCCCTGCTTGCCTTCATCCTGAGCGTGCATCTGCAATTCCTGAGTCCAAGGAAGTTCTTCCTGATAGTGAAAAATGCCAGTTTCCACTAGGTCTTGAAGCCAGTGACACCCACTTAACTGCAGTGGACTTGAGCTTTGAGTCCAAAAGCCTCTCTAAGGACCACAGTTCCACTTCATCTCAAGACCGTGATAAAGCAGAGTTCATGCTGTCAAATGCCAAAGCAAGTCAGGGCACTATAGGCAAGTCTGATTCTCTTTTCTCCTTGGAAACCAAAACTGATAACCTTGCAGAAATGTTGTCAACGTCTGAAGTTGACGGTCAGAACAGTGTTCCTATTGGGTCATATTCTGGAAGAGGAAAAACTCTAGGTCTCTCCAAGATATCTGTTCCCCAAACAGAGCCCAGAGACATTTCTCAGGATACAATCTCTTCTCCACTTGAAATTACAGATGTGCCAGCAAGTCCTCTTTTATCAGAATTGACTTCCCTAGAAGTTGAACAGCACAGAAGTTTTCAGTTAGTGCGTCATAAAGAGATTAAAGAGAAATATTCAGATGCCAGCCTTAAAGAGAATTGCCAAACTGAGGTTTTGCCTCCTGCCTCCAAATATCAAGGTACACAGGAAGCAGAGTTGGAAGCCTCAGGTAATTCTGCTCTTCTTCAAAGTAAAATACTTGGGACTTTACCTGCTGTTCATGATGGAAAAGTCACTAGGCAAATGGCACAGAACTGTGAAGCCAACACTTCTGTGATTCATCAACCTTCAGTTATCTGTGGGACCAAAAAGATTTCTGGTTTTTCAGAAATGGCACAACTCAGTTTAACTAATACTTCCCCCAAATTCCAAGAAACTGACAGCACAGCAGTAAATGCACCTTTTCCGGGCTCTGGTGTGAGTTTGGAAAAAAATGCGTTTGCATCTGAGGATTCAAATTTTCGTACTCATCCTTCTGTGCTGAGATCAGAAAAGAGAGCCTCATCTCACAGAAAGAAAGAGGGTGCTCATCTCCTAAGTGGTGGTATTGATGGCATGGCTTCTTCCTCCAGTAACTCTGAAGAAGTTAGC
Organism: Phocoena sinus; assembly: GCF_008692025.1. NCBI lineage: Eukaryota > Metazoa > Chordata > Mammalia > Artiodactyla > Phocoenidae > Phocoena > Phocoena sinus. The sequence continues at coordinate 99,190,522 of NC_045766.1, read as the reverse complement.
ATGGTTACAAGTTCACAGAATCCCCCAAATGATTTTAGTTCTGTAAAAGTTACCATAGATGTCCCACATGAAGGTACCTCCTTGACTAACCTGCTGTACCCTGATAGCTCTTATTTGGAATTTGAAACATCTGTCCCAACAGGGGCAGAAGTGACCCCACTTCAGGACCATTTTGGGGATCATACTGGGATGGTATCAGTTGATTTCCCAACTGCTGCCCAATTTGACAGTCCTATGGAAGCAGAGACTGGAGCAGTTGCTGGGGCCCCAGCGTCAGTTAACAGCTCAAGCCAGCAGTGTTCCAAAGCATCTGCTGAGCACATAGAAGCAAGGAGGAGAGCACGTGAGCAACTTCTGGACCTCGAAAGTGGTTTATGTAAAAAGGCTGATACATTGATTGGTGAGATCTTTAATTCTGTCAGGGAAGAGCTAAAGTCCAGACGCACAGTTGATACCTGCCAGGAGTATATAGCCGTAGGCGGCATAATGAATCCAGGTACCCTAAAAGAAGACATCCTTGAGAAAAACCCATCAGAAGTGACACTGACAGGGATCCAGCTGACAGAGCATTTGGAAGAGCAGGCCGTGGAAAATATGTCTGAAGTCCAAGGGGAAGAAAAGGCTTGTGCTTCACCTGTGGTTGGTGAGAAGAGTCTCCTTTTTGATTCTGATAGAATGAATGTATCTTGGTTGTTAGAAGATCAAGCTAGGGAATTAGTCAATGAGATTATTTATTCAGCCCAAGAAACATTAGCAAATGATGCTCAGGATACCCGGGATTCTGAACTTCAGGCTAATACTTCAAAAATTCTGAACAGTGAGAGTGTTAAGCCGCTTGATATGGTAAGGGAGTTCTTAGTGTCAGAACAGGCAGTAAATCAAAGCACATGTGAAATTAGTGAAAAAGTATTAGGTAGATTCTTTGCTGTAAGTAACTTAGTTAGTGACGCGGAGTCAATTAAAGGAAGAGAAATTGTTCTCTACCAAAAATCCCCTTTTTCAGGAAATAGAGGTGGACAGTCTGATAGTATAAATTTGCAGGAGTCAGATACTGTTTTACTAGCTGAAGACACGCCCCATACAAGGTTAGATGATAAGTCAAAAACACATTCGTTGCTCAACAAGGACTGTAAAGAAAAAATGGAAATAAAGTGTGTTGATAATCACAAAACTGAGACAGAGGAAAGAAGAACTCTGGTATTAAATTTCACATGGCCTCCATTTGTGAATGATGACATCCATGTACCTGGGACATCTAAAAGCGGTTTGTCTGATACTCTTTTATGTATATCTGAAAAAAGCTTGCCAGGACATAGTAATAAAAGCGTACCCCTTGCAGTGTCAGAAGTAGGGAAAGTACACAAGAAGGATACTGAGGTAAATATAGGAAGAATTGAGCTTATACCTTCCATGGTAGAAATGGGAAAGCCAAATAAGAAGGATGCTGAATTGAATATTATGAAATATGAGGCAGTCCCCCCTATGTCAGAAGTGGGAAGAGCACATAAAGAGGATGCTGAATTGCATACCTCAAAACCTGAGCCAGCAACTGAAATTCTTAAAATGAGAGAAGCATACCAAATGGATGCTGAGAGCTATATTGAAAAAACTGAGGGATTACCTGCCATTTTAGGAATGGAAAAAGCTTATGAAATGAGGGATACTGAAGGGGATATTGGCAAAACTGACATAACACCTGATATGTCAGAACTGAAAAATGTCTGCCAAAAAGATGCAGAGGGAATCACTGGAAAGACTGAAGTGTTACCTGCTATGTTAGAAATGGAAAATGTTTACCAAAAGGATGCTGAAGGGGATGTTGGTCAGACCGGGATGACTTTGGTTATGTCAGAAATGGACAATTTCTACCACAAAGATGTTGAGGGCACTGCCGAAAAGGTTGAAATGATACCTGCTACACTAGAAATGGAAGATATTTACCAAAAAGATGCTGAAGGAAAGATGGACAAAACTGAGGTGATGCCCATTACATTAGAAGTGGTAAATATCTACCAAAAAGATGGTGAGGAGATCACTGGAAAGATTGAAAGACCTATGATGGACGTGGAAAACACTTACCAAAAGGATGCCAAAGGGGTTATTAGGAAAACTGAAATAGTACCTCCTTTTGTGTTAGAAGTGAAAGAAGCACACAAGAAGGCAGTACCTGCTTCCTTAGAAATGGAAAAAGCATGTAAGACAGATGCAAAAGAGACAATTGGAACGATTGTGTCCATGCCCTTTAAGATAGACATGGAAAGAACATGCCCAGAAAATTCTGATGGGACTGTCAGGAAACATACAGTGTTGTCCACAGTGGTAAACCTTGAGAAAACATACGGAACAGATCTGGAATTGCCTGTTACACAAGAAGAGGCCACGCCTCCCATATCTGAAGCTGAAAAAGCACCCCAAGAGGTTGCTGAAGGGAGTGGTGGAGAAATGGAGAAGGAGCCTACTGAAATGAAGGCATGCTTGACAGCGTTTGACACTAGACTCACCTCTTTCAGGGGTTATGAATCACCTATGCTAAGTAAGGATTATGAAGGCTACCCAGCCTTAGCAATGCCAGATTTTCAACCCGAGGCTACCATAGGAAAGCTAGACAGAAGAACGTCTGTTACTGCAGTACATAAGAAAATAAGAGATCTAGATTACGGAGATGAAAAGGAAGAGCCTAACCTAGCCTTCATTGCTCAGGATGAACAAGAAAGTTCTTCCTTTACTATATTATATGAAGAGCCTCTTCAAGATGAGGACAAGTATGCTACTGCAGAAGTAAGAAGAACACAGTCCCTCCTGATTCCTGACACATCTACCAACAGCATGCCTGTTTCCACGTGTGAAAGGTCTGAAAGTAGAACTGACCTCGTCCATCATTTTGAAAAGGAAACTAAATTAGGTGAGACATTCGATGATGATAGTTCAGAAATGTTCTTATCAGTAGAGGCCAAAAGGTACAAGATTTATCCCTTAGCTTTGTCTCCCATTTATGAGGATGACAGCTCTCAGGAGGACATTCTATCCAGCGAAATCTCACCTGGCCATCATGGCTCCACGAAATCAAGAGAGAGTGCAAACCAGTCCTCTTCTGTTTTATCGCTTCTCCAGTCAGTATCGGAGCGTTTAAAGATGAATTTGGATGAAGATGACAGATGGAGGGGAGGGGAAGAGGAGAAAGAGGAGGAAGAGCCATTGCACAAAGGAAGTCTGAGAGCTAGAAGGCGGGAAAATGTTATCTTCAAGCTGCCAGATTCTTCTATCGCATTTTGCCCTGATGATAACCAGGAAAGTACTGGCGTTTCTAAGAGTTCTAATCTGCAAGTTGGTCTGTGGCCAGAAAAGGCCTCATTTCTACAAAAATCTGACCTTACTTCCAAACTACATTCTTCTTTAAAGAGTGCTTATCATCAGTATTTGCAGACTTCCAAAATCCGTTCCTCAGAAAAAGGAGCCAGATTTGGTGGAATTTTTCAGGAACCGGTGTCAAAATATTTCTGTGCTCGAGACACCTCAGGCCGATTAAGCTCGTTCACAGAGGTAAGTTATTTTGATTATTAACTAGTGAAATAGTGCTTTGGATCATGAAATGATCTAAAATTTTATTAAGAAAATCAGTGTTGGGCTTCCCTGGTGGCGCAGTGGTTGAGAGTCCGCCTACCGATGCAGGGGACACGGGTTCGTGCCCCTGTCCGGGAGGATCCCACATGCCGCAGGGCGGCTGGGCCCATGAGCCATGGCCGCTGGGCCTGTGCGTCCGGAGCCTGTGCTCCGCAATGGGAGAGGCCACAACAGTGAGAGGCCCGCATACCGCAAAAAAAAAAAAAAAAAAAAAAATCAGTGTTTTGAGGTTGTGAAAGATTTAAAAACAAAATACCAGAGGTTACTTTGTTCTTTGAAGTGTATCATAACTCATGAATTTTAGCTGGACTGGTATATTTGAGAAAACAAAATTGCTTCATCAGAATTTAAAAGGCATAAGAGAGAAGCAAGTTATATCCCAGTTCTTTGCTAATTTTTAGTTTTCAAACTAAATTAAGTGACAGCATTCTGAGTTTCTCAAGGTACTGTATGTAGAAAAATTGTCACTTGCTGTTGAGCTTATGTGTCTCAAGAAAATATTTCACAATACATAAAAATATTTTAACTACTTAAAATATTTTAAGTCTTTGCTTGACAACAGTCTCTCACTGTAGTTGGTCTTGTTCTTGTTCATACATAGCAGGGCAATGAACAGACTAATTCAGAGAAAAGGAGATGAAAACATTATAGCTGGAAAATGTCATGAAATTCAATTACACTTTTCTTCAACTTAGAAATATTTAAATGTTTACTATAGACTATTCATTGAATATGGGACATTCCTTTTATTTTTTTAATATATTTATTTATTTACTTTTGGCTGCTTTGGGTCTTCATTGCCGCGCGCAGGCTTTCTCTAGTTGCAGCGAGCGGGGGCTACTCTTCGTTTCGGTGCACGGGCTTCTCATTGCGGCGGCTTCTCGTTGCGGAGCACAGGCTCTAGGCACGTGGGCTTCAGTAGTTGTGGCACGTGGGCTCAGTAGTTGTGGCTCGTGGGCTGTAGAGCGCAGGCTCAGTAGTTGTGGTGCACAGGCTTAGTTGCTCCGCGGCATGTGGGATCTTCCCAGACCAGGGATCGAACCCATGTCCCCTGCATTGGCAGGCAGATTCTTAACCACCGCACCACCAGGGAAGTCTCAGGACATTCCTTTCTGACATTCCAAGATCATGGAACTTTCTCTAGGATTCCCAAGGACTGTATCTGTAGTTTGAATACCCTTAGTAGCAAGTACTAATACTTGAATACCTACCAATAGCTTGCAAGGCAAGGTCCTTTTAAAAGAAAGCTTGGTATTTGAAGAAATGTTTCTTTAATGGTTCCTGATTTCCTACTAAGTCAAGTGCAACCTCTTCACTCTATGACGAGGTCCCCAAGTCTTGTTTGCTTAACGTTCTCTCTTTGTGCGCTGGTTCTGTGCCCTGTAAGATGTCTGCACTTTTTCTCAAGATGGTCTCTTCCTGGAATTTTTTTCTTTACTACCTCCACACCAACCTGCCACATTTCTTCACTTTCTGAAGTCCTGTTTTTCAAGGTCTGCTCCATACCACTACTTCACACAAGCCTCTTGGGAACCACCTTCTGCCATCACCTCACCTCCATGCTGGTGCCATTTCTCTTGACTTCCATAACTTGGCATTTTGATTGTATTTTACCTGAGGGTTTAACTCAATCCCCCACCTAGAAGAGACATGGGAATGTGATCACCTGTTTCCCCTTTCTAAGCTGTAAGCTTCTTGAGGGCAGAGACAAAGCTTTATTTTCCTTTGTATTTACCTTTAGATCCCTTACAGTACCTAGAGGTGCACCTTGTAATGACGCCCACTAAATAAATATGCGATGAATTGGATCTGTGACCGCTAAGAAAGTGAACTGTATATCTTTCTGTTTATGTTTCTTAAGGCTTACTTCTTCCACTTTTATTATTTCAGAATGTTGACAAACAAACTCTGAAGTGTAACCCAAGACCTGGGAAGGTAAGCACAAGTTTCTTAGGTAGACTAAAATAAAAGAAGTAAGGTTACTTTTACGTTTGGGAGTTTAAAGTAAGTACTTCTAACTGACTTAGAACATGATTGTTTTACTCAAGGATTTAGCATCTAAAGTAATATTTTTATATATTTAGGATGTTTTATTTTCTACATTCTAGGACATTTTGGAATTTTAAATGCATTCTTAAAATTATTGTGCCTACTTACTGTGTGTTGCAGCTGGTTATCTATGATCTCCATGGAAGTAAATATAAACAAGAGATCTACTGTAATATTCCCGATGCTACATCTTGGTCCTTTCCGAATGGGGTACTGATAAAAGTTGTAAGGGGCTGGTAAGAGATCTCTTAAAATTTATAGCATTTTCCCCCTAAATTAAGTGTTTTCTTGCTGTTTATGCTTTATGTTTTTTGTATCGAGGTCACATTCCTTTTCCTCTAGAATAACTGTTTGAAACGTTATTTGTATTTTATAACTTAATTGTTCTCTTTATTTACTGTGACAGAAAATATAGGTTGTTTTTAGTACTTACAGCCTGCAGTAAGTAGTAAGTCCTAATATATACAGTATATATAATCAGTACCATTTTGTAACTGCATTATTAGCAGGACAGATTTGGCAAGTTTAGTTGAAGGCTTCAATTGAACGAAGCATAGCTTTGAAAATGAGTTCAAAATTTGTGGGACACTAAGGAATGTGAAGGCCACATGCTTAAAGTCATTTGTATCAGGCTTCCATGGTGGCACAGTGGTTAAGAATCCGCCTGCCAGTGCAGGGGACATGGGCTCGAGTCCTGATCCAAGAAGATCCCACATGCTGTGGAGCAACTAAGCCTGTGCACCGCAACTACTGAGCCTGCGCTCCAGAGACTGTGAGCCATAACTACTGAGCATGCGTGCCACAACAACTGAAGCCTGTGCGCCTAGAGCCCGTGCTCCACAACAAGAGAAGCCACCACAATGAGAAGACCGTGCATTGCAATGAAGAGTAGCCCTCACTCTCCGCAATAAGAGAAAGCCTACACACAGCAACAAAGACCCAATGCAGCCAAAAATAAATTTTTAAAAAGTCATTTGTATCACTGATCTGCTCAAGAAGTGAAAGATTCTTTGTATGGTGTAAAAATGATGGAAAACCTCATTTGTTATTATGGACCATGTCCCCTGGACATGTGGGGGCCAGAGTTTCTTTGTCCAGTGTTTGCGTTACCCACTGGTCAGTCACGTTAAAGCAGTGTTGTGTAGTATATCTTCATGTTATAAAATGAGACACACGTGCTCTATTGTCCAATGACAGGAAAATTAGGGTAGAAGTGGAATTTGGAATTGTTAAGCTGTTGTTTGTTTGTTTTTTGGGTTTTTTTTTTGCGGTACGCGGGCCTCTCACTGTTGTGGCCTCTCCCATTGCGGAGCACAGGCTCCGGACGCGCAGGCTCAGCAGCCATGGCTCATGGGCCCAGCCGCTCCGCGGCATGTGGGATCTTCCCAGACCGGGGCACGAACCCGTGTCCCCAGCATTGGCAGGCGGACTCTTAACCACTGTGCCACCAGGGAAGCCCCAGCTATTGTTTTTCATGTAAATGTGTATACAGCATCTGTAAAGTGTATGTATACATAAATACAGGCACAGGCATAGACTGTGGTGCTGTGTTCAGGAAGTATTACTTCCAAGTTCTGTGCACTTTTATTCTTCACTCTTTGCTTATCCTTACATTAGCATATTTATCATTGTTTCAAAATAGGATTATATGCTAGTAGTGGAAAATAGCCCAGATATTAAAATTTAAGTAGAGAAGATGGTCTGTGAATTATAAATATCATTTGTTTTATGCCTCGTTTCTTAGAAAATTAATTATAACTGATCATGCTTTCATATTTGTTCAGCTGGATTTTATATGAGAAACCACATTTCCAAGGTCAGAAATGTATACTAGAAGAAGGGGAAAAGGTGTTAAATCATGACTGGATCCTTCAGAACAGAAAGCATCCACAAAGAAACTTTGTATTGGGGTCTATCAAACGTGTCTTAAAGGTAATGGAGCAGTTGATTTTATCCCTATTTTTTATTTTGTTTGTCATGTAGTAAAGCTGTACTTTGTTCCAGCAATGCTAGGAAATGGTTGCTAATATTTGTGCTAATTTTATTAATCTTCATATCATATTGATAATTTTTTGACCAGATATGCATAAAGTGTTAAGTGAATGAAAATTTAAAATATTACATATAATCTGGCACATAAAATGTTACATGTTATGTATATGTATTTTTAATAGTAGTAGGAGTATACCATCCAGACATCTTTAGGATAAGATATTTACAAATATATCTTTTTCTAGTGTAGATTTCTATTCCTCATTGTAGCTGTGTGTGTGTGTGTGTGTGTGTGTGTGTGTGTGTGTGTGTGTGGTGTTTATGAGAAAGGGGGAGAGAGATGAGTGTTAGAAGAAATTAGAGAAGGAAGGATGGGGAGAGGAAGCGAAAAAGTGTTGCTTTTTTATTTTCTGTTTAGAAAATATTTAATACTAAGATGAGGAAGGTCTTGCCACATAATGAAACATTTTGTGGGAAGTGCCTTGGTGCTTTAGAGGAGGGGTGACTTAGTGATAATGACAGAATTCTCCCATGTATTCTTAAGAGTTCCTTCAGCAGTAATGTAGTACATGATTTAGCGCAGTGACTCCTGTGACAGTCGTGGACATAAATATTTTTCAAATTATGGAGATTCCATTTATATGCTAAAAATGTCTAAATTGGAGTGGACCCTATCATGATGACTTGAATCAACATTATTTAACCTTGATAGTTGCAGATAGCATATAGAAAAATAAGAGGACATACAGGAAAACTCATATTATCATAAAGGAGTGTCTGCATGAATTAATACCTTCTGCAAAACTGTTAAACAAACCTTTGTCTAACAAATGTTTGTGTCTTCTTTTGGACCCAATACTGTGATAGGCACTGGGAATAGAAATACAAGTGATGTACGGTCTTGTACTTCAGATTGCTCAAAGTCTAGGTCAGAGACAGCTGAATCACATGACCATATGATGTGAGAAGTACTCTGCAGGGCCCTACAGGTGCTCGAAGAAGAGGTACCTCACCCGGAGGAGGTGGTACCTGATTGGCATCTTGACTGAGTGAACAGGAGTTAGGCAGCACGGGAGATGTGAGGGAGTCCCTAACAGAGCCACATGTGTCAGATACTGAGGTGAATGTTGGTGGCTTGCTGGTACTTCAGGGAGATTGATGGCTACAACATAGAGGGCAGTGTTCGTTTTCATTGAAAAATTTAACCGCAAGCAGTTCAGCTCAGCAAGCAGCATTTGAGCGCTCACATAATTAGCTAACTCACGAGAAATTCCTTGAAACAGATAATTAGTTTGTAGGTGGAATCTTCTAAGATTTAAATAATGTGTGGTTTTGTGCCTGCCTTGTGAATGTCAGGCACTGTGCCAGGCCTAGTGGGGGGAAAAAAAAAGATGAATAAAGTATTGTAAGCAGCAACCTCCACCCAGAATCAAGCAACAATAAAATCAAACAAAAATTCAATCTGTTGAGCCTGGGTATATAAATGGGTATTTGCACTTCCGCCATTTGCTTCGAATATATTATAAGAAAGAATAAGTCATACTTGCATTTTTTTCTTCTTCCACTGTTTGTTTGTGGAGTCATTTTTTAAATTGCAGTGTTAGTGCCCGCTTGTCTTGGACATGCTCACAACTATTAGTGAGGAAGGAAAATAAAACTATTGAGCATTGAATGGAAAAAGCATTAGCATTGTTCTAAATATTTTACAAAGCAAGAATCAGGCATCAAACTGCTTCCTTTCTCCCACCTTGTCAAAATTCTGCCTATCGATAGCTTCATTTTCCTGGCAGCCATTCCAAATTCACCTAGGCCTACGCCAGCTTTATCTTGTTTCAGCATCTTTTAGTGGCTCTAATCTGAGTAGTCAAACTTCTAATGTTCTTTTTTTTTTTTTTTTTTAACATCTTTATTGGGGTATAATTGCTTTACAATGGTGTGTTAGTTTCTGCTTTACAACAAAGTGAATCAGCTATACATATACATATGTTCCCATATGTCTTCCCTCTTGCGTCTCCCTCCCTCCCACTCTCCCCATCCCACCCTTCCAGGCTGTCACAAAGCACCGAGCTAATATCCCTGTGCCTTGCGGCTGCTTCCCCCCAGCTATCTACCTTACTACGTTTGTTAGTGTGTATATGTCCATGACTCTCTCTCGCCCTGTCAAAACTCACCCTTCCCCCTCCCCATATCCTTAAGTCCGTTCTCCAGTAGGTCTGCGTCTTTATTCCTATCTTACCCCTAGGTTCTTCATGACACTTTTTTCCCTTAAATTCCATATATATGTGTTAGCATACGGTATTTGTCTTTTTCTTTCTGACTTACTTCACTCTGTATGACAGATTCTAGGTCTATCCATCTCATTACAAATAGCTCAATTTCATTTCTTTTTAAGGCTGAGTAATATTCCATTGTGTATATGTGCCACATCTTCTTTATCCATTCATCCGATGATGGGCGCTTAGGTTGTTTCCATGTCCTGGCTATTGTAAATAGAGCTGCAATGAACATTTTGGTACATGACTCTCTTTGAATTTTGGTTTTCTCAGGGTATATGCCAAGTAGTGGGATTGCTGGGTCATATGGTAATTCTATTTGTAGTTTTTTAAGGAACCTCCATACTGTTCTCCACAGTGGCTGAACCAATTCACATTCCCACCAGCAGTGCAAGAGTGTCCCCTTTTCTCCACACCCTCTCCAGCATTTATTGTTTCTTGATTTTTTGATGATGGCCATTCTGACTGGTGTGAGATGATATCTCATTGTAGTTTTGATTTGCATTTCTCTAATGATTAATGATGTTGAGCATTCTTTCATGTGTTTGTTGGCATTCTGTATATCTTCTTTGGAGAAATGTCTATTTAGGTCTTCTGCCCATTTTTGGATGGGGTTGTTTGTTTTTTTTGTTATTGAGCTGCATGAGCTGCTTGTAAATTTTGGAGATTAATCCTTTGTCAGTTGCTTCATTTGCAAATGTTTTCTCCCATTCTGAGGGTTGTCTTTTGGTCTTGGTTATGGTCTCCTTTGCTGTGCAAAAGCTTTGAAGTTTCATTAGGTCCCATTTGTTTATTTTTGTTTTTATTTCCATTACTCTAGGAGGTGGGTCAGAAAGGATCTTGCTGTGATTTATGTCATAGAGTGTTCTTCCTATGTTTTCTTCTAAGAGTTTGATAGTTTCTGGCCTTACATTTAGGTCTTTAATCCATTTTGAGCTTATTTTTGTGTATGGTGTTAGGGAGTGATCTAATCTCATACTTTTACATGTACCTGTCCAGTTTTCCCAGCACCATTTATTGAAGAGGCTGTCCTTTCTCCACTGTACATTCCTGCCTCCTTTATCAAAGATAAGGTGTCCATATGTGCGTGGGTTTATCTCTGGGCTTTCTATCCTGTTCCACTGATCTGTCTTTCTGTTTTTGTGCCAGTACCATACTGTCTTGATTACTGTTGCTTTGTAATATAGTCTGAAGTCAGGGAGCCTTATTCCTCCAGCTCCTTTTTTCGTTCTAAAGATTGCTTTGGCTATTCGGGGTCTTTTGTGTTTCCATACAAATTGCGAAATTTTTTGTTCTAGTTCTGTGAAAAATGCCAGTGGTAGTTTGATAGGGATTGCATTGAATCTGTAGATTGCTTTGGGTAGTAGAGTCATTTTCACAATGTTGATTCTTCCCATCCAAGAACATGGTATATCTCTCCATCTATTTGTATCATCTTTAATTTCTTTCATCAGTGTCTTATAATTTTCTGCATACAGGTCTTTCGTATCCTTAGGTAGGTTTATTCCTAGATATTTTATTCTTTTTGTTGCAATGGTAAATGGGAGTGTTTTCTTGATTTCACTTTCAGATTTTTCATCATTAGTATATAGGAATGCCAGAGATTTCTGTGCATTAATTTTGTATCCTGCTACTTTACCAAATTCATTGATTAGCTCTAGTAGTTTTCTGGTAGCATCTTTAGGATTCTCTATGTATAGTATCATGTCATCTGCAAACAGTGACAGCTTTACTTCTTCTTTTCCGATTTGGATTCCTTTTATTTCCTTTTCTTCTCTGATTGCTGTGGCTAAAACTTCCAAAACTATGTTGAATAAGAGTGGTGAGAGTGGGCAACCTTGTCTTGTTCCTGATCTTAGTGGAAATGCTTTCAGTTTTTCACCATTGAGGATGATGTTTGCTGTGGGCTTGTCATATATGGCTTTTATTATGTTTAGGAAAGTTCCCTCTATGCCTACTTTCTGGAGGGTTTTTATCATAAATGGGTGTTGAATTTTGTCGAAAGCTTTCTCTGCATCTATTGAGATGATCATATGGTTTTTCTCCTTCAATTTGTTAATATAGTTTATCACATTGATAGATTTGCGTATATTGAAGAATCCTTGCATTCCTGGAATAAACCCCACTTGATCATGGTGTATGATCCTTTTAATGTGCTGTTGGATTCTGTTTGCTAGTATTTTGTTGAGGATTTTTGCATCTATGTTCATCAGTGATATTGGCCTGTAGTTTTCTTTCTTTGTGACATCCTTGTCTGGTTTTGGTATCAAGGTGATGGTGGCTTCGTAGAAGGAATTTGGGAATGTTCCTCCCTCTGCTATATTTTGGAAGAGTTTGAGAAGGATAGGTGTTAGCTCTTCTCTAAACGTTTGATAGAATTCACCTGTGAAGCCATCTGGTCCTGGGCTTTTGTTTGTTGGAAGGTTTTTAATCACAGTTTCAATTTCAGTGCTTGTGATTGGTCTGTTCATATTTTCTATTTCTTCCTGATTCAGTCTTGGCAGGTTGTGCATTTCAAAGAATTTGTCCATTTCTTCCAGATTGTCCATTTTATTGGCATAGAGTTGCTTGTAGTAATCTCTCATGATTTTTTTTATTTCTGCAGTGTCAGTTGTTACTTCTCCTTTTTCATTTCTAATTCTATTGATTTGAGTCTTCTCCCTTTTTTTCTTGATGAGTCTGGCTAGTGGTTTATCTATTTTGTTTATCTTCTCAAAGAACCAGCTTTTAGTTTTATTGATCTTTGCTATCGTTTCCTTCATTTCTTTTTCATTTATTTCTGATCTGATTTTTATGATTTCTTTCCTTCTGCTAGCTTTGGGGTTTTTTTGTTCTTCTTTCTCTAATTGCTTGAGGTGCAAGGTTAGGTTGTTTATTCGAGATGTTTCCTGCTTCTTAAGGTGGGCTTGTATTGCTATAAACTTCCCCCTTAGAACTGCTTTTGCTGCATCCCATAGGTTTTGGGTCGTTGTGTCTCCATTGTCATTTGTTTCTAGGTATTTTTTTATTTCCTCTTTGATTTCTTCAGTGATCACTTCATTATTAAGTAGTGTATTGTTTAGCCTCCATGTGTTTGTATTTTTTACAGATCTTTTCCTGTAATTGATATCTAGTCTCATGGCGTTGTGGTCGGAAAAGATACTTGATACAATTTCAGTTTTCTTAAATTTACCAAGGCTTGATTTGTGACCCAAGATATGATCTATCCTGGAGAATGTTCCATGAGCACTTGAGAAAAATGTGTATTCTGTTGTTTTTGGATGGAGTGTCCTATAAATATCAATTAAGTCCATCTTGTTTAATGTATCATTTAAAGCTTGTGTTTCCTTATTTATTTTCATTTTGGATGATCTGTCCATGGGTGAAAGTGGGGTGTTAAAGTCCCCTACTATGAATGTGTTACTGTTGATCTCCCCTTTTATGGTTGTTAGTATTTGCCTTATGTATTGAGGTGCTCCTACGTTGGGTGCATAAATATTTACAATTGTTATATCTTCTTCTTGGATCGATCCCTTGATCATTATGTAGTGTCCTTCTTTGTCCCTTTTAATAGTCCTTATTTTAAAGTCTATTTTGTCTGATATGAGAATTGCTACTCCAGCTTTCTTTTGGTTTCCATTTGCATGGAATATCTTTTTCCATCCCCTTACTTTCAGTCTGTATGTGTCTCTAGTTCTGAAGTGGGTCTCTTGTAGACAGCATATATAAGGGTCTTGTTTTTGTATCCATTCAGCCAATCTGTGTCTTTTGGTGGGAGCATTTAGTCCATTTACATTTAAGGTAATTATTGATATGTATGTTCCTATTTCCATTTTATATATTGTTTTGGGTTCGCTACTATAGGTCATTTCCTTCTCTTGTGTTTCGTGTCTAGAGAAGTTCCTTTAGCATTTGTTGTAAAGCTGGTTTGGTGGTGCTGAACTCTCTCAGCTTTTGCTTGTCTGTAAAGGTTTTAATTTCTCCATCAAATGTGAATGAGATCCTTGCTGGGTAGAGTAGTCTTGGTTTCAGGCTATTCTCCTTCATCACTTTCAGTATGTCCTGCCACTCCCTTCTGGCTTGTAGGGTTTCTGCTGAGAGATCAGCTGTTAACCTTATGGGGATTCCCTTGTGTGTTATTTGTTGTTTTTCCCTTGCTGCTTTTAATATGCTTTCTTTGTATTTAATTTTTGACAGTTTGATTAATATGTGTCTTGGCGTGTTTCTCCTTGTATTTATCCTGTATGGGACCCTCTGTGCTTCCTGGACTTGATTAACTATTTCCTTTCCCATATTAGGGAAGTTTTCAACTATAATCTCTTCAAATATTTTCTCAGTCCCTTTCTTTCTTTCTTCTTCTTCTGGAACCCCTATAATTCGAATGTTGGTGCGTTTCATGTTGTCCCAGAGGTCTCTGAGACTGTCCTCAGTTCTTTTCATTCTTTTTTCTTTATTCTGCTCTGCAGTAGTTATTTCCACTACTTTATCTTCCAGGTCACTTATCCGTTCTTCTGCCTCAGTTATTCTGCTATTGATCCTATCTAGAGTGATTTTAATTTCATTTATTGCATTGTTCATTGTTGCTTGTTTCATCTTTAGTTCTTGTAGGTCCTTGTTAACTGTTTCTTGCATTTTGTCCATTCTACTTCCAAGATTTCGGATCATCCTTACTATCATTATTCTGAATTCTTTTTCAGGTAGATTGCCTATTTCCTCTTCATTTGTTAGGTCTGGTGGGTTTTTATCTTGCTCCTTCATCTGCTGTGTGTTTTTCTGTCTTCTCATTTTGCTTATCTTACTGTGTTTGGGGTCTCCTTTTTGCAGGCTGCAGGTTCGTAGTTCCCGTTGTTTTTGATGTCTGTCTCCAGTGGCTAAGGTTGTTTCAGTGGGTTGCGTAGGCTTCCTGGTGGAGGGGACTAGTGCCTGTGTTGTGCTGGATGAGGCTGGATCTTGTCTCTCTAGTGGGCAGGTTCACGTCTGGTGGTGTGTTTTGGGGTGTCTGTGGCCTTATTATGATTTTAGGCAGCCTCTCTGCTAATGGGTGGGGTTGTGTTCCTGTTTTGCTAGTTGTTTGGCATAGGTTGTCCAGCACTGTGGCTTGCTGGTCGTTGAGTGAAGCTGGGTGCTGGTGTTAAGATGGAGGTCTCTGGGAGATTTCCGCTGTTCAATATTATGTGGAGCTGGGAGGTCTCTTGTTGACCAGTGACCTGAAGTTGGCTCTCCTACCTCAGAGGCAGAGCCCTGACTCCTGGCTGGAGCACCAAGAGCCTTTCATCCACACGGCTCAGAATAAAAGGGAGAAAAAGTAGAGAGAATTAGTAGAAGTATGAGGAAAGAAAGAAGGAAAGGAGGAAAGGAAGGAAGGAAGAAAGAAGCAAAGAAGGAAAGAAAGGAGGGAGGGAGGGAGGGAGGAAGGAAGGAAGGAGGGAAAGAAGGAAAAAAAGACAGAAAGAAAGATGATACAGTAAAAATAAAATAAAGTATAATATAGTTATTGAATTAAAAAATATTTAGAAAAAAAAAAGGGACGGATAGAACCTTAGGACAAATGTTGGAAGCAAAGCTATACAGAGAAAATCTTACACAGAAGCATACACATACACCTTCACAAAAAGAGGTAAAGGGGGAAAAATCATAAATCCTGCTCCCTGAGACCACCTCCTCAATTTGGGGTGATTCGTTGTCTAAAGGAGGGAGGGAAGGAAGGAAAGAAAGAAAGAACGAAGGTAAAGTATAATAAAGTTATTACAATTAAACTTAATTATTAAGAAAAAGAATTTTTAAAAAAAAGTCATGGACGGATAGAGCCCTAGGACAAATGGTGGAAGCTAGAGTATACAGACTAGATGTCACACAGGAGCATACACGTACACATTCACAAAAAGAGGAAAAGGGAAAAAAATCATAGATTTCGCTCCTAAATTCCACCTCTTCAATTTGGGATCATTCCTTGTCTATTCAGGTATTCCACAGATGCAGGGTATATCAAGTTGATTGTGGAGCTTTAATCCGCTGCTTCTGTGGCTGCTGGGAGAGATTTCCCTTTCTCTTCTTTGTTTTCACAGCTCACAGGAGCTCAGCTTTGGATTTGGCCCTGCCTCTGCGTGTAGGTCGCTGGAGGGCGTCTGTTTTTTCGCTCAGACAGGACGGGGTTAAAGGAGCCGCTGATTCGGGGCCTCCGGCTCACTCAGGCCGGGGGTTGGGGGATGGGAGTAGGAGGGGCACTGCGTGCGGGGCGGGCCTGCGGCGGCAGAGGCAACGTGACGTTGCGGCAGAGGCCGGCGTGACGTTGCACCAGCCTGAGGCCCGCCGTGCGCTGTCCCGGGGAAGTTGTCCCTGGATCCCGGGAACCTGGCAGTGGCGGGCTGCACAGGCTCCGCGGAAGATGGGTGTGGAGAGTGACCTGTGCTCGCACACAGGCCCCTTGGTGGCGGCAGCAGCAGCCTTAGCGTCTCCCGCCCGTCTCTGGGGTCCGCGGTTTTAGCCGCGGCTCGCGCCCGTCTCTGGGGTTTGCGTTTTCAGCCGCGGCTCGCGCCCGTCTCGGGGGCTCGCGCCCTCAGCCGCGGCTCGCGCCCGTCTCTGGGGTTCGCGCTTTTAGCCGCGGCTCGTGCCCGTCTCTGGAGATCCTTTAAGCAGCGCTCTTAAACCCCTCTCCTCGCGCACCAGGAAACAAAGAGGGAAGAAAAAGTCTCTTGCCTCTTCGGCAGGTGCAGGCTTTTCCCCGAACTCCCTCCCGGCGAGTCGTGGTGCACTAACCCCTTCAGGCTATGTTCAAGCCGCCAACCCCAGTCCTCTCCCTGAGCTCCGTCTGAAACCAAAACCCGAGCCTCAGCTCGCAGCCCCGCCCGCCCCGGCGGGTGAGCAGACAAGCCTCTCGGGCTGGTGAGTGCCGGTCAGCACCGATCGTCTGTGCAGGAATCTCCCCGCTTTGCCCTCCGCACCCGTCGCTGTGCACTACTCCGCGGTCCCGAAACTCCCCCCTCTGCCTCCCGCAGTCTCCGCCCGCGGAGGGGCTTCCTAGTGTGTGGAAACTTTTCCTCCTTCACAGCTCCCTCCCACTGGTGCAGGTGCCGTCCTTATTCTTTTGTCTCTGTTTTTTCTTTTGCCCTACCCAGGTACGTGGGGAGTTTCTTGCCTTTTGGGAGGTCTGAGGTCTTCTGCCAGCCTTCAGTAGGAGTTCTGTAGGAGTTGTTCCACGTGTGGATGTATTTCTGGTGTATCCGTGGGGAGGAAGGCGATCTCCGCGTCTTACTCTTCCGCCATCTTCAAGGTCCCCCTAATGTTCTTTAAAGAAAATACTTTCATGATGTCTTTGTTTTGCCGTGAATAGATAGAGCAAGTAACAGAAGATGCCATCAGTCATCAGCAGTTGTAGATTCTGCTCAAGGGTCATCTTTGCCCCCAGTGGAAATAACTGGAGGTGGGGTAGCAGTGCAGCGAGTCTTGAGTCAAGTGCTTTCTTTTCTCAAACAGAAAAAAGGAATATTGCGCATTACTCTGTTTATTACGCATTTAATATTTATTTTCAAAGAATGACATTTCCTTCTTTCAGAAGTTACTTAGGTTGTGCCCTCATTAATGAGCTGAGAAGAGAGAGATCTGTTGTTCGATCAGGGACTGGAGGTATTTCATGTAAGGTGGAGGCAAGTTTTTCTTACTGTTTTTGTAATTCATTCCCACCCTGTTTCTCTCCTATAGCTTTGTCTCCATTCCTACTAGTTGCTTTAATAGTCTAAGCTTGTAGATTTCACCAAGATATTATAAAGTATATCATGACTAGAAAAGTCTGGGAGGAAGCCATATAAATTCTACCAGGAGTAAACTGCTTCTTGTTGCTAGGTTACTATAAGGTGCCCTTCAGTTACTAGTGTTTACTGCCTTTGTCAAGAATTATGCAAATCTTGCAAAAGACATTACTTCCGTGAATAGCCACCATGGAGAAAATAGAACTCATCAGTGAAATCTTTTTCAGTCAACTAGAGAAAAAAATTTGTCCTCTAGTAAAGATAGTTGAGAGCATAAGCATTTTTATTTTCAATTTTTAGCCATCATTATGCTTTTTTCCATTATCTGTTTCCTTCTGTGTTGTGGTAGACTCACGCCTCTTAGCTTTTTCCCTTTTAAAATACACCACCCAAACATTGTTTGTATAACACAATGCAGAGGAAACTTATTTGTGTGAGACACTTGGTTATGTATTCTGTTACTGTACCTCAGATCCCTGGGGGAACATTAGTATGGCAGCATTTTAAATAATGTTACTAGAGCTCTATTTTTAATAGCAAACAAAAGAGTCTTGAAGATTGACAGGTGACTTCTGGAGATTTCTGGCTGTTTTTTAAATGAAACTTTAGAAGGAAATATACCTTTTATACTTTAAAGGATATTTTAGGTTATACCTTTTTACCATACTGCATTTTAGAACTAACTTTCTGAAAACAAGATGTATCAACTTGCTTGCTTTTACAGATTAATAAGAATGATTAAGAATGATTAATAAGAGAACTCAGTTTGAAGAAAGATTAAAAAATCAGAAAATTGCAGTTTTAAAATTGCAAAGCAGATTATAATAAAAATATAATTGTTTAATAACTGTCACCTCTAACTGTTATTGCATTTACCTATTTTATTAAAGCACAATCCTTTGAATGTCACAATGTCTTGGATAAGAACTATGCTACTGAAACTTGAGTTGTGTAATTAAACATTCATGATTACTGAGATAGATTGTGTGTTCAGACAGAAGCACATCTGTAGTTTTAGAGAAGAGAAAAATAATTGTGGTTTTGATTCTTTAAGAAATGATAAGGTATTTTTTTAATTAATTTATTTTTGGGGGGTCTCTCCCATTATTCTTTTTTTTAATTATTTTTTAACATCTTTATTGGAGTATAATTGCTTTCCAATGGTGTGTTTCTGCTGTATAGCAAAGTGAATCAGCTATACATATACATACATCCCCATATCTCCTCCCTCTTGCGTCTCCCTCCCTCCCACCCTCCCTATCCCACTTAGAGGTGGTCACAAAGCACCTAGCTGATCTCCCTGTGCTCTGCAGCTCCTTCCCACTAGCTATCTATTTTACATTTCGTAGTATATATAAGTCCATGCCACTCTCTCACTTCATCCCAGCTCTTTTTTGAGTTAGAACTTGACTACTGAAAACAAACTTATGGTTTGCAAAGGGGAAACGTGGCTGGGAGGGATCAAGTAGGAGCTTGGGATTATCATACATACTACTGTATATAAAATAGATAACCAACAGGGACCTACTGTGTAGCACAAGGAACTCCACTCAGTGTTCTGTAATAACCTATATGGGAAAAGAATCTGAAAAAGAATGAATATATATATATATATATATATATATATATATAAAACAATCACTATGCTGTATACCTTAAACTAACACAAGATTGTAAATCAACTATATTCCGATAAAATTTAAGAAAAGATTTTCGTAAGTAATAATACAGAAAATTTTGTCTTTAGTTACAATAAGGAAAACATTTACCAAGGTTAGAGAGGCCAGAAGCAGAGGTAGTATGGATACCAGTATGACTGAAGAGTTTTGAGGAGTTAGTATAGCTCACTGGGTTGTTGCCATATTATAGAAAGGAAAACAGAAATATAAATTTGAAATGCTTGGGTCTTGAGCCAAGGAGTATGATGAGGGAAGTGGTGTTCTCACAGGCCCAGCTCTATAAAGAGTAAGCTTACTCGACTGGTGGTCTAGGCCCATAATCAAAGTCTTGGCCTTGATGAAGAACCTTGACAGTGGAAATTTTAAAGGAAAGTTTGACAGGACATGGTGACTGTGGACATGTGACGGAGTATAGGTTCAAATTTCATAATGCCTTTCTTCTTCAAACCAACTTGTACTAAAGAAAATAAATACCACAAGTAGGAAAACATTTCCTTTGCCCTCACCTCTAATTCCTATTTCTTTTGTCAATATAAATTGGATAACATGCTGAGGGAGCAGTGCCTCTCTGTTATTTATTTTTTATGTTCCCCATGAGATCAGCTTTTATTTAACTCCCTTCCTCCCTATGGCTTTGTTATGCTTCTAAGAAGGAAGGCTTACAGACTCTTGGCACTCAGATAGTTTGGTAAATCTGAACCTTGGTTAATGGAGCAAGACTTTTAAAAACAAAGCAGAGAGAATTGGAGTAATATTTTTTCAATCAATAATATTTATAATTTTCATGTTATCAACGTAACTCCTTAGAAAAATTTATTTTAACAGACTGGTAAGGAGAAACAGTACTTCCTTTAGGCTGTTTTTGGATAGAAATTCAACTGAACAATGAGAATAATTGTAACTGCATGTCCAGGGTGTTGAGAATACTGGAGTGTGTGTCTCTAGATATTTCAAAGCCAATTTTTTTTTCAGGATTGCAGCATTCCAGAGATAGAACTTTGCCCACAGTCTGACCCAGCATGTTGTCCTATCTACCTACAGCAAGCAGTCCCCAATTTGGAAGAGCTGAATATCCCCAAATCTGTGTCTTTTACTGTGAAGTCAGGAGTGTACGTATCCGTTTCTCTTTATTACAGTGATTGCTGGTTACCAAAGTTAACTTTTTGTTTAATGTTTCAATCGGTGACATACACATTTCTGAAGTTTTAGTTAATTTTACTGTTTATACTTCTGGATACCCAAGGAAGACTTTTGCAGGGATTAAAACAGATTCTATCTTTTTTCGGATCCAATTAAGTCTTTGATATATGACTCACAGGAGCAGGTACAGATTCTCAGACGTAGTTCTTGATAGATGCATCCATTGTCTTTTCATCCACCAGACTGTGGGACTGAGAAATAAATACATGTCCCTGGCCTAAAATTCTGGAGCCTGAGCTATTTGTAGAGTGTCTCAGTGCTGATAGTTATTGAGGGCCTCGTAGGACCAGGGACATGGCACCTTTTTATTACGCCTCTATTCCTGGAAGACAGGTAGAGCTGCTCTCATGTCATAAATGAGGAAATTAAGTGGCTTGTCCCAGGCTACCAGTTGGTAAGCATTAGATTTGATACTAGGCCTTTCTGATTCCAAAGGTATCTTCAGGACTGTGGATCTAAACTCAATCTTAATTCAGTCCCAGATTGGCTTAAATCATAAGTTTTGTGATGTCTGGTTCAACATGGATCCTTCTCTCTTTCAGCATTTTCATCTGCTCTGGAGATGGTTAGTGTCGAACTTGGGGGTCACTGTTGGACATCTTTCTTCATCTCCCCCAAGTGTAGATTAGAACTGTTGGGCAGACCCAGTAATTGACATGATCCTGAGAAATGTCTGTAATTATCAAGTTTAGCTGGTTGCTAAATGGGTTTTTTAGGAATCTTATTTCAAATGCTGTTCCTGAGGCAGCCCAAGAACTGATATTGATTCTAAAACTGTGGATCAAAGGTATAAAATGCTTAGTGGAATCCCTACCTCTTATTGTCCTAGTTTAAAAAAGAATGGAATATAGTGGAATGGTTTTTATTTTTCAGTTACATCCTAATTGTAATTGTTTCACACTTTTTAAATATTGGAAAATTCTAAAGAAAGCAATGCCAGTGCTTGGAAAACGTATAATAAACTTAGGATAGTATCTGAATGTAAGTACTTAACAACTTGTTCACTCATTGTTATATGCTGTCTGGCAATGTCACTTTGAGTGTGTTTTACTAGTGTAATTCTGTGACAGAGGTTTCTTTTACTTTTTGTAGCTTTTCTTTTTTTTTTAACTTTCAACTCTTACAGAACCAGATTAAGGTATTCCTATTATACTTTAACCAACCATTCATTTCTTACTTAGTTGGCTTGCCTACCCGGATATTAATTTCAAGGGGCAAGCCACAGTTTTGGAGGAAGACCATGGACTCTCTGAGATTTCTGCAGCAGAAATGAAATCATTGCATCCACTTCAAATGGTAAGCATATTTAAAAAGAAGCATTTTCCCAAGTATCCATGAATTCAAAATTAAGATAGCTCTGATGATTGGTCATGCATCTCGGTCTTGAGAAATGTATACGTATACTACTGAATGGGCAAACTATTCATACACTGTTCTTCTGTTTCTTTCAGTGTGTGCGAAAATATTTTAATGTTTTCTAGAAGACAGATGTCTGAATTTACTTTGTGCTAAATTTATCACAGTACAAGCAGTTTCTTTATAGTAGTCTTCTGTGAAAATTTTGCAAAGTTCTGAATTTGTTTTTTTGATGCTTATTAGAAAATTGCTTGTTGGAAATTATACTCTTCCATTGCAGTAATGAATGATAAGTTCAGCATTAATAATGGGCAGTTCTGTCAATAGTTGCCTTCTTAAAAGTAATAAGTGCCTGCATTAATGATTTATTTTGTTGCAAACATTTTTACTTGAGGGGCAAACTTCAATTAAATGGTACTATGTGATAAACCATTATGGTTGTGCTGTGCCTTTAAAAAAAAACAACAGGAAAAACTGAGAAATTTTAAGGAATATCGCAGTGTGGAGTACCATTGGAAACAAGGAAATTATAAACTAGAGCTTTTGTGAGGAGTGGGTTACCTTTTATGCTCTACACCCATGTGGTCACAAAGATAGTAAGTGTGATACGAAGTGTTGATAGAACTTGGAAGAGGAAGTGCTCTCTCTAATGTAGAAAGCCCAAGCAATTGTAGAGAAGAAATTTAGAATTATGTGGTTTAGACATGTACTCTGCCAGATGAAAGTTTTAAATCTACTAACAGCTCCACTGTTTTGAGACACTCTGCCGTGGGGTTAAATCTTTAATTGGTCACATGTACTTAAGCACCAAAGTTTGGTTTCCTTCCTTGTAGTGGTTATACTCTAGAAAGTATCTTTTAAGATTTCTTACCCCATCTACACTGACGTAGAGTAGTCTGACTTGATTTTGACCACTGTAGAGTTCTCTACTTAAATTTCTAAATTTTAAAATACACAACTTAAATTTGACTAGTATGTAATCTTCACTAATCAGATTTTTATATAACCTACATACATCACTTAGTTACTTTTGAGTACTTTAAATATGTATATGTCTAATATTAAAATTTCTTGTCATCTTAAGGGTGGACTGAAAGTGGAAATGCCTATGAACTTAAAGGTGAGTCTTAAACACACTTTGGTAGCAGGCTAAAAGGTTTGAGTATTAATCTTTAAGTATTTTGGACTATTAAAATTAAAAAAATGATTACCTGAATGTATGCTAATAATAGCCAGCTAATGCATATTGGGGTGGTGGGAAGTAACTGCACACAGTGGTTGCTGAGAGCCCAGGCTTGAATGAGGAGAGGGCTCAGTATGCAAAGGTGGAGGTCTGTTCTGACAACCTAGGCAGACCCAATAAGAACCTCCTAACAGGGTGGAAAGATGATAGGTTTGATACTTGTTTTGTGGAGTGGTTGAGGTGACAGCTAGACATTCAAGTGGAAATACCTGGCAGGCATTTGGGCGTGATGCTGAGGATGGAGATCAAGGATGATGGAAGGAGGTGTAGGCAGCTCCTATTAGGTGATGTCAGTTTGAAAGTATGAGTATCTGAAGGGGACGGTAGAGGCAATGAAACCTGGGGTAGTAGTAATGCCAGGATTAAGTACGTTTTGGGAAAGGAAAAGAAATGGAATTATAAAATTATGGTAAAGAGAGATAGGAAGAAAACCTCTGTTTAATTAAGTTACAGCATTTCCAGAGACAGGCAGGGAGACAGGGATTCATCCTCCTCTGCTCCAAAACAAGGCACAACTCCTCCAGCTTTCCCATTTCTGGGCTTCCTAATTTGTGGAATTGACTACCGTTCTCTCAATCACATAGATGGAGTTTTTTAAAACTTAGTATCTGACTGTCTCTAATACACCTTGGCTGTATGTTGGAATCATACATATGTGAGTTTTAAAAACATACTTATGCCTGGGTTCCACTGGAAGAGATACTTTTTTTGGTCTGGGGTGTGGTTAAAATTTTTCAAAGCTTCTTAGGTGATTCTAACATACAACCAAGGTTTCGAACCAGTGACCTAATAGATTCAGAATTAGTTGTGACACTCCCTGAGTGATGTCTCAATCTCCTTGTCTGCTGAATGAGAATTTCAGGTGCGACAGGCTGGGAGTCTGACAAGTTGTAGAGGTGTGTGAAAGGAATGGATAGTCACAATTTTCACGTTGTTAGGTGTTGGCTTATGACTTACTCATCAAAAAATTATTGCTTCTTACTTAGTTTGAATGTGTTCAGCATATGTAGCATGTATTAAACCCAAATAATACTTCATCACTTCCAATAAACACTGAAAATTTAATACGTAGAAAACAGCAGGAACAGTACTACATATTTTTTTCAGTCTGTATAATGTTCTCAGTTTGTTTTTTGTTTTCTTAATAAAGAAGCTATAACTTGCTGGTTCAGTGTGTCTAAGCATGGGTCTTATTTGCCAATTGTACACAAATTATGTCATTAGCCGTAAATAGGACCAAGTGATAAGAGTGTGAATAGATGAGCGCTGTTATCACTCTTATCACTTTCCTGTACTAAGGGCAGCTTGTGTTTGGGAAGTAAAGAGCATCAGAATGGTAGAAGAGAAGAACTTGTACCAATCCAAGTTTGAAGTAAATGAAATACTAGAAATCTGTTTCCTACTGCATTCCCTCCTCCCCCATTTGAACCAAATATCCAATAAAAATACCAAAATTCTTTCAATCATTTCAAACTTTTAGGAAGTTTTGTATTTAAATTCAGGAATTTGCATATCTAATTCTTCTCAGTGATTAGTAGTGACCATACAAGCAGTGCTACAAGAAACAGCATGTTTTCTCAAACCAGTAGATAATTTGTCATTATGCCCTGGAACCCCTAGAGAGTTTTTATTTCTTATAGAGGAAATTAAATAACTGTAAGGCAGGTCTGTATCAAATTTTGAACAGAGAGAAAAACATAGAAAGATAATTCAAGAACCAGTTATAAGACAGTTTACTCCATGAGATGGTCCTAGGATTTGGGTAACTAGAACAATGTAATCATACTTGAGTATAGTGATACGAGAGAAACCTATTATCAAGATGTTTTAGCTTTATGATGATAAAGACTCATATTCCTTGTGAATGTCAGACAGTGTGCTATATTTTGAGTATGTATTAATGAAGAAAATGGACAGTGGCCCTTAATTCAGGTTGTGGCCTTTAGTGTCACTTAAGTAAATCAGTATGTATCTATTCTAAAATATGAGCCTGCTAAGTAATTTTCTTTCATATTTTTCAGGTTATTATTTATGAAAAACCTCACTTCCATGGACAGGCCAAAGAGTTTAGTGAACATGTAGACTCTGTCCCTAATTTTTTAAAAAATGATGTAGACTTTCATGGAATTGGATCAATTCGTGTCATCGGTGGAGTGTGAGTGTTATATTTTCAATATGTGATTCAGTTGTCGATTTTTGAAGATCGGCACAAAACGTGCTAAGCAGAGCAAAAACAACCTACCTTAGTCTAAAACTATACATCCCTTCTGAAATGTGGGAAATAAAAAATATGAGTTATTGACAGCTTCCTGTGAACTCTTGTTAGTATTAGAGATTTTGAGATAGATTAAATGAAGAAAACAGTTTCTAAAACTTAAACACTTAGTATTTCTAAACACAATATAGAAGATAAGAATTGCAAGATAAAATTATTTTTTGACAGATCGCGCACATGAATGAGAGCCGCAATTTTTACCCCCTATTCTACCTTAGTTGACTTTCTGTGCTGAGGATCTTGGCAGTGAGTCCTCCCTCATTAAAGAAGTAGCCTGGATTGTGTGTTTACAAAGTCGAGGATTCTTGACACTAGTCATCCTCTGGCCCTGCATTGTTTTAAGAAAGCTCCCTAAGAACTTCTAAGTACAAACCCAAGTGTAACCATCATGCTGCCATCCCAGTCTCAATCGGCAGTTACTGGGGCAAGAACCCCAGAAAATCTATGACTGCACCTGTGATGTGCCTTTGTATCCTGGCAGGTAAAACCATAGAGAAGAAGCCTTCCTCATAGCTTATTCAGTGCTAGAATTCCTTCAGACACATTGTGTTAGTCTCTCTGTTGATAGGTTGGACTGTTTGGAATGATGGTTTATTTTAATTTAAACATCCATATCTCTTACTGTTTGCAGTAATAACATCATATAACTTGTTCATGCTATTCTAGCAAAAGATGCTGCTCAAATATTTTATTCATAGAAGTTAAATAACTTGTTTAAGATCAGTCAAGGGTCTACATTTAGAGACTTAACCTTTGCAATTTCTGACAATAAATCAAGCAATGGCCACACTAGCCAAAATGGAAATATAAGAGAGTATGCGATGCATTAGATATGTAGGTCATGTCCATAATTAGTCTTGTTACTTACCAGGGTTCTTGGCCTCTTTAATCAATAGGAGGCTGACAAGAAATTCAGGCAAGGCTTCATTGGGGCCCCTGCTGTAGCGGGGGGGGGGGGAGAGAGAACAAACAACAAATTCCCTTTCTTACTCACTCCCTGAGCGGGTGGTGAGCTTGTTCCTTATATGGGGTGAGGGTAAGGGTGTGTCCAGGGGTTGAGCCCGAGGGGTAGCTTAGGTAGTTTGCCCACCCCTTAGGTGGTGT
Source organism: Phocoena sinus (assembly GCF_008692025.1). Lineage (NCBI taxonomy): Eukaryota > Metazoa > Chordata > Mammalia > Artiodactyla > Phocoenidae > Phocoena > Phocoena sinus. The sequence goes on along the minus strand of NC_045766.1, from coordinate 99,164,006 downwards.
TGTGTGCAGGGGGCATGGGCAGTGCCCTGCCTTTTCTCCCCAGCCCCCGCCTTTGCTCCAGGCACTTCAAAAGTGGCAGTTGTGTTTTCTGGTCTCTTTGTACCTTTTGTTCAGAATTTGCCCCAACTGCACATGTACTCAGTTATTTTTAGTCCCATATAGTTTCTTTGTATTTTGTTGCTCCAGGAGAGGTTTGTTCAGGTGCAAGCATTGCAGCACTGCAGCGAAGGGTCCCAGGTTCCAGCCTGTCTGAGTCTGACATATTAGTAATCAGCTAATTCCTTATCTTTGAATTTAAAAATTTTATTAGAGGCTTGAAAAACACAGCTCTTTTAGACAAACAAATTTTTATTGTGTTGTATTTAGTTACAGTGTTCTCTGATCTGTGGACACACATGCTTCTTGTTAATCCTGATATAAAATATTTTTTGCCTTTTCTTTCCTTTAGGATCTGAATGGTTTTATCATTAACTATATAGTGATTTGCATTGTTATTTTCTAAGTGTATTTGCAGTTATTTTATAAAAATCTCAAAATATTATGGCTGGTAAAACAGTATACACACTTTCATTTTTTATATGACACCTGCAGGAGAAAAAATGTGATGTCCTAATTTAAAGATGAACAGCTGACTTCGTTATTTTTTCACAATTTCTACTATTTTTTTGTTTTGTGTTACTGCTTCTCTATTTCATTATTTTCACTTCTAACTTTTGAACTTTATCTGTAAGTAATAGGAACTCTTCCTCACCTCTGTCACCTCTGTCTCGAGGGGTCTAGGGAAAGTGAGGTTGATGTGTCTTAATTTTTCTCAGGTAACATCTATTCTTAAATATCCCAGATATATAAATTGAATACTAATCAAAACTTTATCTATTGAGAAAAGCTGGGCAGAAGATTTTTGAACTGTCATTATGTAATAATTGCTGATCTGTCCTTTAATATTAGATCTTCTATATCTTATATTATTTTTCCCATTCAGGTGTATTAAAAGCATGTTTCGAATAGCCACATTTATGTAAACTTAGAATTTGAAAGTTTTCGTGTGAAATTTATTTTCACATAATAGTTTAAGAATAAAATAGTGTTAGTTTCTGTATATATTACAAATTAATGAAGATGTATAAAATGTTTTTTCCAACTCACGTGGACCCTTACCCTGCCATATGCACTAAGGAAATTGGAGACAGGTTCATGATTACTGAGTGGCTACTGTTATTTTTGTACCCTATGAAAATGGTTCTTTGGAATATTTTTTGTATCTTCCCAAAATAATTGTAGTCAGCCCTACCTGGCTTCATTTTGTCAAGCTCCAGAATTCAGAGGTCCCCAACCCAGGAGCCCAAAACAGTCACCCTTGAACTCTGCCCCATTGGAGGGGGGTCCCACTCTAGTTACACAGTGCCAGCTTAAGGTAGATTTAATCAGGTCAACGTGTGTTTTGAACCATCTATGCCCACGTTGCGTTAGCTACTGTGGATTGCTCCAAATAAAGGTAAGTTTCCTGGAGGACTAATGACTAACGGTGTTTATCAGTGTTCTGTACTGATAATTTTAGAAGTCAAGAAACCTGTGTCCCTGGAAAGACTGCCACAGTGCTTCCAGTTTCCATCATCACCACTGATAAACTAGTGGGAGCAACATTTCCTACCCATACGTATTTACAGGAGTCTTTGTATATATTTAGGCCACGAGGGCTAATACCAGCCCAGTCGCATTTCCCAGTTCTTGCTTGCTAAACCCACCTGTAATGTGTTTCAGATCTGAAGCTGGTGACGGGTTCCTTTGATTTAAACCCTAAATAAATATTTAATATAGTAATCATTCTGGGGTTCCAGCAGGGCTTAATCAGAAAAATAAGACTGATTATCTTTGAATCTCAGTGTGGGCTTGCACTATTTCTCATTGGCTATTTGTGCTTTCCATTATTTTTTACTCGGCAAACTATTCTCTGACCACGTTGAGATGTAGTATCGGGTCATGCCGCAAACATTTAATGAGAGTTCCTCTGTTGCAGTTCTACAACAGTTAACCTTTTGTTGGGAAAAGCCTCCAAACTATAAAAACTGTTGATCCATGAGGCATACACCATTTGTTTGTCTCTGTAAATGGTAGCAAAATAAATGTGTTGCTTTTTAAAATATGGTGATGTGCAACTCGGTGCTTTATGATGATTTTCTCTCTTGCTTTCTTGCCTGCAGTTTTATTAATGACTCAGTTGGATGTCCTCTGTGTTTCTAGGTGGGTTGCCTATGAAAAAGAACATTTTAAAGGCCAGCAGTTCTTGCTTGAAGAAGGAGATTTTGAAGACAGTAGTACCTGTGGGGCGTTAAGTGGTTCCATCTTGTCTTTCCGGTACTTACAAGCTGTGAGTTAGCCTCCTTGTTCTTAATTTTCTATTTTTTTTTTAGCTTTCCATGAAAACTGGATATGACCTCTGGTAGAACATAAGATTATAAAATGTTTCTAATACCTGAGAGCATTAAACTGAACGGCTTTTGTGACTTGCTTGCCTTTCTTAACTGCCATGATTAATATAGAATATTTATGTTTAGTTTTCATCCATTGATTCCATAATCATGGAAGGTAGATTTAATCAGGTCAACGTGTGTTTTGTTAGATGTATTGTGTCAGGTGCTGGAGATATGGTGGCCAGAGACTCAGTCCCTGCCTTCGCAGAGCAGGCAGTGATAGGGTAGATAGCACCTATATAAATGTTTGATATTGTTTGACTATGCCTGGATTAAGCACAAAGTACTCAGGATACCCAGAGAAAGGTCAAGGACTTCCCCTTGGAAGTAGAGAGGAAAAGAGGGCAGCTGAGTTGAAATTTCAAGTTGGAGAGTTAGCCAAGTGAAGAAATTTGGGGACAGGGTGAGGAGGAAAGACAGGTGTTTCAGCAAGAGGTTAGCATATAAAAAGGCAAGGATGTAAGCCAGTGGTTCTCAGCTGGGGGTGATCTTACCTAGGGGGCACTTGGCAGTGTCTGGAGACATTTTGGACTCTTATGACTTTGGGGCGGGGGGCGGGGGGTGGTATGGCATGCTACTGACATCTAGCGGGTAGAGGCCAGGGAGGCTGCTAAACCCCTGCGATTCACGGAACAGCCCCCCACCACGAAGAATCATCAGCCTAAAATGCTAATAGTGCTGCGGTTGAGAAACCCTCATGTCAGTGAACCTGGTGTGTTTTGGAAATGCAGCAAAGTCGGGATATTAGGCAGAACTTTGGGAAGATGAGTCCAGAGCCAGGTAACAAAGGGCCTTATATGCCATGTTGAGGAGCCCACACTTTTCTTCCTGACCTTCTTGGCATGAGATGAAGAAGGTAAGTGAGCCTGGAGGCAGGAGGTCTAGAATGTTCCAGGACTCCAGGCGGAAGCTGATGTTAGAGAGTTCTGCAGGATATCAGGGCTTCTCAAATGTTGCTCATTTTTCTGACCAGCTCTGGAGACTTTTTTGGTGTGTTCAGAGGAGCATGTTTTCTCATAATTCAGGAGTTATACCACCGCAGTGTATTTCCAAAATAATCTTTACCCATATAAACTCTAAACTATCTGGCATAACCTCCAAAGCCTCCTTTAGAAGGAATTGATAATGAAGTGAAGGGTGATTATTGGGTCCACGTGGGCTTTGCATGAGCACAGGGGTTATGTGCTCTGTTCCTTAAGTTTCTGTCTGCCGGGGGCCACCAACACCACTGGTGCAAACCCTCACCTGTTCAGGCATGAGGAGCCCGAATGGGAGAGAAGAAGCACAGGGAACAGGAGAGCTTTTTTTTTTTCCCATGAGTGATCATTGTTGGTAAGAAAGTGAGTTGGAAACCGGTTCTACCAAAAAGAAATGTAGCACAGTCCACTGAAGATTGGGCACTGAGTTTGCATGAGCAATGGATAGATAGCTTTTGAGGTATTTAGTTCACAATTCTAATGTACAAGGGCCACGGGTTTTCTCTATATAGCTACTCCTTACTTGAGCACTAAAAGGCAAGCCAGACAAAACACGATACAGCCATTTGTTTCTTTTAGGTCATTGTGACCACACGCGTCGAGGAAGCTAAGGGTTGTGATTCAAAGCATCTTCCACCTAGTATTGAGTAATTTTTAAAATTTTCCCTCCTGATTTAAAAACAAGAGTTGGGCGGAAGTGTTGCTCCTAGAAATGTTCAGCAGTGAATATGATGGTATCTTCCAAAGATGACTATGACTAAAACAAGCAAAACACAAACCAAAACCCCAAGATTTCACTAGTTGAACTCTCCCAATAGTAGAAGATGTAAAAATTAAAAATACTGTATAACTATGTAGCTAAAATTTTAGGAGATATTTGATATAGACAGTCTATGATAAAATATGTTGGAAAAATGAGCAGAGATTGGCATGTCAATTACCTCTGCAAACAAAAGTTTTGGGTATTTACAAAAATGATGACACAGTTTTTGTACAAATAAGTAAGACTTTCCTTCAAAGAAAATCTTTTTAAATTAGATTTTTAAAAAATTAGGACTATGGAGCTTCCCTGGTGGCACAGTGGTTAAGAATCCGACTGCCAATGCAGGGGACATGGGTTCAAGCCCTGGTCGGGGAAGATCCCACAGACCGCGGAGCAACTAAGCCCATGCGCCACAACTATTGAAGCCCGCGCCCCTAGAGCCCGTGCTCCTCAACAAGAGAAGCCACTGCAGTGAGAAGCCCATGCACCGCGACGAAGAGTAGCCCCCGCTCGCGGCAACTAGAGAAAGCCCACGCACAGCAATGAAGACCCAACACAGCCAAAAAAAAAAAAAAAATTAGGACTAGTTTACCTTGTAAAGATGTTAGCATAATCCTCATTATAATAATCCTAACATTTTCAGGTACTTATTAATGGCTTTACATGCATACTTGCACTTAATCTTCACAAAGATGAAGAGATAGAGACTCATGATTCCCATATTATAGATACAGAAGCTGAGGATCTAAGGTGTTCAGGACTGTGCCCGAGTGTAGAGCTGTGATCTGAGGGGCAGTCTGTCTTACTCTAGAGCCCATGTCATATTACCCATTTTCCTTTGTTACAGAATGATTAGAGTAAAACATTTAAGCACTTCAAGAGTGGAAAGCTGGAATTTCATTCAGCCAAAGGATTATTAGCATTTCATTTGTAGCTATAAATGTATAGTTACTCTGCAGACTAATACACATGTATAATAAATATTTACATAATTTTCAGATTATTTATAATTTAAATGTATGTTCACGAAAATGTTTTCAGATGAAATATTTTATACTCTCCAGGTATAGCATATAATTGGGGAGGAGTTCTTTTTTTAAAACCACTTTATTGAGGTATGAGTGACATGTAAAAACCTGTACATATTTTTTTGTATACAACTGAGGAGTTTGGGAATAAGTATACACCCATGAAACCATCACCACCATCAAGGCCATAGACATATCCATCTCCTCTCAGAGTTTCCTCGTGCCCTGTTTATAATTATTATTAATGTTTTTGTGCTGTAAGACACAACATAAGATCTACCCTCTGAAAATTTTAAATATATGATACAGTATTGTTAGAAATAGGATTTAAAGCTCTTGGGGTTGTCACCTGTGTCAACCTATGTGATTAGCAGGCAGAGTTGATGTGAGACATCTTTTCCCCATGTAGACTCTCAGAGGTCTCTAACCTGGGAAGAGTGAAGCACTGCATTTAAGATCTAAGCTGAAATAATAGAAAATAGAGGACAGAAAATTTGCATAACACAATGCAGTCTTCTAACATCCTGGCTGTAGTGCGTGGAACACTCTGGATCTGCGAAGGTCAGATCCTGGATATGTTCCTTAGGGATAACGTGATCTGTGTCATGGATTGCTTTGGAGAGGACAACCAGAAATGTGTTTCTAATTCCAAATGAGTCAGGCAGATATGTTGACTTGGAGTTGATTACTTTCTAAAGCGAAAAGGACCAGAAGGGATATAGCAGTATTTAGACTCCAGGGATTAAAGAAGGAATTTTTATTCCTTGGCTTCCTCTATAAAACTTTCTTGGGATGCTTGTTTTCCCTCAGTTTCTTACTAGCCTAACTTCTGGATTTGCTTTTGTTACGATTTTCAGACTTGGGGCCTCTTTTCAGATCTCTGAAACCAGGTGGTGTGCAGCAGACACTGTTATGTCTCGTAAATTAATGGATACACCAGATCTCAGCTGGCGTCTCGTATTACGCTGCCCACCCCGGGGGGTTGTAGCGTAAGAGTTCCAGGGCCCAATGAACTGAGGGATTTTATGGAATTTAAGAATAATCAAGTTACTGATCCTTAAGACTTATTTTTGGTCCTGAAGCAATGGCTCATTAGCTTGCTCTAACAGTGGGGAGTACTGTACCTGAAACCATATTAGACTACCCAGATTTTTCATTGGATTTAAGTTCTTTAAAAATACAAAATGGAGTACAGATTTGAGGTTGTTACATCATTATTCATCCTTCTGGAGCAACAGAGGTCCACTTAAATCTGTGTGACTTTCAAAGTTATTTGATAAATTTAAGTATTATGTAATTGTGCTTATAGTCAGAATGATAATAACCTAGAATAACCTAGTAACCTCACAGGACTTGTGTCCTGTGGCAGTCACCTCCTGAGCAAGGCAGTTAGAAGTTTTGGTTTTTTGTTTTTGTGTTTTCTGGCATATTTTATCCCATACTTTATACATGTGACCCTTGAGATTTAGCCCCAGATGACTGGATTTGGCTTGGAGTTAAGAGCTCTGACCAGCAGGGACACCATATCGATGGCAACTAGTCAACTGGATCAGATACTGTATATTTGGTAGGTTTGAGTGAAAAATGCAGAGGGGGTCAAAGACAGAAGCCTGGCTCAGAAACATACTTAGAAAAAGATGGAAGGCAGAAGCTACAAGGCATGAATAAACAAAAGCAGGAGATTAAAAAAGAGAACGATGTCACTTAGGAGTCTCCTGTGGCCTTTGGCCACATCTCTGGGAATGGTAGCCAGAGTAGGAAGGACACAAACTCAAGCCACATGAGTAAATTTATTTGTGAACCCATGTGCTGCCAGCACTTGTACTCGGCACTGCGTCCTGTGGCAGTGGGTCCCTCCTCCTCTGCTCAGCTCCCGGCTGCATCATTGCCAAGTGGCCTGCACCTTCAGCCTGCTTCCCAGCTCACCCTCCTCACTGCCGCCACTCTCCCACGACCCACACAGTAGGCTTTGTGCAAATCAGTGCTCAAGTAGAGTCCATGACACCGTAACACAAGTGATTTCTCAATGAAAAGGCACAGTCCCAGCACATGTGCACATATCTGTGCTTGTCTTTGTCCCGTTTCACTCCAGCGTGACGCAGTGACCCATGGTTTATGTCAGCTTATCCCCACTCAATTCCTACAACCCTAACAGGGAGTAGAGAACAGTTGTAGGGGCAGAGGAGATAAAAGCAGAGATGGAGCGTTCCAGAATCACCAGAGTATGGGAGGAGCGGTCCACGTGTGAGAGCTGCTGAAGACCTGCCCATTGTCATGGGGCCTGACTTGGTCGGTGGCTGTTGATACCAGTTCCTGACCAGGACTCAGATGGGCGCCTTCAGTTGTCATTACCGCATTGTATTCTCACAGCCGCCTGGAGCTATTTACACACTTTCAGGTTGCAAGAAACGGAGGCATGTTCGTGTTCCTTGGATGATGGAAGTTTATGTTGTCAATATAACCAGGTTTGTTGATGTGGTGTCCAGGCTGTAAAATGTCATTGGGGAGGCTTGTCCTGGACACCTTAAGGAAAATCTCTTCTAGGATGTTGAAGCCTTGATTTAATATATGTATATTCTAGATTTGTATCTGGAAAATGGCAGATCTATATCTGTAACAAGATAGATATAGACATCTATGTGTACATGTGCACGTATATGTATACATATGTGTATATATACACATATATATGTAAAATAAGGGTTTGAGGGAGCTCAAAAGAGATAACAAGTGCAAGTGTTTTGAAAAGTGTTCTATTAATAAAATGAGGGATGGTGGGAGTCATGAAGAATAAATCCACCCTGCTCCCGTTTTCTTAAGAACCATGAGAAAGTAATGAAGGTGACAGGTGTTCTCAGTTTGCACATGTTTACTCTCAAGGAGGAATTGAGAACACGAATATGGGTTAGAAATTATAATAAAAATTTCTGGTAAAAAGCCTTTATCTTTTAAAATTTCAAATGAAATTTGACCCAGCTGTGTTAGCAGTTTTTAAATCCTTCAAACTTGACAAGTTGTAAGTGCAAGAGAATTTTTTTTTAAATGTATTTTCTTTCTCTCCTCATAGATGCTTTGTTTTTATTGGACACTGTTTTGCTTGTTCATGTAAAATGAATGGTTATACTAGAAATCTTAGATAATATTTATAATAATAATCATAATGAGAAATTTGATAGTGTTTGAGATGTATAGAAGCTGATAACTTTTTTCCGTAGGTCTAAGACTTGAGTTACAAACAATGAAATATAGTAGGCAGAAAGGAAGAGTCTTTGTTTTTTGTTTTTTTTAAAAAAATATTTATTTATTTACTTGGCTGTGTCAGGTCTTTAGGTACAGCACGCGGGATCTTTAGCTGCGGCATGTGGGAATCTTTTAGTTGGGGCATGCAGGATCTAGTTCCCTGACCAGGGATTGAACCGCGGCCCCCTGCATTGGGAGTGCAGTTTTAGCCACTGGACCACCAAGGAAGTCCCTCTTGTTTCGTTTTTTTAATGCATTCTGTATTTTCCATTTAAAAATATACCTATTATAAGGTTTTGAAAAAAATACAGGGTAAAATTGTTCAACATCTGTACCCAAAGATAACCAGTCTTGGTATTTTCTTTTTTTTCTTCTAGTCTTTTTTTGATGAAAGTTGTGGTTTTTTTGAGAACTTGTAATCTTACCAAGTTTTTAAGTTTTAGTTTTTGTCCTACTGTTTCATCCTTACATTTACATCTGGCAGTGATTAAGAGTTTAGAGTAGACAAATAGACAGATTTGGACTCAAATTCAATCTCTGCCACTCAGTAGCTGTGTTATATCAGGCAAGTTACTCAATTTTGTTAGCTGTAAAATGGGAGTGATAGTAATATAATCACATTGGAAATAAGGCATGTAAAGCTCCTGGCCACTAGTAAGTGTATGATATAATTTTTAACTGTTAGCTTGTTAAAAACTCTGCTTAATTGTATTTATTCCATCAAGCAGTGGATGCATAAAGGTTTATGTTTGTAAATCTTTTGGGCACTTACACTTTTTACAGCTTTTCGCTATGATAAATAATTCATCTTTGCATATAAATTGGCTATCATTTAGTTTTAGGAAACTTAAGAAAAAAGGAATTTCAGACTCAAAGAATGTAAACCATTTCAGTCTTTGAAATATATATCTAAATTATTTTCTAAAGTAGCTGTAAAATTTATATTTCCACCAGGAACGTTCCCTGGTAAAACTGGGTTTTTAGACCTTTCTTAACTTAAAAAGTGAAATTGTATCTGTTTTAATTTGAATTTCTTCATTTTTATGAGTGAAATTGTACATCTGTTTGTTTTTAACATTAATCTTTTTGTGAATTATGTGTGCCTTTTGCTGATTGTCAAGTTGGGTCTTAGAATCTTTCTGTTATTTTTGTTTTAAATATGCCGTCTGACTATACGGAAATGTCCTCTGATTTTAATTTTTAAAGAACAATTATTTTGTCAGGCGGATTTTATTTTTTCTGTTACATTTAAGCTCATAAAATCCTCTCCCACAATGCCCACAGTACATCATGTGTTTACTTCTGGGTTCATATGGCTTTTGCTTTTTAAGCACAAGTGAGACTTTAGTTTCCTTTACAATTAGTGTTATATGTGACAGTCTGTAAGTCCTGGCAATTTACTAACTTGACTAATTTCCAATTTCATAAAAATGTGTTTTCCTGATTAAAGTAAATTCAGACTTATTTTTTTTCTTTAAAGTATATAGGAGTAATGACTATTAAAATTGTTTTCCGTGCCATTTAAAATTCTTCCTGGATTTATTTGTGTAAAAATTATCCCACAAGTATGTGAAAATTTGCTAAAATACAGCAATCTGTAAAACAAAATACCATTGTTCTCCTAAACTTTCCTCTTCCTCCTTTTAGAATTTCATAGAATCTTCTATCACACTGTTTGAATCTGATCTAGAAAGTGGGAAGTTTATTGACATTACAAATCAGGAAATTTCTGACTTAGAAGAAATGGGTTTTGGCAGTGAAACAAGATCCATTCACGTTAAAAGTGGCGTGTAAGTTGTCTCCTATTCTGAGAACCTAGAGCTTCTTTGGTGTTTAAAATTATTGGTTGCTCGATTCTGTGTCACCTCAGTTCTTTTTACTTTTTATCCTGCTAGATGGGTTGCCTACCAGCAGAAGTTCTTCTGTGGAGAACAATACATTTTAGAGAAAGGGAAATACAAATGCTTTTTTGACTGGGGAGGATCAAATAATATAATCATGTCAATACGACCTATCCAACTGGTGAGTTAAATGTGAACATAACCAATGCCAGTGACATGTAATAGCATACAATTGAACACATGGAACAGGCTTTTATAAAGTGGAGCTGTTGGATTATTTTGTATGTATCTATAGAGAAAATGAAACAGCATATGGATTTCTGCAGATTCCATAGAGAGCTAGTAGATGGCATTAGCACCTCGATGATTAGGTACTCTGTAATTTGATCAGTTCATTCAGTAGCATTTATTTAGTGCCTTTGCTGTGTCAGACAGGACTGATCACTGGAGATGAAAGATGAATAAGACTGCCCTGTCTCAGTCTCTTAGAGAAGACAGGCATATGCACAATTGCTTATGGTATGACTAGTGAGGAAGTGTGTAGGCAGTGCTGAGGGACCAGAGGAAGGGAGAATGGAGAGCCTGGGGAGCTGGGTACCATGCCTCTCCTCAAGAAGAGGATGCATTGAGTCATGTCTTAGAGGATGAAAGCAATTTTTCCAGGAAGGGAAGTGGGGCAGAAAAGGCAGTTCACCAAGAGGGAATCATCTCCTCATGTGCAAAATTACAAAGTTATGAAAGAGTGTGGCCAGTGTGGTTAATAAGAAACGCTGCAGAACAATAGGGTGCCCAGGAGATAGTGACGGGAAAGAGAATGTTGGCAAGTTCAGACTCTATCTTTCTAATGGACTATTGGGGCACATTTTTCTTCTAGCTATAATATTACTCAAAATGAATTAGTAATAAACATTAAAATTATTATAAGCTAATTTAGTAGGTTATTTGAGGGTCCTAACCAGTTCAAGGAATCTAGTAAATTGGTCAGACCATATATTTTTTAATTTTTCAAAGGAGATTTTCAGCACTTTCAAAGACAACTGTGATTATACAATTATAATTTTTTAAATGTTTTAATATATGTTTCAGGAACCACTTGGGATAAATGAGCCTCCACATTTGGTATGTGTAAAAATATTCTTAACTTATAATTGTTATATTGTGTACTAAAAATGTATGCCCTTTCTCTCAAGTCTTTCCCTTTCCCTCAGATAACTTTTATGGATCTGTATGGCAGGGCAGTTTCTGTTGTCCTAGGAACCTGTGAGCACAAGAGTGCCCATCTTTGTTACTGATCATATTGGCCTGGATTTGTCACGGTTCCTTTCTTTTTCTCCTACTAGAGCTTCAGCACTGACCACTTTGGGTCCGTCTTGAACCTCTGCCACTCCTTCCTTCCTGTTGCCCATCCCTTCTTCAGTGTCACATTCATATTCAGCACAGTACGTTACACTGACTGGAGGAGCAGACTTACCAGGGAGAAATGGCTTGCTTATTATGTAAATGCGATTCTAATACCTAAATCACGTATGCCTTAAAAGCACAGATAAAACTGCAACCCCGCTCCTTTATTTCTAGTGTGTTAATGGTTTGAAGGATTGGGTAACACTCTGGAGCCTAATGTTTGTTTATTATCCATTGAGGGCTAGAAATTGTGCTTATTTAATGCTTCTGATAACTCTGTGAGGTCAGGATTTGTTCCCATTTATTAATGAGAAAGCAAAGATTTAGAATTTAAGTAAGCGTCATTTCACACACCTAGAAGTAGCAAAAAGAGGCATTGTTTTCAGTATCTAATTCCGAGATTTTACGTCAAAGAAAGATATACCATGATATGAGCGGTACAACCATAAAAGAAAGGGGATGAGTTACAGTGCTTCCTGTCTCATTTTAAATAACCAATTTAGAAACATTTCTTCAGAAAACCAAATACATGATTAATTTTTAATATTTGACGTTTGCTAGTTTTACATAAGGCTGAATCTGTTTCTCTGAGTGTGTATGTTTTTCGTGTTCATGTCAGTGTTTATATATTTCAAATCAGCTTAGTTTAACTGTGATTCTGTTCACAATGCTTCCAGGTTTTATTATTTTCCGATTAGCTCAGGCCTATTGGGAACATTTCCTCTCTGAATATAACTCAGTTGCTGTTCTGGAGACACTTCCTGCCAGATCTTTACTTTGAATCTTAGAAAACTCCCGACTGTGGACTTTCAAAGCACTTTTTCACATGCATCAACACAACCTGAGTAGATTAAGAGGTAAACCAGGATAATTCCAAACTGCACATTCTCTGAGTTTTAAGTGCAGATTAAAAAATCACATTCTTTTAAGCTCTGTTTCTCCCCCTCCTACATCCCTGTTCTTTCTTATGAACTTCCTTGTTTGGGGCAGATTGCTCAGAGGATTTACAGCCCAACTTGAAGAGAAAGTAAGCAGCAGCAAACACCCAGTGAAATTGGCCCTGTTTATTTTTCTCAGTATAGCTCAGCCATTGCCTTGTGAAATAAAGGTCTCTGACTAGTGTATGACAGCTGGATATTTGGTAACATGCAGACAAAGCCTCCTTAGTTTACCCAGTATCGAAGCCCTTATTATTTCCATTGGACCAAATATTCAGAAAGTTTTGCTTGTTTTCATTTACCCAAATAAAAACAAACAGATCTTGGCTGATAGTCTGGTTCCATTCAGTAACTAGAAGGTATTTTCTCCTTCGCAAGTAGTTGTGATAGGTTGACAGTGCAGAAGCTGTGTTCATTTGGGGTAGTTAATTTCTCTATCTAAGGTATAAGGAGGAAGTTACATCTCAAGTTCAAGTCAGAGAGGGAATTCTTGTCTGCTGGTGATTTGAAAGGAAACCTCAAGCCACTTAAGGGAAAAGCCAGAAGATATATGTGTGTAGAAATTAATATATAGCATGAGAGTTATGCTAATAAAAATATTATTGCTGATGTGTAAGCATATTATGACGATATATGTCTTTTTTGGGACACAGAACACCACCTTTTACTGAGAAGATTATTTTTTCCCGTGGCTGAAGATCGATCACCAAGTCTGATTGCCAACTCACAATATTTGATACAATGACAGGACCATTATAGAGTTCTTCATAGCAGCTGACATTTTATTTTTGTTTTTATTTTTTCCCAAACAAAACAAAAAACAAACAGAATGTGGATTATGTTCAGAATGTCCTCATCTCTCTCTTTTAGCAAGTCCTGAGTATCCGAAATCTCACTAGATTAAATCTTCTAAAAGTGAGTTTCGTTTCCAGAGAGGCTGTAGTCAGGCATCCATTCTCTAGAAATTCTAACCAGTTCCCCACTTTGACCCAACCAAGGACCTTTCTTTCCTGGAATCTTTTAAAAGTCCATTTGCAAATATAATTAGAAGTTTGGATTTCTTTAAGTACTGAGCCCTCTGTTCCCGTTTATACATGATTCTAGCTGAGAAAAAGCAACTGAATATTTTCTTCTATTGGATAATTTGGCCAAATTGAATTTTAGAGCGATCACAGGATCTTTAACAGTGCTGGTTACTGTTATCATGTATGGAGGAGAAGTACACAATAGTTTTAGTCAAATATCGGTAAGATTCAAGAGCAGTAGAGGAAAACATTTTTTTGGTACTACGACCAGATCATTTTTATAGAATCCAGAGACCAGAAATACTCAGGAAGTAGTACTTATCTAAGTAAAGAAAGCCTTCTACGAGTAAACAGGGAAGTAAGATTATTATTGAATATGTAATGAATGTGAAAACTACATAGCACTGCATTATGAGACAATGTGATGTAATGGAAGAGTGGAAACAAAACTGTTCTTTGTTTAACAATCAGTACATTTATTTGAAGGAAGTCCAAACGGCTGCAGAAAGTCTTGTTTAGACAGGATAGAATGTTTCTCAGAGAAATTATTTTAGCATTGGAATAAATAAAATTACGTTCAAAAATTATTCTGATATTGTGGAATAAATTGAGAAAGCACAACTGTTGTTCAGTAATTAAGTTCTTGAGGTTTTAGTTTGTCATATTGAAGAACTATTACATCTATTTCTATATATCATAAATGAAAAGTACATAGTAAACAAAGGATCTCTACAAAATTTTCATCATAAAGAGGTGATAATATCTGCTTCAAAGGGTAGTTCTAAAGAAGATAAAAGATAGATATGTGAAAAGGCACCTTGGAAACCAGTGATACACTGTTGTTGTTTTTTTTTCTTCTTCCATACAGTTCCATTTGGTGCTGGTAGGGATTAAGCCATGCTCACACGGCACGGAGGAATGGGCATAGTTTGAAATAAGCTCATTTCTTGTTCAACTGACTATTCATCTGTGTTCTAAGCCACCTATCCAAGTTGTTAATTTATTCTCCATTAACCTGGAAAGGAAACCAAAGTAGTGAGTCATCCAGCTAGCTTTTCACAGGACTTATTCTCACCAAGGCACTGCCACTTAATTTCACCAAGGGTAGAAACCACAGATTAATTATTATAATTAGAAAGTGCAGAGTTGGTTTCAGGTGGTCCATCCTCAGAACATTATTATGAGAATTATTCTGTTCTGAGGCATTTGTAAGGTACTCAGAATGAGGGGTTACTTTTCTGGGGTTGGACAAATCCTGAGTGAACTGTGTATCAATACCATATCTCATTTGGGGGGTAAAAATAAACTCAGGTCAGTATTAAGTCCTTTTTTTAAAATTTGGATAAAGAGTATTTTAAATCATCAAATCAAAACAGTACTTCATGGCAGAGTGAGTGTGTGTATGTGTGTGAATTTTAATGCTTCTGGGTGTGACAACTGAGACTAAAAAGTAGAGGTGGCTGTTACATACATCAACTGCAATGTGATTAGCTTGCATTGTCAGTTGTCCAGGATTTGACATTTCACGACTTCATGGTGAAATACTGAAGTGTAAATCTTAGGCTCAGCAATATGAATATGATTAATTCAACAAACTGGGAATACATGTAGTGAATCAGACAACCGTGATCTCTGTTCTCATGTGCCTTTTCTGATTCTTACTGTGAATAAAGATAATATTTGCCTGTAGGAGAAATTACTCCACATTTTTGGGAGTTAAATGTGATTTACTTTTTAGCCTCATGTTTTATAAACCTTTAAGTTAAAAAAAAACATAGTCAGAAAAACCACTAACTAAAATATATGCTCTTATCAAGGAATCCAGGGCAGTTTGCCTGGACATGTAGAATTGTTCTTATACAGGGAATCAGTCGTTCCAGAGGTTTGTATCGCTTTGGACTTGGCGTTTTCTTTCTATCCCCTGTATCCACCAAAGGACCATGGTGCAGGAACTTGATGGATCACGCTTCCTTAAGGCAGGGAGTCCCTTGGTGTTTTAATGCTCCGAATACAGCCTCGTTTCACATTAGGAAATCGTATTGTGCAAGCCCCGGTTGGTCGGGGGGGATGGGTTCTCTCGGCTTTCTGGTTTTGGCTTCGCTTTGATATCAGACCTAGCAAGGTCAGAGCAGAATGAGATAGCTAAGAAACAATTCCTCAGAACTCAGAGACCACCCGTCTCTAAGAGGACCCTTGGGACAATGAAGCTGAACATCAGCTGCTCAAAGAAGCCTTGTTCTCCACGACAGCCGAGGCAGGAGAGAGGGCGGTGCTGTAGATGGTCATGATGCACTCTTAGGTACGACGCAGGCCTCTTGGTGCCGGGTGGATCTGTGGGCCGTGTTATTTCAGGGCTCCACTGTATTATGAAATATTTGTAGGCCTCATTCATTTTTTCTTACTTATTGGAGATCCAAGGCCACTAGTGTTGCAGATGATTATATCTCTGGTCTAAAGGGAATTATAGTTGAGACTTCATGAATTTTCCTTGACAAAAAGGACTAAAGCAGAAATGTAGTTATATAAAGCTGTAAGCTGTGCATTTAAGGTACACTTCAGTAAACTGGAACCTGTAAGCTGAAATATATGGCACAGACATCTTTCTTCACCATAAATCTTCCACTAATCCCATCATTATTATCTTCTCTGCCATCAGCTCCTATGGTCTCACAGTCACCCTCATGCTCTCTTATGGGCATGCGCTTGTGCTTTCTCCGTCTCCCTTTTATTAACTGTGGATCAAGAAGGCTTGGGGAGAGAAAAGGCATAGCCACCACACCTCATACCACTCCAAACCGCCTTCGTGTTTAGCACAAATTGCTTCTTATTTTACACATGTAGTCTCACCACAGGGGATAATAATTGCTTGATACAATGGGCAAGGACCACATTTTAGTAGAGGAGGGACTCTGATTTACTCTTATAGGTAGAATTATTTTCCAGGCCTCTGTGCCCAGCATCTGATGCAAGAGATGGATGGAATGATAAATAAATCTTGACACTTCTGGCAAATACGTAAGGGGAAAAAATTGAGTTTAAGGAGAACGTCATCCTTAACATGGATTCCTTGTTAATAAATAAAACACGAGTCTAGTATTTTGCTGAATTTTTATAAGTACATGAAATGAAAGGTTTTCATTTGCTTTGTGATGATGTCAAGCAACTGTTTTCTGTTTAATTGTTGTTGCTCTTATAGCTCAAAGCATTCAGTAAACCAGGGTTCCAAGGTGAATGTATAGATTTTACCAAAGAAATTTCGGATTTGACTTCACCATTCACGCCATGTTCTTTTAAAGTTCTTCGGGGTTGGTAAGTATGCTTATGGAATGATTTCTGCTGTTGTTTACATAACTAAATTTCTTTTAAATTTACAGAGATTTAGCTTTATTTTTTGCGTATACAGTGAAATAAACATATTTAATCATTAGTCAACTGCTAATTTGCCTATATGATCTCTGCCCAGCTTGTATTACAAGCTACTGTGAAATAGAATGCTGACTAGCCAACATTGGGAGCATTTTTGGTGGGTTTTTTTTTTCTCATCGTTATCTTAGATTATTTCCTAAATGTTTTGAATGTTTATATTGTGTGTTTACTGTGTAGTATAATAGAATGCTATAAAAATTAGCATTTTTGTCCAGATAAGACATATTACTCCTAAATTTAAAAAAAAAAATTACAAACTTTTTGTTTGTTTAAAGTATTCATTGTCCCCATTTCACAGATGAGGATCCCTGATTCAGAGTTAGTTTCCCAAGGTCACACACCAAATGTCAGACCCAGGATTGTTGGGCCGTTTTTTTTTTTTTTTCTGTATTCTTCCAACTGTGGCAACGTACTGGACCTTTCTCACATGTATATGAGACTGTATGTGATTCTCAACTTATATTCTAACATATATTCCTTTTTTTTAACATCTTTATTGGAGTATAATTGCTTTACAATGGTGTGCTAGTTTCCGCTTTGTAACAAAGTGAATCAGTTATACATATACACATGTTCCCGTATCTCCTCCCTCTTGCGTCTCCCTCCCTCCCACCCTCCCTATTCCACCCCTCTAGGACATATATTCTATGTATCATTTTTTATTGTGGTACAATATGTATAACATGAAATTTATCATTTTAGCCACTTTTAAGTGTATGTATCTTTACAGTGGCATCTCTGTATGTCAAGTATCTACCTAATAACTCATCAAAGTCTCTCTTCTCCCTTCAAAATATCTTGGATTCATCCGTTCTCCTCCGTTTCTCTTGAACTGGTAGAGGGGTCCTATCTTCCACTTGAGGGATTTCAGTCCCCTAATGAGCCACACTCCAATGTCATCTTTTTGTTTTTTAATTAATTAATTTTTTGGCTGCATTGGGTCTTCGTTGCTGTGTGCGGGCTTTCTCTAGTTGTGGCAAGCGGGGGCTACTCTTCGTTGTGGTGCGCGGGCTTCTCATTGGAGTGGCTTCTCCTGTTGCGGAGCACAGGCTCTAGGCACGCAGGCTTCAGTAGTTGTGGCACACGGACTTCAGTAGTTGTGCTCATGGGCTCTAGAGCACAGGCTCAGTAGCTGTGGCACACGGACTTAGTTGCTCCGCGGCACGTGGGATCTTCCTGGACCAGGGCTCGAACGCTTGTCCCCTGAATTGGCAGGCAGATTCTTAACCACTGCGCCTCCAGGGAAGTCCCCCAGTGTCATCTTATTTCCAGTGTTTACCACAAACCAATCATAGCCCAGTTATTTGTCCCAAAGTCCAGCTTAATATTTTACTACTCTTCTTTAAATCCCACTCATTCTCTAATACCAGTCAGATCAAGTTCAAACTGTTCCTTTTCCAGGATTTACCATCAATGAATCTCATTTTCTATATCCATACTCCATTTTACCCTTGTACTATCCTCCTTTCCTCCTGTCTTTGGGCATTTCCTCAGCTGTGTGTTTTCCTCCTTACCATCTGTACCAGGGGTCAGCAGACATTTTCTGCAAAGGGCCAGGTAGTAGATATTTTCAGTTTTGTGGGCCATACAGGCTTTGTCCCAGCTACTCAGCACTGCCACTGTAGCACCAAAGCAGCCGTAGGCAGTACATAAACGAATGAGCATCGCTGTGTTCCAGTGAAACTCTGTTCACGAATGTTGAGATTTGAATTGTATATAATATTTGCATATCACAAAATCTTCTTTTAATTTTTTAAAACCATTTAAAAATGCAAAAATCAGTCTTAGCTTGTGAGCTGTTGGAAAACTGGCTATGAGGTGGATTTGGCCTACATGCTGTAGTTTGCTAACCCCCGCTCCGTATCAAATGTGGTAGGTTTCAGGTAAATCTAGCAGATGTTACTTGGTTGGCCTACACACTGTGTAAAAAGTTTTTTGGGGGCTTCCCTGGTGGCGCAGTGGTTGACAGTCTGCCTGCCGATGCAGGGGACGCAGGTTCGTGACCCGGTCCGGGAAGATCCCACGTGCCGCGGAGCGGCGGGGCCCATGAGCCATGGCCGCTGAGCCTGCACGTCTGGAGCCTGTGCTCCGCAACGGGAGAGGCCACAACAGTGAGAGGCCCGCGTACCGCAAAAAAAAAAAAAAAAAGAAGTTTTTTGTATCAATACTTAAGTTTAGAATATTTTTCAGAAGAACCTGTTTTTCACCTTCCCTTTAAAAATCAGAAGATTTGGAAACTCTGGGGAAACATTCACCTTTGGTGATAATTAGCTGGTGTTGAGTAGAGGCATATGTGCTCCCCAGTGTACCATAGGATATATTGCCAATTTTTTTTTTTTTTTTTTTTTTTTGCGGTACTCGGGCCTCTCACTGTCGTGGCCTCTCCCGTTGCAGAGCACAGGCTCCCGATGCGCAGGCCCAGCGGCCACGGCCCACGGGCCCAGCTGCGGAGCGGCATGTGGGATCTTCCCGGACCGGGACACAAACCCGCGTCCCCCACATCGACAGGCGGACTCTCAACCACTGCGCCACCAGAGAAGCCCTGCCCATTTTTTTTCATCTGGTACACTACTCATTTATATTACGTGCCTGACCTCCTGCTGGTACGTAAGTTCGTGAACCCTGCTTAATACTAACCTGCATATATGTTTTTAAGATTCAGTCCGTCCTCATTCCCTCTGTTAACCTTCTTAATTAACCCTAAATAAAACAGTCTTTTCCTTTTCTGATTTCCTATAACTCTTACTACTTTGAACCTCTCTGTATCTGTTACTGTTCTTATACTTACTTCCAAGAAGGATATGAAAGTTTTACAATGTGAAAACACATAAAGTAGGACACGGTTAGTTAAATAGATCATCTGCAACTTAGTGAGAAATATGTATATCAAGGGCCTGAAATAGTCTTGTTCCTAGTATTTGAGTTTTCTTCTCTAAGAAAAAAGAAAGTATTTTGCAAGATATAGTTTAAATTTTCTGATAAAAGGAAGCACTGAAGTTTTTTTTGGAGGGGAATGTTTTTGTCCTAGACACTGAAGTCTAGGACAAATTAGTCATATGTGTTGCTTCATGTAGGAAATGTATATGTTATTTATTTATAAATAAATATATATAATTTATACATATTTTTCAGTATAATGTGTGTGTGTGTGTGTGTGTGTATATATATATATATATAATTTATATACACAGTTGTCCCTTGATATCTGTGAGGGATTGTTTCCAGGAGTCCCCACATATACCAAAATCCGTGGATGCTCAAGTCCCTTATATAAAGTGGCTGACGACAGTCGGGCCTCTGTATCTGCAGGTAGGAAACCTGTAGATACAGAGGGCCAAATACATACAAAATGTACATTTTATTTACATATTTTATTTAGATTTATGTGTAATTTATTAAGCTGTAGTTTTAATAAAAGAATACAGGAACCATGGTGATTGTTTAAGTACCAGGGATGCTTCAGAGATGAGGATTTGAGCCCAGTTCACCACTATGTAATCTCAAGCAAATTGGACCATCACTCTGAACCTCAGTTTCCTCCTGTGTAAATGTGGGCTAATAACAGTACTTACCTCAAAGGATTCTTATAAGGACTAAATAAATAATGCACATAAGAGCTTAGCTGCATGCCCACCACATTGAAAAACCTTTCGGAAATATTGGCTATAATATGCTTATTACGTAGGAGACATGGCAGTAAATTTTGTCACAGAGCATTTCTGTGGTTATCTAAAGTTAACCTCGTATAGCTAGAGCACGGTTCTGGTGATCTTAAAATATAGAGCTAGAACTTAAACACACCAAAGCTAAAGTAGTAACAGTCAATTAATTTCTCCCTTGTGCCCCTTCTTTCCAAAATGGCATGTCTTAGCCAAGCTTTTGATGAGTGCTATATTGAAGATAATTTGCTATGGAAGATTCTAAAGGGTTCATTTCTTTTTAAAAATCTCCGCTTGCTATCAGCTATGCAAGTGACAGGTTTTAAATACTGTTGTGTGATTTTTGGAGTCTAGCTTCTAACTCAACCTAGACTGAAAGCAAACTCATCATTAAGGATACAAATTTTTGTTTTTCTCAAAAAGAACTTCTAATCTATTAAAGTACTTAATAATTACTATAATTTGATCCCAGGTTTTTATACTTGAACGCACTGAATGAAGTTAATGTCTTTAGCTTACAGCAGATGCTTTATTTCAAATTTATTTAATAGTTGGGGGAATCTTGGGCAAATCACCTAACTTTTCTACCTCACTTGTTTCTACCTTATAAAATAATGAGTACATGGTGAAATAATGCATGCAGGGTACCTAGTCTGGCACATGGTAAGCTGTCAATAGGTGATAGTAGTAGCTTTTTTTTTTTTTCCCAAACTGACTGGGTATTCGCTGCTGACCAGCACCAGGAGTTTTATGTCCTACTCCTACCCTGGCTCCCACTGCATGATGATGAGTCAAACTGCCAACTGATGCACTTTGACTGAATGTTTCACTGCTTGTTTGTTCAGCTGGCTCCTGTATTACCAAGAGGACATTTCTAATCATCAGTGTGTGTTAGAAGAAGGGCTGTATGCTGACCTTACTTCCTGTGGCTGCCCAACATCTAGAGTCAAATCCCTCAAGCCCATTGACTATGTAAGTACTTCACTGATGCATATTTATAAGACTTTTTCTTGTCCAGTTTAATTACTGTGAATGATAACATGAAGTTGGAAGAAATAATACAGGGAAAATATAAAAATTTAAGTAACTTGCTTGAAGATTGTAAAATTGAGATTCACTCATGAAATCCAACTAATGAAAGATTGATTTTTTTTTTTTGCTGCACCACACAGCTTGTGGGATCTTAGTTCCCTGACCAGGGATTGAACCCTGGCCCTCGGCAGTGAAAGCATTGAGTCATAACCACTGGACCACCAGGGAATTCCCAAGATTGATATTTTTCTTCTTTCTTTGTTTTTTTATCAGAATGCAAAATTTAGGAAGTAGAGTAATATAGCCCTGAGCTTAAATGAATACTTTAACAACTTTGGGTGACATTGACTAAGTTACTTAGTTTCCTCATCTATAAAAGATAGTAGTACTTTGTAAGGCCACTGGGATATTAAATGCGATGGTGCTTGTAAAATGCCTAGCACGTGGTGAGCGCTCAATAAGTATTAGCTGTTAGTATCGTGACTGTAATTGGTAGAGCTGCTTAATAAAAATAATAACCTGATCATTTTATTATTCTGCTAGATAAGTCACATGACAGCTTGTCTGCTACTTAGGTCTGCAATGTTACTTTAAGTCACGGAACACCATTGGTATTGATTTCAAACCTTGTTTTGGGGGAACTAGGGCTTTCCTGCCTAGATTGTGCAGAGTTATCTGGGTCACCTTGGAGGCTTACATTTATAGAGTAAGTAATTTCTCCTTTCTATCATATTTACTCAGAATTTTAAGTGTGAGAAAAACAGGATAGCTATTCTGGGACATTCATTCCGGGTCCCTAGTTAGTAGTGTCTTTGCAGAGGAAGTAGTAAGGATCTGGAATATTTTTAAGATGTCTAGTTATAATGATTCCCTAGGAGCATTTGGTCAAAGCTGAGATTTACACAATGATGACTAGAAGCCCTACATGGTGACAGGAGTGACTCAGTCAGATCTTTCAACCAGAGCTGACTCCAGGAGTGATGATCATACCTAGGATCTTCGATCCCAACCTCAGCAATGTAGTCTTTTTTTTTTTTTTTAAGATTTATTATTTATTTATTTATTTTTAAATTTTTGGCTGCATCAGGTCTTAGTTGCGGCAGGCGGGCTCTTTGTTGCGGCACACGGGCTTCTTTCTAGTTGTGGCAAGCAGGCTCCAGAGCTCATGGGCTCTGTAGTTTGCGGCACATGGGCTCTCTAGTTGAGGCGCGTGAGCTCAGTAGTTGTGGCTCATGGGCTTAGTTGCCCCGCGGCATGTGGGATCTTAGTTCCCTGACTAGGGATCGAACCCGTGTCCCCTGCATTGTAAGGAGCATTCTTTACCACTGGACCACCAGCAAAGTCCCAGCATTGTAGTCTTATTTCAAGGCATTCCTGGAGAGAGTATTCTTGGTATCAGGGTAAAAATAGAGTCTTGGCTGAGGAACAAGAATAAAAATAGAGCCTCGGTCTCTCTTAGTGGCCTGTAGACACCAACTTGGAAAGACTAAGTGGCTACGATGCTTCCTGTCTATTGGAGGAAAACTGGATTTAAAAAAAAAAAAAGAATGTGGTTTGGTCAGTCTCTCCAAGTATTGATAAGGCTGAAAAAGGCATGGGAAAGTAGTCTGCATTTACTGGGAAGGGAACTTTTTAGCAATTTTTAGTGGTCAAACTAGCAGACCGATACTTAGGTGCTCCAAATGAATGGTATTACTATTTTTGTTTGAGGAGTTACATTTCTTCCACATTCATGAAGTCAAAAATAAATAGCTAAAATTAGGAGTAAAAATACAGACAGAGAAAAGAAACATCTCTACATAAGTTGAACTATGTAGTTGCATGTCCCTGGTTTGGTCCTGTGGAATCCAGGCAGTGTAGATGAAGGTGCCTCTTGGAAAGGATTTGAGAGCTATAGCCTTTTCACTTCAAGAACTGATTAAAGAGTGTATTCAGTTTAGGTAAGGAGAGCACATAAGTTTTCTTAATGCCTTTACCAGGTATGTTTGAATCTCTGAGAGGTCTTTGTTGAAGCCATGTTTAGGCAGTAGGTTTGGTGGTGAAATGGAGGGAATATGAGGTGACGTTGGGCATCCCAGTAAAGATCTGCAAGCTGACCAGGAGGCAGCCTCAACAGGTAACATTTCCTTGGTGAAGTCAACCATGCTTCACCCTTGGTGGCCCTGAAACCCTGAGTTGATCAGACCTAGGAGATTGATAGGTGAACCAGAAGGCCAACCTGGTAATTTTGTAGGAGGTGGATTCTAGTAACTAGAATACTTGAGAATTCTGTCCTGGGCATTTTTCTGCCTCTCTGGAAGAACCCAGGAAATGGAATTAGTCATCAGACATTTTCCTATTTGGATAAAATTAGGTAGATGTCTTGAGTAGTTTACCTAGGCTAATATTCCCCACAAAAGAGACTCCACCACCCCACCTCCCCAGTTGTTTGCATTCTCCAAATTCTGTGTCTCCTTTCCTTGGAAAATTCTAGACACACTGTATCTATCCTGCTTCGCTGATTACTTTCACAGCCCCTGTCCCCCTACTGTGTTCCCACTTAGGAACTGATATGCCCTTTTCTATAGATTGGTTAATACTACCGCCTATGCCACAATCCAGTGTGATTCTGGATTCATTGTGGGAAATGTTACATCCATTGAGTTAACTTTACATATATATGAGCTAAATTTTTTTATTTTTACTTTTATTAGTTAAAACTGCAGAATTATGAGGGTGTTGCTTGTAGTTGGCATTCCCAGACATGCTGTGACTTTTAGTGCTAAAGTGTCATAATGGTATAATATTGAGGAGTCCTAACACTTCATCTTCATACAAGATCAGTATGTCTTGCAAATGACAGTTTGCTCCAGGCTGATTTCTATCTGTGCAGACATATGTTACATTCTAGAGGTCCATGGATGCATAATTTGCAGTCATTTTACAGTGAAAGGAGCTGCGAGCATAGTTTACAGTTCTGCTTTTTACTAGTGTGACCTTGTACAAATCACCTAATTTATTTTGACCTCAGTTAACTCATCTGTAAAGAAACTGTTAGAACAGGTATTTTTACATCTTTGACAGCCTCCACTTCAGCAGAATAAGTATCCTGGGCATGTTTCTAATTGGACATGAAAAGCAATGTGTCCAGTCTTAGGCCTCACATGGTCTGAGGGAATAAGATGGTATGTTAGCTTTCAATAAAGTTTTGCCAAATAACAGTCCCCAGAACAGTTGGTGAGGGGCTAGAGGTGAGTTGGGAACATTAAGTAAAATGTTTTTTAAGCATTGGTCTAGTAGTGTGTGGGGTAACCTGCTTTTGTTGTACTTCCATGGGAGCAGCAGTCTTCTCATTACTTCTTTAGTGTCTCCATGGTAGCTTGGCATGGAAGTTGGCCTCCTTTGAAGTATAATCCAATCCTGGTAGCTATAAGCAGGCAAAGCAAAAGAAACATTGTAACAAGAGATTGTAGAAAAAGTTCAAATGAAATTTATGACTGTGATGACATAAATGATCTTAAAAGGTAGAATAAGAATTGGCAAGACAATAATTCATTCTGTGCAAGAGTAATGAATAAGGGAGGGGTACAGCTATAAATAGATGACTGTAAATCCAGCCACAGATGAAAGGAAGCAATGACTTTATAAAGTGTAGGGGAGTTTGGTTACTTTTAAATTTTCGGATGAACTCATATATAGTTAATAGCAGTAACCACTGTGTACATTTTGAACATGAAGGCCAACAAAAACCTACAGTAAACATCATACTTCCAAGTGAGATATCTGAAGCATTTCCTTTCAAATTCAGGCAGAAGACAATGGTTTCTACTATCACCACTTCTATTCAACATTATTTTGGAGTCCTAGGCACTTTAATAAGATTAAAACCACAAAAGGTATAAAGGAAGAAACAAAATTGTCAAGAATATCCACAGACAAGTTATTAGGATTAATATGAAATCTTAAAAAGTTGCCGATTACAAGATAAATAGCAATTAAAATATAGGATACTTAGAAATAAATCTAACATAATGCAAGTAAGTTCTTTATGAGGAAAATTGTTAAAACTTTCCTGAAGGACATAAAAGATGGAGAGAGATTTTATAGATGAAAAGACTCAATATTGTAAATATTTTGGTCTTCCCCAAATTAATAAAATTTCAGGCAGAATGCTTACAGAATCTTTTGTCTTTTGCAGGGGTAAAACATGATGAGCTCCTTCTAAAATTAATTTGGCAAAGATAGGGATTCAGAATAGCCAAGATTATTTTTAAGAACAATAGGCAGGATCACTTGTCCTACCAAATACAGATATTGCATTATTCATCAGTAATAATTAAGGTAGTCAGTATTGGTGCAAGGAGAGACCAGTAGAAGAGTGGGATAGGAGAGCATAGAAACTGACCTTCATGAATAATGGAATTTGGAAGGTGACAGAAATAGCATTTCAGTGGGGCTATTATGAAAGACAGTTGGCCCTTTACATGGAAAAAGATACCATTTGAATCTTGCTTTATTCCAAACACCAAAAATAAACTCCAGATGGATTAATGGCAACCTAAATGTGAAAAACAAACCTGAATGAAATGTACGGTGCCGGGCATATAGTTAGTAATTACGTAATATCTTTGTAAGGTGACAGATGACAACTCGACTTCACGGTGATTGTTTTGAAATGTATAGAAATATTGAACCACTGTATTGTGCACCAGGAACTAACATGGTGTTGTAGGTCAATTATACTTCAAAAACAAACAGACAAACAAACTCATAGAAAAAGAGGTCAAAAAAAAAAGGTTAGATTTGTGGTTAACGGGGTGAGGGGTGGCAGAGGGGGAATTGGATGGCAGTCAAAAGATGCAGACTTCTAGTTATAAGATAAATAAATACTAAAGATGTAATTTGTAATATGATACATAGAATTAACACTGCTATAGTTATATATGAAAGTTGTTAAGAAAGTAAATCCTAAGAGTTCTCATCATAAGGAAACACAATTTTTTCCAATTTCATTTTGTATCTATATGAGATGACGAGTGCTCACTAAACTTACTGTGGTCCTCATTTCACAATGTATGTAGGTCAAATCATTGTGCCGTACACCTTAAACCTGTACAGTGCTGTGTGTCAATTATGTGTCAATAAAACTGGAAGAAAAAAACAGAAGAAAATATGGAAAACTATGGTAATGATATTAGAGTAGGATGGATTTAAATGCAAAACATACAAGTCAGTAGTAAAAGGCAAGCGTATCAGTTTCCTGTTGCTGCTGTAACAAGTTTCTACAAATTTAGTGCTGAGGGGGCTTCCCTGGTGGCGCAGTGGTTGAGAGTCCGCCTGCCGATGCAGGGGACACGGGTTCGTGCCCCGGTCCGGGAGGATCCCACATGCTGCGGAGCGGCTGGGCCCGTGGGCCATGGCCACTGAGCCTGCACGTCCGGAGCCTGTGCTCCGCAACCGGAGAGGCCACAACAGTGAGAGGCCCGTGTACCGCAAAAAAAAAAAAAAAAATTAGTGCTGAAAACAACAGAAATGATCTTACATTTCTGGAGGTCAGAAGTCTAAAATAGGTCTTACTGGGGTAAAATTACGGGGTCGGCAAGACTGCATACCTTCTGGGAGACACTAGGGGCGAATCTGATTCTTTAACTTTTCCAGCTTCTAGAGGTGCCCAGCATTCCTTGGCTCATGGCCCTCTTCCATCTTCAAAGTTTATCACTTCAATTTCTGTTCTTTGTCCTCTGTCTCTGACCCTCTTATAAGGACCTAAGTGATTATATTAGGTCTATCTGGATAATCCAGACAAATATCCCCATCTCTAGATTCTTAACTCTTTTTTTTTTTTTTTTTTTTTTGGGATACGCGGGCCTGTCACCGCTGCGGCCTCTCCCGTTGCGGAGCACAGGCTCCGGGTGCACAGGCCCAGCGGCCATGGCTCACGGGCCCAGCCGCTCCGCAGCACGTGGGATCTTCCCAGACCGGGGCACGAACCTGTGTCACCTGCATCAGCAGGCGGACTCCCAACCACTGCGCCACCAGGGAAGCCCTAGATTCTTAACTCTTAATCACATTTGCAAAGTCCCTTCCACTATATCAACTAACATATTCATAGGTTCCAGGATTAGGATGTAGACCTCTTTTTGGATGGTGGTGGGGGAACATTAATTATTGAGCCTACCACAGCAAGCCACAGACTAGAGAATATATTTTCAGCCTCTATAAGCTACAAAGGTTTAATGTATAGAATATAAAAAGAACTCTTTCAAATCAATTGAAAAAAAAAAAAAAGAAAAACCTATTTTAAAAATCAGCAGAGACTATGAATAGCCAGTTTATAAATGTGAGAAAATGGCTAAGAACATACAAAGGATGTTAAACCTCACTAGTGATCCAGTAAATGCAAATTATCAATAAAATAGTAATTAGGTAGCATTACCTTACTTTAGATACAAACATTGGAAGATCTGACAACACCAAAGTTTAGTTTAGTGGCAGAGAAGTGGGATTATTCGTACAAAGCTAGTGGAAGGAGTATCAGTTGCTATGAGGGAAAAATAAGGATGTTTGTTGCAGCATTGATGGATGAAACAAACTATAGTACAGCACAATCATAAAAGGACATATAATACATTAAGTGAGGTTCATGTGTTACTAAGGATGTTACAGTAAGATATATTTCTGTGAAATGTAAAAACAAAGGATGTATAAAGATTCACAACTTCAGCATAGTGGTTACTTCTAGGGAGGGGGGAAAATTAAAAATCATCTGTACATGTTATGATTTTACTTGTTTATACAATTTGATATAAATATAGTAAAATTCAAATGTATTACTTCTGGGTGCTGGATACATGATTGTCTAGATATTATTTATTCTTTTTTGAAATGTATTATAACTTTTTTTTTTAAAGGAAGAAGACCAGTTAGAAAGGTGGGCCTGTGATGAAACTGATTTTCTAAGCCAAGTGAAAGAGGCTTTTATGAGGGGCATTATAGTTCACTGGAGAAGAGTTTGGTTTGAGAGTCTGACAGACCATTGCTTGTTAGCTGAGTGACCCTGGGCATGTTTCTGACCACTCTGTGCCTCAACTTTCTCATCGAATAAAATGAGGATTATATGAGCTAGTGCATATGAAGCCTTTAGCACATGAAAACACTCAATAATATTATAATAGCTCATAGACAAGAATTCATCTTTGTTGTGCAACATCAAGATTTGATGAGACTGAAAGTATTTATGTGATTTTGTTTTAAATGGGCCAAATTTAGAAGATTCCAGATTAAAGTCTCATTAGAGATTTATGAGCCTTCTATTAAATTTTCATCACTGCAGATACGTTTTTGCCAGCACACTGTTTGGTATTTCTCTGGATTGGAATGGTATTTGAGGTGCACATTATGGTTACTTTCCTTGAATTCAGTCTAGTTGTTCTTAGTTTTTTAGCCATGGTTCACTTGGCAAAGATTATGGTGAAGTGAAATTGTTGGGCTGTACAGATATGGCTGTTCTTAGTGGCTGTTTGCTAGATATTTTTAAAATAAAATAACATGTTATATTTAGAATCTAACCAACTAACATAATCCTAAGGTAATATCAACACCTTTTCCATACAGGCAGTGATTTGAAACTCAAAGAACTATACAATGCTAATGTACAGGTCTGTATGGTTTTTTTTTTTTTTTTGTATGTAAATAAATGAGCATGTTTATTGCCCAAAGGGAAAGAGCCAGGAAAAAGTGGAAGGTGGAAATGTCAGAGACAGATGATATGGGACAAAAGAATTCCCCTGGACTTGGCAACTGGAAATACCTGGAAGAGTGAAGATCTGGTTAAGGCAGATAAGGATGTAAAGTGCTGAAAAGCAGTAGAGATGATAGTAACTTTGTTACTCTGACAGATGAGGCTGCAAAGCCCTTTGGAGATCAGAACGTGAAGGGCTTTGTATACCATGAAAGGAAGTTTTGGACACTTCCTGTTAGAGGTCAGAGCTCAAGAGCTTCCTTCCATCTCAGCGTTTGAACTTGTTTAAGTATCCCAGGCACTTGGCAAATTATCTGGTGTGCAAGAAAAATTCAGAAATGTTTGCTAAATTGAATAATTTCTTCTTTCTTCTAAGCAATGAGAAGTAAGGCAAAATTTTATCAGATGCTTTGTTTTTAGTATTAATAGTCAATAAACTTTCCAAGTAGTTTTCACCTCTGTTCTCACTTCCAGAATGGCCTCTTTTTCTCCAATAAATGTGATCTTTGAACGGGATGTTCCCTTTCATTATGTTTTTGTCAGAGGTCTCTCTTCCACCCCCACCAACTCCCCCCTTTTAGTCTAACACAGACTCTAACTAGAGATATTCTGTGTGATTACACAAACCATGCTTCTAGGACCCCAACATATTTCCATTTCAAAAATCTTTTGACTATGTGCTTTCAAGTTATAGTTTATGTACTCCCTGGAGTGAAAGATTGAAGTCTTGGTCTCGTGTTGACACTGAGCTAAGCAATATAAGTCAATATTTGCTTCGTCTTTAAAGTTAGGAAAAGACCATTTGACAGACTTCATTCCACCTCAAAGACTTGCTATATGGATAAAAAAATAATGAAAAAAATGTATAAAGTACATATATTCTCTTTACCATCTTGCAAACTCATGCAGTTGATGATTAGGGAAACCGATCACCCCCATTGTTAAATACTATTCAAGCTCGTATTCAAGTCTGTATAGTTTTAAGAAATGTCAAAAATTAGTAGTTAGATTTAAACATTTTATCCAATATATATTGAAGATGTGTTGATATAAATGTAATCCTTCCAGCAGAGTACCTGTACCCAGGTCTCAGAGCTTCAAATTTAGGTGGTGGACACACTTGCTAAGTTAATGGGATGGGTAAGAATGGGGTCATAGATATTACCCAGATGAGCAACATGAAGTCAACTGCTTCAGATAATGTCACACATGCCAATCAAAAATATTCTACATGATGAAATTACTTAGAACATTTTAGAACTATAGTGGAGGGGTTAAGAGCACAGCCTCTGAGGCCATTCTGTCTAGTTTCAAATGCCAGCTCTTTTATTTACTGTATGTGACCTGTGCCTTCATTCGTCATCTGTAAAGTGGGGATAATAATGGTACCCATGTCAAAGGAAAGTTGCATGGATTAAAGGAGTGAACACAGTTCTACAATTCCTAACATGAATGTATTTTGGGATTTGGAATTTTTCATATTTAAAATTTTCATATTTTAAATTAATTTAATATGGTTCATAGATAGCATATAAGACAATAACCCCAGAAAGGTTCTGGGCAACACCCCATAATTAAACACATTTCTGTTGCTGTAGCAAAATATAATCATGGCTACATAAGTTGGATAAATTTTATAAATAGTTTTCTACTTATTCAGATCAGATTTTGTTGCCAAATGAATTAGGTTAAAAAAATTGGGTTATATGTATATGTATATATACACACATGTATATATACATATATATCTCCATCCATTCACAATCCCTTCTATATAGTTTGTGTGTATGTATATATGATGCCCAGCACATATTAAGTGTCATGTATGTTAGTTCTTACTATTACTGTCATTTAAAATATTATTTTAGTTGATGGAGTGGTAAGTTTTCTTTTCATTTATACAGTTTAAGTATTCTTTTCCTTTCTTAACCACGGCCTCCTTTTAGAGGCTGTATCTTCTTTGCATGGCTTAGACTTCACCCAGCAGGAATGTCCTGTTGCTGCGGACACCTAAGAAGAGCCTGTGGCCCCAAATGGTTGGCTGTCTTCTAAGTTAGCATGGACTGAGGCCAAGAGATTTGTAGAGCTCAAATTGTAATTAAATTCTGGTGGTTTCTGTTGTCCTTGGAAAGTTCAGATTACTCTGTCATCTTCAGTTTTAAAGACTGTTAATAGTGTATATATATACTCTTCCTACTTTCATATTTGGAAAATGTATCAGAAAAATAAGATTTTAACATAGTTCTTCAGTGCTCTTTATTTCTGAATGATTGTCTTCCTAATCTTCCTAAGCTTTAGGTACATTTATAAATCGAGTACATTTATGAATTTAAGTACAGTTGACCATTGAACAACACAGGGGTTTAGGGGTGCTAAGCCCCCCGTCTCCACCCCCTGTAGGCAGTGGAAAATCTACGTACTGCTATTTCTGCCTCAAGACAAAGGAATTGATAAATGTCTCACCCAAGGGCAGGAAGGTGAAACAATTTGGATAGAATCAGGACTCGAACCCAGTTCTTTTGATTCCATATATTGTGATCTCTAATGAACACAAACTTTCCCCAACACTTAGTTAATTTAAAGAACTGTAAAATGAAAATACAGATACTAAATTTATTGGGAAAAAATCCACGTTCAGGTGGATCTGCACAGTTCAAACCCATGTTCAAGGATCAACTGTGTATTTATAAATTAAGACCATTTAAGTAAAAATAATTTAAATAGAGAAAAGTCAAGTTAAATATATATCTCAAACCTCTAAAGAGGGAATGACTTTAAGCTTAGAAACAATAGATGTTTGCAAATGAAAAGTTTGATAGATGGGACCACGTGAAGATATCTCGTTGTTGTTAATGGAAAGGAGGGAGGTTTGTCCATCCCTGTTAGTCATATTTCCTCCTTGGTTAATGCTGTTGGTTTGTGTTCTTTGCCCATTTAGGTACTGGGTCTCTTAGAGGATCCTTACTGATTAATGTAAACTCGTAAAAATATCTGCAGTCATTTCCTGCAATTTTTTTCTCAATCTTCCTGCATGATCATTTTTTAAAACAATTTTTGAGATCCCCTCCATCAGATTTTGCATTGTTATCGTAAGATAAATTTCTAGGTCCAGAATTGCTAGATTGTCTTTGAAACGGGGAGTGAATTTGATGCAATCTGAGTGATAATGGTAGTCTTTTAAAAAATGCCTTTGAAAAAAACAAAATAAAATAAAAAACACCTTTGTGGACATTCTACAAAAGGAAGGTGAAAAATGTACACGGGACTTATTTTCTTAGAATATCACTTAGCATTTAAGTTATATCCTCACATAAGATTTTAATTTTTCCCTGTGGAATATAAAAGAGTTACCTCATGTCAGTGCTAAATGCCTGTAATGTAAGTGCCACTCTTACCACAGCAAACTCTTTACTGGGGAGAGTGTTGCTGATGGTTGATCATGCCCAGTCCAGGCTCCTTGCCTGTCTGCCCTTCCTTACTAATTAGCAACTCAACAAGTAGAGGTAAGCTGAAATGCTTCTTCATTAGCTTAAGGGTGAGAATGTTGGGAAAAGTAAATAGCAATAAAGTCAGGGGCTTATCTGTGGATTTTGACTGTCCACTAATTTTCGGTCACCAGTTTTAGTGGGTAATTTAGAGCCTGCTGTTGGCTGCATTTCTAAACTACTGCTGTTCTCGACCCTCCTATAAGGACATTTCTTCTATAAATTGTTGGCATGCTTCCAGTTTTTATTTTGCAGATAGCAGAAGAGAAGCCTTATCTGGTCTGCAGTCACTCAGGAACTCAGTGACTTGAGATGAATTTCCATTCCTGACCCAGTTTATGTTGTTTACTGAAGGAAAATCAGTGCTCCCGGGCAGTCTTTTTATGCTTAGCTTACTGTCTCACTGCACGCAGTGACGCTTACCTGCTTTTCCAGCATCCTCTAACCCCTCAATCTGCACTATCTGATACCATAGCACTAGCCACATGTAGTTTTTTTAATTAAAATTAAATAAAACACATTCACTTTGGTCACACGAGCCACATTTCAAATGCTCCATGGCCATGTATGGCTAGCAGCTACCATACTGAAGATACGGATATACAATATTGCTGTCGCTGCAGAAAGTTCCGTTGGACAGTGCTTCACACCTTCCGTGATCCACAGGCAACCTTTGCCACATAACATAAAGAGAAAATTACAACACGTTTTACCTATTTTAGAAACCTGGAAATTTCTCGGTATCCTTTCTCTATCTTTCCTTGTATTTCAGAGGTAGCATATTTCATCCTTTTCAAAGCGATCCTTTTCCTCATGGACTGATTCCAGTCAGGGGTTCTGCACTGATGGGACAGTGGATTGGACCTCCGCCTTCTTCCCTAGAACCACCCCTCTTGCCTTGCATCATTCAGATTCTTCCTGTTATGCTGCCACCTTCCACCGTGCCTGCCACGTGGACCAGCCGCCGATTTCCCTCCTCTTTACCAAACTTCTCTAAAAAAACAGCCTGTATGCCCTGTCTACAATCTCTTCCCGCTTATTCCTCAGCCCTTTCAGCCTAGATTCTGCCCCTCATCTCCTGCATGTGGCTCAGTGAGCTCTCTCATTGGTTACCAGCTGCCCCCTGGTCGCCAAACCCAAGCAGCCTCGTCGCAGTCACCCTCTTCCTCGACATCGCAAATGTATTTGATACTGTGGCCAACTCTTCCTTATAATTTTCTTTCTCCTTTACTTCTGTGATATGTCCTCTTTTGTCTCCTCTCTCCTAGTTCAGTCACCTCCACAGGCCTGCCTTTCATCACCACCCCCTTCGTTTGTCAGCGCAGTTCTGCCCTCCTGTCATTTCCGTTTTCTTACCCATAACTGGCTCCAGATATTACCCAGATTCTGAGAGTTCCCAGATTATCATCCCTACATTCGATCTTCTCCCTGAACTCCAGATCAGAAGGTCCAGTGTTCATTGGACATTTCTGTTAGGATTATTCTGCCTCTATCTCAACCTTCAAACCTCCAGTTCTCAATATAAGTTCTCAGCTGCGGGGCATATTTCCTCTCCAGATTTTCTTATAATTAGTGTTGACTCTTGAACAACATGGGGGTTAGGGGTGCCGACCCTCCGCACAGTTGAAAATCAGCGTGTGCCTTTACTGGTGGCCCTCCATTTCCGTGGTTCCACATGCAAGGATTCAACCAACCTCAGACTGTGTAGTACGTATTTATTGAAAAAAATCCCTGTACAGTTGGATCCGTGCAGTTCAAACCCTTGTTCACGGGTCGACTGTGTATCACCGTGCCCCCAGCCCCACTCTCGCACATGTTTTTTCTCACTTTCTCATTCCATCTGTTTGTCTCACTTGGTCTCTCTCATCACTCCGATAGTTTTTCTGGCCATCCCTTATTCGCCAATCCTAACCTTCCAACGCCCCCCCCCACCACCACCACCACCTCCTGTTTTAGGTCTGACTCTTCTTCTTTGGCCTGGAGGATTCTTCCCCTGTACTGATACTTGCATTCTTTCTTTTCTTCACTCATGTTGTTGCCAGATAAGTTTTCTGAAGTCCATTTAAAGAAAAATATGTGCAAACACATTTACATGCAAACACAGGCATAATAATTACCAATTTAAATTTTTGAAAAAATATTTCCATGGTTCAGAAATCCAAAAGGAACCAAAAGGCATGCAGTGAAGAACTTCGCTCCCACTTGGGCCTTTTATCTTCTCAGATCCTAGTTTCCTGACACATTCGCCATGGAGTAGTTTTATATTGATTTTTTAAGGAAAATTTTAATGTGTATAAGGCACATGTTATATGTGTGTGTGTACATAAATTTTCCCTTCTCTACACAAATGGCAGCATAAGAAATATGCTCTTCTGCACTACTCTTTGTCTTTGCCACTAAAGAACATATCTTAGAGATCTTTCATAACAATCTCATTCTTTTGTACAGCTGTATAGAATTCCTCCACAATTTACTTAACCCATGCCCACTTGATGGACATTTAAGTCATTCTCCATCCTTTGCTATTCCAAACACTGCTGCCAGGTATAACACTTTGATAAGTCATTTTGCTCTTATGCAAGTGTATCTGCAGGTCACTTGTGAGAGCCGGTCATTGGACTGTTTATTTACTGTTCTCTGAACGTCCACAGTCCCTGTCCCCAGTGCTCTGCTTCTCATGTACCAACGTACATATAGTTCAGCCCCTTCCTACTCCTCTGCCCAAAAGCCTTCAGGGACTCCCTGTTGGCAATAAATCTGTCTCTGCCCTGTCAGTGTAAAGGAGAAGCAGGCAACTCAATACACAATAGCAAACAGTGGGAGCGCTCGGCACTGTTTCTTGTTGGACTCTGTGTTCCAGCTACATAGGTCTACCTGCTGTTTCCCTAACATGGCCCATGCCTTTCTGTCTCCCTTCTTTGCACAGAGTGCCTTCCCTTTATTCTCCATAGGCCTCTCCAGATCCGTGGCATCTTTTGAGACTGAGCTCCTACACCACCATGTCTGTGAAGCTTCCTTGATTCCTGCACCCTTCTGCTAAAAAGAGTCTGGGCTTCCCCTGGGTACTTTCATAGGGCATATCCTTCTCTGCCCTGGATTACATTCCGATATCCGTGCAATTCTTCTAGTTTAGCTTCTAGTTAGTAATGCCCCAGACATAAGGATGGTGACTTGTTTTGATTTCTCATCCCCCAGAAGTTGCCTAACATGGTGTCATACCAATGAATGAGAAAGAGCAAAGTTGATTCTATTCTTGTCTGACGTGAGGGTTGGGGGAATACTTAAGAGCCTAGAGCCGAGAAGTCTTGTATTCTCAGTGACTGCTCCTGTGACCTCCTTGGAAATGCGAGTTCTGTTCCATTCTATGTTTATTCTATGGCCAGCTAAAAGCATTGGCAGGACCAAAAATGCGGTCTGTATTACAGCACAACCAGACCTTAATATGTGATTGGAACCAGGTCTCCATTTTTATTATGACAGCGAGACTCCTTTTTTAAAGCTTCAATTATTTACAAAAAAATTGAATAAAAATGATTTATGGAATCTAGTCTCACCACTGCAGCTTTGACTATAAGGCCATTAGAGGGTAGAGCAGTAAACTGCATATGAAACAGTGGATCCAGGGTACCCTGCGTTCTAACTGGGATGTCACTGAGGTGTGGACACTGTGTATGGTGATGTTTTCTCTCTTCTGTGCTGTTAGGTTTTTGAAGAACCCTCCATTAGCCTTTTTGCTCTGGAACATTGTGAGGGGAGAGAGTTACATCTAGAAGAGGCTGTGAACTCTGTTCTGAACAAGGACCTGCACTTCTACACCCAGTCTGTGTGGGTAAAAAGTGGACTGTAAGTATGGGACAAGGGCTTGGCCTGCTTCAGTCACTCTTGTAGAACAGAGTTGTGCGGTTGCTTTTTATTTCCCCACAGCTGCTGTTACTTGGTCTGATGGTACTCTTACTCCTTCTTTTCTCTCTCCATGTAATAATAGTAGTTTCTCTCAAATAAGAGAAGACGGTGGACTGTGTCCAGTATGAAGTAGCAGGCAGTGGTCTGGGAGAAGAGCCTGCTGGGAGAGAAGGGCTGCCACGTGTTCAGAACATGTGTCCTAGAGAAGGTGGACCAGATGACCGTAACAATTTGAGCCCACTTTCCTTTCAGAAGAAAACTAATTAAACCAGCAACTTTGACTGGTTGAGACCATTGCCTGCTTATGACAAGTGACTAAAACTAATAGGGTTTTTTTGTATTTTGATTTGACATCTTGTTTATTCTAGAGCTGTTTGCTCCAAGGCAGTTATTTTCAGGCTGGATGTCCTGGCTGACCCAGCCCACCTACCAGCGTTGCTGTTCATTCAGGATGTCAGTCAGGGTGGATCCAGGTCTCGCGGGGCCTGCACTTTTACAATCTAGGGAGATGACTCTAAGAAATGAAGAATGATGGGTATGAACTTCATTAGGTATGAACTTGCAAATTTATTCAGAACAGAAATGGTAAGTGGCCTGCAAGGGAGGGGCCCTGAAGTTGAAGCTCTAATGCTTCCTAGAAAATCTACATCTCAGGCCATTTCTGAGAGTGGCTGTCAGCCTGCCCCTCCTCCTGTACCTTTGGTGTTTAGGTACCAAAAGTCATCTGAAAGAACACACATTGCTCTCAATGATTAATATAAAGATGCCTATTTTTATGTCTTATGACTTTGAAATTGTGTGATAATCAACTCTCCTTGTTAAACTATCTTGGGGATAATGAAAGACAAAGCTGAGACTATAAGTTGATTTGAAAACTGAGTTATAACTATTATAATAAGTGGTTTCTGTATCATTCACGTGTACAGCAGTTTAAACTTTCTTCTGCAAAACATTTCACATGGTTTGATGTTTATTAAACATAAATTGCTTTGCTCTCTCTAAGCATAATAATCCCTATATTACATTCCAGTATATCATTTACCACCTAACTAACTATGAACTGAATTCTACATCCCTGTGAAAGTTAGGACTTTCACAGCACTTTTTTTAATAATAAATTTATTTATTTTTGGCTGCGTTGGGTCTTCATTGTTGCATGCGGGCTTTTTCTAGTTGTGGCGAGCGGGGGCCACTCTTCCTTGCGGTGCACGTGCTTCTCATTGCAGTAGCTTCTCTTGTTGCGGAGCATGGGCTCTCGGCGTGCAGGCTCAGTAGTTGTGGGATCTTCCTGGACCCAGGGATCGAACCCGTGTCCCCTGCATTGGCAGGTAGATTCTTAACCACTGCACCACCAGGGAAGTCCCTTACAGCTTTTTTATACATTTCTTTTCTTTACAAGTGGAACTGATAGTTACTGACTCACTTCTGGAAATTTCTCACGAGCTTATTTCACTCTTTTGTAGAAAACTGGTGCCATTTTACCTTAACATTCTTATTGCTCCTCTTTAGTTTATTATGTACCTCCTCTCACTGTTCTGGATTCTCTGAAAGAGAATTGGTACATGGAGTAAGGACTAGTGAAGGCTGTCTGAAGGTTTTCCTAGGCCACAGATGGCTCCCAGAATGCCACTTAATGCACAGCCAGCTGCCCTCAGTGACAAGTTTTGTTTTGTTCTGTTTAATCCCTGTATTATGCCACATCTCTGATCTGTGGTGGTAATGGGGGCCAAGTTAATGCTTTTAACTGTGAAATTCATTAGATTAATATATAATGAGGTATAGTTTATTGAAACCTTGCCTAGGTTTTATAACTGAGACATCCCTGCCTGTCTAAAAAGAATCTGCAAAGCTGGAGAGGTAGCTCAGCCTCTCCGTGGTCATGCTGTCCTGACTCTGCACCAATCTGATGGTTTAGATTGTGTTGGCAAGAAGGGGTAGAGGGAAGGTCATATGCCTTGTTCATCCATTCATAATTTGGCCAAGCCTGATCTTGGCTGTGGAGAGCAGGAGGCTTCGTCTGAACCAAGCAAGGCAGCCACCTCGTCTAAATGCCTACTTTCTGAAAGCACCATATGCCATGACCTGGAGTCCTGCTGAGAATTTCAGATGCTCTTGGCAGTCCCAGCTTATTCTCCTTAGCTTGATAACCACCTCAAGCAGGGCTCAGCAAACCTTTTCAGTAGGGGCCAGGTGGTCTTTTCAGTTTGTTGGCTATCCTGCCTCTGTCACAAGCATTCAACCTGCCATTGTGGGTGCTGAAGCAGCCGAGGCCAATCCGGAAAGGAATGGGCGTGACTGTGTGCCACTGAATGAGTCTCCAGGCTCCAGACACTCACCTTGAGGCGCTGCACACTTTGACACACTGTAACTTGGCCCGATTTGAAGGCCCCTGGGGTCCTGAGAAGTATTTGCAAAGGAGCTAGACCTTGAAGTAAGAGTTCAGACCAGATTTCTGTGGATAATTTTAAGTAGCCCTTGCTGGGAGTTGTTGTGGAAGGAGGTGTGTCTGCAGAGGTCACTGGAGCTGTCCAGAGAGGCTGTGAAGGACGTGGGACAGTGAGCCTAAGAGTGGAGAGGAAACAGGTGGTTTTTAACTGGGTGATTAGGGAGGAATTACGGTCTATCTCTGAACGTTAAAATGTTAGGAAAAAAACTTGGTATCATCAAAGGAACAAAGAATCCTAAAGCTGGAGGGAACCTTGTTTTGGACGTAAGAAAACCAGATTCCTGATGAATCTAAATCTTCTAAGCCACAGTCCAGTGGGCTTTCTCCTAGTCCTCCCTGCTTTTTCCGTTAAAATATACAATTACACAATGTTTTTTCTTAAAAACAGTCTACAAACCTGGAGGTTTTAAAGAAGGAACCCTACATGGTATAGTAAGAGGTATTTTTGTTAAAAGATTGCTTTCTATTTTAAGCATCCCATTTTTTTTCTTTCCTCTTCTCGTATAGGTGGATAGCTTATGAAGGATCCAATTTCTTAGGAAGACAAATCCTACTCAAGCCTAATGAGATCCCGAATTGGACAGCATTCAGTGGATGGAAAACAATTGGTTCCCTCCGTCCTATGAAGCAGGTAAGGAGAAGAGAACCATACGATCCAAAATAGCTCCATTTCTTAGTAGAAATGTCAAAACCCACAGCATCTGAACTATGGACCGTTTAATTTAGTTTGCCATTTATGTTATAGGAGGATCTGATTAGGATGGGGATTTGATAGATTTTAACTAATTCATAAAATTGTACCTAAGGTCAGCACTGGGTTTTAGCTTTGAGTCCAGAGTCCTATTGACCTTGTTGACTTTTCATGGGAAAATAAGTATCATAAGCTCTGTGGCAAGCAGTGGAAAGAAGAATGAACTCTGAGAGTGCACTAGTTTTACTTCCTAAGTACTTGGCTTTTTCCCCCACTTATGTAATACTCAGGATGGATCCTGGCAATTTAATTAACATAGTATTTATTGCACACCTACTGCCTGTCAGTCTTCTATTCAAAAGCTTCCCACTGCACTTCGGATATAGTCTAATCTCTTCAACGTGTCCTATGTGATCTGGCTCCCCCTGGCTTCTCCAGCCTCATCTCTCATCATCTCCCACTCACACACATGGCTGTCACATGCACCAGCGCACAGAGTGTTTTCCCACGCTTAACACAGGCTCTGCCCTCTGTCTAGAAGTTTCTCCCCCCATTCTTTGCCAGGCTAGTTCTTACCTCTCCTTCTAAGTTCATCTGTAGTTTCAGGTCCTCCAGGAAGCCTGTCTCACTCTCTCTCTAAAACTAAACTACATCCTTAAAGACCTGGTTCTTTTTCTACAAGACACTGCCTGCAGTTTGTCATGACATAGTTGTTGTTGGACTGGGTGCTTTCTCACTCTGCTAGAAGCCCTGTGAAGGCAGGGGCTGTGCATACTCTACCTTGTCACAATGTCTGGCACATTGTAGGAACTCAGGGACTATCTGTTTAATGAAGGAATGAATGTATAAATGGATAAGTGAATGTTTGACATTATGCAGAAAAATTATGGAAGATGTATAAGGGTAGACATGATTTTGGCCTTCTTGGAGCTTACCTTTTTGTTGGGTAAAAAACATGTCCAACTCAAAGCAGTAATATAAACTGCAAAATGGGGAGGGGCCAAGATGGCAGACTAGAAAGACCCTGAGCTCACCTCCTCTCACAAGCATACCAAAATCACAACGATCTGCAGAACAGCCATCGATGAAAAAGACTGGAACCTACCAGAAAAGACATTCTGTAACTGAAGACATATAGAAGGAACCACAACGAGTAGGAGGGACAGACTTGCAATATAATCAAATCACATACCCCTGAGTGGGTGACCCAAAACCTGGAGAATAATTATATTGCAGAAGTTCTCCCAAAGGAGTGAGGGTTCTGAGCCCTACATTGGGCTCACCAGCCTGGGGGTCCTGCACCAGGAAGACGATCCCCCAGAGCATTTGGCTTTGAAGGCCAGTGGGGCTTAATTTCGGGAGCCCCACAGGACAGGGGAAGATAGAGATGTCACTCTTAAACGGTGCAAACAAAATCTCATACACAATGCCCAGGGCAAAAGCAGTAATTTGATAAGAACCTGGGCCAGACCTACCTGCTGGTCTTGGAGAGCCTCTCAAAGAGGTAGGTGGCAAACGGATCAGTGAGCTGGAAGACAGAGTAGTGGAAATCACTGACGCTAAACAAAAGAAGAAAAGAGGAAAAAGAAAGAGGACAGCATAAGAGCCCTCTGGTACAACATCAAGCACACAAATATTTACATTGTAGGGGTCCCAGAAGGATAAGAGCAGGAGAAAGGGCCTGAGAAAATATCTGAGACATAATAGCTGAAAACTTCCCTAACCTGGAGAAAGAAACAGTCACTCTAGTCCAGGAAGCGCAGAGAGTCCAATACAGGATTAACCCAAAGAGAACATACCAAGACACATTGTAATTAAAATGACAAAAATTAAGGATATAGAGAGAATATTAAAAGCAGTGAGGGAAAAGCAGCATATAACATACAAGGGAACTCCCATAAAGCTATCAGCTGATTTTTCAGCAGAAACTGCAGGCCAGAAGGGAGTGGCATGATATATTTAAAGTGATGAAAGGGAAAAACCTACAAGCAAGAATACTCCACCCATCAAGGTTCCTGTTCACATTTGATGGAGAAATCAAAATCTCTACAGACAAGCAAAAGCTAAAAAGAGTTCAGCACAACCAAACCAGCTTTACAACAAATGTTAGAGGAACTTCTCTAGGCAAAAAAGAAAAGGCCACAACAAGAAACAAGAAAATTATGAAATGAAAAAGCTCACCGGTAAAGGCAAACAAGCAGTAAAGGTAGGAAATCATCCACACACAAAGCTAGTCGGGAGGTTACAAAGCAAAAGTAAAACCATCTCTATCCACAATAAGCAGTTAAGGGATACACAAAACAATTAGGTGTAAAACATGACATCAAAAACAGTAATCATAAGGGGAGGAGATTACAAATAGAGACTAGTTAAAATGCATTTGAGATTAAGAGATCAGCAACTT
Organism: Phocoena sinus; assembly: GCF_008692025.1. Classification (NCBI taxonomy): domain Eukaryota; kingdom Metazoa; phylum Chordata; class Mammalia; order Artiodactyla; family Phocoenidae; genus Phocoena; species Phocoena sinus. The sequence continues at coordinate 99,121,556 of NC_045766.1, read as the reverse complement.
AAAGCAGTCATTTATATATATAGACTGCTGTATAAATACCTAACGGTAACCATAAACCAAAAATCTACAACAGATATACACACAGAAAGGAATGCAAACATAACACTAAAGATAGTCATCAAATCACATTAGAAGAGAACAAAAGAAGAAAAAAGGGGAGAAAAGGGCCTATAAAAACAAATCCAAAACAGTTAACAAAATGGCAGTAAGAACGTACATATTGATAATTACCTTAAATGTAAACGGACTAAATGCTCCAACCTAAAGACACAGAGTGGCTGAATGGATACAAAAACAAGACCTGTATATATGCTGTCTACAAGAGACTCACTTTAGATCTTGAGACACATACAGACCAAAAGTGAGGGTTTGAAAAAAGGTATTCCATGCAAGTGGAAATCAAAAGAAAGCCAGAGTAGCAATACTTAACATTAGACAAAATAAGACTTTAAAATACTGTTACAAGAGACAAGGACACTATATAATGATCAAGGGATCAGTCCAAGAAGGTGACATAACAATTGTAAATATATATGCACCCAACATAGGAGCACCTCAATATATGAGGTAAATATTAACAAACATAAAACAAGAAATTGACAGTAACACAATAATAGTAGGGGACTTTAATATACCCCATTCACATCAATGGACAGATCAGACAGAAAATCAATAAGGAAACACTGACCTTAAGTGACACATTAGACCAAATAGATTTAATTTATATAGAGAGAGCATTCCATCCAAAAGCAGCAAAATACACGTTCTTTTCAAAGTATACCTGGAACATTCTCCAGGATATATCACACGCTAGGCCACAAAACAAGCCTCGGTAAATTTAAGAAAATTGAAATCAAGTATCTTTTCCAACCACCATGCTATGAGACTAGAAATCAGCTGCAAGAAAAAAACTGCAAAAAACACAAGCCTGTGAAGGCTAAACAACTAAACAACCAATGGATCACTGAAGAAATCAAAGAGGAAATCAAAAAATACCTATGGACAAATGAAAATGAAAACACAACAATCCAAAACCTATGGGACACAGCAAAAGCAGTTCTAAGAGGGAAGTTTAGTGATACAGGCTCACCTCAGGAAACAAGAAAAATCTCAAACAACCTAAACCTTACGCCTAAAGCAACTAAAGAAAGAAGAAACAGAACCCAAAGTTAGTAGAAGGAAAGAAAGCATAAAGATCAGAGCAGAAATAAATGAAATAGAGACTAAAAGCACAATAGAAAAGATCAATGAAACTAAAAGCTGTTTCTTCGATAAACCTTTAGCCAGACTCATCAGGAAAGAAAAAAGGGGAGAGGGCCCAAATCAATAAAATCAGAAGTGAGAAAGAAGTTACAGCCGACACCACAGAAATACAGAGGCTCATAGGAGACCACTACAAGCAACCATCTGCCAATAAAATGGACAACCTGGAAGAAATGGACAAATTTTTAGAAAGGTATAATCTCCCAAGACTGAAGCAGGAAGAAATAGAAAATATGAACAGACCAATTACAGGAATGAAATTGAATCAGTAATTCGAAAACTCCCAACAAACAAAAGTCCAGGACTAGACGGCTTCACAGGTGAATTCTACCAAATATTTAGAGAAGAGTTAACCCCTATCCTTCTGAAACTATTCCAAAAAATTGCAGAGGAAGGAACAGTTCCAAACTCATTCTCTGAAGCCAGCATCACCCCGATACCAAAACCAGACAAAGATATCACACAAAAAAAGAAAATTACAGGCCAGTATCACTAATGAACATACATGCAAAAAGCCTCAACAAAATACTATCAAACCAAATCCAACAATACATTAAAAGGGATCATACACCATGATCAAGTGGGATTTATCCCAGGGATGGAAGGATTTTTCAGTATCTTCAAATCAATCAATGTGATATACCACACCAACAAATTAAAGAATAAAAAAAACATGTTCATCTCAACAGATATAGAAAAAGCTTTTGACAAAATTCAACATCCATTTACAATAGAAACTCTCCAGAAGGTGGGCACAGAGGGAACATAACTCAACATAATAAAGGCCATATATGACAGACCCACAGCTAACATTATACTCAAGGATGAAAAGCTAAAGAAATCTCTAAGATCAGGAACAAGATAAGGATGTCCACTCTTGCCGCTTTTATTCAACACAGTATTGAGAGTCCTAGCCACAGCAATCAGACAAAAAAAAGAAAGAAAATGAATCCAAATTGGAAAGAAGTAAAATTGTCACTGTTTGTAGATGACGTGATACTATACAAAGAAGACCCTAAAGATGCCACCAGAATACTAGCGCTCATCAATGAATTCAGTAAAGTTGCAGGATCCAAAATTAATATGCTGGAATTTGTTGCATGTCTATACACTAACAATGAACTTTCAGAAAGAGAAAGTAAAGAAACAATCCCACTTACCATTGCATCAAAAAGAAAAAAACACCTAGGAATAAACTTACCTAAGGAGGCAAAAGACCTGTATTTGGAAAACCTTAAGACACTGATGAAAGAAATTGAAGACAACACAAACAGATGGAGAGATTTACCGTGTTGTTGGATTGGATGAATCAGTATTGTTAAAATGACCATACTTCCTAAGGCAATCAACATATTCAATGCAATCCCTATCAAAATACCAATGGCATTTTTCAAGGAGCTAGAACAAATAATTTTAAAATGTATAATGGAAACAAAAGACCCCCGAATAGCCAAAGCAATTTTGAGAAAGAACTGAGCTGGAGGCATCACACTCCCTGACGTCGGACTATACTATTGTACAAAGCTACAGTAATCAAAGCATTATGGTACTGGCACACAAACAGACACATACATCAGTGGAATAGGATAGAGACCCCGGAAGTAAACCCATGCACCTACAGTCATTCTATGACAAAGGAGGCAAGAATATGTAATGGAGAAAAGATAGTCTCTTCAATAAGTGGTGCTGGGAAAACTGGAGAGCTACCCATAAAAAAATCAAATTAGAACATTCTCTAACACCATATACAAAAATAAACGCAAAATGGATTAAAGACCTAAATATAATACTGGATAGTATAAAACCCCTAGAGGAAAACATAGGCAGAACACTCTGACATAAATCACAGCAATATATTTTTGGATCCGTCTCCTAAAATAAAGGAAATAAGAGCAAAAATAAATGGACCTAATTAAACGTAAAAGCTTTTGCAAAACAAAAGAAATCATCAGCAAAACGAAAAGGCAATCTACTGAATGGAAGAAAATGTTTGCAAATGATATGACTGATAAGAGATTAATATACAACACATAAAAACAGCTTGAATAGAACAACACAAAAAATGTACAACCTGATTTAAAAATGGGCAGAAGAACTGAACAGACATTTTTACAAAGAGGAAGTGCAGATGGCCAACAGGCACCTGAAAAGATGTTCAACATCACTAACCATCAGAGAAATGCAAATTAAAACCACAATGGGATATCACATCACACCTGTCAGAATGGCTATTATCAAAAAGAAGACAAAAAAGAAATGTTGACGAGGATGTGGAGAAAAGGGAACCCTTGTGCACTGTTGGTGGGAATGTAAATTGGTGCAGCCACTGTGGAACACAGTGTGGAGGTTTTTCAAAAAACTAAAAAGAGAACTACCATATGACCCAGCAATTCCACTCCTGGGTATATGTCCCAAAGAACCAAAAACAGTGATTCAAAAAGGTACGTGCACCCCAATGTTCATAGCAGCATTATTTACAATTGCCAAGATATGGAAGCAACCTAAGTGTCCATCAACAGATGAATGGATAAAGAAGACGTGGTGTGTGTGTGTGTGTGTGTACACACACACGATGAAATACTACTCAGCCATACAAAAAAATGAAATTTTGCCATTTGCAGCAACATGGTTAGACTTGGAGGGCATTATGCTTGGTGAAATAAGTCAGAGAAAGACAAATACTGTATGATATCACATGTGGAATCTAAAAAATACAACAAACTAGTGAATATAACAAAAAAGAAGCAGATGCACAGATATAGAGAACAAACTAGTGGTTACCAGTGGGGAGGCTGGGGAGGGGTAACATATAGGGGAGGGGGAGTAGGAAGTAGAGACTATTGGCTATAAGATAGGCCCAAGGATGTATGGTACAACACGGGGAATACAGCCAATATTTTGTAATAACTGTAAATGGAAAGTAACCTTTAAAAGTTGTACTAAAACTTTTTTAAAAAATTAAAAGATAGGGGCTTCCCTGGTGGCGTGGTGGTTGGGAGTCCGCCTGCCGATGCAGGGGACACGGGTTCGTGCCCTGGTCCGGGAAGATCCCACATGCTGCACGTGAGCCATGGCCACTGAGCCTGCGCGTCTGGAGCCCGTGCTCCGCAAGGGGAGAGGCCGCAGCAGTGAGAGGCCTGCGTACTGCAAAAAAAAAAAAAATTAAAAGCTAAGAAAAGTGCAAAACAGTGTGTAATCATCTAAAAGCCACAGGCAATGCCTGATTCAGAGGAAGGAAGCATGAACATGTGTGGGAGTGGTGGGAGGTTTCACGGAGGGTAGGAACCCATGCTAGGCTTTAGGGGTACTGTGGCCAGCAGATATGCCATTGGTACTTCTCTGAACCCTTTAGAAACACTTTCACACTTGATTCCAACAACAGTCTTTTAGGGTAGGAGTTATTACAGTTGACTCTTGAACATGGGTTTGAAATACGTAGGTCCACTTATACTCCAATTTTTCCAGTAAATACTACAGCATTACAGTACTACAGTGATCCAAGGTTGGTTGAATCCACAGATGTGGAACCGAGGATGCAGAGGGCCGACTATAAGTTATGCTCAGATTTTCAACTGCGCAGAGGGTTGGTGCCCTTCACCCCTGCGTTGTCTAAAGGTCAACTGTATTCCTGTTTTCTAGAAGGAAAAATAAGGCTGAGAGAGAGAAAGCAAATTGGCAAAAGTCATCCAAGTGTCAGAACCAGGATTTGAACCCATACCTATTATGCTCTAACATCTGTGTTCTTAAAACAACCACACCCTACTTTCCTCCAATATAAGAGAAGCATTTACAGTGTGGTCCCATATACTTCAGGCACTGAGCGAGTGTAGGTAGCACAGTGGGTATAAATGCTGAGGCTCTGATTTTCAGATCTGACATGTAAGCGGTAAATAAATGGTAGCCGATAAAGTTACCCTAATTATTGGTCTTGCTGCCCCCTTCTCTCTCTCGCTCTGTCACACACACACACCCCATGCTCATCCCTACCACTCTGGTTCTGTTGGTTCAAATCCTAGCTCTGCCACTCAGAAGCATTATGACTTGGGGTGAGTCACTTTATTTCTTGGCACCTCAGATTCCTCACTGATGAAACAGTGATCACACTGCTTACCTCTCAGTATCACTGTGGGGTTAAATAAGAGTCTGACACAACACGTGGCTCATATGGCTGTGGTAACACATTTATTTGGAAAGGTTCTTTATTCATGATGTCCTTTGAGAGAACCAGAGATGCCCTACTGAGGGATACTAAACATCAGTGCACTTTCTTGGCAGAGTGTGTGGTACAGGATTTCCTGACCCTCACATCTTGCTTATTCCTCAGTCCTGTCACATGAGATGATGGGTAACCGCCCTGAAAAGCCGTGGGGAAAAAGCACGGCTGAAGTGGGATTTCGGTTTAGCTTTTACCGACTATATGATAACGCTTAATCCCATGTTGTTAGAAACTTTAGAAGCCAGGTTGGATGCTGAGAACATTTTCTTCACTTTTGAAAGGGGTTTCCTTGCTGGGGAAGGATGTCCCTGCCTATTGTTCAGGGCCCTGAGATAAAGAATAGCTAGAACAGTGTCCTCTGATTTTACGTAGTTTTTTGACAATTAACATTATATATTATTCTCCTTGCATTGTGCTTTGGGAAATTATTCCTGGTTAAACGTTTAATTTCAAAATAATATTTTAATAGATTATTTTCCTTTGCTTATTTAGGCCACAGCTTTGAAACGCAGCAAAGGAATTCTAGGTTTCTGAAACAGTATCATGGGTCCTATTTCCTTTTTGGTAAAGCTCTTGGCACTGCTTTAGTTTATATTCTTGTTTAGAAATTCAGGAATCATTAAAATGTGATCCTCTTTGAGCTTGGGAATTAGGAAGTCACTAAGGTAATTATCTGCATATCGGTGTTTAAATGTATAATTACAGAGGAGTCAGACTACAAGTGTGTAATAAGGGTAATTAGTACCTTGCTTGAGTTAATGGATTAAAACTGTGATGTTTGGTCCTAACATAATTGGAACTCTGTCATCTGTGAAGGTCACACCTGTTTTCTTATATATATAATGTAAGGAAACTGTAGCAAAGAATGTACTGAAGTGTCCAGAATTAATTGCAGTGGGAGATTTATATGATTTATAGGCTTTTGAATTATAGGAATTTAAGTACCTACTGTTGCACTATGAATGTGGAAGTAGTGGTTTGAAACACTTAAAACATTTTGCCTAGTAGAGGTCTTTTTCACCTGCTTTAAATTACCAGATTTAAAAAAAAAAATGTCTTTCTACTTGCTCATATAAGTGTTCCGAATGTTTATTTCCTTAGGAAGGCAAACTTTAACTGGTCTCATGTTGACCCATCTTAAGTTTCAAAATAGAATATTCATTGGTGGGTTTACCATGATACCTTGTTGAATTTACCTAGCACTTACATTTCTCAGAGTGAAAGTGCTCTTTTGTTAAATAACAGATCATGTGTTACTGTTATTTGACAGGGTTGTAATTGGGATGCCAACACCTGACCCAAGGTGGGGATGTTGGGTGTCCTGTGTTATATTACATTAAGACTGGAGGCCTAGGTCCTGGGGCTGAAAGAATAGTTTCTGTGGAGCTTCAGTCATGTGCTGTGTCCTCTTGTCATCTTATTTCACTGCCACTTTTGGAATCGGTCTCATTCCCTGTGTCTGAGAGTAACTAGTGCATTTCTCACACACGCCTTAGAGCATCAAGGGTGAAGAGGGAGTGTTTTGGTGCAGACAAACCTGGCTCCTCCTTGTCTGCGTCACCCTTATTTACAAAAATGCGGGTCATAATTGTACTTTCTTGAGGGGTTGTTCTGGTCATTAATTCTGACTGTGGCCCAGAAACCATTTAGGACTAAGTCTCAATAAATAATAACTGTTACCCATAGAGGCAAGTCCCAGATTTAATATTTTATTTGCAAACTTCTTGTATATATGCCAGGCCCAGGAGATGAAGTCCTCTGTTACCCAGTTTTTGAATACCTACATAGTGATCACCTACATGCATGGTCTCTTTCCTTGACATATTAAGGTCAACAAAGTATAAACAAAGAAATTACCAGTGCTACTAGGGCCCTCAGCTACCTGGGTTTTTCAAGACCTCCCATAGCATTCATTGGGCACTTAATCATAGCTCAAGCCAGTATGTCTGATGATCGTACTGTCGCTGCTAAGTTGTTGTTACATCCATGTAGGTAGTACCCTGCCCTTATTCCTACTCCTCTGCCTTCCTCAGGCCAGCTGGGACATAGTAGTTAGTGAGTGAACCTCATTAAGTGCCTAATTCTGCACTGCCCCTTGCCATAATGGAGTGCGAGTGAATGAAACTACTACCTTTCACCCTTCCAAAAGAGTGTATTTCAGAAAAAGTATAATAGAGACTGTACAATTTAAGCTGTGTGCTCTGTGGTGTAAGGATTTGTTAATAGAAAATATTAATTTACACACATCTGCTAAAGTGAAACAGCTATAAATAAGCTAAATTCTGTTACCTCTCACATCCCCCTCAAGCTCTCCTTTGGAAAGATTGATTTCCAGATTCAAAAGGTATTTTCAAAATGTCTCTGTTCCTCCCGTCACAGCCTGCAGTGTACATTAGAATAAAGAACCGAGCCCAGGATGAGTATCTGACGGTCACCGGAAATGTAGCTGACACAAGGGCAACATCTGTGTGCATTTCTCCCTACAGTGGGAAGAATACTCAGATCTGGCACTACTGTCGAGGACTCTTTAAATCCAAGGTAACCAACCCCACTGATAGTATACCCTGCTTTCCGGTCTTTGGTCTTTTTCGTTTGGAAACCAGAATCTTGCCAAATCAAATGGCATGATAAAATAATGCAATTTCCTATTAACAGTTTTTTGCATAATTATAAGAACATTGACATATATATTACTGAAGCATCTAGGTGAAATGGGCTTAGAAACTAGATTTTCTACATCAAAAAATTCTCTATTTTAAGTAAAAAGTAAGATTAACACATACTATGGATATTCCTAAATGGTTTTTTTAAACCAGTGATAAGTCACTGTACCCAAATGGACAATGTGCTTTTGTGAGACGTTCCTTACACTCTGTGGCCCAGATTAATTTAGCTGTCTTTGTGATTCCAAACATGTTGAAGCCTCCTCATCTTCAAAATATACAATGAAGGTAGAAGAAAGCTGCTGTTTTTTGGAGGAAGCTTAGAAAATAAAATTTAGGTTTCTTTGTTTTTCTGCAACCCTTCCATTATGTTTGATGCTGTGGGGAATAAGACACCAGTTTTATTATATCACCAGTGGATTATCGACCATTTTCTCATGCTTCAACAAAAATGAAAAGCACTTAAAAGTAATTATTGTCTGGGTATCTTTCACATCACCCAATGTTTTTTTGGGTTTTGTTCAGTTTTTTTGCGGTGTGTGGGCCTCTCACTGTTGTGGCCTCTCCCGTTGCGGAGCACAGGCTCCGGACGCGCAGGCTCAGCGGCCATGGCTCACGGGCTCAGCCGCTCCGCGGCACGTGGGATCCTCCCGGACCGGGGCACGAACCCGTGTCCCCTGCATCAGCAGGCGGACTCTCAACCACTGTGCCACCGGGGAAGCCCACCCAATGTTTTTGTAGGAAAAACAGGCTCGACCTTACACATTTATTAAGCTAACAGGGATTCAACATTTGATTGTAATTCAACAAACCTTTGACCATCTGTTGTCAGATCCAGACCATCCTTTTAAAAACAAGTACCTCTAGTTCAGTACGTTTATTTCCATACCATCTCCTTCCTTCAGCCATAAGGAAGACTTAAAAAGTTGACTGAATTTATAATTATGCTAGTTTTCTTTTGAGATTAGACAGTCATGTCTCTGATCTGTTCACATGAAAGAAAAGGGGCCCAATCCAATTGATTTTAGTAAACACAGTACTACCAATTTATTTCTTGACCCTTTTAGGCCAGTGACACATGTCTTGATGTGATTGGTGGTCGAGACATACCTGGAGCTAAAGTTGCCCTATGGACTGAACATGGGCAGTTCAGGCAGAAGTGGAGACTGAACAAAAATGGGACCATCAGCTCCTACCTCAGTGACCAGCTTGTCCTTGATGTTAAAGGTAGGCCTGTGATGAAACCCAGTGTTCTGTGTCCTTGGATATTCCTTTTAAATTCCAAGCCTCCTCCTCCTTATGGGTAAAAGAAGTCCTTATGCATAAGGGAAATATTAAATCATTTTAAATTATGCTTGAAAAAGTCGAGATATGCCATTTTAACAAAACAATTAGCTATATACGGATCAAGAAAAAGCCTAAGGACCAAGCCTACAAAGGTTTTTGTTTATCAGTACAGCTGTAAAATTTTCATCTTCTACATGATCTTTGAGAACATTTCTAAATTTGAAGCATCATCAACCATAAGATGTCATCCATTTCCTAAAGAAATATTTCTCACTTTCTGTTGTGCATTGCTGTGGTCCTTAAAATGTATGATCCTTTACATTTATCATTTAAACTTGTTTTTGAGTCCAGCCAAGGTCAGGGCCAATATTATTCAGTGCTGTCACTTTAATTGAGTTCGTCATAGCCACTCTTGGTGTAGAAACTAAAACCCAGTACCTGCCGCTGAGCTAGAGCACTCTCAGAGCACTGTGTTAAGAATCCCATTGTCAGGGCACACCGCTTATGCAAACATCTATTATACCACTTAGCTTTTCAATCAGTCATAATGTCTGATTTGAGGTGAAGAATAGCCACGCCCGTTTAACCTCAGTTTCCCATTTCAGACCGCTTTACAAATGACATATTAATCTACCCCAACAGTGAGTGGGCTGAGCAAAAGCCTGTGAAAACTGTGAAATTGCTAAGCACCTGTGTGAACAAATAATCTTTCCTTTCGGGATTTCTGTTTTAGGAGGAAATTATTATGACAAAACTCATGTAATTGTAAATGAGCCCCTGGAGGGAGAAGAAACACAGAAGTGGGACATTGAAATATTGTGAGAGAATCTGCAGCATCCCTGAGAGACAGCAAAGGGAGAAGGACCCTCATGCCCCGTGAAAAGGAAGCTACCTGTCCTCATGCTTCTGGGATCACTGAGCAGAATGAACTTCTTCCCCAACCTTGACGACTATTGTTGTTAACCATGGAGAAGCTCAAAATATTCTTGCCAGTCATCCAGTGTTCCTATGAAGAATGCGTTAACGATTTCTGGGAAAGGTTCTACTCCTGCTTGATCTCCAGCTTCGGTGAACAAGCTTCTTGAAGTCTCTTCTCTCTCCTTTCCACCAAACACGAATCCTATCCCTGATAGCCATTATAGGACACTGGTGATGCTGTCATCCTGTGTTAATTAATCTCCTAGTAGATGTGTGTGTGAATGCAAGGCACAGAGAAGCAGAGTCCTATAGGTCAAGTCATACTTTTGAAAGGATGAATAATATTTTTAGCAATATCTGAAAACATATTTAATAAACCTTACTATTAAGCTGCTGTATTAGATAAACATTAAAGGTTCCCTATTGAAGCTTTTATAACTGAAGCATCGTAAGTATTCACACTTGTAACTGACCCCAGGGAGGGGACCTCAGCTTTGTAAGGAAAAGGCTCAAAAGTACAGGAGTGTTTTCTGTGGCTGTTCTTTGCTCGGTCCTTCAAACTAAAAAAGCACAAGTAGCCTGCGGCTGTCCTTGCACTCGTAAGTATTAACAGAGACACCCTTCTGGGTGACAAGACTGTAAGTAACCAGGGCTTACCTATCCTGGTTCTGAGACCTCACCTGATCTACCCTCAAGAAGTGTTTATAAAGACTCTGTCACCTACGTGTAAGAATAGTCAAATTTTTCTTTGCCTGAGGTAAGGGGAAATTCCAGACGTTCAAATTAAGACCAAGTAGTATTTGATCCTTGACTATACCACTTTACTTTACAAAATGTGACAGAAAACTCAGTTTTTCACTCCCATTTTAAATAACTTTCATTCAAGCAAAATCAGGTAGGATAATGTCTTTGACTTAGTTTCAAGTAATCATTACCACCATCACTATACAATTCTCAAGCATTTTTCCCTCCTGAGTTGGTTTTAAACTTACATTGAGACAACTGTTCTCTTCAGCCCCAACTTCTGCCAGAAAGCAGAAAAGGGTCTGCTCTATTTTTATATACAGAAAGATTAAATTCTCCAATATTTTAAAAAATATCAACCTGTATGCACTTTAGAATGTTAACAGTGAACTGTTTAAACTCAAAGACCCACTATTTTGAGTATTTTTTTATAGAGACTTGGTCTTTCCATGTAAATATTATTGTGTTTTTTTTCCTTCCCTTCAATCTCAGGCTCTTTTGTCATCTTTCAAGCAACATCTGTAAAACTATTTTATGCCCACAGATGTGAGTGCCTGTTAGTGTGGCAGTATTATTTAATGAAATTGATGTTATAGGGTAACTTTATTTTAATGGGAGGCCTTGTGTGTACACAAAGGTAGGTATGTATATTTTCACTGTAAAAAACCAAGTTAAAAAATTCTTCATGTTAATTGTTTAAAATTTTTCTAGAGCCAGTGAGGCTCTTTAAAGAAGTTGTTTCTTCCAAAGAACAAAGACAAAGCCAGGTAACGACATGTAAATTTAAATGATACATTTATTGAGCTGTGCCTTTTCTACCACACTGGATTAAATAAACTTGTCAAGAAGTACGGTTTTTGTCACCTTCTGGGACATTTAGTAATTTGCTGTTCTTTCTTCTGTGTACCTCTGTTAGTACACATGGCCAACTGGTCACCTGTAACAGGTAGGTCTCATGTTATGTTATTAGATACACAGGTGAGGAAAGTTACATTCATTATGTCCTTGGTTCAAAGCAACAGGGGCTCCCTAGCACGTAAATCTTTGCAGAATCAAGTGTCTACTATTTTATATATACATATTTAAAAAGCAAAGGCACTAGACTACTTGGATTAAACATTCTGTCCAGAGGGATAATACCAGGCTTTGCTTTTCCTCGTCTGTAGTAAGTTTCAGGTCCTTGACAGAAATAGCTGAACTGTTCCAAATTTGCTTCAGTGCATCAATATGTGATAAAGGAAAGCGAAGTCCATGAGACTGAAAAAAGATAAACTATTTAGTCACTTGGGTGGCATTTTCCGTAATTTCTCAATACATCATTATTGATATCCTTCACAAGTATGAAACTTGTTTCAGATAAGCTACGTACAAAAACTATCATTAGATAACTTACAAAAGTTGCTAATTCCCATATGAAAACTCAGACTTCATGAAAGGTATTCTATTTTAGAGAGTAAGAAATATTAATCCTTTGAGAAATGCTTCACATTTGTTACACCTTTCCCACAAGGCCACAGGTCCTAGTACTTTTAAAGTGGGTACATATATCACAGAAATGTCTGACTTAATCATCCCTGTGCAAGGGCTGTCAACTTGTGAAATGTGAAGTCCACACTGCAGTCATAAAAAAGGTCATTATCCATAAATCAAAGGTAACAGATTCTTCCCAGCCACCCAAATCGCAGGAAAGACATGCATTTTAGATTGGAACAAACCTCTGTTTCCTCATTTCCCATCATGTGTGTGTCTCTCCTATTCTTTAAGGAATGATAGATGTAAACCATCTTTTCTCGAGTTTCATCCTTAAAAAAAAAAACACAGCAAGTCGTCAACACCGAAATATTGAGCACTTCAATACTAGGAGGGTTTTCCATCCAATAACAAAGGTCAACACCAAGAAAAATCTTAATGCCTCAGTGCTTAAGTGAAATTTATTGAACACTAAAGAATCCTTCTGGCAAAAAAATTATGAGATACAGATAAATATAGATATATACACACGCAATGTAGAATGAACGTATTTCATTATAGTGCTCACAGATTACTACTTGTATGCAGCAAATTTTAAAAAGATAACAGCATCTTCAGAAACGACCTAATGAAAAAGCAACCATTTATATATCAACTTACCAATGAAACATTCAAGTTTTTCGTTTCATCATACCTGCACTATCTTTTTGCATCAGAAAAATTTGACATTCCTAGGTATACATAAATGGACAATGTATGAACACCAGAGTATATATTAATTCCTAAGAAATACCAGCTATGTGATCTATAAAAACTTCTATTCCACGTAAAGTAGGCTCCCGAATGGTCTCGACTTCCCTTCCCTCTCCACCCGCCTAACACAGTGCAGTTTATTATCGCTTCCAGAACCCTTAGAAATTCCTTGTCACCTCTCACTCAGATAAGGACCAAAAGCCTTAGCCTGAAATAGAATGCCTCAAACTGACTGATTGGTTATCAATCAGAACAACTAGGATTTTCTTTTTTTAAATGGGGATGTGGGAGTATATACTTTTTAGGTTTTATATATATGTTATAAACCAGTCTTCTCCAGGTCTGGCCATGATGGCTGGAAAAATACGGTTATGGAGACATCTAGGTGCCCCCCCCCCGACTCTCATCCCCTCCAGACATTCAGTGGACACCTCCCAAGAAAGCTGATTAGGAGGAACAGGGTGAAGCCACAGGGCATGGGAGAGTTCCCAAGGGCTTTAGGGTTGTGTGGGGTGCTTTCAAAATAAATGCAGAGGCTCCACACCAGACGAAGCCCAGGAACTTATAAGTTCTAAAAATTTTCCAGTTGACTGTAATCAGCCAGTTTGGGGAACCACTGGGCTAGGTGGCAAGGGTATGGAATGTAGATTTTCCTCTCCATCATCTACAGAATAGAGATTTTTTGAGAAGAACCATCAACAAAACCATACGTAAAGGCAGGTCTGCACCGTATACAGGATGGGAGAGGGACTGAGACAGGGAGACGCATGAACAGGGTCTGCGGCCGTCTAAGCAAAGGCAACCTGGCCTGAATTAGGAGACAGAGAACAGACATTTAATTACTAATTAGAGAAAAGAAGGAGGGGGTCTGTGGGGCCGAAGACAAGCCCTCAAATGCCCAGCAGGCAGGAAACCTTGGAACCATAACAGTGAGATCTGGGCATGATCTGATCTAAAGAGATGGCGTTAAGCTGTGAGGAGGTGGATGCCCAAAGGAGGAGGGCAGGGCCATTTGTCAGTCTGATAACCTGGGGCCTTCCCCTCTGGATACTCACGGATGGGTCCTGATCGGGTCCTACAGTGAGGACAACGTGGTCTCTAAACTGCAGCCTCACAGTGCTGTCCAAGCCCGGTAACTGTCCACCTGGAAAACCCAGAGACAGGAAAAGCCATCTTTCAGAGAGGAAAGCAGCAGGCTCAAACTTGCTTGCAGGAGCAACTATTTAGGAAGTACACTTAGTAACAATTTGCAGGTGAATCCAAATGTGGGGTGCCCTCTCCAGCTCAAGTATTCGCTCTCCCCGACATTTACGGTGATCTGAAAAGTGTAGCTTCCATCTTGATGGAGCTCATCCTTATACTGAAGACACACGTACAGACTTCTGTTGTTATTTATCTAACCGTAAGTTCATTTAAATAGTTGTCACCAGTACCCGGGGAGCACATACTATCACAGTACAGACAGGGCCCACCGTGCCTTCTGCACAGAATGCTCTCACGTCTCCAGTTTCTATCCCCTGCTTGCTCCACATGTGGACTCTGAAAGGACTTCCAGAGCTCAAAGTGCACCACCCCTCCAATTACTAGTTCCATGACCATGGCAAATTATTCAGCCTGTGTAGGTCAAGTGCAGTGTCATAAAAAAGCCACCTAATAAAGTCCACAGAAAGAACTGCTCTTTCCTAGATTGGATTTAACTTAGTGAAAAAGCAGCCACTACAATCAGACCAGCCTTACAGGGTCTTCTGGCTGGAGGAAGAGTTGAGGGATCATAACTTTATTGACTACAAGGACTAAGGCAAGGAAAACTCTGGATAACGTATCCTGGGCCATAAGCTGATACTCAGAACACTTCTGCTAAAGATTAAAATATGTGCTGGGAAAACATGTGCTATTTTGAGTAGATGCTATCAAAAACAGATTTTAAACCCCCCCCCCAAGACTATAATAAAAATGTACATAGAATCAGTGTTAGAAGGGACCTTGTAGAGTGTGTATCTCAGTGGTTCTCCACTGGTGATAAGGCTTTTATGAAAGTTAGTGAAAATGAAACTCTCCCTGTACCTGACTAAGAGAGAAGGAGCCTGAGAGCCAGCCTGGCACTCACGGCTGTGTCTCCATGTTCTCCAGCTGAACACAGGCCATTACACAGAACCCCGATATTAAGCAAGGCCACGCTGTGACTGAGAGGGATCGAGACAAAACCAAGACCACTTCATCATCAGGTCAGAACTCAGGCCAAAGCAAGGACACTGTCCACACCACAGAAGTGACCAAACGTGCCCTATCCTGGCTGACCTGAGTGACTGCTGCTGCTGCCCTACCAACTGTCATCTTGGCTTCATTTCACTCCTCCTGCTACTGGCTAAGATTTACAGGAGACCCAATCCGAGAATCCCTCCTTCTTCCCGACAGCATTCAATCCCGAGCAAAGCCCTGCTTCCTTGAACCCTCCTGAAAATCACCTAACTCAAACCCAAATCCTATAAATCCTTGCCAACATCCTTTTACCGAGGTGCCTACAGCCCCCAGTGGCGTGCTCTCTTCCCTGTTACAAGTCAATAAACCCAGCTTTGTCCGACTACAGGAGTGTGGTGTGGTCTCTGCTCCAGAACACCGGTATCACCATCCACCCAGAAGTCTATCGATGTCATCTGTACCTGACACCTGTCACAAAATAGTCACCTGGGACTTGGGAGAAGGTCTGATAATCTTGGGCATTCTGGTAGTTCCCCTGCTGATGGCAACATTTTACCCATCCCTGGGTTAATTCCAACAAGATTATTTCAATGTTCAAGTTCTTAAAACTTCCTGAAGATGATGAATTCCAGAGGGGCCCTAACCACACATACTCCTCACCCCAAATCACAGGGCTCTCATTCCCCATCAGGCTGCATGTCCTGTCCAACCTCACACTAAGGATAGGCCCACATTAATCCTCAAATGCTTCATACATTCCATCAGCTCAAAGAGGTGCCCACCCAGAAACGCTCAAAATATCCCACATTAGCCCCTGACCACCTAGAAGAAAAGAGCAAAGCTCTACCTGGTGTTGAAAGCTCTGCTCCATCTCCCACATAGTACGGTGGGAGTCTGTTCATAGCAAAATCCTTCTTCATGTCTGCTGAAAGCAGTTCTCTGGTGCCCTCCAGCCGGTCTGCAAGCATCCTCAGAAAGCCACTTAATTTTCTTGTTGCAACGGCTGTGGTTTCCACCTGCTAGAAACACAGAAGTGAGTCCAGGCCCAGACTCCAGTGACCTTACTGCCCAGGTCCCAGTCTCTAGAGTAGTCCACTGACCACCATCACCCAGGGTAGACGCAGATCCATGTCACTCCCTTAAGAACAGTATCCCTTTATTTCCTCATAACCACTGTTCATCTTAAGCTGCCTACCGTTTGCAAAAAAAGATCTATTTTCAGGATTTTGCCTGAAAAGAGGGATCCCTGGGAATATGGCACAGTCTCGGCTTTGCCTTTTGAAAAGCAAATCACTGTCTAAGGTGTCTGCTTCAGACTGCAAAAGCACCCTTTGCTCAACTCAGCACTAATGCACTCAACTTCTCAAAACTAGCCAACAGGGCCGCTGTTTCAAAGGTAAAACCAGGACGGACAGGAAAGCCAGGGAGCACACCAAGGCCAGGCTCTCCAGTGGGTCTGTCCTAACTAGTGATCTCACGTGTGCTCAGGCTACAGTTCCCAAGCCAGGTTAGTTATTCATTCAACCACTGATTCAGCCAGAGCTCCCAGCGCCTGCCACTGCCGCCATGAAGTACAGGAAGCGGGCCGTCTGCACAACACTGTTGGTCCTTTGGGCGGCATGCAATGTGCAGCACTCCATGCGTTCTGCAAACCACCGTGCCCGGGAGAAGACAAGCTTGGCTCACACGGGGAGGATTCTGGGGTCCCGAGGAGGAAGCCACAGCTTCAGCTGGCCTGGGCGGTGGTTACCCCTCCTTTCCCACCTGCCTTTACTCCTTACCAGGAGCAGCTGCCGGGGTATGCCGGCCCGTAGCTCTACGTCTGCCTTTGCAGTATCAAACACGAGCCCTGAAATGGTGTCCAAAAGGAAATCTCCCCATGAACTGGAACGTGTACCAAGAAAAAAAAAAAAAAAGAGTGAACACATAAGAAATGTGCATAGAACACTGATTACTAAAAGCCTAAAGCTACAAACTGTCACACCAATTCCCCTGCCCTGACGTCTTGAGTTCCACTAATTTCACATTACTCAGCATAAAGGCTTACGGCCTTCATCAGTCAGTCTTCCCTTACTTCCCATCCCAGACACTCGGGTGCAAAATTAAAGGTGGGAAGCTAGGCTTCCTTCATGATTTGTCTTAAATGTAAAGATACCAGAGAATTAATTACAGACTGTCATAAAGTAGGAAGTTTAAGGGACCAATTTTTTTTTTTTTTAATGTTTTCAACTATATAACACAGAGACTTGAGGAGAGCTTTGCAGGAAACTTTAACCCTCAATCATTATAGGACCTAAAAAGATTTTTATGTGTAAAAAATCCAAAAGCAACACATTTAGGGTAACAGCAAGATCCCCGGACTGTGTAATCATCTGAACAGTTAAACACTACATTTTCCTTTGTTCCTTGTAAAAATTCCTCAGCAAAATATCCAACATCAACAATTTCAAAACAGTTGATTTTGCAACTTGTTAAACCCTGGCAGTGGTTTTACTGGGGTAGGAGATAGAAGCCAGAGGCCAAAAATACCATCTCGGGACGAGCATCAGTGTTCAATTGCCTCTGCTTTCTCTGGGGCATTTAGAATCGCTCGCTCCTCAATGTGTGCCAGTGTGAGAAGCATACGCTGTGGGGCTGCTCTCTTTAAACACTTCTGAGCCGTTTAAAATTTTCCTCTGTGTCACCAGCAGATTTCAAATTGCTGGCTGCGTGCAAGATGGAAATTCACAGTATGACTTTTGCTTCTCACTCAGTAACAAAATTAACACTTTTATGCTTCCCTCCTGGAAAAGTGGCAAAAGAGGACAAAAGCCACATGACAGACACTTCCCCCAAGATGTCCACTCCTCCGTGGTAGCCTCACCACTTGTGACATAATGCTACACCCAACCTCACACCTTTGATTGAACTTCGACCATAGAGACCTTTCAGCAGCCTGAAATAATATCGTCCTTTGAAGGGTCCCAAGTACAAGTCACGCAGCAGTAGCTCACAGAGGAGTTTAAGTGCAGTTAAATCGAGCTCTGTGTTCTTCTAGGAAAACGGATCTTGGGCCTTTCCCAAGTTTGGAAATAACACCTCTGGAGGGGTTCACTTTGGTAAAGCAGCCAAATCGACAGGCCACTGTCTCATACAGCTGGCCCTAAATGTTCCAACAATGCTACCCTTGAGAGGGGTTAGGAAAAGGCCCAAGTCCTCACTCTGCCACAGGCCTTAAGGAGCACCAGGACCAAAGCATAGGGACACCTCCGGAGAGCGATGGTCCTCGAGTTACATCTGTCCCGTTCTAGCACCGGCCCCACTGACAAAGGCCCAGATCGGCATCCAGCTTAGATGCAAGGGTCACGGTGCCTACCCACAGCCCCCAGCAGGCATCCTCTGTAACTCAGACCTCTCTTCCCCAGCCCTGCTGCCTGCAGAGGGGGTGGGTGGGACCAGGGAAGGCTACCAGTTCATCCTGGGGACTGGAAAACAGCGAGACGGGCACTCAGTGGAAGCAAAAGCTAATCGGTTCAACGAGATCGAGGGAGGTCAGAGAAGTAACTGAGGATGGCTTGTGATGAGCCAATGTTGTGAGTAAACAGAAACCGAGGAAGGAAAACAAGGGAGCGAAAACTGATTACTAGGAAACCAAGAGAAATGAAAAAGAGGGAGCATTAGAGAAGGAGGGAGCAGCTGAGTAACCTCAACGGCGGGACACCAGAAGAGGGACATTCATGGGGCCAAACTATCAATAAGTGGCTGCCAGGGCCCAGAGCTGCTTTAGTCCAGAACGAACTTCTGGTTCAGCCTCCCTGCAGCCTGCCCTTCCCCAGTTCCTACGACCCACCCCCTCAGTCACCTCTGTTCTTCTTGAGCTGCCCTCAGAGACCGTTTCTCGCTATGCAAGGCACCTAACCAGTCACGGTGACAAGGGCATTTTACATAAAGGAAGCCCCGAACAAGCTTTAGCTTCTACTTGTGGGCAAAGAGAGCCTAACTTCAGGCCAGACTCCAGCTAGCTCCTCCTGTCTCTTAAACACAGGGGGTTCACTTCTCGCTGAAAAGCCAGATGAGGAGGCGGAAGAATGCTTACTCACTCGTTCTGCAAGATACGGCTTTGAAGTTAGGAGGCGACTGGCTGTCCGGCTGTCCCTCAGGCCGGGAATATCCTCTCCTACTCTGACCTCCTGACCCACCTCTACTTACTCATCCTGTAAATCTCCCTCAGCTTGGGTGTCAAGTCATTTCCAAAGCCTTCCCTGAGGCCCCGGCTTAGCTAAGTGCGTTCCTCTGTGCTCCCAGAGTCTCCTCTGCAAACCTGTGGTGGGATGTGTCACACTGTTTGGTAACTACATGCCTATCTCCCCTCCTTCCACCACTTCCAGAGAGTAAGTTCTCTCAAAGCGCCTTCAGTCCAATGCCTACAATCTCAGCAACTAGCACAAGGTGTAGTCCTGCATGATGGATAAATTAGTGACTGGCGTTTTTAACGGGACCTGGGCTACTGAGCTCGCTGCTACCAGGCAATGACTCACTGGGCACTGCTGCCCTGGCCCTGTCATGTGACGAGGCACTTGCTGAACGGGAACATGGTTTTAATTGGACTTGTTTTTAGCACCTGTGCTTTCAGGACTCACTGTTCCAGACTTCCTTTCTGACTTTAATTTCATGAACTGTAATAAAATGGAAGCCTTAAAATAGACCCAGAGGTTTCAATGGATAGAGTTTCTGTTTGGGGTGATGAAAATGTCTTGGGAACAGGTAGTGGTGATGGTTGCACACAGTGTGAATATAATTAATGTCAGTGAATTGGACACTTAATGGTTAAAATGGCACGTTCTATGTTATAAATATTTTACCACAATCAAAAACAAATTTGAAGGGGGCGGGGAGAGAGAGAGAGAGAGAGAGGGAGGGAGGGAGGGAGGGAGGGAGGGAGGGAGGGAGGGAGGGAGAGAGGCGGGGGATAGGGGTGTGGGAGAGAGACTACAAGCCCAGCCTGGCAACACGAACACACTGCCACACCCACAGCTATGCTTCTATCTTCCCCAACCATGGGAGCCTTTATTTGGGCAACTCCCAGCGTTCTGTGGAGTCAGGGTCATGACAGGCCAGGAGGAAGCCCAGACGAGTGAGTCAATGGCACAGGTAGGACGCTGAAGGAATAGGAAGTCAGCCGGAAACCCCGCGGCCGGGTAAGTAGGAGAGAAGCAGCTAACTCCCTCATGTCTCCTGAACACGCCCCTGTGGCCACAGCTCGGAGCTGTCGGGGACGCGAGGCTGCAGGTGAGTGCTCACCTGCTCTGGTAGGTGCTGATGGTCACGTGCGTGGAGTGGGCCAGCCCTGAGGGAGTGTCCGCCTGATGAACGGTTCCTCTGGGAAAGTACAGCAAGTCTCCCGGCTAAAGGAAAAAAAAAGGGGGGGAAGGAGTTAGTAGGAAGGATATCTTCTCGTTCTTCTAGAAAGGCTGTGAGTTTCAGTTCTGCATTCTAGAAACCTCTATGTGGTGATTCGAGCAGTGGTCTGCATGCCGTTCTCTGTGGTATCCACCCGTCTAGCTCTGCTGTGTCTGTGAACCTGTCACCATGAACCCCAATCCTGGAGAGGCTTCCAGAGCCTGAAGTCACTTTCTTTATTCATAAGCTGAGACCAGATACACCTGAAGCCACCCTGGGATCAAGGTGACAGCCTGTGCCTGGGAAGCCTGCTCCTGCCCTCCACACCCGTCAAAGGGGGCAGTGAGGATAGGAGCTTTAGAGCCATACACAGGCTACACTCACTGGCTGTTAGCCCCAGCAAATTACTTCACCTCCCGAGGCCTCAGTTCCTTTATGTGTAAAATGGAAGCAATCGCCCCAAATCTCACAGAGTTATTTTGAGGATTAAAGGAAAAAAGTTCTTGGAGCTGCCTTCCCTGGCGGTCCAGTGGTTAAGACTCTGCACTTCCAATGCAGGGGCCGTGGGTTTGATCCCTGGTTGGGGAATTAAGATCCCACATGAGAATGTGAATTGGTTCAGCCACTATGGAGAACAGTATGGAGGTTCCTTAAAAAACTACAAATAGAATTACCATATGACCCAGCAATCCCACTACTGGGCATATACCCTGAGAAAACCAAAATTCAAAAAGAGTCATGTACCAAAATGTTCACTGCAGCTCTATTTACAATAGCCCGGAGATGGAAACAACCTAAGTGCCCATCATCGGATGAATGGATAAAGAAGATGTGGCACATACATACAATGGAATATTACTCGGCCTTAAAAAGAAACGAAACTGAGCTATTTGTAATGAGATGGATAGACCTAGAGTCTGTCATACAGAGTGAAGTAAGTCAGAAAGAAAAAGACAAACACCGTATGCTAACACATATATATGGAATTTAAGGGAAAAAAATGTCATGAAGAACCTAGGGGTAAGACAGGAATAAAGATGCAGACCTACTGGAGAACGGACTTGAGGATATGGGGAGGGGGAAGGGTGAGCTGTGACAGGGTGAGAGAGAGTCATGGACATATACACACTAACAAACGTAGTAAGGTAGATAGCTGGGGGGAAGCAGCCGCAAGGCACAGGGATATTAGTTCGGTGCTTTGTGACCGCCTGGAGGGGTGGGATAGGGAGGGTGGGAGGGAGGGAGACGCAAGAGGGAAGAGATATGGGAACATATGTATGTGTATAACTGATTCACTTTGTTATACAGCAGAAACTAACACACCATTGTGAAGCAATTATACCCCAATAAAGATGTTAAAAAAAAAAAAATCCCACATGACGCACGCGCGGCACGGCCAAAAACAGAAAGCTCTTGGAGCAATGCTGGGCAAGTGGCTGTGGCTGTATCATAATTCTTATTGTACCTGCCAGTCCCTGAGAGTCTGTGAGCTCTTCCAAGCAGGGTCCATATCCATCTTGTATCCCCAGGGCCTAAACCACCTAAGCATCCAGCACACACCAGAGGCTCAAAAGATGTCTGGAAGAATGGATGAAAAACCCTGTGACCCTTCATTTGAACCTAAACACTATATGTAACTAAAGATCAGTCACTTCTCGAGCAGGCGAGCCTCCTCCACCCTGTCCTATTTCTTTCCCAAGCCACGGAACAGAAATATTTTCCCCAAATCACTACTGCCCTGGAGCTTCCTCCTCCCTAGTCCCAACCAGAAAAAGAACATTCTGTATATAGCAGTTGCCTGAGCAGAGGAGAGGGAATCTTGGGAGTCGCTTATCTGCTCTCTGCAGCCCTGCGAAGCCTTCTGTCTCACTGATTAAGAGCATGGGCCCTGGAGAAAGAGCTCAAGAAATATCAGATTAAAAAAACTTCTTTTTTTAATGTTAAGTACATACATAAGTAATTATATATGTACTCATAAGAGCTATCTTGCCCTGGATAACACCAATCTGACAGGGAAACTAGTACTTCAAGTAAACAAATGCATTACTCATAATTACAGGTATCATTTGTGAGAGTCTGTGGGCCAGCCCTGTGACTGAGGCCCTCACGTACATATTTCATCCATCCATTCATCTATCCATCCCACAAACACCTGATTAACCCTTCCCTGCCCACCACCCACGCCAGGGACCTGTGCTAGGCACCGGGGGAGAGAGCACTGAACAAAACAAAGACCTGCCCTGATGAAGCACATTCCAGAAGAGAAAAACATTTGAGAAGGGAGAAGGTACACTAGACAATGAAGACATTCTAATGGGGCAAGAAGGATAAAATAAAGCAGCAAATAAGTAATGTCAAGTGATGGCAAATGCAAAGAAGACAAAAAAAAGCAGGAGGAGGAGGAGGGGAATGATGTTGATGGAAGTGGGGGGTGGCGGGGGGTGTCTGGGATTAGAGGTGCTATTTGACCCAGGATGGTCCATTAAACCTCACTCTGCTAAGGTGACATTTCAGTAGAGACTTCAGGAAACGAGCAAGCCAGCCATGCAACGACCCGGGGAGAAAGGATTCCAGGCGGAGGGAAGAGCAAGTGCAAAGGTCCTGAGGTCAGAACGTGCCTGGCAGGTTGAGGGGCATCGGTTAGGCCAGTGTGTCAGGAAGGTAGTGAGTGAAGGTGGGAGTGATGGGAGGGGAGGTGAGCAGGCAGCAGAGGGGCCAGGTTACAGGGCCTTCTAGACCATTTTAAGGACTTCGGCTTTTTTATAATGATAAGACAATTAGCCATTTGACATACCACTGTCCTGTTTCTGTTTATTCTGAAAGAACTAGAAAAGCTACTTTTTTTAACCAAGGAAAAAAATATTTCTGGCTTCAATCCAAAGGCTACATAAACCAGCAGCATAAAGCCTTGAGAAAAGGAGAATTGGGTATAAATGAGTTCCATTTTCATTGCCTTTAATTATTCCATTGATATTAATGCCTTTGAAAATATACACAATGGTAATGAATATGGTGGTACACTAGGATGTTGAAAAAAATTTTAAAGAAATTTTATTATAATTTTCCATTAATTAGATCATTAAAACTTACTGTGCTATCAATTTTCCATTTAAGTAATAAAGCATTGATTATTTTTAAAAAAAGGACTTTGGCTTTTATTCTGGGTTTAACAGAAAGACAGTAGAGGTCTGGGCAAAGGGTTCACGGGATCACAAAAGGATCATCATGGTTGTTATGTCAGAAAAGTCTGCAAAGGGGACACTAGGTAGGAGGCTTTTGTATAAATCTATGTCCAAGGATTTTGCCCCAAACAAGTAGAAGAAGGGTGACACATTTGCAGGGAGAAGGAGGTTGGGGACAGGGTAGGACATGAGATTTTGGTTTGGGGAATATTAAATTTGCAGTATCTTTCACATTTCCAGGGAAGACATTAAGTGGGCAGCTGGATTATGAGTCTAGAGTTTAGAGACGTGGGCTAGAGATCTAAAACAGCATTTAAAATACATCAGTGTAGAGGGTATTTGAAACCTTGGGAGGGGATGCTGATTGATCAAAGAAGTCCAGGAAATGAGCCCTGTACCCCAAATTAGAGAAGTAGGAAGACTGAGGACAAAACAGCAAAGGAGAATGAACAGGACAGTCAGGAAGGTGGAGAGAGAACCAAGAGGTTGCATCCCGGAAGCCAGTGGACAGGGTGGAAGTGACCCACTGTGTCAAATGCTGACGACAGGCAGAACTAAGAGGGGACTAGGTTGTCAAGTACAACCGCTGTACTTGACAATGTGGAGGTACCCTTGAGAATATTTCTAGAGGAACAATGGGGAAGAAACCCTGCTAGAAAGGGTGCCCAACAGTGGGAGAGTCGAGGAAATGAAGACAGGTCATTATGGCAGGGTCTCCAAAAATGTCTACATCCTAATACCTGGCATCTGTGAATACTTAGGTTACACGGACAAGGGGAATTAAGGCTGCTGACAGGGGGATTATTCTGGATTATCCAGGCAGGCCCAATGTAATCACAAGGATCCTTAAAAGTGGAAGAAGGTAGGGCTTCCCTGGTGGTGCAGTGGTTGAGAGTCCGCCTGCCGATGCAGGGGACACGGGTTTGTGCCCCAGTCCGGGAAGATCCCACATGCCGCGGAGCGGCTGGGCCCGTGAGCCATGGCCGCTGAGCCTGTGCGTCCGGAGCCTGTGCTCCGCAACGGGAGAGTCCGCAGCAGTGAGAGGCCCACGTACTGCCAACAAAAAAAAAAAAAGGGGAACAGGGTATTGGAAGAGAGAACCGGAGAGAGGGCAGCATGAGAAAGACCAAGCTCCATGTTGCTGGCTTTGATGTCGGAGGGAGGGGCCATGAGCCAAGGGATGTGAGCAGCCTCCAGAAGCTGGAAAAGGCAAGGACACAAATTTTCCCCTAGAGCCTCCGGAATGAACACAGTCCTGCTGACACCTTGATTTCAGCCAAGTGAAACCCCTTTTGGACCTCTGAACTGCAGAACTATAAAGACAATAAATTTGTGTTGTTTCAAGCCACAGAGTTTGTACTAATTTGACAGGCAGCAATACATTGACATATAGCCATCACTTCCATGGAATTTCACTGTAAAGGCAGCATCAAAGTAATATTTTTAAATCTTTACAACCTACAAGATAAACATTATGATCTCCATTTTAATAAAGAAGAAACTGAGACAGAGATCAACAACTTGCCCAAGGACATGCAGCTCGTAAGTGACAGCAGCTGAATTCAAACCCAGGTTTGTCAGATCCCCAAGCCACAGAGATGTCTTTCCATTATAGGGGTGGTCTTCACCCCAAGACCTCAGGTTTGGCAGACGTACAAGTCAGGCTGCCACTTGGGTAGGAAGGAAGAAGGGTGAGGAGGGCTCCAGACCGCTCATCGTAGCCCCCAAGTCCACCCCCACCCAGAGCGACTCAGATCTTCGATTTCATACACTGGGCATTTATGCAAGATTTCACTTGAAGAATTCCACTGATTAAAAACTCAATAGACATACAACTTGAAAATCCCCACAGGACACAACGCTGTCTTTCTCCTTCCAGGAGACTCAGGGCTTCTCGTAGTGAGCTGGGACCAGGATGGGTATGAGCAGCGTGCAATGCCCCGTCTCCTGCAAGTCCCATGCCCTCTATGACCACCATGAAGCCCGACCTACTCGGGCAGGGCAAGTAGCCAGATGTCAGTCTGGGTAACTCAGCCCTGGCCTCAGAGACCATGGACAGCTTAGTCTTTGGCTTAAAAATAATCAGCCAAGAGCGGGGTTGGCAAACTCTCTCTGTAAAGGGCCGGACAGTAAATATCTGTGGTTTATGAGCCACATAAACTAACCGTGGCAACTAGCTGACTCTGCCCTAGACAGTACATAAGGAATGAGTGTGGCTGTGTTTCCATAAACTTTATATACGAAAATGGGCAACAGGCCAGATTTCTGGCCTATGGGCCATAGTTTGCTGATTGCTGACCAAGAGCATAAAAAAAAAAAAAAGGAGAACGGTACCTTTATTGTTGTATTTATTCAAGTCCCCTATAACACAGGCACCCATCCTAAAAAGGGAGATTGTTTCTCCCAGTTATGGCAGGCAGGCAAAGATCTTAAAATCAAGAAAGAGCTATGAGGCCCTGAGTAGGAATTAGATACTAAGTATAACGTCAAGACACAAGAAATACAAAAGCGATAACCATATGCAAGTTTGGTTAGAATCTTCGGTATGGTTTAAATTACCTATTTTCTTATTACCACTGAAGGAAATTAAATTTTAAGTTTTGTAGGAAAAGGTATAAAATTGAATTATGCAGCTATTCTTATCCAAGATTTTTTCCTCAACAACCCCACCTGCTGGGGATTGGCTATGATCCCATCCAGCTAACTGCTCAAAGACACACTTTCTCAGCAGCAAGATGCCAGCGACCCAGCACGTGCTCGAGCCACCTGGCTTCCTGGGGAAAGCCTCCGCAAGGGCTTTCGTGATGACTATTCTTCTGGGTACTATATGCAGGGGGAAGGGAGCGCAGAGAGTCTACTGCACAGTCAGGAGGAAAAGGGGGTCAGACTGGAATTTACCAACAAAAAAAAACTACTGGGTCCCTGGCCGTGCTCTGCTCAAGCAGCCTACGACCCAGCGGTGACCACTGGCCATGCCTTCCACTTTTGCTCTAGAGAAGTCAGTGGTTACTGAATTCATAATTCATTCCTGTTGCACTTGGATTATATTTGGAGACAGGTGATTTGGAAAATGAACTTAACATTTCCTCAGCTCACTTCCGCAGCTAAAAACTACCAATGTCCTTTAAGAAGCGCCCCCCCACCCCCACCCCGTGCTGGCTAGCTGGAATGAGAGCCACTTGCCCCCAGCCTCTTGGGTACGTTTGCCGGGGACCATTACACAAACCTCAAACCAAACCTGTCTCAGGAAAGGCACCCACAAAAGCAGGCCCGTACCTTCAATGTGAACTCGTGTGCTGGCCTCCCAATCCTGTCCTCAGCCTCCAAGCTGTACTCCCGCGCTAGGGGCACCGTCGGGTGGTACAGGCGCCAGTGTTTCTCTCCCTCCAGCTGCAGGATGAAAACCTACAGGAAGCACAGGGACCCCGGAGTGTCAGAGAGCCTCCAGACAACTCATGAGGCTAGAGTGTTAGCCCTCTCAGGGCTTAGATGAATCACAAATTTCAGATAAAAAAATAAAAATAAAAGATCACAGATACATTTCACTATACACTTAAAGTTGCCACTACTGGTATTCACTTTTAAAAACAGGTAATCGTGAAGTCTGACACTGGAGGGCTAGTCATTCTTTTCACTTTCATGAAAGCCTCGCTGAGTTCTTTATATCCCAATATCTATCCCACTATCTCATTCTTTTAAATCTTCCATCAGGCAGCTGAAAGCCCATAATCTCTGATGGAAAAGCCAAGCTTCAGATATTACTGAGTGTCTAAAATCCTGAATACAATCCTTGGCACATAGGAAAATGTCAAGTTCTTTTATTCTTCATTCAACCAAAGATATTTTAAAGTTCCGTTAGAAATATATATTTCTAAATTTATTTATTTTATTTATTTATTTTTGGCTGTGTTGGGTCTTCACTGCTGCACGCGAGCTTTCTCTAGTTGCAGCAAGCTGGGGCCACTCTTCGTTGTGGTGCGCAGGCTTATTGTGGTGGCTTCTCTTGTTGCGGAGCGCAGGCACTAGGTGTGTGGGGTTCAGTAGTTGCGGCACGTGGGCTCAGTAGTTGTGGCTCGCGGGCTTAGCTGCTCCGTGGCATGCGGGATCTTCCCAGACCAGGGCTCAAACCCTTGTCCCCTACATTGGCAGGTGGATTCTTAACCACTGTGCCACCGGGGAAGCCCTATTAGAAATATTTTTAAAAAAATTTTTTTTGGAAACTGTATTGATATCAAATTGCTCTCAAAGGAGGGGGGAAAATAGAGGTTTTTTACTAATAATTCTGTGTTCACACACTGTCTTGGTACAAAAATAAAACTATGAAATACCTAAGCCAAAGAGTTAACTCTTTTTGGCAGCCACATGAGAATGAAATCAACACTTGTCAAGGCGCCAGTGCTTAAGTGAAACCATGACCTTCATTCAAGCTGCCCCAAGATCTTCACAATGGAAAAAATATATACTTTTGGTAGCTACAGAAAAAGGACAAAAGAAAGCAGATGTAAGAATTACTTAAGACCTCACCTTATTAAAGACCATACATTACAAAATTAAAGAAAAAGCCAATCACACTTTTCTGTAGAAAATTCAAAAAACACCTATTTCGGAGGAATGTGTGGCTCTTTATATTAGTAAATAAACAATCTCCCCTTTCTGAAGGAGCAGGAAACCAGTTTGATGGGATTAATTTTGGCCCAACATCCCAGTGACTGAGGTCAAGCTCTGCAGAGCCCGCACAGGAAGAGTTGGCAGAGACCCGGCCCGAGAGCTGAACTGAACCCTGACAACCCACTAACCCGGGCTGGCAGCACCTCGTCCTCCCGGAGCCGAGCAGTTTCCTCCCCCCTCACCTCTACGTCATCATAATGGGGCGGCAGGCCCTGAGAACCCGCAGGGGTTATGTACACATTCGAGCCAACCAACGAGCCAAAGTAGCACTCCAGCTTCTCCTGGATCCTCCAAAGCTCATCCTTTAAAAAAAAAAAAAAAAAAAGATGGAGGGGAAAGAGGTAAAAAATACATTAGAAACAAGGAATATGTTCTTATGTGCTCAGCAAGTCTTTATCGCACAGCTATTATGTTCCAGACACCTGGAATTCAACGGTGCCCAAGCCAGCACCTCTGTCCTCAGGACCCTTCCATCCTCGTGCAGAACAGCACAGAGAAGAGGCAGCAGCAGACGAGACTGGAGAGGCAGGCAACAGGGAGTCATAGGATCTTAAGCAGGACAAGGACAGGATCCAATGCACACTTATAAAAGCTCACTCAGGCTGCAGTGTAGGGAATTGATTGTAGAAAAGCAAGAGAGAGGCGTGGGGAAGCTACGAAGGCAGCAGCGTAGGCTGGGAGAGACCAGGGTGGTGGGCGAGGGAGAGAGAAGTAGAAAAGTCGAGATGCGCTCAGAAAGCAGCACTGACAGGACATGCTGATGGCAGGGGTATGGGAGTGGGGAGAATAAATCAGAGAAACATTCTTGCGTTTTGACTGAGGCAGTTAGTCAGCTCCCAGTTCCACTGAAATGGGAAAGATCTGCTAAAGAACAAGCTTTCAGGGGGGAGAAAAGAAAAGCTGTACATTAGAAGTGTTAAGTGTGAGCTGCTAAGACCCCCGTGTGCTGGCTGGCTAAGTCTGAAGTTCTGGCAAGACGAAGAGCTAGGGGTTACATCTGGGAACTGCCTGCACAAAAGGGTACTCAGAGCAATGGAAGCAGAAATGACTACCTAGGAAGGGGGTACAGACAGCGAAGGGGTAAACAGGGTCGAGGAATGCTCCCTTTCTCCAGTCGCTAATCAGCTCTTCAGGGCCTAAGTCGAACTGAGGGGCCTAGAGAGGAGCCACGCATCCCTGCAAGGCAGAAACTTGACTGTCCCAAGGCAGGTGAGAAAGGAGAGGCAGCAGTTAGGCCACGTAGGTATCGGCACTTCCTATGTGCCAGGCACTGTTTCCAAGTGCTTTTACCTACTTCAGTTGTACAACCCTCCCCGCCACCCCGTCTCATAGGGTGGGTCCTATCAATGAGGAAATGCCGATGAGGAAACGGGCACGAGAACACACAGCCAATGAATGATGGAGCCAGGATTCAAATCCATGCAGCCTGGCTCCGGAGCCCACACCTTTGACCATGACTCTATATTGCCCCTCTAAGGAACTACCTTAAAGAAGTCACCTACAAAGAACACTGCAGAGCCCCTTCAAGCACATGCATGTACAGTGGCCTGCCACACACAAGACACTGAAACATCGAAAGTATTTTGCTGAGTAAAACCAGTGACCACAGCTTGGGAGTCAATCCTACCACTGGACTGAAAAAAAACAAAAAAAAACAAAAAAAACTACAGTATTAAAAATGCCAAGTGGGAAAGAATTGGGTCAGCATGAAAAAAGCTTTGGGAGACATCTTCAGTATAGACCACTGAGCTTCTCTACTTACACATCTCAGGCAACACAGGAAGAATGATTTTATGGCATCTGAATAGCTCCCGAGAGTTAAGAGATCTCCCAAGCTGCCTAATTTATACCTGGGAGGGGCCAGCAGGACCTGGCCCTGTAATTACATTTATACAGTAACTAGAACCAGTTTCTCTCTCGCTCTTTCTCTCTGTCTCTGATGGCCTGAGAGGTGTCTCAGGACCATATGGGTGACTTTATGGCCCCCAACTCAAGCTTCTGGGTCTGTAATTAAGGAGTACATGTCTCTTTTCTTCTTAAAAGTTACTGAAGGGTTTCCCTCATGGCACAGTGGTTAAGAATCCACCTGCCAATGCAGGGGACACAGGTTCGAGCCCTGGTCCGGGAAGACCCACATGCCGCGGAGCAACGAAGCACGTGCGCCACAACTACTGAGCCTGCGCTCTGGAGCCCGTGAGCCACAACTACTGAAGCCCGTGCGCCTACAGCCCGTGCTCCACAATAATAGAAGCCACCACGATGAAAAGCCTGCGCACCACAATGAAGAGTAGACCCCGCTCGCCGCAACTAGAGAAAGCCCGCGCGCAGCAACAAAGAACCCAACACAGCCAAAAATAAAATTAAATAAATAAATTTTTTAAAAAAAAAAGAGTTACTGAAAACCCCATCATTTGTACAATTTTTCTACCTCTCCTGGAAATAGAACCTTTAGCTTCTCAATCTGCCCAGTGTGGCCCCACTAGAAAGGGATCTGGAGTCAAATCACCACCGACCAAGTGTAGGTACAAGTCAGCTTCTTTTTTTTTTTTTTTTTTTTCAAGTCAGCTTCTTTATTTGCAAAGGAAGACTCCCACCCTAAGACTGTGGGAAACAGCAAATTTATTTCAAAGCCTATTTACATTGCAAAGCAGTGTACAACTGTTACGGCTTCACCAGTGCTGACTTTGGCACAAACAAGGCTCCTGAAATCTGTCTCCTTTGACTCATGACTCCCAACTATGTCCGGAGGATGCCAAGGAGGACCCCAGAAACAATGGGAAAGGGGAAAGGGAAAGGGGAGGCTCCTCCTCTCTCCACTGACCTATCTGCAGGCTCAGCTGAACACAACAGCTAAGACCAGAAGCCCACACTCACACCTAAAGGTGAAAGCAAACACACCCAAAGCCCTACTACATTTCAATTAATATCTTTAGATATATGGTTAGGAAAATGCTTTAATTCTGGAATCAGAAGTCCTTACTTAGTAGCTATGGAAAAGTCACATCTGTGAACTCGTTTTTTCCACGTAAAATGGAGACCACAGTGATTGCCCCAATTATTTCAAATGTCTGTTGGAGGGTTCAAAAGTGAACACATGTAAATATCTGGTAAACTCATCTGGACTCCTGATACACGGATTACCCAAAGCAGATGGGAAACAACCCACCACTCTCTGGTTACCTCCTTACTCATTTCCAGACAAACTAGAATAATAAACTGTGCACACGGTGTGACCTGATAAAGAAAGGGCTGACTGTTCACTCTGATAGTCTCTCAATCTGGCCAATGAGGAACTGCCTCTATACTTTCTCTATCCTGATACCGACATATCCATTAGTAAACACACACACAACACTAAATCTGGTCACAATATAATACTTGGAACCCAGCTTCTAGCGTAAGAGGGTGAGCTCCTGAGGCCTAACAGATTTCTCAAGTCCTGGTGGTGGAAAAAACCAAGCAAAACAGGATGCATCCTAGTCTAGCCCGGGGGCTGCGTTGAGATGGGAAAGCTCATCCTTCCTGCTTTAATAAACATGGTTAGAGAGCTGAGTCAACAGGGCAAAGGAAACACAGTCTTGGCCACTTGAAATTGGGGAAGAGGAACATGTAGCACTTAAGCAGACGAGCAGAGAAGAGCCCAAGATGATTCTACAGCACAAAAGTGACAGCCACAGAGGACACCACACATATGCCAAACAATAACTTTCTGCTGGTCTGTGAACAAATTACATAATCAGCATCAGTGATCTTTCCTATTCATACTTCTTAGGTGTCTAAAAACCACTCTTTTAAAAAAAGGTGCTACTTCTAGCTAAGTAAAGAGCCAAGGACAAGCTCAGAGGGAAGTACCTCGGTGTCCGTATTTTCTGAATACACATCATGACTTGGTCTGCAAGTGATTTATAAATTCCTTTTGGATGCTAGGGACAAAAGGCTGGCATTCGAAGGACATTTCAACTGCTCATGATTGCCTCACTCCTTTGGAATGAGTGCTTGTACTGAAAAGTCTAAGAGTACTTGTACTTTATCCACAGTACAAATAGGTTCAGGATCCTGCAGACAAGAAAGGGAAAGGCATTCAACAGGTGAGGGAGGCCTAATGGATCTAACAGGGCAACTCGAGCTCCGTCGTGAGAAGCATTACTGGTAATTGATGACCAAGTCCTAGGAGCCACCACACAGCCAGAAGCCACCCGGTCAGCGTGGAACTTCACGCGCTGCTCTCCTCCTCCCAAGCTGACATTTTGATTCAGCCATGGGTCACAGAAGGGCATTTCTGAATGGGGATAAACTTTATCTAAAACTCAGAATGGGCCCTCAATTGTTCTGGGCCACCTGTCACATAAAGATCTCATGCCTCTAAGAGCAGATTAGCTCATCCTAAGTCTACATTTTATAAACACAGAAACTGAGCACAGAGGAGGCAAATTATTTCTCAAATGTCAACCACTGA
The DNA here is from genome assembly GCF_008692025.1 of Phocoena sinus. Classification (NCBI taxonomy): domain Eukaryota; kingdom Metazoa; phylum Chordata; class Mammalia; order Artiodactyla; family Phocoenidae; genus Phocoena; species Phocoena sinus. The sequence goes on along the minus strand of NC_045766.1, from coordinate 99,088,358 downwards.
CGCAGAATAAATAAAAGATTAGGCAGTCTTCCCGACTTGCAAATCCAACCTACCCTCCACTTGCGAATGCCCCCCCAACGGCAGTTCCAGGATCCTGCCCCTTCAGTGCCAGGCGGGCTACTGTTAATAAGGGTGAAGTCTCTTTCTTAAACGTGCCTCTGGTGCCTCTGTGGTCTGGTCACTGCTCAGAAGCCTCTGCTTAGGTAGATGTAGGCAGTAGAGGGAGGCAACTTTAAGGAAAAAATGATCACCTTGACACTATCGTGCCTTAAGTCACAGTGGAGGGACAAGCCAAACAGAAATGTCTACCACGTGTCTAAACATAAACCAGCCCACGGAAACGCTCCTGGAGGTGTAACATCACTTTAACAAACTTTCTAAACCTGAAGTATAATTTAGTTTTTGCACCTCACCACGTCCGGCCTGAGTTGTTGCAGATTCTAACAGTTTAGCCAAAAGGGAACATAAAGTCACTGAAGTTGTAATGCATTTGAAGACCAAACAGGTGCTACCTCTTCTCAAACTGGCAGCAGCTTAACCATCATCAAAAAAACAGATTTACCCCTGAGCTGATCGGTGGCCAAATGGTAGCACTTTAATACACACCAGGGTTCTGCACTGGGGAGAACCTGTTACCTTAAATCTCTGAGGTTGGTGAAACTGAATTGTTGCCCTTTTCTGATCAAAATCTTTTCTCAGCTGAAGAAAGTGCACTTTGCCATCTTTATTTAAAACCTTCTTCTTCCCATTGACACACCGGCAGACATTTACGTCTCTTCCATAGTACATACCCCGGCTGCACAGACTCTTCAGATCTGAGAGCCTGAACAGGGACCGGTAATATGTGGCCAGCACAGGGTCATCTCTCTGGATAAGAAGGGGCTTCTGCTCCCAGAATTCCTTGAAAAAAGTCTCTGTCTTGACGGGCGAGATTAAACTTTCAAAGAGGCCACTGGGACTGTCAAGGTTCAAAGGGGAAGGCCCACCAGCTGCCTCCAGCTTCACCTGCTTACAGGGAACAGGCCCCTCTTCCTTCCCATCCCCTGCAGGCTTCACTTTCTTTGGCATCGTTGTCTTCAAGACAAGGCAGTGAGGAAACGCAAACCTGCCAAAAAGAAGAAAACACTCGTGATTAGGCGTCCCAGTTTCAGTGTCAGAGGATCTCATACACACAACTTGCATGACTATTAGGCCTTTGTGCGAACTCTTCCTAAGCCAAGGCCATTTCTACCAGAATAAGATACAGCCTGAAGCCAACACCATTTCTTCCAAGATATGATTCAGCCTCAAACACTATGCAGATCACATATTCACAGAAAGGAAGGCGTGTTTTTCTTGTACACAAGCACTAAGTCGTGGGATTCATCACTTATTGGAAGGTATAATTATCCCAAATTAAATGATTCAACTATCTCAGCCGTTCCTAGTCACAGTTTTTAGCCTGTGGCCATTGACACAGCAAAGTTGAAATCTTAAAGTTGGCTTTAATCAGCACCAGATCCCAAATCTAATTAGATGCACTCTGAGTTATAAATACTTGACTCAAGAACCACCAAGAGCTGCCCATGGCCAGGTGCTCCTCACCAAAGCACTACCCCCAGCTGCTGTCCTGGAGGCCACCTGGGCCAGAGGTGCCACCTGACGGCTGGGGCAAGAAGATGCCTGCTCCCAGGTCCTTAACCACCTGAATTGCCTCACTTCCAAACCTCAGCTTATTCCTAAAAATTGTCACTTTATCAGAAAAATTAAAATAAAGCAGAAAACTAATTGGGGGCTGAAAGTGAAGGGTAAAGATAGTTATATCTCAAGGCTTTTAAAAGCTCTACCTTTTTAACTAAAATAAGACATAATAAAATGGCAACGTCATTAACTTCTAACAAAGCTCTCCTCCCTCCAGCCTTCACGTGCACACACATCCCCTGGGCGCCTAGGGCTCGGGTGGGACTTGAGATTCTGCATGTCTAACAAGCCCACAGGTAGTGACGCTACTGCTGGGCCACAGACCACACTTGAGTAGCAAGAGAATCGACTCCCCTAAGTATTGCCAAAGGTCTCTCAGAACTGCCTCAAACCACAGCTGTCGTCACGTTTACAATGCAGGTGTCCTGCATCTGGAGTTCAAGAACGTATGAATTTAAATTATATGAATTTCCTGAAACTGCAAAATGCTATTTTAAAATCAATTTTTTTTCTGGGAAAGGGGGTAGGTCCATTGCTTTTACCAGATTTTTGAAAGAGTCCCCATCCCCCAAAAAGGTTAAGAACCACTGTGCTTATAAAAACCAATTCTTCCCAGAGACCAGTAACTTATTTATAAATGTCATGCTTTTCTATTTTGTTGGGCTATCAGAATTGCAAGCACACTGTTTTCTGCTCTTTTGTCATTATAACTAAGCTGTATTTCAGCTACACTATAGACTGAGTAGAATTAATGGTCTGGCCTGGGAAGTAGGCACCCAAACAATGTGTTACACATTGCAACAACTAACTTACAAATTTATAATTGATAAATTCAGAATAAACCTAGAAAATAAATTTAGAATTAATCCCTCTGTCTAGTGTACCCAGACCATTAGTCACTTAGTGGCCGTCTTGGTGATCAGATTGACTGTCCTAGTATCACAAAGCTTGTCTTCCGGTGACCCTTATTTTACTTGATAATGATGGCCCCAAAGTCCAAGAGTAATGATGCGGGCAATTCGGATATTCTCTTACTGTGCCTAATTTATAAATTAAACTTGGTTATAGCTATCTGTGAATAGGGAAAAAGCACAGTATATACAGACTTCCGTACCATCCACGATTTCAGGCATCCACTGGGTGTCTTGGGACGTTGTCAGCCGTGGATAGGGGGGCGCTACTGTTTAAAACTCTCTAGTGGCCTCATTTTAGCTTCTAAATATTGTACCCACAAATAGCTCAGTTCCTTCAAAAGGTCCAGTGCTTTGGGCAGGAAACACAGGACCATAGTAGAAAACTAATACAAACTGATACTAAAAGCTTGCATTGGAGGGGTAAGGGCTTAAGCTTTTTTCTTAAACTTTGGGGAAAAAAACTTTTAATGTCTTAGGATATATCATCAATGAGACACATTTTCTGAAAAAGTTTCTTATTCCTTTTAAGTTAAACAGACCAGTGTGCTTTCTCAACTGAAGAATCAAAGCTTCAGTGAGACAAAGTACTGCTGGTACTTGGAGCCCAGAAGTGATGTAGAAATACAAGAGATACGAAAACAGATTCAGAAGACTGCATTGCTTGTGCAGAAAAGAGCCACCTGCTATCCTTTGAAAGGTTAGCATGTGGTGGATGTCAAGTCTGGGAACTTAGATTTCAGATGTGTTCCCACCACCATTAACTGAAAGGAGGGACTCACTGCGTCTAAGCTGTTTGGACAAACAATGCAGGTTATACTGAACACCCGCATTCCTTCTGGGTGTCTGGAATTTTGATACATGCCAGCCAGAAGGTCCTACATGATGAGCCCCCAGTAAAAACCCTGGGCACTGAGTGTCTAATGAGCTTCCCTGGTTGGCAGCATTTCACACATGTTGTCACAACTAGCGGCTGCAGCAATGAAGCACTTGGTCTCCATCTGCTGTAATAAATCAGCTGTGAGTCCTAGCAAATCACTAACCCTGGGGATGGTGTTGGCGACCCGGGATACAATGCTCACATTTAATTGTTAAAAACTGTTAGGTTGCCTCAGAAGGTCTGCATAATTAAAGGTGTTTACTGATGGAAAAGTAATTTCATATTCAGCTACACATTTCTTATCCCTTCCAATTGGTCAGTTTAAAATTTATTTAAGGGATGGGAGCAGCAGGAAGATGCAAACAAAAGGCTTGTTTTCCTTAAGCACAGTATATGAATACAGTATAAGCATATTCACCAGGAAGTGTGGTGAAACAATGTGTGCAAAATACTTAAGCCAAAAATAAAATCACTCGAAGCATATTTCCCATCTACAATCAGTAACAAAATAAATCCCAACAGTGCGTAACGAATGCTTTTGTTAGACTATGAATTTCACTACTTTCACTGCCAAAAGTTACATCATTTATTGTTTCTATGTGTTCATTTTGAAATGATTTGAGGCTCAGTTAATTGGAACCTAGCTTAGCGGTTATTAGGCAAACATACTATTTCTCTGATTCTCACACTGCCCATACTGTAAGACAACCATTCTTTTTAACAGCTTTTGGGAGGTTGAGAGGAGAACAGATGACATACTCCACCACATTAAACTTACAAAATAGTAAGCTGCATCACAATTTCATAAACATTAAAAATTAAAAAAGCAAAAAGTGTGTTTTGTAATGTTAAGAAATATAGGAACTAAACAAGAGAATGCTTTTTCTGGAAAAGTACAGCCAACACTAGCCTGCCTCTGGATCTCACAGACCACCCAAACAGAAGTTAAGAGTAAATATTTTCATAAGCTACAGGGGGAAAAAAAAGCAAGCATTTAAAAAGCAATTGTTTCCAACTTAAGTTGACCACAGCATTCAAATGTAAAAAGATTAAGTTAAAAGATTCAAGGTTCATATTTTACTAACTGCCCACAGATGAAAACCAGCAACTAATCTAAACAACTTTGAAGGATTAAACTCCACAAGAAAATCAACAGTGATACCCACTCTACAGGCAACAAATACAAACAAAGCCTTTATATTTTTAAGTGTCCTAACTTCCTTTTCTATGGTAATATTCACTAACCAGAAGTCTTAACACAGAGCAACTATCTGCACATTTTCAGAGCCTAGCACAGACCAGGGCACATAGGAGGTCCTCAATAAACATTTGCTGAATTTTTTCCCCCTTTTCATCTTTTGTATACAATTTTAGAGGAAAAAAATCTCAAAAGCCTTACACAGAACAGAGTTAGGGGAAAACAGATGGTTTGTTCAGTGGGGATTATTCTTCTGATGGCAGCTGTAGCTTGAGTATTCAACAGTACGGTCAGAGCTGAAAGGCACCTTAGCCATCAGAGGTCATTACCAACCAGGAGAGGGAGGTGTGTCTTTATATGCTCCAGAGCTGTGTTTTACAAAGTGTAGTCAAATCACCAGGAAAGCTTGTTAGTATGCAAATTTATGGGCCCCATATCAAACCTACTGGGCCAACACTTCTGGTAGCTGAGCCCAGAAATCTGCAGTAACACAGTTTAAAATAAGTTAAAAAAGAAAATTAACAGTTCTCAGCAGGAGAATTTTAGATGCACTAACACAGAGGAGGATCATAGGCAAACTCAGCTCAGTTAAACGCACACAAACTGACAGAAACGATATATTGCCTGTAACAAGGTTGCCTAGGCTGACTTAAAATATTTCCTTTGGGCCCTCATTGATGTTTACCAGTTCAGAGAGGGAAAAGTGGTTCTCCTGTTGACCTAAAGCTGTGATTGCCACTTATCTTTTTAATTCTATTTTAGAAATAAGGTATTGAACCTCATTAAAGTATTTTAGTAACCCTGAGGTTACAAAGGATGAGGGCAGAGAGGCAAAACTATCCAAGCGATGGTGTTAGAGGCTGGATAAATCAGGCTTTTCCACTTAAAGATGAGCCCAGTGAAATCAAAGGCCCGGCGCCGAATTTACAGCTGATTATTCGAGTAATCAGAGCCTGCGACTCCCAGGCCAATACTTCCTGAAAACAGTGAACAACCTGGTCTCATTAACCTGATGGACGACCCAACAGTCGAGCAGACGTTCTAGAAATATTCGGTGACTAAATGAAAGAAAGGGAGGGTAGGCTGTCATTTTAAAGTTACGGCGGGGAGAGAAAGACGCAGTTCTCCCGCCCGCACTTCAGGTTTTGCCTGCTGTAAAGCCGGTCTCCTAGGCCCGCCGGGCCGCCCGGGAGGCCAGCCCACGTGGCGCTCCCATACAGCCCGCCGAGCGGGCCAAGGCCTGCATCACCCTCCCTGCAAACCTCCAAACTTTCCGTGCGCTCGTCCCGTCTCAAGACCACCGGCCGAGCACGTGGTCACTCTTGGTGCCCAGGCCATCCGCAATCCTGGGCGGCACCACACTCAGCGTGTCCACTATTCCAGTGCCCGGGATCGTCGAGCGCGTCGGCGTGCGTCCCCCGTCCCGAAACCAACAGAGCCCTTTGGCCGTGGCCCGGCCGTACCGAAGCTCTCGGCCCGAGCCCTGCGGTCCCCCCCCAACCCCGACCTTACTCCATCCACACTCGCGCCTGGACGCCCGGAAGTTGAGCACCACCCCACATAGCAGTGGCGGGGACGGAGACGCGAGACCGCTCCACTCACCGGGCTCTGCGTGGGGCGCGCGGCCGCGAGCCAAGCGGGCAGCGGCGTGGGTTGGGGGCGGGGCGGCGCAGAGCGGCGCGACGTGAGCACGCTCCGGCGGCCCCTCCTGCTGAGCGCCCTTCTCCACGCCCGCCGCCGGCCCGCAGCGGGTGGGAGGGGGCTTGCTTCTAGCTCCTGGATGCAGGGGTATGTTGGGAGTTCAAGCCCGCACATTTTTTTCTCTGGTGCAAAAGGAAATAAATGAGGGTTTTTCTTGAAATGGGGCGGGATGAGGCTCAGGATTTGGGGACGTGCTCTAGTACCACCCTGTTCCTTTAATGAATGGAGAAACTGAAGCCCGGAGGGAGTAAGTGAGCTGCCCAGGTTTAGGGAGCTAGCGGTCCAGGTTCTCCATCGCTGTCCTTTGGGGCTCTCTGCTACACTGTGCTGCTTTGTACTAAGTCAACTATAATTACTATCGTGTTGCTCCCGGAAAGAGAATTAATCCTGATTTTAAAGGATGCTGGAAATTCTTGCTACTGTGCCTGTAGAAGAAAAGAGCAAAAGTAATTATTGGAGTAATTTCGGCCTAACACTCTCTCCTTTTGACTCATTATCAGGACTTTTGGGTGGGGAGGCTGGCTGAAAGGAGTTGTCAGGGGATCAACTGCTCACCTCTGCTCTGGCCTGTGCGTTTCATAGCTCTGTACACAGGCAGAGGGGTCACAAAGAAAGTCCTTATTTCATTCTGTTAATAAGATTGAAACCAGAAAGCTCTTTCTGATGATCAAGGGACACATGAGCAAATGGGAACAAAGTTTACCCTTATCCAACACTTGTCCAAACTAACAATAATCGCAGCCAGTAACGAATATTTCTAAAAACGAATGCATAAACTGATGAAATAATTTGTATAGGGGTATACCTAATGGGATTTTCATTTGAACTTTCACTTAATGCCCCAAAACAGGAGACAATCATAATACTTTTGTTGAGCACCTACCGTTTTCCAGGCACTTTAAAAAATTTGTACTCAAACTTACTAATCCATACAAAAATCTATGAGAAGGATGCTACAGTTATCCTCATTTTGCATGTGAGGAAAATGAGGCACCAAGAGACTAAGTTATTAGTCAAAGGTCACAGAGTACGCCGGTCAGAATGGCCATCATCAAAATATCTACAAACAATAAATGCAGGAGAGGGTGTGGAGAAAAGGGAACCCTCTTGCACTGTTAGTGGGAATGTAAATTGATACAGCCACTATGGAGAATAGTATGGAGGTTCCTTAAAAAACTAAAAATAGCACTACCATATGACCCAGCAATCCCACTACTGGGCATATACCCTGAGAAAACCATAATCAAAAAGAGTCATGTACCACAATGTTCATTGCAGCTCTATTTACAATAGCCAGGACATGGAAGCAACCTAAGTGTCCATAGACAGATGAATGGATAAAGAAGATGTGGCACATATATACAATGGAATATTACTCAGCCATAAAAAGGAACAAACTTGAATTATTTTTAGTGAGGTGGATGGACCTAGAGTCTGTCAGAGTGAAGTAAGTCAGAGAGAGAAAAACAAATACTGTATGCTAACACATATATATGGAATCTAAAAAAAAAAGGTTCTGATGAACCTAGGGACAGAACAGGAATAAAGACACAGATGTAGAGAATGGACTTGAGGACATGGGGAGGGGGAAGGGTAAGCTGGGATGAAGTGAGAGAGTAGCATGGACTTACATACACTACCAAATGTAAAATAGATAGCTAGTGGGAAGCAGCTACATGGCACAGGGAGATCAGCTCCGTGCTTTGCAACCACCTAGATGGGTGGGATAGGGAGGGTGGGAGGCAGACGCAAGAGGGAGGAGATATGGGGATATATGTATACATATAGCTGATTCACTTTGTTATGCAGCAGAAACTAACAACACTGTAAAGCAATTATACTCCAATAAAGATGTTTTAAAAAAAAAAAGGTCTCAGAGTAATAAGAGGTAGAACCAAGATTTTAATCTAGTCAGTCTGGCTTTAGAGCAGGCTTTCTTAATCTGGGCATTACTGACATTTGGGGCCAATAATTCTTTCTCGTATGGGGCTGACCTATGCATTGTAGCAGCACCCCCAGCCTCTACCCATTAGATGCCAGTAGTGCCCGCACCCAATTTGTGACAGCCTAAAATGTCTCTAGACCCTCCATAGTTTCTCTGTGGGGAACTACTGCGTTACTAGGAACCCCTACCCAGCTGTTAACCTCACACTATGCCGCAGTTACATTCCGCACTTCTCAAGAGGAGGTGCTCAACGTTGCCCCATAGGACTCACTAAAATAGGTTCCATGACCATCACCCACATTCAGAGTATGTAAAGAGAAGACTGGAAATTGAAGGGCAATCTGCGGCAGTAGGGAATATATGGGAACAGAAGATCATCAGACTAGTGGAGATGGCTGTAGCATTTCTCCTCCTCCCCCAAGCCAAGTGACAGGGACTGCAGAGCCCATCAGAGAGAATGGGGGCATCGCAGAGGAGTACCTGACCTGCTGCTTGCTGAGCTGTGAACCTGCTGGTCTGTGCTGGGGCTGCTATCAAAGAGGAGCCCGGTGTAGTTACAAAGTTCTTGGATCCCTGAGACATGGCTGTGGGAGCTGGGGGATGGTTTGTGGACAGAGACAAGTGGCTGCTTCTTGCTGGGAGGATCCTGAAGGAGGTGGCACTCTGAGGCCAAAAGGCAACAAGAGGCAACTGCTCTAACACCCTTTGTCTTGTCAAGGACCCTTGAGTATCCTCTGGGTGGAGGGGGTGCTGTGGAAAGTATCAATACTTGGGCTTGGTCCATCGGGAGGTACCCTGCCAAAGAGAGTAACATAGCAGCTGATGAAGGCCAAGCATTAGGAGGCAGTGGGGTCCACTGGCATGGACAGGAAAGGAGGTATGGGGCCACAGGAGGTCAGTCAGAGATCTCAAGTTTAATTTTAATGCAGCCCAGTGTGTAGACCTCCAAAAGAACCTTCACCTGCATCCCTTGAAAACTTCAACATTTGAACATCCGTTATCAAGGCCAGCTACATAATTGGTGGGGCTCAGTGTGAAATGAAAACGTGGAGCTCCTTGTTCCAAAGGTAGGGGAAAAGTGTCATTAAAGGTTCTAAGGGGGCTTCCCTGGTGGCGCAGTGGTTGAGAGTCCGCCTGCCGATGCAGGGGACGCGGGTTCGTGCCCCGGTCCGGGAGGATCCCACATGCCGCGAAGTGGCTGGGCCCGTGAGCCATGGCCGCTGAGCCTGCGCGTCCGGAGCCTGTGCTCCACAACGGGAGAGGCCACAGCAGTGAGAGGCCCGCGTACCGCAAAAAAAAAAAAAAAATGTTCTAAGGTATAAAATGGTTCCTTTCCTTTGCAGCCTCTCTCTTCACTACGATGGTGGTGTTTTCAACTTGCTATTTAGTGTCATGCTCTAGGGAGCACAGGAATACTTGAAAGGTGAGTGCAGACATTCAGGAGCACTGGAGGGCCCTTCCGTGCCACCTGGACCCGTGTGCACAGGAGCACCTGTCCCACAGCCTGTCAAGGTCTCCCACCTGCTGAACACTGGTCCAGCACTGCTGTGCCCTGGCCAGGGGTGGAGAGACCAATCCCTGATGCACTGGTCATGGCCCTAGTCCACAGCAAACCAGCAAACCTCAGGAGATTGCAACGTTCCGCCCAGGGAACACTCCTTACCTGGGTTGGGGTAGTGAGAGCCTGGCTCTAGTCCAGTCACCTTCCAAACACACCAAGGTGCTACCTGCCCAGGGCGGTTACAGGGTGTGGGATGTGCGCCCCGACCCAACCCACCCTGCATCTGTGAGGCTTCAGACAGGGGCAGAGGGCAGCTGTGGGCTTCGGGCGGGGCAGGGAGAGGGGGCCAGGAAAGCGAGGTCCAGAACCCATCTCACAGGGAGGGAGGCAGAGCTGCACAAAAGACTTCACTTAAAGATCAAATTCAGATTACATTATTAACAACTATAAGATAGCAACTGCAGAGCATTAAACTCCAAGGGTGAGGCCCTGTGTGAGGGCACTGACTGCACGCCCAGGAAGCAGACCCTACCTGCCAACCAGAGGACATCAACAAACTCAGCTAAAATACATGTCATTTCAGTAAAAGATTTGCCAACTCTTTCCCTAATCCTCCCCGTCCATTCCTTGCCCCTAAACCTGGTGGAATGGAGGAGGGTGAGAGAGAGGTGTGTATTAAAGAGCAGATTCTATGTTCTTCCTTGGACCACTTCTTCAGTTCAGGGTGCAGGCCTGAGCTGGGAGAAGGGAAAACAGACTTGAATCAGTCTAGGCATTATAACTGAAAATTATTATCATTGTTATCAAAGTGAGTATTTTGTATGTATGTATGTGCTTGTTGATTGATGGATAATTCAAAGTATCCAAAAAGCAATGGGATTCACCTGAGAAGTCCGCAAGGGGCAGAGAAGGAATAGCTAATAAAGCATGTTTGACAATAATTGATGAAAAATACAGCCATTTTCCACCTGTACCTCCAACAAGTTCCAATTGTTTCACATAAAACTATGGGTCAGGGATACGATAAATGGGTAACAAAGTAGAACTCACCAGAAATTCTCTACCAGTACATTCACTGCATAAAAGGGGTAAGTGATAAAGTCATGAGAGAGTAATTTGAAATGGGTTATTTGTGTCAAGATGGCATATTGATTACTTAGTGACCAACATGCAATTTAATTGCTTTGATTGCCCGAAGACACACCATCTTTTGTACAAATGAGCAATAGTCATCTGATGGCATTAATCTAGACCAGGATATTCTCCAAAATAATCAAAGGAATTAATTCTACATTCAAATCCAAATCTTTCTCCAAGATATATGGGACTTTAAGGAGTTTGTTTTCTGGATCAATCACATTTTTAGCTTCCACCTTGGCCTTTCCTTTGCCTTATTTTTCTCTCCTACTTTAAATTCATATTATCTTTATAAGTCGTATTAAATTATTTGAGCTCATTTTCACAAAGCTTTCTCTTTCTTTTCTGTCTACCTGAATTGCATATTTATTTAAAAGCTGTTTATCAGGTCCTGAGTGAGCCTCCCTTCACCTTGATTCGCCATTTAACTTAAATATGACCTCATCCAAGATACAATCTAATTAACAAAAGATATTTTAAGCTATTTTGGGGTGGTGTGATGGCTCTAAAAATGTATTTGATGAGTGGGTTTATGTTTATAACACTTCTTTAAAGTGCAAAATGCTTGAAACACCTGCATTAATGTTCTCTGAAGAAGTAAGAGAAGAAACGAATATGGGTGCAACACATCCATCCTTCGGGTGCCTTGTTCAGATAGTCTGCTTGGAAATATTAGAACTTATATGTCACTTTTAAAAGACAGTCTTGTATATCAAACCTCAGAAAGTCTTATTACTTCACACTAGCTTTAAAAATAGTTGGTAATGACACTGTAACTTCATCTATTGATACTTTTGATTGCCTAAGGCAAGAAATGATCAACTAGCAGCACAATTTTGTAGAAAGCCTTTGAAGCACTCTTGTATGAATACGTTTCTATAATGAATTGTATTGATCCTAGGTTTAAAAGTAATAGTTCATCCTTCATATGACCTAACTGATAATAAAACATAGTTCAGTTTTTCCTACAATAAATTAAGTGTCTATATATTGAAAAGAAAACTATGGTAATTTTTCCCAATGACCGTGAAATCTGTCATCACTTGGCCCCATCATTGACCAAAAAGCATTATGATTCAGCAGTGGATTAAAATGGAAGAACAACTGACAATGTTGAACTTTTTCTGAAGCCCCAGTGTTCATGGAAAGCACAGCAAAGGTTGAAAAATCCCCCCACCATTTTGTTTTCTGAGAAATGGTCATTTTGCTCTCATATATTCTGAGATAAGACCCACCGCTACCCTTCCCCAGTGGATCTGACTCCCATGTTTAATATACCTCTTTGGGTTTCTCAGTCCCCTTCCTTTACTTTGAGATGTTCCTAATTATGAACATCCTTCCTGTTGCAATAGCCTGAAAAAATCATCTCCTTAATTATCCCATGCATTTTGTCTTGCATAACTTCTTTTTTTAATTTAATTTTATTTATTTTTGTTTGTGTTGGGTCTTCGTTGCTGCGCGTGGGCTTTCTCTAGTTGCAGCGAGCGGGGGCTACTCTCCCTTGCGGTGCGTGGACTTCTCATTGCGGTGGCTTCTCGTGTTGCGGAGCACCAGGCTCTAGGCTCGTGGGCTCCAGAGCGCAGGCTCAGTAGTTGTGGTGCACAGGCTTCGTGTCTGTGGGGTATGTGGGATCTTCCCGGACCAGGGGTCGAACCCATGTCCCCTGCAATGGTAGGCAGATTCTTAACCACTGTGCCTCCAGGGAAGACCCATAACTTCCTTACAAGAGGAAAAAAAAAAGTGTTCAAGCTCTTCATTAAATCCTGGGAAGTCAAATTGCAGTTGGAAAGTGATATGACTTTGAAATTAGGCAGGACTTTAAGTTTGATCGAGTGTTTTAAAACAATGTTTACAAGGGAAGAGTGGATGCCTCCATTCACAAATGAGGTAGTTGGAGTGTAACACTGACTGCTTTGCCTAAGGCCCCGCCAGGAAATAACAGTAGCACCAGGTATAGAATTGTAGTTGAAATAGCAATTTCCTTACCACCGCTTTCTTTTGCTTCTTTAAGGATGTCACTTAATTTCATTGGAATTTTGACCTTCAGTATGGTAATAGAATTAGATATAATTATTTTCCTCATTAATCTTCATGTTAAAAAATTATATGTATATATATGTGCGTGTATGTGTGTGATTTGAACAGGCTTATGAGTCGTACAAAACAAAATGAGACCTTACACGTTAAAACTAACCCGCCTGCAAGGATTAAGACAATGTAACCATAAATTATGATTTTGTAGAAACTCATATACAACTATTTACAATCTCAGTTATTCTTCTACTTACAAAGATGGTTTGTTGTGGGAATAGCAGTCCTGCAAGGAAGCAGGATTTCAACAAACAGGACTGCTTTAATATAAGCATTTTATACAATGCTGAAACATCTTTTATATAAAAGGAATGCCAGTGGATATATATTCATATATATACATGTATGAAGGCTCTGCTTTGGGGGGGAAAATGAACTAAAAAAAGTTCCTTTAGTTACAGTAATCTATACTCCAGAGCTTCTGGACAAATAGACGAGTCTGACATGGCAGATTCTAGTAGCAAATAGGGATTCTTATAAAGAGAATAAATGCTGAAATTTGGATAGGGCTAGAAATTTCATTTGTTTCTAAAATAATTTCACTTCTAAATATTCTTTATGTCGCTAACTGCAACCCATTATAATGGCACACAATGGGAAATAAAGCAGATGTCCCACAGGAGGAGATGGGCTAAGTAAACCACGGTGCACTCATTCAGTGGGCTGCTCTGCAAGTATAAAAATTAGTTTGCAGGAAAAAATGGCATAGTTGTCTATGGAAAAAAATTAAACAAATTGAAAAATATATTGTTTACGATCTAAGGTAGAAAATCTGGCTACAAATGGCACAGTTTAGACACATTTTCAAGTAGAATGTATGTTCAATAAGTCAGGGGGGTGTTCATCTTCAGTTACTGTATCCCCAGCAGTGTTTAGTACAACATAAGGGTTTACATTAATAAATGAAGATCTATACAAAATGATTTCGTTAGAAAAATATATGTTATGCATAGAAAAACTCTAAGAATATTCATTAAAATATGAACTATTTGAGTGGATTTTTTTTTTGGCCAACTGGTATTTTTAATTTTTATAATGAAATTGTATTTCTTTTGTAATCAGAACAAAAACAATAAACTTAAGTTAAAATATATCTTTTCATAGGTTTTTCAGAGCGGTCCTTATAAAATAGTCCTGATAAAATAGCCCATTTCTATATTTAGGCAGTTTATAGAGTTGGCTGGCTCTTTCTTAATCTTGGAAAGCAACTTATTTTCTGAAATCTTCACATTTTATCCAAGCTTATCCCTCAGTGAACAATCACACACAGTCTGTTCCAGATTGTAATCAGTAAATGAAGTGAAAATCACAATGAGATAACTATTATATGCTGTCTGTCACTCACAGATTGATTTCCCAGGTAGCTGTGATTTCATTCTTCATGAAATAAGAACAAAACCAGGAACGTTGTTGCTCCCCAGCAGAAGCAAAGCTCACATGAACAGTTCTGTCCTCACCATCTTCAACAAGCCACCGATTTGAGAAGAGAGTGAGCTAAAATCCTAGGAGCTTATTGTGAACGCTCTAATTAATGCTCTTGAGCAGTAAATATATTTTAGACATTTATTACTGAAGAATGCAATGACTGTGTTTCTAGACATTAACAAAAGTTACGTTTGCTTGGCCAACAATTGTGCATTAATGCCCCTCAAGAGGAATGCCGAGTGTATGTGTCCTGTGATAGAGACCCATTTTTCTGGGCTAGATTGCCAAATGTATACAATGATGCATTTAAAATTGTGCAATGAATACGCCCAAGGGAAGTGTTAGCTGTCCTGAACGTTATAGATCAAATGGAAGAAAGAAAGCAATGTCTGAAAAACTGGAGACTCAGAAGAAGGGAATTGTGCAGATTTATTCTGTTCATTTACAGATTTGTCTTTTTTTTTTGCATCGATTATATACAGAGTATATCATATATCAGAAGTAGAAATGTTAATCCAACTGTAGTATTTTGCTTAAATAATAGCTACAAATTCCCAAAGAACCACCTAGGATATTAATCTGTTCTAGATTTTGAAAATATAATCCTAGAAAATTTTACCCCCTTTAAGTCAAGCTTAAAAACTATTAAATGAATACTTATAAATTGTATTTATGGTTTATCCAATTAAACAGAGAAAGTTTCAAAATAAATTATATTAGCTCAATTTTGGACAGTTTCCTAGAAAAATATAATCCTTGGAAAGTTTTGAAAGAACTGAAAATGTTGTATTAAGAAAATAGAATGAAGTATCCCAGAATTAGCCTGCCCATGAGGGAAGTCATAATAGAGAAAGAATTTGCCTTTAAATCTTTTGCACCCAAGAGGAAAATAAGTTTCTAGAACAGTATGTTATTCACAATAGAGAACCAAAACCAATGTTATTGGTAAACAAGCAGGACGTTATTTGTCTCTTCACCTGCCATGAAATAATTCAAATCATTTTAGTTCACTTTATGGTAAAATAAATGGCAAGACACTGAAAGTAATACACCATTTAATTTATTTCCCTTAATTCAATCCCAGAAATCAAAATAGGATGGGAAATATTTCATACTTCCTATCAAGAACTTATCTCTAAATGGAATCTTTTTCACAAATACTCAACACAAAAGCATGCAAACTGTCAATCTACAAAATGAATGCTGATCATTGGAGGGTTTTCTACTTACCAAACATTTATTTAATACCCACTTGACCTAATTTACTTGGTTCAACCAAAGTTACTACAGATTGCTACGGGATACATAAATTTCATTCAATTTTTTCACTCAATACCAAGTCTGTAAGCATCTTCAGTTGTTTTTAAATTGAGAGCCCTCATCCCTTCATGGATGTTTTTTCCCTTCTTTTGATATCCTCTTTTCAGAACCCAGGTAGCGTAGTGTATATACCTCTAATTTAACATCCATTACATTTATTATTTATTGTAGCTGTCATTTCACTGTTCCTACTATGCTGTGCACTCACTGATGGCAGGAATGTCATTTTGTATTTATTTTTTAGTACGTAACACCAAATAAAATACCTAGTACATGTAGGAGGTCAATAAACATTTGGTGAACAAAGGTAACTAATTAAATACCTCCAAAAAGCTATGAAAGCTATAACTACGAGATGTTACTATTGAAGATTAATGTATTAATCTAACATTAGGATGGGAAGACTGAGTGATGTTTAGATTTTTTGTCCCCCCTTGGTGTCAATAACATATATGAAACTTAATAGTAAAATAGGATGAAAGACTTGATTGGAGATGGAAGAATGAGGCTCTTCATGGGAATCTCAGCTGTGTGAGTGACCATGGTGCCACCTTGATGCTGATATTCTACCTCAGAGGGATTCACCACTGTTAGGTAATCTAGCACTAAGGAACAGACTCTCCTGGAATTATTGTGATAGTCCAGCTTTATTCCTCAATTAAATGCAGACAATTTACATTTAGAAAGCAAGGAGAATCTAAATGAAGCATTTACAAAGCCCTTCCCTATGGAAACTGTATTTCCATACTCTGCGTGCCTATGACTATTATTTTTCTTTAAATCTTTGAGTATAATTGCTTTACAATACTGTGCTAATTTCTGCTGTATAACAAAGTGAATCAGCTATACGTATACATATATCCCCATATCCCCTCCCTCTTGCGTCTCCCTCCCACCCTCCCTATCCCACCCCTCTAGGTGGTCACAAAGCACTGAGCGGATCTCCCTGTGCTATGTAGCTGCTTCCCACTAGCTATTTATTTTACATTTGGTAGTGAATAAATGTCAATGCTACTCTCTCACTTCCTCCCAGCTTAAACTTCCCGCTTCCCGTGTCCTCAAGTCCATTCTCTAGTAGGTCTGTGTCTTTATTCCCGTCCTGACCCTATGTTCTTCGTGACCATATTTTCTTTTTTTTTTTTTTAAATTCCATATATATGTGTTAGCATATGGTATTTGCTTTTCTCTTTCTGACTTACTTCACTCTGTATGGCAGACTCTAGGTCCATCCACCTCACTACAAATAACCCAATTTTGTTTCTATTTATGGCTGAGTAATATTCTGTTGTATATAAGTGCCACATATTCCTTATCCATTCATCTGTTGAAGGACACCTAGGTTGCTTCCATGTCCTGGCTATTGTAAATAGAGCTGCAATGAACATTGTGGTACATGACTCTTTTAGAATTATGGTTTTCTCAGGGTATAGGCCCAGTAGTGGGACTGCTGGGTCATATGGTAGTTCTATTTTCAGTTTTTTAAGGAACCTCCATACTGTTCTCCATAGTGGCTGTATCAATTTACATTCCCACCAACAGTGCAAGAGGGTTCCCTTTTCCAAACACCCTCTCCAGCATTTATTGTTTGTAGATTTTTTGATGATGGCCATTCTGACTGGTGTGAGGTGACACCATATTGTAGTTTTGATTTGCACTTCTCTAATGATTAGTGATGTTGAGCATCCTTTCATGTGTTTGTTGGCAATCTGTATATCTTCTTTGGAGAAATTGTCTATTTAGGTCTTCTGCCCATTTTTGGATTGGATTGTTCGTTTTTTTGATTATTGAGCTGCATGAGTTGCTTGTATATTTTGGACATAAATCCTTTGCCAGTTGCTTCGTTTGCAAATATTTTCTCCCATTCTGAGGGGTGTAACTTTTCGTCTTGTTTATGGTTTCCTTTGCTGTGCAAAAGCTTTTAAGTTTCATTAGGTCCCATTGTTTGTGTTTCCATTTCTCTAGGAGATGGGTCAAAGAGGATATTGCTGTGATTTATGTCATAAAGTGTTCTTCCCTATGTTTTCCTCTAAGAGTTTGATAGTTTTCTGGCCTTACATTTATCTGTTTAATCCCATTTTGAGTTTATTTTTGTGTATGGTGTTACGGAGTGTTCTAATTTCATTCTTTTACATGTAGCTCTCCAGTTTTCCCAGCACCACTTATTGAAGACGCTGTATTTTCTCCATTGCACATTCTTGCCTCCTTTATCAAAGATAAGGTGACCATATGTGTGCGGGTTTATCTCTGGGCTTTCTATCCTGTTCAATTGATCTATATTTCTGCTTTTGTGCCAGTACCATACTGTCTTGATTACTGTAGCTTTGTAGTATAGTCTGTGGTCCGGGAGCTGATTCCTCCAGCTCCTTTTTTCTTTCTCAAGATTGCTTTGGCTATTCTGGGTCTTTTGTGTTTCCATACGAATTGTGAAATTTTTTGTTCTAGTTCTGTGAAAAATGCCATTGGTAATTTGATAGGGATTGCATTGAATCTGTAGATTGCTTTGGGTAGTAGAATCATTTTCACAATGTTGATTCTTCCAATCCAAGATTCTTCCAATCTCTCCATCTGTTTATATCATCTTTAATTTCTTTCATCAGTGTCTTATAGTTTTCTACATACAGGTCTTTTTTCTCCTTAAGTAGATTTATTCCTAGGTATTTTATTCTTTTCGTTGCACTGGTAAATGGGAGTGTTTCCTTAATTTCTCTTTCAGATTTTTCATCATTAGTGTATAGGAATGCAAGAGATTTCTGTGCATTAATTTTGTATCCTACGACTTTACCAAATTCATTGATTAGCTCTAGTAGTTTTCTGGAAACATCTTTAGGATTCTCTATGTATAGTATCATGTCATCTGCAAACAGTGACAGTTTTACTTCTTCTCTTCCAATTTGGCTTCCTTTTATTTCTTTTTCTTCTCTGATTGGGTGGCTTCAACTTCCAAAACTATGTTGAATAATAGTGGTGAGAGTGGACACCCTTGTCTTGTTCCTGATTTTAGAAGAAATGGTTCCAGTTTTTCACCATGAAGAATGATGTTGGCTGTGTGTTTGTCATATATGGCCTTTATTATGTTGAGGTAAGTTCCCTCTATGACTACTTTCTGGAGGGTTTTTATCATAAATGGTGTTGAATTTTGTCAAAAGCATTTTCTGCATTTATTGAGAGGATCAAATGGTTTTTATCCTTCAGTTTGTTAATATGTTGTATCACATTGATTGATTTGTGTATATTGAGAATCCTTGCATTCCTGGGATAAACCCCACTTGATCATGGTATATGATCCTTTTAATGTGCTGTTGGATGCTGTTTGCTAGTATTTTGTAGAGGACTTTTGCATCTATGTTCATCAGTGATATTGGTTTGTAGTTTTCTTTTTTTGTGACATCTTTGTCTGGTTTTGGTATCAGGGTGATGGTGGCCTCATAGAATGAGTTTGGAGTGTTCCTCCCTCTGCTATATTTTGGAAGAGTTTGAGAAGGTTAGGTGTTAGCTCTTCTCTAAAATGTTTGATAGAATTCGCCTGTGAAGCCATCTGGTCCTGGGCTTTTGTTTGTTGGAAGATTTTATTCTTTTTTTTTTTTTGGCGGTACACGGGCCTCCCACTGCTGCGGCCTCTCCCGTTGCGGAGCACAGGCTCCAGATGCGCAGGCTCTGCGTCCACGGCTCATGAGCCCAGCCACTCCACAACATGTGGGATCCTCCTGGACCGGTGCACGAACCCACGTCCCATGCATCGGCAGGCAGACCCTCAACCACTGCAACCACCAGGGAAGCCCTGTTGGAAGACTTTTAATCACAGTTTCAATTTCAGTGCTTGTGATTAGTTGTTCTATTTTCTATTTCTTCCTGGTTCAGTCTCGGAAGTTTGTGCTTTTCTAAGAATTTGTCCAATTTTTTCCAGGTTTGTCCATTTTATTGGCATAGAGTTGCTTGCAGTAGTCCCTCATGTTTCTTTGTATTTCTGCAGGATCAATTGTTGCTTCTCCTTTTTAATTTCTAATTCTTTGATTTGAGTCTTCTCTCTTTTTTTCTTGATGAGTCTGGCTAGTGGTTTATCAATTTTGTTTATCTTCTCAAAGAAACAGCTTTTAGTTTTATTGATCTTTGCTATCATTTCCTTTGTTTCTTTTTCGTTTATTTCTGATCTGATCTTTATGATTTCTTTCTTTTTGCTAACTTTGGGGGTTTTTTTGTTCTTTTTTCTCTAATTGCTTTAGATGTAAGGTTAGATTGTTTATTAGAGATTTTTATTGTTTCTTTAGATAGGATTGTATTCCTATAAACTTCCCTCTTAGAAACGCTTTTGCTGCATCCCATAGGTTTTGGGTCGTCGTGTCTTCATTGTCATTTGTTTCTAGGTATCTTTTGATTTCCTCTTTGATTTCTTCAGTGATCTCTTGGTTATTTAGTAGCGTATCATTTAGCCTCCATGTGTTTGTATTTTCACAGATTTTTTCCTGTAATTGATATCTAGTCTCAGCGTTGTAGTTGGGAAAGATACTGGATATGATTTCAATTTTCTTAAATTTACTGTGGCTTAAGTTGTGACCCAGGATATGATCTATCCTGGAGAATGTTCAATGAGCACTTGAGAAGAAAGTGTATTCTGTTGTTTTTGGATGGAATATCCTATAAATATCAATTAAGTCAATCTTTTTAATGTATCATTTAAAGCTTGTGTTTCCTTATTTATTTTCATTTTGGATGATCTGTCCATGGGTGAAAGTGAGGTGTTAAAGTCCCTTAGTATTATTGTGTTACTGTCGATTTCTCCTTTTATGGCTGTTAGCATTTGCCTTATGTATTGAGGTGCTCCTATGCTGGATGCATAAATATTTACAATTGTTATATCTTCTTCTTGGATTGATCCCTTGATCATTATGTAGCATCCTTCTTTGTCTCTTATAACAGTCTTTATTTTACAGTCTATTTCGTCTATATGAGAATTGCTACTCCAGCTTTCTTTTGATTTGCATTTACATGGAATATCTTTTTCCATCCCCTCACTTTCAGTCTCTATGTGTCCCTAGGTCTGAAGTGGTTCTCTTGTAGACAGTATATATACGGGTTTTGTTTTTGTATTCATTCAGCCAGTCTGTGTCTTTTGGTTAGAGCATTTAATCCATTTACATTTAAGGTAATTATCGATATATATGTTCCTATTACCATTTTCTTAATTGTTTTGTGTTTGTTTTTGTAGGTCTTTTCCTTCTCTTGTGTTTCCTGCCTAGAGAAGTTCCTTTAGCATTTGTTGTTAAGCTGGTTTGGTGGTGCCGAGTTCTCTTAACTTTTGCTTGTCTGTAAAGGTTTTAATTTTCCTTCAAATCAGAATGAGATCCTTGCTGGGTAGAGTAATCTTTTTGTAGGTTTTTCCCTTTCATCACTTTAAATATTCCTGCCACTCCCTTCTGGCTTGTAGAGTTTCTGCTGAAAGATCAGTTGTTAACTTTATGGGGATTCCCTTGTATATTATTTGTCGCTTTTCCCTTGCTGCTTTAATATTTTTTCTTTATGTTTAATTTTTGATAATTTGATTAATATGTGTCTTGGTGGTGTTTCTCCTTGGATTTATCCTATATGGGACTCTCTGCATTTCCTGGACATCGATCCACTATTTCCTTTCCCATGTTAGGGGAGTTTTTCAACTAAAATCTCTTCAAATATTTTCTCAGACCATTTCTTTTTCTCTTCGTCTTCTGGGACCCCTATGTTTCGAATGTTGGTGTGATTAATGTTGTCCCAGAGGTCCCTGAGACTGTCCTCAATTCTTTTCATTCTTTTTTCTTTATTCTGCTCCTGCAGTAGTTATTTCCACTAATTTTATCTTCCAGGTCACTTATCTGTTCTTCTGCCTCAGTTATTCTGTTTTTGATTCCTTCTAGAGAATTTTAAATTGCATTTATTATGTTGTTCATTATTGTTTGTTTGCTCTTTATTTCTTCTAGGTCTTTTTAAATACTTTCTTGTATTTTCTCCATTCTATTTCCAAGATTTGGGATCATCTTTACTATCATTACTTTGACTTCTTTTTCAGATAGACTGCCTGTTTCCTCTTCATTTGTTTGGTCTGGTGGGTTTTTACCTTCTTCTTTATCTGCTGCATTATTTCTCTGTCTTCCCATTTTGCTTACTTTCTGTGTTTGGGGTCTCCTTTTCACAGGGTGCAGTTTTGTAGTTTCCATTGTTTTTGGTGTCTGCCTCCAGTGGGTAAAGTTGGTTCAGGGGCTTGTGTAGGCTTCCTGGTGGAGGGGACTGGTGCCTGTGTTCTGGTGGGTGGGGCTGGATCTTGTCTTTCTGATGGGCAGGGCTGCATCAAGTGCTGTGTTTTGGGGTGTCTGTGAACTTAGTATGATTTTAGGCAGCCTCTCTGCTAATGGGTGGCATTGTGTTCCTGTCTTGCTAGTTGTTTGGCATGGGCCATCCAACACTGGAGCTTGCTGGCCGTTGGGTGGAGCTGGGTCTTAGCGTTGAGACGGAGATCTCTGGGAGAGCTCCCGCCGGTGTGATATTACATGGGGCCAGGAGGTCTCTGTGGTCCAATGTCTTGAACTCGGCTCTCCCACCTCAGAGGCTCAGGCCTGATACCAGGCCGGAGCATCAGGACCCTGTCAGCCACACGGCTTCTGAAATGTAGTCACGTTCTCCATTTAATTTGCAACTCCCTGTAGAAAAATGATTAGCCAACAATAAAGACTGCAGCCGGGCAGCGCTCTCTGTCTCTGTCTGTCTCTCTGACTCGCTTTCTCTCTCTCTGTATACGGTCTAGATGTCTCAGTAACCCCTTACTATCACAAGGCTGTGTCCTTAAGGCAGCTTCTGGCGTGGGGGAGGCAAGCAGAATGTCGACTCTCATTGATGGAGCCAAATTCTCCTAAGACCTTAAACTCTTTCCTAGATGTGAATCAGTTAACTTTCAAATCTTCTTTGGGCCAAGAGAAGTGACTGGCTGACTCCAGTGTAATCTAGTACCATCCAATTTATAGTTAAGAGTTGGTGGTTTTTATTGTGGTTTTTAACATAATCTGACTCCAAAACAAATTTTATCAACTGGGCTTTCCTCTTCACACATAAATACTCCAGTAAAACAAATTAAATGTAATGTACACAATGGGAAATAAAATCCTTGAATAGGTGTCAATGACATGGTTGTTCTCCAAAATGATTCTACCAACCTGCCCTCATAGCAATTTTCTTCTCTTTATCGGAGGTGAATCTGTGCTGAGGTTGCCTGTGCATCTTTCTTGCATGGAGTCCTCTTCTGAGTGTAGAGAAAAGGATGTCTGGTCCGTGTCAGTTGTACTGTCATGGTAACAACCATCGAAGGCCATGGCTTGAGCTGCATCAATACTGTACATTCCAGAAATCTGACAAAAAGACTTTTGTTATGGTTTTAGGAGTTGGAATTACAGTAAAAATCTAAACAATCAGATTTTAAAAATAGTTTCAATAAATACTAAGAATGTTTGCTTATTTTAAAGAATAGAATTCTGGTTTTGCTTCTGGTGTCTGAATAAATGGAAAATATCATCTTAGACATCCATTTTTAATAGGGATTTAGAGAGAGAGAGATTTGAGCATTATACAAGTAAATGTATCACAACTATAATTGTCAATGTTTTCTAATTTAGTCCAGGCCTGACAGACTGTTACACTCAATGTTTTTTTCCACAAAAGGGAACATTGTTTCAAGTTTTCCTCTTTGTTTCTGAGTAGTATGAATCGTTTGCCCTAAGTTTGTGTGTTGAAATTGAATATGATTTATCAGAAGAGCAATATAAGCAATTGGACTTGTTTTTCAATGTATTTTTCCTCTTTAGAGAAAACACACCAGTATGCCTAATCAGTGTGGGGTTTTTGTCCCAAAACAGAACAATATCATCTGGTGATCCATTTTTGCTTGAATTTGGGGTGGAGATAGGGAATGATTTTAGCTGCTCCTTTAAAATGCAAATTGACCAAGCCTTCCCACTTTTGCTGAAAAGTACCTTTAAATGATACTAACATAGCTCAATTAAACAACTTGAAATTGGTGTATTTTTTTGAAGGAGTGAGTTATCAGTGCTTTCCGGCTCCATTGCTTGACTGAATCTAAACCACTGTTTTTCTTTAAGGTTTTACTCTGCGGGAGATAGTGGTTCTCCCTGATACAGAGCTGTGTCTAGGAAGCAGCTGTTACTAATTGCTTTCTGAGAAAACAAAATTTCTTTTTTATCTCTAGGGAAACTAAAAAATGAACAAATATGGACAGGCTACTACTGGATGAAAGTATTCATAATTCAAATTGGAGGCTGCAGAGTAAATTCTGCCAAAATGTGTATTTGGTTCAATACTGACTCAAAAACCTAATATTTTACTGAATTCAAGAGACATAAGGACTATTTTGTGCAGTCAGTAAACTAACCAGGGACCCATACTCGAATTATGTTTTCCCTTTTTGTTTTAGTTGTAGAAACTTCTCATAGTAAAATGAAAATGGGTAAAATAAACATGAAACGACATTGAGACTGAATTACTAACCAATAGCCAATAATAACACTTATATCCAACTCTGGATCTGAGGATAGAATAACTATATACTGTCTCCTTGGTTTTCTTTCTCCATTATGATAATTTAGATCTATAAAATTGGTTAAACCTTGCAGTGCACAATTTACCAGTAGGCTGCTAATGTCCACAAGTTTGTAAGTTGGTTGTTCCAGTAGAAACAACTGGTCTTTAATTTTTCACTCCAGCTTACAAATAAGCACAAAGCCAAGGCATATTATATCTAAAGTACAGATGTGATGGTTTTAGGCTAAGCTCTAAGTCCTAGAATTAGGAAAACATTTGGATGAAGAATAAGAAAGAAAATAGCTTCCTTTTTCCTTTCTGGGCAATGGTCAATGCTAGGGACAAATTTTCCATGGACCTTACTGTTCTCCCATCTCTTGGTATCTGGGGGTGGTTGGGACAGGTTTGTGATGGTGGTGATCGTGGTGTTGGAAGGAAATGAGCTTTGCTTAACTTCATGATTTCATAGGGAGGAACTCCATAGCCTAACATTCCTGGTCTTTCTCATCATCACTCAATCACTCTACCCTAGGGGTTTGGAAAAAGGAACTGGCATGTGTGGTTTTAGTCCTTTTGGAGTCACTTTAGGATCTGCATTGGTGTCCAGGTTTGTTTTCTGAAATGAGGTAAAGGAGACTGTCCTCACAGGGAAATCCTGAATTGTCTAGCTTCGCCAGTGACCAAGAGAGTAAGTACACTGAATACAGCAATGAAATATTAGTAGGACCCCCTGCTCACAGATCTAAGGCAATTTCTCTAAACTGCTTTACCAATAACAAAGGTAACATTATCACATCCATCTGTCTGGCTCCTACATCTCTCTCTCTCTCTCAGACTGGTTTCCCAACTCACATACAGAGGGGAGAGGTATCATTGATTAGCCCTCAATCCTACAGACATATCTTTTTTCCCTGCATCTCACCAGAGCATCCCACCCCTTTAAAGATCTCTCATCTCAAACAGCCTGTTCCCACTATCCCTTTCAAAACTGCTACTCCTTCAGAGAATATGCTCTGGGCACTAATCACAATAAGAACATAACATTTGTGTAGCACTATATGGTATGCAAAAATGTTAAATGCATTTATTATATCATTTGATCTTCACAACAGCTCTGTGAAGTAATAGGGAAGAAATTCCACCACTTTGCAAATGCAGAATGAGGTTTAGGAGATAGCCTGGCACACGGAGCTAGGATATTAGGTTTGGCATCACCTCTGACTCCAAATCTGTGCTCTTTCATTTGTACCACAAACATATGAAGGGCAAGTAGGACATTTCTTTGAGATAATTGCACCTTTGAAGGAGAATGCATAGAATGGTGGTTTCCAGAGGTTGGGAGGAGGGGGAAATGGGGAGTTGTTTAATGGGTACAGAGTTTCAATTTTGCAAGGTGAACACTTTCTGGAGATTGGTTGTATGGCAATGTGTATACTCTTAATACTATGAAACTGTACACTTAAAAACAATTAAGGGCTTCCCTGGTGGCACAGTGGTTGAGAGTCCGCCTGCCGATGCAGGGGACACGGGTTTGTGCCCCGGTCAGGGAAGATCCCACATGCCGCGGAGCGGCTGGGCCCGTGAGCCATGGCCGCTGAGCCTGTGCTCCGCAACGGGAGAGGCCACAACAGTGAGAGGCCCGCGTACCGAAAAAAAAAAAAAAAGAAAGAAAACAAAAACAATTAAGATGGCAAGTTCTATGTTATGTATATTTTACTACAATTGAAAATAAAAAATAATTTTTAAAGTGAACAATGCTTATTAATTCAAAAGAATATCTTCTGGGGTACACAGAAGACTGTGAACAACCCGATCAAGTGAAAAGAACATGCAGGTAGTGTGAGCACATGTGCTTTGTGGTGGGGTGGGTGGAGGTGGGGAGTCAGAGGACTAGCTAGAGGTGGCCAAAATTACTACAGTGCCTCTGTCGTGGGTTCACCACTCCCCACATGAAAACAAAACAAAACAAAATAAAACAAGAACAAAATTCTTCTCCTCATCACACATTTCTCTCTTTCACTTCACAGCTTATCTAATCATGGCTCTTCACAGTGTGGCTATGGATTGGCAGCAGCCAGGGCTTAGAAATGCAGACCCTCAGCTCCCACCCCAGACCTACTGAACGAAAATCTTAACAAATCCCAGGTGATGCGTACATGCCGATTATTGCATACTCGTCTCAAAGCTCCTGATTTTCTCACGCCTGCATAGCGGTCACTGTGGGTATGCATGTGACAGAGACTCATACTTCCATGCTGTCAACAAAAGAAACTAAAGCATCTGCAATGAAGCAAAATCAGTTACAGCTTTGACTCAAAGCATATGAAATAAAAGACGGAAGTAGCATTACAGGAGATCTGAGCTGCGACTGCAGCTCTGTTGGCTGTGGATCTTTTGGCAAATCACCAGAGATAATCATCTCCGCAAGGCCTACATCATGGAGTTGATATGAGGGCTCAGTTCCAGAAGAGGATATACAAATGCTCTGGAAAGTATGAAATACCCTCACTAGAAATATAAAAAAATATTAAATAATGTTTTGGGTGTGTATAGTCATTGTAAGAATTTCTTAAACCGGTGTGAATATATCACATTAAAATTGCACATATATATATACACATATACACACACACATATATATAGCAAACAAATTGATTTGATCAGTTAGGTTTCTGAAGTAAAACATCATGTGTCAGTTCTCGTAATAACAGGAAGTTGGTGCCCCACCCCTTTGTGAAATGAAGCAGGGAGAGAGCAATCTATCCAGATTGATAATGTCCCAAGGAACAGGTGATAACATCTAGGCCCAGAAGGTACCTTATTCCCAGTACACTGTGAAGAGAAGAACCTTCCCTCGTGCTCTACCACTCTCCCGAGTGACTAGAAAAGAAAAATAAATCCTAGCTCTTGGTGGAGATCGATCATTGATTGGTTGAGAGCACAGCCTTTGGAGTCAGGGTGCTCCAGAAACAAATCCTGATTCCTCTTAAGCTGTGTGACCTTGGTCAAGTTACTCCCCCATCTGCTCCTATTTCACCTCCGTAAAATGAAGGTGATAAAGTACCAACCTCTTGGAGTTACTCTGAGAATTAAAAGACATAATATGTTGGATGGTTAGCACAATGCCAATATATAAGAAACACTCATTAAATGTTAGCTATTATTATTATCATCATCATCATCTACTTGAAAGGATGTGATTTGTACATCAACCCCTTCTTTTCAAGGGTTAGAGTCAGTGGAGGGGAGCACACTGAGAGAAATTCCTCACACAGAAAATCTCTCGGCAAAGGTGAATGAGGATGCTGAGGAAACCAACCAGCACAGAGCAGAAAGAATAAAGTTCAATATCAAATTGTCATCACCCCATAAACTTGCATCTTGCCAAGGCACATGGACTTCACACAAGGGTTGCAATGCTGTCAGGAGAGGGCATAGATGAGGGTAGTCTTCTTCACATTCCGGAAAGGATACAACAGTCAAAAGAAGGCAGTACCTTCCCTGTCTTCACTGTGGTGAGGTAGTTCACGGCTGCGTACTCAAGGACTGACAGGAAGACAAAGAGGGAGCTAACCCACAGGTACACGTCCACGGCCTTGACGTAGGACACCTGGGGCGTGGAGGCGCACACCCCAGAGAGGATCGTGGACATGGTCAGCACCATGGTGATTCCTGCCATTTGAGAACAGTGATGAGTTCGGTGACATAACCATTCAGCTCCAGGTGGTGGCGCTGGATGACACCAGGGGATACATTTCCAGACTGATACCTGGTGATCAAAGGCGTGTGTGTGTGGACGGAATCCCAGCATGTTAACCTAGTACACGGCTTGCGCCTAAGCAAGAAACTCTGCTTGGATTTCTCTTTCCATCTCATTTTCTCACCCTCACCCCCATTGTCTGTGACGTCTCCTTCCCTCCAGCTAAAGTCTCCACGGAGTCAGACTTGTCTTTAAGGATCCATTGCTTCCCACCCTCAGTCGGGCCTCTTCTAACCATCTCAGGAAGGTAATAATGTATTCAAGTTTTAAAAATTCTTCTGAGAAAGAAATTCTAAAACCATTTCCACTACCCTTCCCCATCATTTCACAACTTCTACTGTTCAGAAAGCATCTTCATGTCAATCTTTAATCTTTCATTTGTCAGGGAGTGATCTTTAGCAGCATTAAAGATTGCTTTCTCTGTATTTTTCTTTCATATAGAATACTTACAAGCCATCGTTATTGGTATCACTTTGCCCCTGGTTACTGAAACTACAATTCAGTTGAGATTCAGAACGGAAGTGTGTTAGTGGAGGCTGGGTTCAGTGTAAATATTTACTAAGCAACTGCTAAATGCCATTTACTTTTTGCGCCTCCCTTCCCTTTCCCTTGTTGTCCAGTACTCCTACCACTTTCCTTCTCTTCCCTTCCTCTCCCTGACCACTGCCTTCCCCTTCCCTTTCCTTTTCTTCTCTTCCTTTCCCTTCTTTAATCCCTGCCATGGGCGTCAGAGGTAACGAGATCAATGTTCTGGGGGACAATGGAGAAAGAAGTGACTCTGAGACTTCCTTAATAAAATGCCAGCCTTGGGGAGGGCTACTCTGTGTCTACACTAATTTCTCAGAGGCATACTGCAAGAGTACTGCCTGGAGAGAAAGTAAAGTATTGTAAATATTTGAAATGTACACTGGCTGGCATGGTTTTATTTATTAACTTCCCACCAGGGACGTGCAGATGGAATCCTTAATGATTTTTATAAGTTGTGAGGACATTTTAATGTTAACAGACAGAGTCCCGAACAGCAGGAGGAGCGCTGCGATTTACTCCTAAATGTACAGACACAGCACGTGGACAGCTTTCACCCGCACATTTCTACCTTTTCAACAAATTCTATAATTCTGCAAGGTTCTCATCTGAGGGAGGCCCATATCAAAGACAATGACAGTGCTACAGAGCTATTCAATTTCAAATTAAGTTTTTCCTTTGGATGACCCAAACCAATGCAATTTGGCAATTTGATAGTCACCATAGGAGGGCCTGGAATCTCACCTTCACACTGATTTGAACTCCAGAGTAAGAAACCTAAAAGCTTCTCTAGCACTTACCATGAAATGCAGGCCACTGACCCACTGAGTCTCAGGTTTCCCCAACAGTGGTAGTATCAATAATCTGCGTCTCGGTGGAGGCTGCTTGCATTCCTTGCTACATAAACATGGAGATGTGAACTTTTTATTAATGGATCAGGTGTATGTATAGCTGAAGCTGAGATTAATAAATAAAACTTGCTTGCCTTTATTGAATGTTTACCCGCCACAAACCTAGGTAAATATTAACCACATGTTGCAGAGGAGAGCGTCTAATGAGTCTGAGTCTGGTCAGGAGCAGGACTGAAACCTTTCTCTCTGAGTGTAGAACCATGCTCTTTTCATGCAAACCTGTGGCCTCTCATTCTGAACCTGTAGAGGAAATTTCCTTTTGTTTTGTTTTGGTTTGTTTTTGCGGTACGCGGGCCTCTCTCTGTTGCGGCCTCTCCCGTTGTGGAGCACAGGCTCCAGACACACAGGCTCAGCGGCCATGGCTCACGGGCCCAGCCGCTCCGCGGCATGCGGGGTCGTCCCGGACCAGGGCACGAACCCACGTCCCCTGCATCGGCAGGTGGACCCTCAACCACTGCGCCACCAGGGAAGCCCTCCTTTTGTTTTTAAGATTATAAACCAATTTCTATATATGGAGTATCTCTGAGACAAGATGCTGTAAAATTGAGTGTAGAATTATGTCAGGAAGCATGAAGGTACTTTGTGCTTTACAAGAGGCCAAAAGTCTTACTCCTGTCAGGATTTCCCTGGTAAAACCGTGAAAACTGTGAAAATCCTAAATGAACATTCCTATTTAGGAATGTTTACCTCATTTGTTCAAAAATGTTGAAATGTTTTCTCTTACTGGTTTTCTAAGACATGGAAGATAGAACTTGAATTTTTTTCAGTGAACAGTAACATGAAGCTTAATGGACAAAATAAGGGTTTAGAAAAACACACAGATACATGCTCTTGTCATGTATTTTAAATTGATGACTGTTGGGTCAATAAAAGGGAATTGCATTATCTCTATTTGCCAGACAGCAATAAACTAGCAGTCATTTTCTTTAGAAAGGTGCTTAGTCCAACTAATTTTTGGTAGCTTTATTTATTTTTAAACCAGCATTCTAGACTTTCCTCTTTAAAAGGAGCAAACAGAGAGAGGGAGAGACAGGGAGACTGGGGAGAAGGGAATGCTGAGTACAGGGAGTAAGGGGTGAGAAAACTGATATATAAATTCCTAAAGCAATAGGACTTGGAGTGAGGAGTATTACAGCTACATTAACCACACTTTGTCTTGAGCCACCCCTCAGAAATACATTAACCTTGACAAACTGTATTCATTCCAAGCCCATTAAAGTTAACATCCCAATAAAGGAGTTTTGAATTATAGGAAGTGACCATTTAGTCAAAGAAAGGTCCTGTGTTGGGATTAGAGAATTATTTTCCCACCTACTGAAATTGCTATGCATCGTTAGGAAAGTGTTATGAGGCAATAGTTAGTCTGGCTTCTGGGACTCAACTTCCCTGAGCCTCGCAGTTTCACTCACCATATTAATTCTTAAGGACACATATGAGATCCAAAGAGTCCTGCAGTTAGGGGAGAATTATTCATCTATCTTTGTGTTTCATTGGCTATTTTTTGCCATATATGATGGAGAGGTTCATTGACCTGTGTGAAAGCAGTAGGGCCTGCAGATGTCACTTAGAACTACTGAGTCAGTTCACCCCTTCAGTGGCTGTGTGGTAGGGAGCTCTTTTGAAGGAATAGGTGTCTAATTCATCTTTAAATGAGCAAAAACATTTTCCCTGTAGGCCTAGGCAGAAGAAAAATATTAAGCGATGTGAGG
Organism: Phocoena sinus; assembly: GCF_008692025.1. Classification (NCBI taxonomy): domain Eukaryota; kingdom Metazoa; phylum Chordata; class Mammalia; order Artiodactyla; family Phocoenidae; genus Phocoena; species Phocoena sinus. Next base: position 99,057,111 of record NC_045766.1, on the reverse strand, counting down.
GAGAGAAACATAGGCTGGATATCCAAATACCACTCTATGGCCAGAAAGTAACAACCATTATTCCACAAAGGTGGTGCCAGAGTCCGTGGCACAGAAGTTCTGGTTACTTCTATAATGGTAAAATGAATAGCTCCTAAGTATTTACTTTTCCAGGTATACGGGATATCCTCTGTTAGACATTTTGCTTTATGAATGACTACATGCCTGAAAGTTTTAGTTGCCTTTCTCTGCCATGTTTATTTCCTGATAAATGACCCCATTACTTCATACATTGTACATGAATGGCATACCCCAGCAGAGGGGTCAAAACAGGAACGATGGATACAAGGAAAGAAGGAGGGAGATAGAAAGGAGAGGAGAACCCTCCATGAGGGTTAAAACATCCTTGAACAGCTTGTAATAGTCTCACACCAGATTGAATAGAAACATAGAATGGTATTTTAACCCATTACACATTCCAAGTTATGATAGCTATTGTCTCTTATGAGAAGTGCCTAATCACAATTGATACTTTTGTGCTGTTCAGCTTCCATTGTTCTTTATCTGAAACGTGACAAATGTGGAAGGGTCTTAACCAGCAAATGATTCATCCTCAATCAGCAAATGAACCCAAATGTGGAAGAGTCTTAATGAATCATCATTGTTTTCAGTTAGTAGCTAAAATACAGTTATTAAAAACATGGTGGGCTAAATACTGGTAGTTTAACAACTATGTATTGAGCACAAAATATGTGCAGGACACTGTGCCAGTCACGTAGGGACAGAAAAGAGGATAATAATGATCCTTTTCCTTAAGAAACTCATATTCTAATAGAGGAGACAAGATGAGCTACCAACCCATCCCATAGCCGAACATGAAATAGAGGAAGTAGGGGTCTCAGGAGAGATACAAAGTGCTATGTGGTCCCAAGATGGGAGAGACCATATCTGCCTGGAACCATCAGTAAAGGTTTCTGGCTGTATAGAAATGGCTGAATTTGACAGAGAAAGACAGGTAGGGAGGGCATTCTAGGCAGAGTGAGAGCCAGAACAAATATATAGAGGTGAGATACGCAGATAGGCATGAGGGCCTGTTTGAGAACATTGAACATTCAAATTGGTTGAAGCTTATTAGGGCTAGTATGTTGAGGCAGGAGTATGATTGAAAATTTAGCAAATAAAAATACAGAACACTCAGTTATATTTCAATTTCAGACGAACAATGAGCAGTGTTTTAGTATCAGTATGTCCCATACAATATTTGGGATATACTTAAATGAAAACATTATTTGGTGCTTATCCAAAATATAGATTTAACCAAGTGTCTTGTATTTTATCTGGCAACCCTCAAGCGACACCTTGGATTCCAAGTTGAGTGTATTTACTCCAATGGCATTTGAGATGAGAGTATTGTGATCACATTTGCGTTTTAGAGATATCACTCTGGTCATAGGGGCAAGAAGAGAAGGAGGTGAAATAAGCTATTACAAGGCCTCTGCAAGCCCAAACTACACCTTTGTACAAATTAGTAAGAGGTGCCCCTTCCTCTGGAGGATGTCACCCCAAACCATGTCCCATGGAACTCGGGCTGGATTTCTGCTCCCTACTCCTCACTGGGTGCACTGAAAAATTAGGAGTTTTGGATTAACAGATACACGCTACTATATATAAAATAGATAAACAGCAAGGACTTACTATATAGAACAGGTTACTATACATAATACCTTGCAATAACCTGTAACGGGAAGGAATCTGAATCACTTTGCTGTACACCTGAAACTAACACATCATTGTAAATCAACTATACGTCAATAAAAAAAAAATTTTAAAACAGAGGGCAAAGTATCTTTGAAAGAACTTGAAGGTGGTAGGAAGGAAAAGCCTGAGAGGATAGCAGTGTTCTAGGAATACTACAGTTCTATTAAAAAGGAGAGGGACACTTCTTATTTGTATATTATTTTACATAAATCTGCATAGCAATTTCCTAACCCTGAGGAATCAGATGTAGACACAAGAAGCACAGAATTTCAGGGGCGACTTAAATGGATTTCAGTGTTCTCCATTCACCCCACCCTGCCCTGGAACGAGCGTTTACTGCTGTCATTTTCAAAGTATAAGAGTTGAGCAGTCAGCTTCAGGGATCCCATTGAAAATCATATCCATAAACCTTTAGAGACTGAATGCCCTTCTCATTCTGTCTCGAGGGCTGGAAATAGGCCTTTAGTCTCCTCTTTTGGGTCTACACTGCCCTACTGCCCTACTGAGGTCAGGGCCAGGCTGCTCTGATGTGAAGGAACAGCCACAATAATTTAATTACTCATTCAGATAGTATGTTTCCTCTTGAAGACATTCAAGCCTCAAATGCTTGTAGATTGAAGCTTTTAATAGGGGAAAGAGGTGAACAAATTACTAATATTAATGACGATTTATGTCTTTCAAATGATCTTTTGAAGCATGCATATAATTTGTGAACATTAACTTAGAAATCACCCTTTCTGGAATGAATTGCGTGATAGTTACAATGATTATGAACCACTTATGACAATCTTCTCTCTAGTTAGAGCATTACAGGTGAAAGAACAAAATCAACCAAAATGATAGAGTTCTGCCCCAAACCAGCTAAGAAGGCAGGTGGGATTGACTCTTGGGTTCCCACTAAGTAACATGTTATCTAAGTGCTTAGCTTGGCAACTCTACTTTGTAAGGACTCAATAACTGCTAAGTGGGTCATTCCCATAAATCTGTATGTGTGACCGTGGCAATATAACATATGTAGATAGAGGAGATAATATACCTGTTAATAAGGCTGGAAATGTTTCTCCATCTGAAATCTCTTGCCCACTAACGTGTCACCATACCTAAAATTCCACTGCAGCTGATTCTGATTTTAGCGTTTAGATTACGCCCTAATTTCTAACTAGTGCTCATGTTTCCAAATTCAAACATCCCCCTCTCCAAGAGGTAATTTATTAAGGTACCAGTATAGTGTGAATTGGTTTGAACTGAAATCTTCTGTGATGTACGGGTTTGTTTGAAATGAACTTGGGCAAGGGATAGGGAGGTTTTCCTGGAAGGGAGAAGAGAGACATTTATAAAGTGAGGCTGTTTATGCTTCATAATTTCACCCTCTCTCCTTACTATCATCCAGCTTTGGTCAGTTGGTGCAGCCTTCATACCTAATGTCTGGATTCCCGAGGAAAGAGTCCAACTACAATTTGCCCTTGAGGCTGTCAAGCCAAGTACTGTAACCTGAGCCCACATCAGTAACTATCCCTACTAAACCATCAGTCTCTTTCCCTCTCCACTTATCACCCTTTTTATTTACCTTCCTCGACATTTCTCCCATATTAACATTTCACAAAGGTGTGGAAAGACTTACCCAAGGAAACTCTTGCAGGAACAGCTCTCTGGTAAACCCAAAATGAAACCCAGGAAAGCATTACCATCAACACAGTTGGGAAATAGGTTGGCAGCACGAAGAAGAAAATATGCCTCCTTAGCACAAAGTTGATGAAAAGCCTGTGGTACCAACCTATGAGAAAAAGCCAAAGTTTTCATCAGAACAGGCTTCTTCGTGGAAACCCCACACTTAGTGAAACAACCTGCTTCTTTAGACTCCAAGCTCTTAGGGAACACGGAACTTAACACACTCACCCTTGTTTACCCAGCATTGGCATAGGACCTGGGCCTGGCACTCCATCGAATGTTTGTTGAACTAACTGAACTGCAGTCTGTTTAATTATCTGACTCAAAGATCCTCCTTTAAATTTCATACCTGCTGTTCAGGGATGAATGGTAATTACATTTTATGGGATGGCCTTTAAAGACCTTTCTCCAAAATATACTGTGTTTGCAGTGTTTCTGCAGGTGAGAAAGTCTTCAGTACATGGCTAATGACTGATGCAATAGCCAATACACTATTTATTAGCTCTGAGAAATGAAATGAAATATATTATTTCATTTGTGAAGGATGTGAAGGAAAAGATTCACAGTAGCTACTAGGTCACTGGATTCCAAGTTAGGATCCAGACAGCTAGGGATTCAAAGAAGAGCTAGGGGGAGGGAGTATCCGTAAACTATTTTTTATTATTTCAAAGTTTCACGGGTACCATTAATTTATCTATGATAAGTCTGCCAAAAAGTAGCCAAATGATGTTCTTTTGCTTGTTGTTGGAATTATATAAACTCACGTTGGTAATATTGATTAATTTGTGCTGATCAAAAGTACAAATTGTAGTCACATCCACACACATTTTGTTCAGGTTTCCCTTTTCACATTGGCTGCAAGGAAGTTTAAAGCCATATTTTTGGACCATCTATAGGACTTCTCTGAGTGTCGTTCTCTAATAACCACATATATTCTATAACATAACTTACCCTTGTTTTACATTTTTCTTTCTCACACATTTCTAATTCATATCATGCTTTATTTCACAATAGTTGTGATGTCAATCTTATTAAACCTTTTCTAAAATAAGGCAGTAAATAATGAAATGATAAAAATGAAAGTATATCTTTTATAAATTAGTGGTAAGATTAATTTTTCTATGATAAATGCAGTTTACTTTGAGGCAAAATCATTCAAATCACAGAGACTATAGGTCAAAATAATAAATAAAACTAAATCATAGATGTTGCAAAGTTGGAGAACTCTTCTACTTCCTCAGTAGTAATTTCTTAGGTAACTCAAGATGGCAAACCTATTTAGACAGATTAGGTAAATATTTAGGCACTTAGTCTAAGATATACTCCTAGTCAATCCACACCGAATTGGCAGACTGCTTGCCTAATATTCTACTTTTTTTTTTTTTTTTTTTCCGGTACGCGGGCCTCTCACTGTTGGGGCCTCTCCCGTTGAGGAGCACAGGCTCCGGACGCGCAGGCTCAGCGGCCATGGCTCATGGGTCCAGCCGCTCCGTGGCACGTGGGATCTTCGCGGACCGGGGCACAGAACCCGTGTCCCCTGAATCGGCAGGCAGACTCTCAACCACTGCACCACCAGGGAAGCCCAATATTCTACTCTTAATTAACTGCTGGTTACCCTTCTCTTTCCTACTTGTTCTGAGTTTCTCTCACCACCAGTTGATATGTTTCAGGAACACCAAACAATTTTGTTACCAAGGCTAATAAAAGATACACTACATAGTGCATTCTAAAGTCAAAATATACATTTTTTAAGCTACTCATTGTCTTGTATTACCCATGTCACAGCCCACTTCATTATGGTTTGCAATTGAGAATTTTGATTATAGTTGTAGAGTGGAATAATAGCATCTCTGACGTTATAGCTTCATATGATTATTATGAGATTAAAAGAGATAAGGAAAAGCTGTGAAAGTACTTCATAAAGAAAGACATTAATGCATACGGTTTTAAGTCTTGAAATATATTTAGGTAACGAGGTCCTTTCTTTACTCATAATTTTCTGAATTTTTTTTTTTTTTTTGCAACCCAGCAGGAGAAATGTTGCTCTGTCTTGCTGTTCTTCTGGGAAGGGGAGACTAGGGATGGTTTTGTTGTTGAACCTGTAGCCAGGAAGAGCTCCCTTTACCAACCAGGAAAGGTAGTGCTGCTTTGAAAAGTTGTGGAGCCCTCATTTTGGGTACTGCAATAAATAGAGTGAGTCCATTTTTCATATTTGACTTCTGATAACTTTCTAGCCCCACTTCCCCTTCTGTTCCACACCTGGGCAAGCTAGGAGGAAAGCCAGATGTTCCCTCTTTGGCACTGGTGGGAAGATCAAACCATGCAAACACTGCACCATTTAAGGGAATCCTCACCCTAGCCCCACTTTCTAACCACCATAGAACCCCAAGTCAGGCACCCTTTTCTGTTCTCTCAGACATTTTCAGACCTTCTCAGGAGCCTGCCCTGCTCTCCAGAAAACCTCATTATGTGAGTAATAAATCTCTTTATACCCTTTTGGCATGTGTGTGGCATCACAGTGACGTACTTGATTGATTGATTGATTGATTGATTCAGCTGCTATTTATTGAGCACCTATCATGCGCCAGGCACATTCGAGGTGAACAAGAGAATGGGGAAGAGATGGTGAACACGGCAGACAGATCCCTGCACTCTTTCTAGTCAGGCACTCAGACAATAAGGCAGTCAAATAGAGATGTATTTCAGGACATGGTTAGTGATGTGAAGACAAGTACACATTGGGAATGGTGAGGAGGGAAGTCTATTCTAGATAGGATGGCTAGGAAAGCATTTTTTTTTTTTTTGCGGTACGCGGGCCTCTCACTGTTGTGGCCTCTTCCGTTGTGGAGCACAGGCTCCGGACGCGCAGGCCCAGCGGCCATGGCTCACGGGCCCAGCCGCTCCGCGGCACGTGGGATCTTCCCGGACCGGGACACGAACCCGTGTCCCCTGCATCGGCAGGCGGACTCTCAACCACTGCGCCACCAGGGAAGCCCTAGGAAAGCATTCTTTGAGGAGATGATATTTGAACAAAGCTCTGAGCAAAATGAGGAAGCTGGTCATCAAAAAATCAGGGGAAAACATTCCAGGCAGAGAGAGAAAAGGCCAAAGCAGAAACCCTGCAGATGGAATAAGATGGGTGTGTTTGAAGACACACAAGAAGTAGGGAGAGGGGGCAGGGGTAGTTGTTAAGGTCAGAGCCTTAGGCAGAGAAAGATCATGTAGGGCCTTGCAGGCCATGGTGAGAAGCTTAAAGTCTGCTGTAAGTTTGGTGGAAAAACACCAGAGGGCTTTGAACAGAGAAGAATTGTGCTGTTTATGTTTTCAAAAGAACACTCTGTCTGCTGTATTAAGAGTAGACTGCAGGGGCGGAGAGGAAGCAAGGCATCTAGTTAGAGGTGGTTATATGACGAAGACAGAAATCTGCATAGACGGTCCCTGACTTAAGACGATTTGACTTACAATTTTTTGACTTTATGATGGTATGAAAGCCATACACATTCAGTAGAAACTGTACTTCCAATTTTGAATTTTGATCTTTTTCCCGGGCTGGCCATATGCTCTTGTGTGATGCTGGGCAGCCGCAGCGAACCAGCCACCAGTCAGCCCCAGATCACGAGGGCAAGCAACCGATACACTTACAACGATTCTGCACCCAGACAACCATCCTGTTTTTCACTTTCAATACAGTATTCAATTAAATTACAGAAGATATTCAACACTTTATTATAAAATAGGATTTGAGTTAGATGAATAAGTTTCTGAGCACATTAAAGGTAAGCTAGGCTACTTATGATATTTGGGAGGTTAGGTATATTAAATGCACTTCAACTTATGATGGATTTATTGGGAGGTAACCCCATCGTAAGTTGAGGAACACCTGTATTGGAAAGGTAGAGGTGGCTGCCTATAAAAGAATGATGATGTTATTGGCCAAATGGGATGCTTGTTTGGACTTGGGTCTTTCCACTCATACTTTGCCGACAGTAGATGCTCAATAAATGCTGATGAATGGTCCACATAAAATACGGTACCTGTGCTGCTATAGAAAACAAATCCACTGGATGCACCGAATTCCTCGATGAAGAACTGAGAAAGCGAAATATGCTGGTCAGTATTCAGGGACTTGTTTCCATGTTTCCAGTACAGCATTAGATCTTCCTCATTGTAGGCATCTAAGACAAGAAAATAACATTCTTTTTATTGGAGTAAGCTCTTGTAAGTTCCATGAGGTCTATGACCATGTTTTATGCAGTTCTGTATCCCTGGGGTCTGGTCCAATGTCATGGCTCTGAAATATACGTTTGCCAATAGACTGATAATATCCACATCTTCAAAAAGAAAAAAAAAAAACCTCCAAAAATTAGACCCCGATTACTGGCATAGTGTGGCAGCGTTTTCTGTGCCCACGTGACACATTAAAACTCTCCTAATAGCTGTTTCCATGTCTGTGTGTACTGTGATGTCACAGCACTGCCTTTCACTCAGAGGTCGGATGCCAAGTCTTTAGGGCCCTTTAGTTTTGTAGCTCTATTGGATGAAATTCCAGAGTGAGCTGGGCTTGTACAGAATTTTCTTCTATAATCAAATACTATTATAGACAGTTTCTAATGGATTTGGGGAGGAGCATCTATGTAGGAGACATCCATTGAGATTCCCAGCATTTACCCACATTATGGAAAACTGCAGTCAGCTTTTAAGATATCATGTCAAAAAGAGCTGGTGGGTCAAATTGACAGGGAGCTGGCTCAGATGCCCTCTGACAGGGCTTTGATTAGGAGGTTTAAGTCTAGAGCTGGGTTTTTCCAGGGAAACAAAGCATACTTAATGGAAGACTGGGATTTATACAGGAACATAAATGGCAGAGCTTTCTAAATCTGCCAGTCTCTGTTAATAGCATTAGCAAGAATACAACTTTTTAGGGAGCTATTCCTTTAAAATCATTGTGGAAACTGCAGAATATGTAGTTATCAAAGCATTTTTTTCCTTGAATCTTCTATCTTCTCATTTGAGAGAAAATTTGCCATCATGATTCTTACTAAAAGACCAACCAACCAACCGACCAACAAGCTGTTTTGGACAAATATATTTATCAAGATGTTTACATGCTTGTTAAGAGTACGCTTATTTATATGCAAGTATGTGATGGTGTGTTCAGACCACACATACTCCATAGGGAAGTAAGACTTACAGCTTTCCAGTTCAAGGGAACAGTTTTGAGTGTCAAGTGGAAACCTGCTGAAATCCATAAAGCACATTTCTGTAACAGTTATCCTATAGCAAGAATGAGAAAAAGAAAACTGCAGATCATTTAACCACATGGTCAAATAAGCAATGCAGCATTGAAGCTCTCTGACACTTCTGAGTGCCTTTCAAGACTAATGCAAAACAGGTGTTACCATCTTCTTTCCAAGTAACCCATAAGGAAGCAAACCCAGGAAGGTAGGTGATTTGCTTAAGACACAGTTAATGAGTGAATTCCTGCCCTAATAATTGCTTCTGATCTCACCATTTCCTGCACAGCTTCCTCTATATTTTCTGGGTGTTTGCAGAAAAACACACTTCAAAGTGAGAAGGCTTTTAAATAGATTTAAATATTTTCTGCTTTCTGGAAGATGCAAACTTAAATAGTTTCCAGTAATAAAGAGCTGGAATGGTGGTAATAAAAACCTATGAGTAAAGGTTTCTTTCACAAAGCAAGTTTACCTGAGGAAATTATCTTTCCAGGAGTGAGGGGAAAGCCTGGAGCATTTTCAGTTATAGATCTACGTGCTATTATGCATGTAATTCAGGTGCTATTAAGTTGAAAGGCTTGCATACTGATGAGGACTGTTTTTTCAAATTTTATGTCCTTTTAGCTTTTCCTGGCTTCAGGCAGAGGCTGTTGAACTTTGGTACCCGCAATAGCAGATCAGAGGTTCCTTAAAAGGCCCCTGAACAAGTCTGCAAAAAACAAAGGCAACAGCTGGTCCAACCCATGGTGTATCTGAGTTAATCAGAGGAGTAGAACCATTTTATCTGCCGGGGGTTGAATTCTACTGTCAATAGTCATGCAGCAAAATGCCAAGCCAGGGAGATGTCTGGATAACTTTGTGTCACAAAACATATTCATTCTGGCATCTTCCTTGTACTTTAAAGCTGGAAAGGACTTCTGAAATCTTTGAGTCTACTTCCTTCAGAGTACATATGAATAAATTAACAACCAAGGAGATTAGGCAGGCACTATTAAAGAGAAAACTATGCATAATACTTGTTAAAGAATGGTAAGGCAGACTCTGTTTAGGAGGGCTACTATAATTTTTTTTTAATGGGTAACAAAGATTGGGCTCAACTCCAAATATAATGAGTGGGAATTTATAGTGAAGGAAGAGGGAGTGGGGTGGAGGTGCGGAGGTCAGTGGATGAACAATTACCAAGAGGAAACATCAGGGCTTGGGGGATTCTGGCTAAATGGACCTAACAGGATTCTTGCTGAAGGGGGGCCAGGGTGATCAGATATCAGCTGGGGGTTAGGGGGTGGATGAGGAACCTCATCAGATATGGAGGGTGATCAGATATTGAGAATGGGGGAGCAGGGCCTAGGTGAGAAGAGAGTTCAGAGGAGACTGAGTAGAATTTGGTCAAAGAGAGAATCTTTGTCAGTAGACGGTGTCAGAACCAAGCCTGAAACCAGGTAACTGGCTGGGCTTCAGCTGGCTCTGCTGTCAGCTGAAATAGCTGTGCAGACAACAGTTTTGAGTCCTTCTGTGTTGGGGGATCTCTAAGACCAAGCTCAGGTTCAATGTTTCACTAGAAGGATTCACAGAACTCATCAAAGCTGTTATACTAACAGTTAATGGTTCATTGCAATGAAAGGATACCAGTTAAAATCAGCAATGAAATAAGATGCATAGGGTGGGTTCCAGGAGAGACCAGGAGCAAGTTTCCAGCTGTCCCGTTCTAGTGGAGGTATATGGACAGCGCTTACTTCTCCTAGCAATGATGTGTGACAACATGCATGGACAATTGCCAACCAGGGAAGCTACATAAGCTCTGGAGTCCAAAGTATATATTAACTGAAGGTTGGTCACATAGTTATGGCTGACCTTAGTCTTTAGCTCCTCCAGAGATCAAGTTGATACCGTGTGGCTCAAGGCCTCCGGGTAAACAAAGACATACTTATCAGGCAGGATATTCCAAGGGCTTGTAGGTTATTTCCCAGGAACCAGGCAAGAGCTAAATCTTTCTTTGGAATGTGCAGGGTAAGGATAATCCACTGAGTTAATTCTCCAGTGGATATCGCCTCATCAAAATAATTACTTTAAATCAGTTGATTCCTTGGCCAGATGCTGCCAATCGGCTTCTGATTCCTAGGAATGCTTGATTCCAGTACTTATTAGAGTCCTATGTTACTTCTGATTTAAAAGTCCTATGGAAAGTAGTATTTTCCTTTAATTTCATTTTTTTTTAAAAAAAAAGCATATGAAACATCTGGTAATAGCACCTTTGTACTAAAGTGAGCAAGGTGTTTTTTTTTTTTTTTTGAGCAAGGTGTTTTTAATGAACAAAAAGAATCTGTATTGGTTTCCTATTTCCATTGTAACAAATTACCATAAACTTGGTGGCTTAAAACAACAGAAATGTATTCTCTCACAGTTCTGGAGGCCAGAAGTCTGAAGTTAGTATCACTGGACTGAAATCAAGGTGTTAGAAAGGGGACACTCTTGCACTGCTGGTGGGAATGTGAATTGGTTCAGCCACTGTGGAGAACAGTATGGAGGTTCCTTAAAAAACTACAAATAGAATTACCATATGACCCAGCAATCCCACTACTTGGCATATACCCTGAGAAAACCAAAATTCAAAAAGAGTCATGTACCAAAATGTTCATTGCAGCTCTATTTACAATAGCCAGGACATGGAAACAACCTAAGCGCCCATCATCGGATGAATGGATAAAGAAGATGTGGCACATATGCACAATGGAATATTACTCAGCCTTAAAAAGAAATGAAATTGAGCTATTTGTAATGAGATGGATAGACCTAGAGTCTGTCATACAGAGTGAAGTAAGTCAGAAAGAAAAAGACAAATACCGTATGCTAACACATATATATGGAATTTAAGGGAAAAAAATGTCATGAAGAACCTAGGGGTAAGATAGGAATAAAGACGCAGACCTACTGGAGAACAGACTTGAGGATATGGGGAGGGGGAAGGGTGAGTTTTGACAGGGCGAGAGAGAGTCATGGACATATACACACTAACAAACGTAGTAAGGTAGATAGCTGGGGGGAAGCAGCCGCAAGGCACAGGGATATTAGCTCGGTGCTTTGTGACAGCCTGGAAGTGTGGGATGGGGAGAGTGGGAGGGAGGGAGACGCAAGAGGGAAGACACATGGGAGCATATGTATATGTATAGCTGATTCCCTTTGTTATAAAGCAGAAACTAACACACCATTGTAAAGCAATTATACCCCAATAAAGATGTTTTAAAAAAAAAAGAAAGGCCCTGCGCCCTCCAGAGGCTCTAGGGGGCACATTCATTCCTTGCTTCTCACAGCTCCTGGTAGCTGCCAGCATTCTGGGGCTGGTGGCTGCATCACTCCAATCTCTGTCTTCATGGTCACACTGCTTTCTTCTCTTCCATGTATGTCAAATCCTTCCTCTGCCTTTCTCTTACAAGGATACGGATGATTGCATTTAGGATCCATCCAGATAATCCAGAATAATTCCCCTATCTCAACACCCTTTATTTAATCACATCTGCATAGATCCTTTTTTTTTTTTCCATATAAAATAACCTTCACAGGTTCCGGGGATTAGGGCATGGATAACTTTTGGGAAGCTAATTTTTTTGTTTTTTTTCAGTTTACTACTGAATCCTTCTGGGATTTCTAAGACATTAAAAAAAATGAATTGCTTGGATTTACCAAACATTTTTAGGATTACCTATGGTAAGCCACTCAGTAAGCACAGGACTCAGGCTTAAAAACATATGGTATATTAAAGATGGAGGGATATTATAGCATAGTGTCAGAACAAATGTTTTAAATTAAAATTTTTTTTTCATTTTCAAAATTTTTTAAATGAAGAAACTAGGGGTAACTTGGATGATGACTATATATTCCTGTGAAAAATGCAGGAGATAGTTAACAAAATTATTTAGTTGATCCAGGATTCCAAGACTGCTTGTTGGGGTGCAGGGTGGGGTGGAGTTGGTGAGGAGGAAAAGTAGTTTTGTATACTTAAAAAATTGTGGGCCAGATTCTTAAGGATTTCCATAATTCAGCTCCACTCTGTCCAACCTTATTTCCTATCATTCTCCAATACATGCTCAGAGTGGGTACAGTTAGACTAGGAAACCATTCTTTAAAACCTGGAAGTTAGAACCAGGAAAAATCACATCTTCTGCTTGTGTCCCAAGCTCCAGCATTACTAAATACAGCAATATTGGGAGTTTAGCCTGAAGTGAGGCCCATCAGCTTTGGTGTAGATGGTGTGGTATAAGGAAGCCAAAGGCAGTCGACAGCCCTCCTTACCTGACGCTGAAGAGGACATTTCCATCAGGGTGTACACACAGCATAATGTTCTCCACAGTTGTATCATGGATGAAGGATCTCTTCGAATGGACAAAAAAGATATCAGGCACCCAAATCTTTTTGATTAATCTGTGATCAAAAGTCATGCTTTTGTTGGTTTTGCTGGGAAAGGCAAGTCTTTCATCTTTCCAGTAATGCCTGAGATAAAAAGTCATTGTAAAGTCCTAGGTAGAGAGAAACAGAGACAAGTCAAGGTCAGTAGGAATATAGTTCAGGATGACCAATCAATACTATTAGTCTCGATTGGTTTCCATGGGTGTTAGTGACCTGTCCGTGAATATCTTATATTTTCAAGTAGATTTAGAATGAAGCTACTGAGCTTCAGTCACAGAGCCTCTCCCTCACCTGGACTCTGGTGAATGTTGAGAGTTTCTGAAAACCATCAAGTATTCAAGTTGGTGAAGGGAAACAGGTTATAACCAGGAAGCATTTCTACCTAAGCACTCTGGTAAATCACCTAAAGAGATCTCAGAAGAAAGGAACCTGAAACTCCATGGTCTGGTATTTTATTTTGATTTTTTTCTCATTATAAATAAATATTCACTTTTGTGATTGATTTTGTATCCATACATTTATATTGTTTTTGTTTTAAAGAAGCCCTCCCCAAGTTGAAAAAACTACAGTCCCACAAAAACCTGGACACAGCCTTTATTGGAGCTGTTAGTGGAAAGCATGTTTTCAGAGGTTCTGAAAAAGCGACAATGATCTCCCTCTTCTTGAGAGACAGAAAGAAGGCCAGGAAATGGTGGTGCTGGAATTTTAGTGTGCAAAAGAATCACCTGTGAATTCGTTAAAATGGCACATTCCCCAGAAGCTAGTTCCCAGAGATTCTGATCCAGTATGGCTCAGGTATTTGAATTGTTAATGTGTATTCCAGTTGTAAGGAGGTAAGGATGAGGGGGAAAAGCTATATTAACATTATGTTAGCAGAAAAAAAAATGGTTAGTCAATAATTTGAGTTTTATTTGGCTCTCAGATACGACATTAAATATTTTGTTTGAACAGAAATTCTCCTATCTTCGTCCAAGTCATTGGGTGTGGGCAACGACAACGTGTTTTACATTTCCCAAATGCTTTCTTCATACTATCATTTATTTCCTAACAACACTCCTATTTTTCTTGAAATAACACGTATAATAGAACTTTGACATTTATTACACAAGCAAAGAACAAATCTCAGTAAACCACAAATAAGTCATCAAGCAATGATGAGCTCATTTGTTTTTCTTAGGATCAGAATAGAGGTACATTGTATTATTGCTCTGCATTAATCTGGGAGCATCAGCCCTGTGTAATTTTGGATTACAGTGAGGGTGAATAAATAGAATGGTTCATTCATTACTGTAACACTACTCCACAGGGAATCCTATGGGTTACTGCATGGATTGCTTTAATGAGCATATATTTGGTTTTAGATGCTCAATCTGATCAGAAGGGCACTGGGCAAATACTGAGCCTATGAAGTCAAATGGCAGACATTGGTATATACATGTCAGTGGTACATCAGCGTCACCACTAGTTGGCACTATCATGAGAAGCGTGCTGAACAGCCTGTTTTGAGGAGAGCAGGACAAAACTAAAAGGGATCGAAAGTGAATTCAGGGTGGGACAAGGGAGCATGGGAAAATGATAAATGAGAAGCAAAAGAAGCCAACACTGGAGGTCACTGATGATTTTTTCAAATTAGGCATGGAGAATGCAGACCAGTTTTTGCTTATACTGAGTACTAAGGCTGAACTTATTCAGGAGAAAAGGATGAGGTCCAGTTTTGGGGGCTGTGGGGTAGACACAATGAGATTTTTAGATGCAGACTGGGTCATTCAGGTATCACTTAGAGATCATGCCAGGAGAGGCGAAATGAGAGCCTGCTTCTGGAGCACAACAGGCTCAAGAAAATGTCACTAAAAGCCACTTTTGGTAAGGGAAAAGCCAACGCTTTCTAATCAAGGCATTTTTGAATAGTGGGTACTAGTGGTGCTATTCCCTCTGGGAGTAGGGTGCTTAAAATGAAGGAAGTTTCATTTAAGGTTTGATACTGAACTGAAATAAATATTAAATTAGATAATGACAAGGACTAGAAGGACATTAACTGAAGACTGAAACCAGATGTTGGGCCATAGAAGATCTTGTTTAGACTTTTCTGGAATTTTTATGTGTCCTGTAATTTTCATTTAGTTAGCATTTGGATGGCAATGACTAGTTGAAGGAATCACTATAAATAAAAATATTAATTAAGTTTACATATGAAAAGATTATTTGCTCTTTCAATTTTAAGTGATTTATATTTTCTAGGTCCTGCTTCCTTAAGAGATCCCTACTTTATTCTCTCTCTTTCATTCTCTTCTTTTGTAAAAAAAATTATCTTTGTGGTAACTGCATACTAAAAATAATATGTAGAATCTAAATTTCAATACTTAATTCTATGAAAAACACTATATATAAGCCACAGTTCATATATCAAAAATACTTTTATTCCAAAAAATATCTCAAAGCAACTTTTGAAAATTTCACAAGAACACACATGTAAAAGATTCCAGAAAAGGGAATAAAATGCAAGGATTAACATACATGAAATGACCAGATTAGATAAACGACAAACTAAATCTTTCCAGATGGAAAACGGAGTTTGAAACTAATTCATATCTTCTCTATTCATGGAGGGGGTATTCCCTGGTTTTATTTTTATCACCCTCTAGCCCCCTGCAAAAACCAAGCTTCCCTATTCAAAGTAGAAAATGAAAGACAATAAGCGTTTGGCTAAGAGTTGCAACTTCAGATGTCTCCCTGGATCAGGACCTGGCGGGAAACACCAATGAAGGAAGCAGAATGATCCTAAGAGGAAAGCCAGGCATGGGTTCCAGGGCAAACTGGAGGGCACAGGACCTATCTAACGGCATTCACAAACTGTCTAAAACTTGGGGGGAGGTAGGAACAAATCCAAAATTGAAACCACAACCAAAACCAAAACATGTTCAAAGCTGCATCCTACCAGTGAGTACCTGTTAGGGCCCTTGTCATTAACAGTTGCACATAGTGTAACGTTGATAGGAAACAAAAGAAAGACAACTACAGGAGATGATGGAAAAGACAACACAACTGAAGAGAACAAAATTAGATGGAAAGAGTGATTCAAATATAAGAATATACATCACTTAGGTGAGAACAAGGAAATGGACGTTGAAAATTTGAAACTATAACACACTTTTTATCTGGCATAGAAAAATATACTAAAATGGGCTACACAAAGCTCTGAGACACTAATAAATTAACAGAATAGTAGTAGGTAAAAAGGAATTACATCAATAATGTATATGTTTGTGCAAGTAAATATTATTCTTAAAGTACCTGAAAAAAGCTTAAAATTACTTAAATGAAACACAATTCTGGTAATTATGTAGACTCGGTAGTTCTAAAGTGGGAGTAGAGAATATGAAATGGAAAAATTATGGTAGGGGATATTAAAACATAAATATAGCTAAAATGGTAAAACCAGGTTGGGGGAATGGGGAAGAGGAAACAAAAAAGCAAAGTATATAAAATGGCAAAGGAAACAGGAAAAGGCTAAAAGGAAAATGATAATAATCAGTTTAAAGTTTTAAGTGATGGTGGTTTGCAAGTACTACTCCATAAAAATGGCAAATATTTCAGTGCAAAAATAAAATAAGGGCAGTCTCTTCTGGATTTCTAGAAACTCTAAGGGAATGGACAAACTTTTCTTAATTTAAATTTTTAGTGCTATGAGTTTAAAAAATCCTTTGTTCTCTGCTATTGTTTGTCTACAGATAAGCAAAGTTAGTATTAACTGAAAAATCTGGAAGCATTCTATCAACCCAGATTCAGGTGTTTATCATTTTGTGGGTAAGGACTCATGGTTGTGACTTCATATTTCACATATATTATGACCACCCTTTCTTCTTGTGCAGTTGTTTCTGGTTCATGTCACATAGCTAAATATATCATGTCCTTCAGTGCTCCACCACTGTAAAGCCATTAGAAGGAAAAGAGAAGAGGAGGAAAGGAATGAGAATTTTAATCAGAGGTAGAAAGAAGTGGATAGAAGAGAGTAAAGCAACTTCAACTTTAGTAAGCAAAGTAGGAAAAATAAGTAACATACATAATTAAGATGATTTATTAAAACACCAGTGAGTTTGACACTATTGAGACTCTATCCTTTCATAAAAAGTATCTCATGGAGAAACTTACCATGTTAACCTCTGAAATGCTGTCAATGCTTTCAACCTGGACATCTATACCCACTGGAGATCCTTCAGAAAGAAGAATGGGGAATATAACAAGGAATCAGGATTATTCTGGAAACATTTAAAGTGGAGAGAGATCAATGTTGCAAATGAATTATTTTTCAAGTTTTAACAATAAATCTCTCCATTGTCTATTGATATATTATTACACATTCAGGGAGTGGATGTAGTCATGGAGTTCATGACTTTGGTAAATATGGGAGCTTTTCCTCCCTTGCCAAAAATTCAGCCTTTTTCACTTGGGCAACGCATGGCAGGCTAGAGGAACACACTGCTAGTACAGAGCTACACAGGGATGCTGCACATTCAGAAATGTCCCTTCCCAGATCATCAGTACCCACAACCTGCATTTGGGATAAAGCAAACATCCTTTGAAATGTGTGGCTGAGAGTATTCTGAAAGTCAGAATTGGAGCAACTTCAGACAGACAAGTGCTGAGATTGGTGTGCAGTTGGGTCTCACAGAATCAGGCTCACGCACCCAGAGAACAGACTGAGACCAAGACATTTCCTTGGTACACCTTACAAAGGGTTTCATCTGTTCCCGTGTGAGGGGATGCTGATGTTAATAACTTTATTATTTAGTATTGTGTATGAAATTTGATGTATATATATGTTCAAATAGTTTGTATATTTATACATATAGTCTTCGTATGTTTTCCTTCCATGGTGACCAATTCTCAAACTTTATAGTCCCGAGTTAAAAAATGCTTTCAACTATTGTTGAAAAAACAGAAATCTTCCCTAGATGGATCCCAGGTGGCTGTTTCAGTCAAGATTCTGGGATTTAGAAGGGACAGGCCAGAAAAACTTCCTTCCTTATTGTCTGGATGTGCTACATGTGACATATATGTGCGTATAATTTAATAAGGCACCTAATTATTGTGTTTTAAATGCACATTATAAAACTAGATATGCCTCGCCAGTCCCTGTGCACCATCTATGACCCCCCTGCCCCATTAATTGGCTGACGTTACCTTCACTTTATCGACCCAGATTCCCTCTTCTATTCCATAAGTCTAAACCCTCAATATCATTCTTTACTTACTAGGGTATCAGCTGGCCAGGCACTGGGCCTGTCACTAGAATATATTTCCGTTTCAGGCTTTAGGAATACCTTACTTGCATCTTAACCACCAACTACTTCCTGCCATATTGGACCAATTACTTCCTGTAATGTTAATAATGACAATTCTATTAAAATTTTGTTTAATGATAATTATGATTAAGCATTAACTTGGGAACAGCTCAGTATTATTCCTTTATCAGCTTTAACTCTGGTGCTTTTGTTTGGTTGTCTTTTTTCTTTAATTGGTAGAGCTATCAAAATAAAAAAAATCATGGAAAGATTTCATCCCTGCCCCTATCTGGCCTTTCAGGATGAGTAAATATTCCCATTAACTCCAATACTCCAAGGGACTGAAGGGACTGGAGAGGTCTTGGACAGGGAGCAGAATGTCCTGGAGGAAATTCTGGCATTAGAGTCCAGACCAGAGTTTGAATCCAGCTCCATGACTCACGTGTGATCTCGGGTCAGTAACATCTCTAAGCTTAGTGTCCTCAGCTATAAGACCCAGTAGTAGTACTCACCTTGGAGACTTACTGAAAGACTAGAAATAATATACAGTAAACTTAATTGATACTCAGTAAATAGCACAGAATAAATGTTACTCTTACTGCAATTCAGCAAAAATGTGAAACTGTTCCTAAGACTGCAAACCACAATTCCTAATCTTACACTCAAACATTTAGACAATCAGTCCACTCTTCACTAAAAAATGATCCAGTGTTTCTTACAGAGAGCTTATTTTAGGACAAAACCTGAACACAACTTGGATTCAAGATCTCATGACTTATAAGTAGGACCTATTTACTGATGACTATCTCTGCAATCCAGGAACAGTCTTATAAAGCCACCATACAAGGACATTCATGCCACCACTGGACAAGCACTGGGCCCTCGGGGTTGTTTGAAGGCTGGACTGACAGTGGGGTAATAGTATGGCTTGTCTCTTAGGAATGGGTTCCTGGAAACTAGGAACCCATTTCTTTCCTGGAAGAAATTAGATTTCTTCTTTCTTCCCTCTCATTTTTTCTATTCTTGTGGGGATCTTCCATCTCAAAGGAAAGTGTTTGTCTTCAGATGCTGTCTGACCTCATTTTTGTCTCCTTTGTATTTGATGCCCAAGTGTACTTTCTCCTGGGTCTAGGCCTCTGTACTCTGGTTTGACATTCTGAGGACAGAGTGGAGGGTGAAGGCGTGTAAAGGCAAGATGCAGAATCATAGAATTTTGGAGCTGGATAAAAGCTCCAAAGATCATTCTTTTTGTAAAACAGGAGCTGAGTCCCAGAGAAAAAATGGCAATAAAGCAAAACCAAACCAAAACAAAACAAAAAACCATGAAATTTGTAGCCACATAAACCCGAGTTAAAATTAAACGTCTGGGGCTTCCCTGGTGGCGCAGTGGTTGAGAGTCCGCCTGCCAATGCAGGGGACACGGGTTCGTGCCCTGGTCAGGGAAGATCCCACATGCCGCGGAGCGGCTGGACCCATGAGCCATGGCCACTGAGCCTGCGCGCCCGGAGCCTGTGCTCCGCAACAGGAGAGGCCACAACAGTGAGAGGCCCATGTACCACAAAAAAAAAAAAAAAAGAAAATTAAATTTCTGTAAATCCTTAACTCCTCTAAGCCTCAGTTTGCTCATCTGTAAAATAGGGGAAATACGTATATGGTATGTGCCTAATTGGGTTGCTGTGAAACAAAATGAAAAAATGCATGTTAAGTCCTTAGCCTAACCTAACATTCAAATGTCTTAACCAACTTATTCAGTATCTATTCGATGTGTAATACATAGAACACGAAATATAACACTTTCATAAATACACTTATTAATTCTCTATGTAAAGCATTTGGAATATAGTAAAAATTAAATGACTATTAACTATTACAGTTAGGTGTTGATTTCCCAGGATCACTAACTAGATAGTGGCATAGATGTTTATACTGCTTTATATATATATATATATATATATATATATATATATATATATATATATAAAGCTAGATCATCAATCTGGTTTTATGCATGCTGGAATAAGGAGAGCTAAATGAAAGTTATTCATCTTATTTGTGAGGTGCATTTAAAATACTTTATATATTATCTAATGTTATTATTATAGCCACTTCATTAGTTAGCTGGGTAGAATCAATTTTAACTCCATTTGATATGAGGGAACTCATGCTCAGCAAGGTTGAAGAGCTTGCCTGCAACCTAGAGCTGTTTAATGCGGGAATATAGCCAGGTCCCTCTGGCGCCCAATCTGGTCCTCCTGTGTGAAAGCAAAGACTACACAAGCAGCTTTTAGAGCTTTAGCGTTTGTTTTGACTCAGTAGTCAGTATCTAGATGCTGAATTGTTTTCACTTTAAAGAAACAAAGAAATCATCAACTATAAAACTAAAACCAAAAAACCCCTTAGTTATGGGAGATGTAAAGGGTAGGGAAAGTGTAAATAAAGAAAATGAGCTGCAATTTATAACCCAAGTTAAACAAAAAGCTCCCTTAAATATGTATCCTCCTCTTTCCACATAATGAGTCAATTAATCTTCTGATGCTTTATAAAAGACACTGCAGTAGCAGCTGGTTTTAATGTCAAGGCTAATTAGGAAAACATTAAGGCAAGAGAAGTGCTGAACTTACATTTAGCTCAAGAGGAAAGAAGTATGTGTGTGTGTTT
Organism: Phocoena sinus; assembly: GCF_008692025.1. Classification (NCBI taxonomy): domain Eukaryota; kingdom Metazoa; phylum Chordata; class Mammalia; order Artiodactyla; family Phocoenidae; genus Phocoena; species Phocoena sinus. The sequence goes on along the minus strand of NC_045766.1, from coordinate 99,036,131 downwards.
GTGTTATGGACAAGTATAAAGAAAGAGAAGATAAATTTAAGCCTGTCTTTTATATCCTGCAGGCTGATTTTCCCAGGAAGGCAGGCTTGAGAGAACAGAGAAGGGGTCACCTGTATAAAAAGCGGTTCTGACCAAGACAAGAGAAGGTTAAGGACTATATTTCACAGGGCTACCAGACTGACACTTCTGACTGAATTTATGGATTTTTCTGCCTGAACTGACTGAACACACAAGCCATTTGGATACCATTTAGCCCCGGTCCATGATTGTCAGAAAAATTTCTTAATCGTGGGATGATTTGCCACCTGCCACTAAGTAGTACATTTCCATTGCATTTTTAATGACCCCACAAAGTAGCCTCAGGAAAAAAACTGTTTTAAAACTTCTTAACATGTATCCCTAACAGATCAAGAGAAGTGGAATTTTAAGATCGGTTTTATGTTATTCTGAGGGATGAGGATGATATATAGGAGGGAGAATAGAGGCATAAATGCTTTAAGATAAAAGTAGAGGGTGGGCTCTTGGTAATCTATGACAGTGCTTGTCAAATCGTAAAGTGTATTCAAATCACCTGGAGATCTTGTTAAAATGCAGATTTTAGTTCAGAAAGTCTGGGGTGGGGCCTGATCTTCTGCATTTCTAACTAACTCCCAGGTGATTCTGCAGCTGGTCCTTGGACCACTTTGAGCTACAAAGTGTAGCGTGCTTGTTTCAAGGTCCAAATTCAAGGACGGTAATTTTTCTCTTAATCTTTCTGGCTTTCAGTGGTCTAAAATAGGCCCATAAAACCCTTTCCTCGAGGATAGGAGTTCATTTAATTGAGGAACCTAAATTGACAGGAATTAGGGCAGCTTTTTGAATTGGTATTGAAGAAAGTACATCATTTTGAGCTGCTAACCGCTACTCGGGAGAGGCCCATTCCAAGCCATTCCTGTGCGTCTGGAGCCCCCTAATGGCTCAAAGGACCCATAGCCCGGCAAGTTTAACTTCGTAAGATTTTCCCCAACTGAACCATGGGAGGGAAAAGATTTTAGAAACTCTTTATAGAATCATAGAGACCAAGGTTCAGAATACCTGAGTAAGAGTTGTAGAGTATATTCTCCAAACTTTGGGCAAAAATTTGGGGGAAATAAATGGTCTGTTGGGAATGGTAGTAAGATTTCGGGCATCTTTTGGAGAATTGTCATCCTTAATGACACATCTGAGAAGTAGTGATGTAAGACAACAACAACAACAAACCAAAAAAAAACAAACAAACAAAAGAAGATTAAAAAAATAGACCTATAAGTAAAAAAAAAACAAAAACAGAAACGCACACATCTTTAAACCTGATTGATTTTGAGGCTTCTAAAAATCTTAAATTAGGTTCAATATGTGTGAGAAATGCTCTGGAAAACAAACAAATTCTACTCACCATGATTTAATCTGATGCTGATAATCTAATTCAGTAGTTATCAAATGTGATCTCAGATCAGCATCATCAAGGAATTTATAAGACGTGACAATTGGTGACCCCACTCAAATCTACTGAATCGAAACGTCTGTGGGTGAGGCCCAGTAACCTGGCTGTTAAGGAGCCCCCAGGTGACTCTGATGCTTCCTAAAGTTTGCATCATTAACCTAATGTGAAATCAAAACCATACCCTTAGAACTGCAACCCAATGGATTCCAGGAAATGAAAGAACAAAAACCAAACAACCCTCAACATAACAGCTACCTGATGTACTTTTAAATTTTACTTGTTAACAAATGAGTTCTCTAGGGTACCTACACGCCTGTTGTGCTTCCCTTTGTCATAACCACAGTATGATGAGTATCAAGTTCTCCTCACTCCACGCTGAGTACTTGAAGCATTGGTTATTTATCGAAAAGCGGTACCTGTTCTACTGCTGGGGGATCCTGCCTCCTCACCACCATGCTCACTTCTCTCACCTCCATATCTCTAGCATGAAAAGTTGTCAGTTCAGGAGTTGTGGGTGTGGGAGACCCTAGGTCAATGACAGGAGAGTCAGGATGGATTTAGCAGTAAGACGGAGAGTTCAGTTTACCTTGTGGATTTTACCACATCCTGTGCATCTCTGGGAAACTTGGTACCCTCAGTGATGCAACTACATGCACAGTAAACAATCTGACCGGAGGAAAGGCTTTCTTACAAGTGTATCCTTCTAATGTGGGTTGCTTCTGTTCTCATCAGCCATTGCATCTTGGTTCCACCACTTACTGCTTTTTTCATGGCCTTGAGAAAATTTCTTGACTTCTCTAAGCCCCAGTTTCCACATTGGAATAATTTAGGGATCATGATAACGCCTACTTCATAGGGTCACTGTGAGCGTGGAACGAGACAGTGCATTAAAGGGCATTCCAACATTTTGATCACTTTTTGTTGCTAGGAGTAAATAAAGGAAAAATCCTCAGCAGAGGTGGTTCGAGGGAAGCCATGGCGTTTGGCAGGCTAGTTCTTCAACAAAAGCCAGGCATTGCAGCTCATAAGAATGTTCAACAAGGTTTTATGAATATTATCATATAACCCAACTTAACAAATTTTAATTAAAACAATATGTTGCTGTATGGGCAAGATATATACATTCACTATTTTTTTTTTTTTTTTTTTTTTTGCGGTACGCGGGCCTCTCACTGTTGTGGCCTCTCCCGTTGCGGAGCACAGGCTCCGGACGTGCAGGCTCAGCGGCCGTGGCTCACGGGTCCAGCCACTCGGCGGCATGTGGGATCTTCCCGGACCGGGGCACGAACCCGTGTCCCCTGCATTGGCAGGCGGACTCTCAACCACTGCGCCACCAGGGAAGCCCCACATTCACTATTTTTGAACACACACTATTTATTGAACACACTATTTATCATCATGTACATAGAAAAAAATGAGTCTTTTTGGTTAATTTAAATTGCATAAATTATCAACTGTTCTTAAAGAGAAGATCATTGTAAAAGCCTTTTTGTTTTTTTTTTAAATTGGTGGTCTTGTGTTTTGGTCTTAATTCCTTCAAATTTTCAACTCAATTTTTTGACAGTGCAATGGATTGTGACACAAGAGTTTTGTAAAGATAGTACTCACCTCCAAATCCAGGTCTCACTGCAGAATTCTGGTCCTCTACATGGAGAAGTTGCTTATACTTCAGAGGCCACACTTTGGCACTGTCATCTTTCCTCATTCTAGTTTCTTGTTTGCTGTACCTCCAAGGGAGAAAAATGCTTCTGAGATACATATGCTTCTGGATATTTTGATTTGGCTTAGCTTTCTGTGTTCAACATGATATGCTCTAAAATAGACACATAAAAGCTCATTTTCTCAGTTCATATTACATATAGCCAAAGATCTGCCAGCATTTACTGTTTAGTATACAAGGGTGGGGCAGGTAAGCAAATCTTGGAGCACCTTAGATGATAAACTGAGTTTGGATGTGATCCTGAGAGGCAATGTTTCTCAGAATGTGGGTTATAGTAGGAAAACCTGGTCACTAGCACCTGCGTGGAGGTGATCAAGATTCAGATCCACGGACCCCAACCCAGATCAATGAAACCAGAACCAGAGGAAACAGGGCCTAGGCATCTGCATTCAGTGTGCTACCTAAGTGATTCTTAGAGTCACTGAAGTTAAACTACCTCTTGCACTAAGACAGTAAAAAAAAAAAAACATGAAAAATTGTAGACTGATGAAAATAGTGTTTTACAAAGACAGAATGTGCAAAAATTATGGGTGCTGGTTGAGATTAGAGGAAGTACCCCTATGGCAGATTCTGGAACCTGAGAGAAGGTGATGGGCATGGATGGAGAGGAATCCCAGGGAAAAATGGATGATCTGACAGCTGATTGGACCTAAGGTCAGGTCCAGCTGTGAAGCAGGTGCAGCCTATTTTCACCTGCAGTTTTCTAGGGCAAAGGCAAAGTGTGTGGCCTCTCCCGTGTGTGTGGAGTCCTGATCTGGGAGTGAAGCCCGTTCCTCCCTGGGTCTTTGAACTCTGGCAAGTCACTGGGCCTCCCTGACTCATTTCCTGTGCTGTGACACATACCTCCCAGACGTATTCTAAGTGTGGCGGCAGAATATCTGTGGAAGCGCACACAGCTCCTCTGTATGTGACATGCTGCTGTCTCCTCATCCCCGGTGCCCGAGACCTAGTTCACTGCCTCTTCCAGAAGAACGTTCCTGTCACCATCACCGTCATCATTGTCAGCAGCAGCAACAACACAAGACACTGAGGGGTCTTCTAGGTGAATTCTGGTTACTCTGAATTCCTGACTGACTTTTGCATTGATACATGTCTTCTTCAGGAAACGCACGTAAAATTTTAACATAAGACTCGTGAACGCAATTTCCTAACTCAATAAAGTGACTTTGATTGTGGGAATTTCACATCCTGAAGCGGCTGGTTTAAGAAATATGTCCAGGCTTATGGGCACCTCAGATCACCTAGTATGGTCTTTAAATAGAGAAGTTTCTGGCTGAAACCCTCAGAGATTTATGTATGTATTTTTGCCTTTAATAGAAATGGTGAAGTTGGAGGAACAAATCTGTTTTGAGTAGAAGACAAATGAGTTTGATTTTAAACATAAGTCATTTTATCCTATGAATAATTGAACACATAGAACTATTTCTTCCAAGGATCTCTTAACTAGAAAACTTCTTTCAGGGAGCTAGGATGAACCATTTATTGAAAAAGTAATAGCAGCTAGCTTTTATTAAATGCCTACTGTGTTCAAGGCCCCCTACCAGATGTTATGTAAATACTATCTTTGGGGTGCATCTGAATCACCAGGTTTGCTGGGGCCCATGCCCAGAGTTTCTGATTCCACAGTTTTAGGGTATGAGAATTTGCATTTATAACAATTTCTCTGGAGAACTACTGGTCTGGAAAATAGCAGACATTTTATAAAAGCTAGCTAGTTGTTATTATTTTATGAAAACTGGAATGTAACCTTGGGTGGAAATTCATGAACTTCTTCAGTAATATACACAACAAAACGGCAATCTCTAATACTCTTTTCAAAAGCATACCCCTCCATGAGATTGGTAGGGATAAATCTTAATTAAGAATCCCCAGAACAATGAACATGCAGCCTGCTATGAAAGGCACTCTTGGCAGTACCTGAAATCACACACACCTTTTTTTACCTGAGGGCTCTTCTGATGTACAGCGAGATGTCCCATCTTTATTTATTTTTGACTTTATTTATACATCTACTTCTCAAAATATTTATACATCTACTTCTCAAAGAGGTTTATGTGGCTTAGATACCCTCTAAAAGAATTTTGAAAACCTCACACATATGTAAGTAGACACCTACAATTTTTTCATCATAAAAGTTAAAATTAAATATTGATAATAATTTAAAATAAAACATATTCCTCCTTTTAATGTATACAATGAACCTAAAATACCCACTTTATGCATTTTAAAATACATGAATAAACTCCTCTTTAAAAACCAGAAGTTTTATCTCATTCCTTGTTTTCTTGGAATTTGTATTTTATTTTATTTCCATTTTATTTGAAAGTTCATTCGGGTTTTTCCGTAAGATGTTATGGAAAAACTCGAATGAACTTTTTGGCCAATCCAATATTTCCTTCATTGAATTTTATCACCCCATCATACTTCTTTGCAAGAATATATGTATACATATTGAAATCATCTTTTTTAGCCTCTGTGACTATTGCAAATGGAGCAAAACATAATGCATATAAATGTTGATAAATACTTATTAAAATTATGAATTAAGTTTTATAGGAAAAGTATTTCTTAATAAAGTGATGGTACATTTTCCCTATTTTGTGTATCTGTATATGGATATTACTTATTGCACTTGTTATTTCTTGTCTTTTTGATAAAACCCTTCTAATAGGTATGAGGTGATATCTCATTGTAGTTTTGATTTACATTTCCTGATCCTACTTTTCACTTCTATAGATGAAAATATTGAAAAACTTTGTTGATATATATGTAAGTACATGGAATTGCAAGAAATTTTGTTTCAGGAATGTAACTTAATTATTTAAATTCCTTCTTATTTTCCAAAATTCACGTTGTGGTCTATCATCAATTATTTCTAATGATTTGTAACCTGACAAATTAATCAGGTTATTACTTCAATATTGATGAACACACACAAAAAAAAAGAAAAGAAAATCACGCAGTTTGGAAAAGGATGTTTTTGTTTTTTTTTTTTTTTTTTTTTTTGCGGTACACAGGCCTCTCACTGTTGTGGCCTCTCCCGTTGTGGAGCACAGGCTCCGGACGCGCAGGCTCAGCGGCCATGGCTCACGGGCCTAGCCGCTCCGCGGCACGTGGGATCCTCCCAGACCGGGGCATGAACCCGAGTCCCCTGCATCGGCAGGCGGACTCTCAACCACTGCGCCACCAGGGAAGCCCAGGATGTGTTATTTAAACTAAAGTCATCCATTACGTCAACAACAATATCTGTAAAGGCTTCTTTGTACCTGGGAGGATTTTATACACTGGTGTAATACACATAGTTAAGATTCAGGAAGAGGGAGAGGCATGCCTTTATTTTGCCAAATGGGACAGAGCAATCATTAAAGGGAGGCTACAGAGGAGATTGCAAGCAAGTTTTCAGGAGGATCAGTTTTAGGAAAGAGGTCAGAGGAAGTCAGAGATCCAGAAATAATTATTTTAAAACTATCCATGCCCACGTGCCCCTCTGATAGCTTGCATGTACCCTAAGGGGAACATTATACTCTAGGAGTATAAGTGCCCTATTTGAAGACCTCTGGCTTATTAAAAAAAAAAGACATATATAGAAAGGTTAATAAAATGAAGACTGAAATAGAACAAAGGCAAGAAAAGTAAATATGATTAATAAGGGGATTAATTTATGACAGAGAATCAGATTTAGCTCAGAGCTTTCTGGCCTGATTCCATATATGTATAATTTTAAGCCCCTTTGTCTTCTGCCCTCTTCCCTTTCCTAGAAAAAATGATTTTGTTTTTAGTAGTTACTGAAAGAAATCTTTTGGATGACTTCTGTCTGAGGAGAGGGTCTTCTAGAAGGCTAGGTGTCAATGGGATAGAACAAAGAAATCTCAGCTCATGGAAGAGTCTGGCATCATTACAGCATTCTTAATCTTTATAGCATTCTTAATCATTACAGCATTCTTATTCTTTCCTCACAAAGAAAGATTATGAACATTGTTTGAGAAACAACAGGTAAGGCTCGGTAATAGTTATCATTTTTCTTTTTAAGTTAGAACCTTTTTCTTTCTGGATGAAACAAAGGAATCGTATTTTTATGTTCCCCTCTCTTGTCAGTATCAGAAACTTTTCTATAATTTTGTCACTAAGAAAGTGTGGGTTCAGGGGGAAGGAAAGGCTGGATTTTGAGTGGTTTCAGGGGAATAAAGGGGTCTTTGAGGAGGATATACTAGGCAGAGAATTAAAAAGTACCAGAACTGCTTGAGGAAAAGTAAATACATCCAACTCATTCTGATACATTGGTGTTTAGTCAGTGGAAAGACAAAAACTCATTTTAACTGAGTCATACTCAGCTGGCTGCTTTACCAAACTGCTTTCCCAAGGGTCCTATAGTTGATTAGTTTACTAGGATCAGGACTTGAAAACGACTAGGCCTGACTAAATAGACTATTTACCCAAGAGAGGCTATAATTAAGAAACATATTAAAAAATATTTAATCTAGAGAGTTAACAGTGAGATAACAATTAAAAGTATGAATGCCATTTTATACCTATTAAATGAGCAGAAAACAAAAAATTTTAGTACCCAATGCTGCTAAGAATAGGATGAAATAGAAATGTTTATACTTTGTGGGTAGCAATATACTTGTAAAACCCGTTTAGAAGTTGATTTTGAGAGCTACGAAAATAATTCACATCCTTTGATGCCAATCCAAGGAATGCAGTAAAGTAGTCGGAAGGAAAATCAGTTGATCCAATTTTTGGTCACAAAGAAAACCTTGATAATTCTGGATCCAATGTTTATTTTTAGGTCCCTAATGCTTTTGAGACTTCTTAGAGAGGACATGGTGCATTATACGGAGTGAATCTTGTGGCTTCGACTGAACTGCCCTTGAACTCACGAGGCTGGGAATACACACTTGACTTTAGTCAACAGCCCGTTTCTTACAAAGGAAAAATCTACACGGACGAGCATTTCTGTGGAAGAGCCAGCCAGAGAGAGTGCCCCACTAGAGACACAACAGTTTCCATGACTTAACTTGTGCCTCTATCAGATCATGAGCTCAGTGAGGTCTCAGTTTCCTCATCTGTGAAATGAAGAAATTGGACCAGATTGGGAGCTGGTTTGCAGACATTTTTTGGATAGCCCATATGGTGTATTAAAGTAGAAAATTTCACAGGAAAATCTGAATTCTTCTCTTGAAAAATCAGAAAATCTGGCAATACCAGGCTCAAGTTGTCTTATAAGAAGTCTTGACCTGACCAGCCTCTGCCCCCAGAGGAGCATATAGCCTGTAGTTGCCACAGTCTCTGCCACTCCCTTTGTTATTTGCAGTAGCAGTTGAATTGGCAATCTCTAGGACCCTCTTGGCTTCTACATTAGGTTCCTGGATATGCTGGTAAATGTTTAAGTGGCTCCCCTGGAAAAAAAAAGCCCTATTTGTAGTATTTGTTGATTTCCATGATGTAAATACTGCCACCATAGCTGATTTCAAGCTACAGATATGACAGAGATGTGTGTAGCCCATAGTGTAGTATAGTATAGTAAAGTATAGTTTTGTGTATTATAGTACACTACAGTTTATAGGATAGTATAGTACAGTATAGTGTAGTATTTCTACCAGACATAAATAGATATAAATAATGGAGAACAATAGACAATAGCGACGTGTAGTAAAGTAGTTAGGAAGTGGTGAGTTTTAAGTATTTATTACCTTCGTTTTAAAAATAATTTATTTAATTGTATATTTATATAATTTAATTTTTAATAATGCTTATGTTTAACAGCCTTAAAACTTAACAATTGGCTCTTGCAAGCCATTTTGCACAGACACGGGCACTCTGCTGATTATTCTTAAAGCCAGAGACAGTGTGTTGTTCTTAACTCTCAACCCAGTACTTGTCATACAAAAAGCACTCAGTACCATTGTTGAAAGAATGAATAAATATTCAGTGAGTCTAGATGCCTAATCCCCTTTGCATCCCTTGAGAGCCAAATCTCTCCCCTAGGCCAAACAGGAGCATTTCCCACCCCCCCCCACCCCCACCCCCGCCATACTTAATTTATTCACCCACTCCTCCTCTCCCCCATTTTGTCTTTAAGAAATAAAGGGAATGTTTGGATGAAAGATTTTTAAAATACTTCGATAAAAAAGGGAATCTTTGGGCAAAAAGTAAGATTATATTCTGAATGAAAAAGGTTAATAGCAAAGGATTTAAGGGCCTAATTGTAGGAAAACTGGCTCAAAATCATGTACATAAATGTAAGCTAATATATAAAGATACACTTCCTAATTTTCAAAGAAACATCAGGCCTTTCTTCCATGTTCATTCTATTAGTTCTCTTGCGTCATGACAGAGTGAATTGTTCATTCATTACTTATTTAATTACCGATAATCAGATTGTGTGTAGGGCAAAGGACCTCACAGCATTTATTCATATACTAAGGTCTAAAGTATCCTGGGCTCTCTACTCTAGAAACTACCCTATACAGTAATTTCAGTATTTTTGTCAAAATGCCTTAAAATCTTCATGAGAGAATGCTGAGCGACAGCTCAGAAACAGGCTGGCTGAATTATTCTGTTCACTGGGGAAAGTGCCTGACTTTCATCCTAAGTGGCTGCTTCTGAACTAGGGTCAATGTTGTACGCAATCCCTAGTGTCCTAGAGGATTTTTCTTTGAAGAACAAAAGAAGCAGATATAAATTTTAATGAATCATGTTGTAGCTTATCGCTGAAAGGGGTACCTCACTTAGGTTATAGAGAAGTGAAAACAAACATGCTTGGCCCCATGGAGTAGGAAGCCCGGGATTACCTCTTCATTTAAATAGATTCTAAAAATGAGACACCTAACATAAGAGAGAAATTCCCACCCCACCACAAAGAACAGATGTTCTCCTCTTGTCCCTTAAATGACACCCAAAAAATACACATGGTAGGTTTTTCTGCAGCAACTCTTCCACCGAGAGTGTGCTGGTGAGATTGATGAGTTCCTATGACCATCTCCCTTCTTATCTGCACATCCACCAAACAAACTGGACAAACTTCCTATTGTTTGAGTTGTAGATGATATTTTAAGCAGTCTCTATTTGTTTCAAAATTCGATAAAATATACTACTAAAATATACTAGAGGTTATAAGCAATCTGAAAAAACATACAGTTTGGTTGTATAGCCCCACATTTCCCAAATATTGCTTGCCCAATTGCCTTGAAGGAGACTCAAAGTGTTTAAACTGGGCAAGATTTCATAGCATCTCAGATCTGCGTGTGGGAGCAGAAGCCTGGAAGGGAAGTGTGGGAGGTGGTCCTTGATTTTTAAGAGCAGAGCAGGAATTAGGAATCTAGTGACCTCTCCTCCCCTCCCCCCATACCTCTTTTGTTTTTGGTCATTAAACCTGAGGCTTCAGAAGGATTTATTAAATTTTTATGTTCTTTCCTGACGCTATAGTGAGTGCTTCATAAATATCCAAGATGTGAGGGCAATCTGGCTGAAACAAAAGTTACCTCACTGATTGCTAAGGTTGGCTGGGTGATATCACTCACCTTTATTCCTCAATTTCTCCTACTGAGTCTTTTTGGGAGTCTTGTGCTTGGTGAAAAGGAAAGACTTTCCCTACAACAGGAGGTCATTTCTTGGTTATTAAAGGGTGGTAGGGTGACTAATCGTTCTAGTTTGTCTGCGACTGAGGGGGTTCCTGGGACTTCTAGTGCTAAAGACCATGGAACCCCAGGCAAATCAGGATGAACTGGTCATTCTAGTAGAGAGCTATGCCGCTTCACTAGCAGGTCCAAACATACTCTGATTATTGATAAGATAATAATGATGATGTATTGACATTCAGGATGATATTTCAAAATGGAAAATGAATTTTAAAAAACAACAAATGGCTTTAATGTCTTTCAGTACTGTCTCATCGATATACAGAACTATACACTCTGCAAGTACTTGACATTAGAAATTTGTGCTTAGACCGATTTCTACTCAAAAAATTTTGAAGGCACATTAAACTCATGTTGTTATTTATAATAAATGCATTACTCATTGGAGAAATACAATCCTTGAAAGAAGATTCATACATGAGCCCTTTAACTGTTTTCTCCAAAAATAAGCAAGCAAATGCCAGCAGAAACCCCAGATTCTGCTCTTTCTATGCTCATTAGAGGTGATTTATTTTGATGGGTGAATGCCATCTCTAGAGACAATCACTGCCACAAATACGTGCTACCATTAAAGATACAGTTCTGAGGCAGGTGGTGAGAGAAACTGGGACTACACTATGGATATCTTACCGGGTGGGCTTCACTGAAGAGAAGCAGCGCCGGTGGGGCTTCTTGATTTCACCAGCAGCACAAGCATTTGACATCAGTGTGATCCAGATGCAGGTGAAGAAGACCAACTGGGAAGCCGGGATCACCTCTGCCGAAAGAAAGGAATGTAGATGGATGCAACCAACGCTGTTACCAATATTGCTTCTTCACGTGTCTTTTAAAAAGTAATTAGAGGGGCTTCCCTGGTGGCGCAGGGGTTGAGGGTCTGCCTGCCGATGCAGGGGACACGGGTTCGAGCCCTGGTCTGGAGGATCCCACATGCCGCGGGGCAACTAGGCCCGTGAGCCACAACTACTGAGCCTGCGCGTCTGGAGGCTGTGCTCTGCAACAAGAGAGGCCGCGATAGTGAGAGGCCCGCGCACCGCAATGAAGGGGTCACAACTACTGAGCCTGCGCGTCTGGAGCCTGTGCTCTGCAACAAGAGAGGCCGCGATAGTGAGAGGCCCGCGCACCGCAATGAAGGGGTCACAGCTACTGAGCCTGCGCGTCTGGAGCCTGTGCTCTGCAACAAGAGAGGCCGCGATAGTGAGAGGCCCGCGCACCACAATGAAGAGTGGCCCCCGCTTGCCACAACTAGAGAAAGCCCTCGCACAGAAACAAAGACCCAACACAGCAAAAATAAATTAATTAATTAATAAACTTCTACCCCCAACATCTTCTAAAAAAAAAAAAGAATTGAGATCATGTAAATCAGACATCAGCAATCAAATTCTAGTCAGAAAAGGGTGGGAAGAGCAAATGTGAGATGAGGTGGCAGGAGTGAGTCACTGAAAAAAAAAAAAAAAAGTAATTAGAGTGCCAGGTAAAAAGGTATCAAGGACAAAAGAGAGACATTGTTTTCAATGCTGTGTCTTTTGTTTTAGTAGGTTAAATGGATTGACATCATTTACAGGCAAACATCTGTCTCGATCACCAGCAATTTAAGAAAAACAAAGCAGATTTTTTCATTTTGTTTCCATCCTTTAGTCCCTCTTTCCAGGGAAGGTTCTTAGTGGGATGCTTGATCCCCTACTCAATAAACTCCCAGCTGCAGTCCTCCGCAGACAAAGAAGTGAGATTAGGCATTAAGTCCCCTTAATCCAACACAATATTATTTGAATATATTTAATGACTCAGCAAAATAATATGCTTAATGAGAATAAAGGTGATTAGTTTAATTTTAGTTATAGTTTTAAAGATCCTTTCCTTTATCTCATGACTGTTTTTTTTAATCCAGAAAGGAATCTTTCCCTCTCAAATGCATACAGATTGCCAGAATACAAACAAACTTAAATTATTATTTTATCAAATAAATAATCATATTTTAAGATGATGGTTTATTCCATTGATATAAAAAGTAGTTCAATTTAAGGTTTAATGTGGTGAGCAGCCAGATAAATAAAAAACGAGATTAGTCTTGGGCAGTGGGTAAGGAATTAAATTATGGCCACATCGGCTCCTAAAGCTACTTTGCACACATCGAGTAGAAATGTTCCCTCCACGTATGCAAAGTACCAGTGAATGGGCAGGTTAGGGAAATTCAGTTTCTCCAACTGAAAAAGCACAGGGTGAGCAATCCAGCGACAACTGACCTGCTTACTAGGACTTAAGAAGAATGCTGTTTTCTTCCCAGGGATATACTGTGAAGGAATTCTTCAATTTCCTCCAATTGATTTGTCTCCTTGACATCTCATATCCTGTGTTATTGCTTGATGGTGTTAATTTATTTGGATTTGGGTTATCTCTTCTCTTGGCCCATGCATCTCCTATGTTTCTTTGGCATGTCTTTCCTCTTTAAAATATGTGTCTAATATAAAATATTACAAATATACAGAATGATGTAATAAATACTTACCTCTCTCTTGATCCCCTAGTTAGTGTTTATCATTGTATACAGTTATACTATTATGTATATTATGTACAGATTTTTTTGCATATTTCAGAAAGCTTAATAAAAATGGTGTTAAATTATACTTTTACCTCTGCAACATACTTTTCTTCTCCACATTATGCTTAGATTTACTGTGTTGATAGTTGCAGTCCTAGTTAATTTTTGAGTGCCATATAGTATCTCACCGTGTAGATAACTAACATTTTATTTATTCTTTTGCTGATGGGCATTATTTCTTATTTTTCAAGGATAAACAATCTATTATAAGCAAACCTGCAGTGAATTTTTGTCAATATTTTCTTGTTCTCATACATAACAGTTTCTCTAGGGTAAGTACCTAGGAGTAAAACTTCTAGGCTGAACAATTTTCACATCTTCAAATTTATAGGAGACTACCATAACGCTCCTAAACATGACTGTACCAATTTACAGCCCCATTAGAAGCGAATGAGAGCCCTCATTTCTTAAAATCTTTTTTTTAACATTAATATTATCAGGCTTTTCAATGTTACCCAATCCAATCAATGTTGTAGTTTTAAGTTTAATGTCCCTAATGGCTAGAGAAATTTGAGCATTTTTTTTTTCATGTCTTTCTGGGCCAGTAAGCTTTCCTCTTCTGCAAAGAACCAGTCAATAGAAGAAATGTGAGGAAAGTTGCTGGTCTTAAGCTACTTCTGGAGGATGCCACCATGGTCAAAGTTTGTCTTCTACCCTAGTGATCTCATGAGATCCAGGGCCCTGACACTTGACCCGAGCGCTCTCTGCTACCTGGGCCTGTTCTCTTCATTAAGTACCAGGATCTACACCAACATTTCCCAAAGTAGTTCTTGGCTACACTGGAGATGTTTTGTGAAAAAACGTTCTGTGCCAAGTGAGTCTGGGAAACACTATACAAAAAAAAATTTTTTGTGTGTCTGTTTACCAATAAAATGTGTTTGTTGACACTTGAATTTCATAGAGTTTTCATGTATCATGAAATCTTCTTCTCTTTTCTCCCTCAATTAAACACTGTAAAAACCATTTGGTGGGATGGATACAGCCCACAGGGCATAATTTGCCAACTGTGAGTCCCCAGTCTAGGTTGTGGATTCACAGTTCACATCACACGATTCAGTGAAAATGCTCTCCTCCTTCAGCAATGGGGAGGTTGTGAGTTCAATGGTCTAGCTTCAGTGCTTATCTTACTAGATCTGCCGGAAACAGCGACACACCTGGGCTCTCCCTACTTGAAATATTTTCTTCACCTGCCCTCTGGGATACTGGACTTACTTGTTTTCCTCTTACATCTTCCTCATCCCTGCTCGGTTCTATTATCTTATCTCCCTTCCTCTAACAGATTTCACAGTACTCGAATGGCCCTATGCTCAGCGCTTCAGTACTTTAGTACTCGTCTTTCCTACCAACGCACTCATTTTGTGATCTCAGCCAGTCTCAAGGCTTTAAGAACTGTACATACACTCCCAAATTATATAATCCGTCCAGGCTTTTCTCGCAGAATTCCATCTCATATTCCTATGGTCTCAATATTTGTGTCCCCCAAATACAAATGCTGAAATCTTAACCTTCAAAGGTGATGGTTTTAGTAGGTGGAGGCTTTGGGAGGTGATTAGGATGAAGCCCTCAAAAATGGGATGAATGGTCTCATAAAAGAGGCTCCAGAAAGATCTCTCACCCCTTCCACCATGTGAGGATAAAACAAGAAGTCTGCAACCTGGAACACAGCCCTCATCTGACCAAACTGGCACCCTGATCTTGGACGTGAACTGTGAGAAATAAATTTCTGTTGTTTATAAACTGCCCAGTGTGTGGTATAGTGTGATAGCAGCCCAAACAGACTAAGACACATATCCAACTGCCTGCTTACTTGGATGTCTGATAAGTATCTCAAGCTCAACATGTCAAAAAGTAAGTTTGTTAATATCACTCCCCCCAGCCCACCAATAGCCTTCTCTATCTCAACTGATAACAACACTGTCCGTTCTTGACTCCTGTCTCTGACATTCCTTGTCCAGTCCACCTTAAAAATACATCCAGGATCCAAGTGCTTCTCACCAGCATCTCAGCTACTACCCTGGCCTTTTAGTCATCATCATCTGTTGCTTGAATTATTGCAGTGGTGGCCTGTCTCCTTGCTTCTTCCCTTGCCTTGTTTCAGTTAATGCTCAACACAGCCACCAGCGATCCTTTAAAAATATAAGTCAGGTCAAGTAACTCCTCTCTTCAAAACTCTGCAATGGCTTCTCCTTTTCTTCAATTTGAAAAGTCTTTACAAAGGCTAGGAAAGCCTTACCTAATCTACAGTTCCCTCCTCTTCCTTGCCTTCTCCACTGTTCCCTTCCCCACCACTGGCTGTAGAAACACTGGCCTCTGTGGTTCCTGTAACACACCAAACACACTCCCACAGCAGGGTCTTTGCACAGATTGTCACACTTGCCTGACCCACCCATCATATAGATTCGGACCCACCCAAGGATCTATATGACTAACTCCTTTAACAAATTTAAATCTTTGCTCAAATATCGTTTATTCCATGAAGCATACCCTAACCCCCCTTTAAAAAATGCAGTATGCACCCTTTCCTTCAAACACCTGTTATCAATCTACCATACACTCCACTTAGCATGTTTTATACAATTTACTTATTATAGTTATTATTCATTCTCTGTCTAATCATGCTAGAATGTAAGCTTTACAGGAAGCATTCTTTGTCTGTTTTGTTCCCTGGGGTATCCTAAACACTTGTAACCATTTTTGACATTTAATCAGTGTTTAATAAATATTTGTTACATTAAAAGCATCAGAAAAAATCCTGTTTAGTTCTGCTGAATTGTGTTTCCCAAACTAGGTTGACCTCAGATCTCCATTAAAAAAAAAATCCACCAGACTTACTAATATTCCTCAAAAAAAGTGCGCCTCCAGAGCACCCAGTTTGGGAAATTCTGATTTATCAGTTAATCTGTGCTTTACAAATCTTCTGTATCAAAATTCTATGTCCTAGCATCTCATAACTACTTTTTTCTTTTTAACATCTTTATTGGAGTATAATTGCTTTACAATGGTGTGTTAGTTTCTGCTTTATACCAAAGTGAACCAGCTATACATATACATATATCCCTATATCTCTTCCCTCTTGCATCTCCCTCCCACTCTCTCTATCCCACCCCTCTAGTGGTCACAAAGCACCGAGCTGATCCCCCTGTGCTATGCGGCTGCTTCCCACTAGATATTGGTTTTACATTTGGTAGCGTATATATGTCCATGCCGCTCTCTCACTTTGTCCCAGCTTACTCTTCCCTCTCCCCATGTCCTCAAGTCCATTCTCTAGAAGGTCTGCGTCTTTATTCCTGTCCTGCACCTAGGCTCTTCATGACTTTTTTTTTTTTTAGATTCCATATATGTCTGTTAACATAAGGTATTTGTTTTTCTCTTTCTGACTTACTTCATTCCATATGACAGACTCTAGGTCCATCCACCTCACTATCAATAACTCAACTTCGTTTCTTTTTATGGCTGAGTAATATTCCATTGCATATATGTGCCACACCTTCTTGATCCATTCATCTGTTGATGGACACTTAGGTTGCTTCCATGTCCTGGCTATTATGAATAGAGCTGCAATGAACATTGTGGTACATGACTCTTTTTGAATTATGGTTTTCTCAGGGTATATGCCCAGTAGTGGGATTGCTGGGTCATATGGTAGTTCTATTTGTAGTTTTTTAAGGAACCTCCATCCCGTTCTCCATAGTGGCTGTGACAATTTACATTCCCACTAACAGTGCAAGAGGGTTCCCTTCTCTCCACACCCTCTCCAGCATTTATTGTTTTTAGATTTTTTGATGATGGCCATTCTGACTGGTGTGAGATGATACCTCGTGGTAGCTTTGATCTGCATTTCTCTAATGATTAATGATGTTGAGCATCCTTTCATGTGTTTGTTGCAATCTGTATATCTTCTTTGGAGAAATGTCTATTTAGGTCTTCTGCCCATTTTTGGATTGGGTTGTTTGTTTTTTTGTTATTGAGCTGCATGAGCTGCTTGTAAATTTTGCAGATTAATCCTTTGTCAGTTGCTTCATTTGCAAATATTTTCTCCCATTCTGAGGGGTGTCTTTTCGTCTTGTTTATGGTTTCCTCTACTATGCAAAAGCTTTTAAATTTCATTAGGTCCCATTTGTTTATTTTTGTTTTTATTTCCATTACTCCAGGAGGTGGGTCAAGAAGGATCTTGCTGTGATTTATGTCATAGAGTGTTCTGCCTATGTTTTCTCCTAAGAGTTTTATAGTGGCGGGCCTTACATTTAGGTTTTTAATCCATTTTGGGTTTATTTTTGTGTATGGTGTTAGGGAGTGTTCTAATTTCATTGTTTTACATGTAGCTGTCCAGTTTTCCTAGCACCACTTATTGAAGAGGCTGTCTTTTCTCCATTGTATTTTCTTGCCTCCTTAATCAAAAATAAGGTGACCATATGTGTGTGGGTTTATCTCTGGGCTTTCTATCTTGTTCCATTGATCTATATCTCTGTTTTTGTGCCAGTACCATACTGTCTTGATTACTGTAGCTTTGTAGTATAGTCTGAAGTCCAGAAGCTGATTCCTCCAGCTCCGTTTTTCTTTCCCAAGATTGCTTTGGCTATTCGGGGTTTTTTGAGTTTCCATACAAATTGTGAAATTTTTTGTTCTAGTTCTGTGAAAAATGCCAGTGGTGGTTTGAAAGGGATTGCACTGAATTTGTAGATTGCTTTGGGTAGTAGAGTCATTTTCACAATGTTGATTCTTCCAATCCAAGAACGTGGTATATCTCTCCATCTGTTTCTATCATCTTTAATTTCTTTCATCAGTGTCTTATAGTTTTCTGGATACAGGTCTTTTGTCTCCTTAGGTAGGTTTATTCCTACATCTTTTATTCTTTTTGTTGCAATGGTAAATGGGAGTGTTTCCTTAATTTCTCTTTCAGATTTTTCATCATTAGTGTATAGGAATGCAAGAGATTTCTGTGCATTAATTTTGTATCCTGCTACTTTACCAAATTCATTGATTAGCTCTAGTAGTTTTCTGGTAGCATCTTTAGGATTCTCTATGTATAGTATCATGTCATCTACAAACAGTGACAGCTTTACTTCTTATTTTCCAATTTGGTTTCCTTTTATTTCCTTTACTTCTCTGATTGCTGTGGCTAAAACTTCCAAAACTATGTTGAATAAGAATGGTGAGAGTGGACAACCTTGTCTTGTTCCTGATCTTAGTGGAAATGCTTTCAGTTTTTCACCACTGAGGACAATGTTGGCTGTGGATATGTCTTATATTATGTTGAGGTGAGTTCCCTCAATGCCTACTTTCTGGAGGGTTTTTATCATAAATGGGTGTTGAATTTGGTCGAAAGTTTTTCTGCATGTATTGAGATGATCATATGGTTTTTAATCTGCAATTTGTTAATATGGTATATCATATTGATTGATTTGCATATATTGAAGAATCCTTGCATTCCTGGGATAAACCCCATTTGATCATGGTGTATGATCCATTTAATGTGGTGTTCAATTCTGTTTGCTAGTATTTTGTTGAGGATTTTTGTATCTATGTTCATCAGTGATATTGGCCTGTAGTTTTCTTTCTTTGTGACATCTTTGTCTGGCTTTGGTATCTGGCTTTGGTGGCCTCGTAGAATGCATTTGGGAGTGTTCCTCCTTCTGCTATATTTTGCAAGAGTTTGCGAAGGATAGGTGTTAGCTCTTCTCTAAATGTTTGATAGAATTTGCTTGTGAAGCCATCTGGTCCTGGGCTTTTGTTTGTTGGAAGATTTTTCATCACAGTTTCAATTTCAGTGCTTGTGATTGGTCTGTTCATATTTTCTATTTCTTCCTGGTTGAGTCTCAGAAGGTTGTGCTTTTCTAAGAATTTGTCCATTTCTTCCAGGTTGTCCATTTTATTGGCATACAGTTGCTTGTAGTAATCTCTCATGATCCTTTGTATTTCTGCAGTGTTAGTTGTTACTTCTCCTTTTTCATTTCTAATTCTATTGATTTGAATCTTCTCCTTTTTTTTCTTGATGATTCTGGCTAATGGTTTATCAATTTTGTTTATCTTCTCAAAGAACCAGCTTTGTTTTATTGATCTTTGCTATAGTTTCCTTCATTTCTTTCTCATTTATTTCTGATCTGATCTTTATGAGTTCTTTCCTTCTGCCAACTTTGGGGGTTTTTTTTGTTCTTCTTTCTCTAATTGCTTTAGTTGTAAGGTTAGGTAGTTTATTTGAGATGTTACTTGTTTCTTAAGGTAGGATTGTATTGCTAAAAACTTTCCTCTTAGAACTACTTTTGCTTCATCCCATAGGTTTTGGGTCATTGTGTTTTCATTGTCATTTATTTCTAGGTATTTTTTGATTTCTTCAGTGATCTCTTGGTTCTTAAGTAGTGTATTGTTTAGCCTCCATGTGTTTGTATTTTTTCCAGTAATTGATATCTAGTCTCATAGCATTGTGGTCAGAAAAGATATTTGATATGACTTCAATTTTCTTAAATTTACCAAGGCTTGATTTGTGATCCAAGATATGATCTATCCTGGAAAATGTTCCATGAGCACTTGAGAAGAAAGTGTATCCTGTTGTTTTTGGATGGAATATCCTATAAATATTAATTAAGTCCATCTTGTTTAATGTATCATTTAAAGCTTGTGTTTCCTTATCAATTTTCATTTTGGTTGACCTGTCCATTGGTGAAAGTGGAGTGTTAACGTCCCCTACTATGATTGTGTTACTGTTGATTTCCCATTTTATGGCTGTTAGTATTTGCCTTATGTATTGAGGTGCTCCTGTGTTGGGTGCATAAATATTTACAATTATTGTATCTTCTTCTTGGATTTATCCCTTGATCATTATGTAGTGTCCTTCTTTGTTTCTTGTAATAGTCTTTGTTTTAAAGTCTGTTTTGTCTGATATGAGAATTGCTACTCCAACTTTCTTTTGGTTTCCATTTGCATGGAATATCTTTTTCCATCCCCTCACTTTCAGTCTGTATGTGTCCTTAGGTCTGAAGTGGTTATCTTGTAGACAGCATATATATGGGTCTTGTTTTTGTATCCATTCAGCCAGTCTATGTCATTTGGTTGGAGCATTTAATCCATTTACTTTTAAGGTAATTATCGATATGTATGTTTCTGTTACCATTTTCTTAATTGTTCTGTGTTTGTTTTTGTAGGTCTTTTCCTTCTCTTGTGTTTCCTGCCTGGAGAAGTTCCTTTAGCATTTGTTGTAAAGCTGGTTTGGTGGTGCTGAATTCTCTTAGCTTTTGCTTGTCTGTAAAGGTTTTAATTTCTCCATCAAATCTGAATGAGATCCTTGCTGTGTAAAGTAATCTTGGTTGTAGTATTTTCCCTTTCATCACTTTAAATATGTCCTGCCACTCCCTTCTGGCTTGCAGATTTTCTGCTGAAAGATCTGCTGTTAACCTTATGGGGATTCCCTTGTATGTTATTTGTTGCTTTTCCCTTGTTGCTTTTAATATTTTTTCTTTGTATCTAATTTTTGATAGTTTGATTAATATGTGTCTTGTTGTGTTTCTCCTTGGATTTATCCTGTATGGGACTCTCTGCATTTCCTGGACTTGATTAACTATTTCCCTTCCCATATTAGGGAAGTTTTCTACTATTATCTCTTCAAATATTTTCTTAGTCCCTTTGTTTTTCTCTTCCTCTTCTGGGAGCCCTACAATTCAAAGGTTGGTATGTTTAATGTTGTCCCAGAGGAATCTGAGACTGTCCTCAATTCTTTTCATTCTTTTTTCTTTATTCTGCTCTGTAGTAGCTGTTTACACTATTTTATCTTCCAGATTACTTCTCTGTTCTTCTGCCTCTCTTATTCTGCTATTAATTCCTTCTAGAGAATTTTAAATTTCATTTATTGTGTTGTTCATCATTGTTTGTTTTCTGTTTAGCTATTCTAAGTCCTTGTAAAACATTTCTTGTATTTTCTCCATTGTATTTCCAAGATTTTGGATCATCTTGACTATCATTACTCTGAGTTCTTTTTCAGGTAGACTGCCTATTTCCTCTTCATTTGTTAGGTCTGGTGGGTTTTTATCTTGCTCCTTCATCTGCTGTGTTTTTTTCTGTCTTCTCATTTTGCTTAACTTACTTTGTTTGGGGTCTCCTTTTCTCAGGTTGCAGGCTCATAGGGCCTGTTGTTTTTGGTGTCTGCCCCCAGTGGCTAAGGTTGGTTCAGTGTGTTGTGTAGGCTTCCTGGTGGAGGGGACTAGTGCCTGTGTTCTGGTGGATGAGGCTGTATCTTGTCTTTCTGGTGGGCAGGTCCACATCTGGTGGTGTGTTCTGGGGTGTCTGTGGCCTTATTGTGATTTTAGGCAGCCTCTCTGCTAATGGGTGGCATTGTGTTCCTGTCTTGCTAGTTGTTTGGCATAGGGTGTCCAGCACTGTAGCTTGCTGGTCGTTGAATGGAGCTGGGTCTTGGCGTTGAGATGGAGATCTCTGGGAGAGCTTTCGCTGTTTGATATTACGTGGAGCTGGGAGGTCTCTTGTGGGCCAGTGTCCTGAACTTGGCTCTCCCACCTCAGAGGCACAGGCCTGATGCCTGGCTAGAACACCAAGACCCTGACATCCACACGGCTCAGAATAAAAGGAAGAAAAAAAGAAATAAATAAATAAAAAATAAATAAAATTATTAAAATAAAAAAATAATTATTAAAAAACATTTTAAGTAATAAAAAAAAATAGAAAGAAAGAAAGAAGGGAGCAAACACACCAAAAAACAAATGCACCAATGATAACAAGCGCTAAAATCTATACTAAAACAAACAAACAAACAAAAAAGGGACAGACAGGACCCTAGGGCAAATGGTAAAAGCAAAGCTATACAGACAAAATCACACACAGAAGCATACACATAGACACTCAGTAAAAGAGAAAAAAGGAAAAAATATGTATATATTGTTGTTCCCAAAGTCCACCGCCTCATTTTGGGATGACTCGTTGTCTATTCATGTGTTCCACAGATGCAGGGTACATCAAGTTGATTGTGGAGCTTTAATCCGCTTCTCCTGAGGCTGCTGGGAGAGATTTCCCTTTATCTTCTTTGTTTGCACAGCTCCCGGGGTGCAGCTTTGGATTTGGCCCCACCTGTGGGTGTAGTTTCCCCAGGGCATCTTTTCTTCGCTCAGACAGGACGGGGTTAAAGGAGCAGCTGATTCGGGGGCTCTGGCTCACTCAGGCCGGGGGGAGGGAGGGGCACGGAGTGCAGGGCGAGCCTGTGGCTGCAGAGGCCGGCATGACGTTGCAGCAGCCTGAGGCGTGCCGTGTGTTCTCCCGGGGAAGTTGTCCCTGGATCGCGGGACCCTGGCAGTGGCGGGCTGCACAGGCTCACAGGAGAGGAGGCATGGATAGTGACCTGTGCTCGCACACAGGCTTCGTGGTGGCGGCAGCAGCAGCAGCCATGGCGTCTCATGCCCGTCTCTGGGGTCCGCGCTGATAGCCGCGGCTCACGCCCATCTCTGGAGCCCGTTTAGGTGGCGCTCTTAATCCCCTCTCCTCGGGCACCAAGAGACTAGAAGAAGTCTCTTGCCTCTTAGGCAATTCCAGATGTTTTCCCGGACTCCCTCGCGGCTAGCTGTGGCGCACTAACCCCTTCAGGCTGTGTTCACGCCGCCAACCCCAGTCCTCTCCCTGCGATCCGACCTCCGAAGCCCGAGCCTGCGGGAAACTCTCCGCTTTGCCCTCCACACCCCTGTTGCTGCGGTCTCCTCCGCGGCTCTGAAGCTTTACCCCCTGCCGCCCCCCCCCCACCCCTGCCACCAACTGTCTCCACCCGCGAAGGGACTTCCTAGTGTGTGGAAACTTTTCCTCCTTCACAGCTCCCTCCCACTGGTGCAGGTCCCGTCCCTATTCTTTTGTCTGTTTTTTCTTTGGCCCTACTCACGTACATGGGGGGTTTCTTGCCTTTTGGGAGGTCTGAGGTCTTCTGCCAGCGTTCAGTAGGTGTTCTGTAGGAGTTGTTCCACGTGTAGATGTGTTTCTGATGTATTTGTGGGGAGGAAGGTGATCTCTGCGTCTTACTCTTCCACCGTCTTGAAGCTCCTCTCATGACTACTTTTGATGACTACTAAACTTTTAAGCTCATAATGAAATATTGATAGCTGATGAAGGGTAGGCAAGAGTAAGAGGGGATTTCTTGTAACAATACTTTGAGCTGAAGGAATGAAGCACTAAAGTAGAATTTCATCCACCTGTCAGGCAGGCAGTGGAGCTATTCTGGGGGACACATGTTTTTCACGAATGTCTGGCAGGTCACATGCGTCCTCACCATCACGTAATCATATCAGGGTGCCCTGTAGAAATGACACACTGTAGAAACACTGTAGAAAATGACAAATCCATCTGACCTCTTCATTGAATCTTCTTTGCTAGAACAACTATCCATATCAACATTGAGAGGAGTAAACGCAGTTTAAAATTTGTTAGTTATGAATTTTAAGTCTGCATAAAAATAAAAATAAGGCAATGGCCTAGGATACAAAGAGTTGGCTCACAGAAGGTCTTGGGGTTTCAATTCTATCACAGTAAGACATCTGTCTCTGTTGCTGAATCTGCTCCTTATCCCTTTAGTGCTTTCTTTGCAAACCCAGTAAGCTTCTTAAGAAAAGAGCAGAAAACCACATCTGTCAAAATTAGAAAGTGGTAACTACCAGGATACAAAATAATCACAGGGTCACTGGAGGCTTTGTAAAGGTTGAAGCTCTCCCTCACGTAAATTGCCTCCTGTTCACTCTCCTTCCATTCTGATGACATCAGCCAGTTTCTATTCCTTTGGCAGGGAGCCAAAGGGAACACTTGGATAGCAGGGCTGTGTCCTCAATATTCATCTTGGGATATGCAGCTATTTTGCTTACAAAGAGAAAACACAAGGTAAGTGGAGGTCTTAATTATATTGGATCAAGAACATCTGACAACAACAATAACGAATTCCAAGCCTCCACAGATTTCCCACTGTGTCCGCCTGATGCCAAGTAGGCAAAATATCCTGAGTGGGAAATTGTAGAGTCATAGAATGTTGATATGCAAAGATCTTGGAGATCATTTAGATTACCTACATCCTTCTCTCTTTTGTATATGAGGAAACTAAGACTGGAGAGATTAAGCACACAATTCATTTGCTTTTTTTTTTTTAACATCTTTATTGAAGTATAATTTCTTCACATTGTTGTGTTAGTTGCTGCTGTATAACAAAGTGAATCAGCTATACGTATACATATAACCCCTTATGCCCTCCCTCTTGCGTCTCCCTGCCACCCTCCCTATCCCAGCCCTCCAGGTGGTCACAAAGCAGCAAGCTGATCTCCCTGTGCTATGTGGCTGCTTCCCACTAGCTATCCTTTGGTACATTGGAAATGCAATATAACATGGCCATGTCAAGAGCAGCCACTAGGAGGCATTTGCTATCCCTCCAAAAAACCTTGCTCTCACTCATAAATGGTGTTTTCTCTTCCGTTTCCCAGAATTACCAGAGCCCCGATAGAGCATCTTTCCAACCCACTGCCCTCTTTCATTCCCCTCCCACTTCATTCCTGAGTTACAGAATCAACAGTGATGGGAGCGGGGACTCCACGTTTAGTGGAAAGTGGGTGACAGGAATGCAATCTTCATCATAGTGTAATAATACAATATAACCACGAGATGGCAGCACAGACTACACAATATTGTTTAAGCATTCTCTTATGAAATGAAAACCACAAACTAAATGATTAGCACTTATGATACTGCAGAATTAAATGAAAAGATTAATAATATAATACCAAGATTCAGGCAAAAAGAAACTCCCTTTTATTCAGGAAAACGCAATTATTTACCTTGCGTGAAGATTGAACACAGCATATTTTAAAGCATCTTTTATAGATATAAGATTAGCATTTCGTTTTATCTCTGGGAACGCTAGGCTATAGAGGTGAACACTGGAAAAAGAAACTTTCCAGAGAAAGACAAATATCATATGATATCACTTATATGTGGAATCTAAAAAGGTGATACAAATGAACTTATTTACAAAACAGAAACAGACTCACAGACATAGAAAACAGACCAAAGGGAAAGGCCGGGGGGGGGGGGGGGGGGGGGGGCGCGTAACTTAGGAGTTTGGGATTAGCAGGTACAAACTACTATATATAAAATAGATAAACAACAAGGTCCTACCGTATAGTAAAGGGAACTATCTTCAATATTTTGTAATAAACTATAATGAAAAAGAATATGAAAAAAAAAGCCTATATATAGGCTGAATCACTTTGCTGTACACCAGAAACTAACACAACATTGTAAATCAACTATACTTCAATAAAAATGAGACTTTCCATCAAAATAAAGTGCGTGTCATGAGTAATGTATTGAAAGGACATGGGATAAGGAACTAGGAGACAGCTCTGGGATGGGATGTGGCACTTAACTGTATGATATCTAGAAAGCTTCTTAACCTCTCTGGGCTTCCGTTTCCTCTTCTGTATTCATTAAGCAGATGGATTTAGATGATTTTTGAAATCCCTGAGGAGGCAATCAAATATAGTGGTTAAGAATGTGATCTTTGGCAACAGATTTCCTAGGTGCAAATCCTAATTCTTGCGCTTACTAGATGTGTGAACATTGGCAATGGCTGGATATTTTTCTCTGAGTCAGCTACTTCATATGTCAATTCGGGATGACATCACTAGGACCTATCTCTTAGGATTATAGTCAGAATTGATGGGATAATACCATGTGTTTAACACAATGTCTAGTACATTGAAAATACAAAATTCACATAATTGTTAACTGCCAATCTTATTCATCTTTATTAATGTAGTCTTTGCATTTCCAACATCATGACTTTTATCAAAACTACCAGCATTCTCCTACTCTTCCAGTCTTGAAATTTTGAAGTCATCTTTGACCCCCTACCTTTTCAAGGCTTGAATGTTTTTGGTTTATTTGTTTTTTTGCTTCAGAACTTTTTTTTTTTTTTCTTTTTAGTTCCCTTGTCTTCCCAATGCCACTAGACTGTTTTGCCTCTAACATAAATAAATAACTCAATCAGCCTCCTTGCTGCAGGCTTTCTATTTTACTCTCTTCCGTATGCTTTTGCCAGATTTCTATTAGTGATACTTCTTTTTTCTAACTTTTCTCTGGTTAAAATGTTTTCATATTGCCTATAGGAGAAAGCCTATTCTGTTACATTGGCCTATGTTACTACACCTTTGCAAATACTGTCATCACTGTAGCTTTATTGTAAATAAATCTTAAAATCCTCCAACTTCATTCTTCTTATTCAAAGCTGTTTTAGTTATTCTAGTTCTTTTGTTCTTCTGTATAAGTCTTACAGTCAGTTTTCTACATCTACAAAATTCTGCTAGGATTTTGATTGGTATTGCATTAAATATGTAGGTCAATTTGGTGAGAATAGACATCTTACGTTGAATCTTCCAATCACAGAGCATGGTATGTCTCTACTTAGGTCTTTTATGACTTCTTTCAATAGTGTTTTATAGTTTTCAGCATCTAGATCTTGTACATATTTTATTAGATTTAGTGCCTAAGTATTTATATTTTTGGAGTTATTATAAATGGCACTGGTTTTTAAATTTTTGGCTTCCAATTATACATTGCTAGTATATAGAAATATAATTAATTTTTTCCTCAATTAAGAAATTGTGGGAAAATACATAAAATTAATCATTTTTCAGTGAACAGTTAGGTATGTATTAAGTACATTCAAATTATTGTGCAACCATCAATACCATTCATCTCCAGAACTCTCTCCTCTTTTGTTTTTAAGGCAATTTTTAAAGAGCTGTTAACGGTTCACAGCATTTAAGTTTCCTCCGTATCTTTTCATGGCTTGATAGCTCATTTCCTTTTAGCACTGAATAATATTCCATTGTCTGGATGTACCACAGTTTATTTACCTACTGTAAAAGACATCTTGGTTGCTTCCCAGTTTTGGCAGTTATGAATAAAGCTGCTGTAAACATCTGTGTGTAGGTTTTTTTGTGGGCGCATAAGTTTTCAACTACAGTGGGTAAATACCAAGGAGTGTAATTGCTGGATCATATGGTAAGAATCTGTTTAGTTTTGTAAGAGAACACCAAACTGTCTTCAAACGTGGCTGTACCATTTCATATTCCCACCAGCAATGAATGAGAGTTTCTGTTGCTCCACATCCTTGTCAGCATTTGGTATTGTCACTGTTCCAGATTTTGGCAATTCTAGTAGATGTGTAGTGGTGTCTCATTTTAATTTGCATTTCCCTGAAGACATGATGTGGAGCATCTTTATATATGCTTATTTGCCATCTGTATAACTTCTTTGGTGAGGTGTCTGTTAAGGTCTTTGTCCCATTTTAAAATTTGTTTGTTTTCTTTTTTTATTTGTTTGTTTGTTTTCTTATTGTTGAGTTTTAAGAGTTCTTTGTATATTTTGGACAATAGTCTTACCAGATGTGTCTAGCAAATATTTTTTCCCATATTGTAGTTTGTATTATCATTCTCTTGACATTTTTTTTTCAATATTCAAATTTTTATTATGTGATTGATGAAAAATTAAAGAACACATTGCTTAGTGTTACCCATAATTTTTTTCACACACACTGTATTTTATTTTTACAAGAGATAAATAAACTGACACTAAGCATTGTAAATGGATGACCACAACAATAGCAACAATGATAACAATTACCAAACACGAAACACACTCATACTATTGACATTGTCTTTTGCAGAGCAGAACTTTTTAATTTTAATGAAGTCTAGCTTGTTCTGTTTTTTGTTTTTTTCCCATGGATTATGCCTTTGGTGTGGTATCTAAAATGGCATCTCCATAGCCAAGTCATCTAGGTTTTCTCCTTTGTTATTTCCTATGAGATTTATAGTTTTGCATTTTATATTTAGGTGTGTGATCCTTTTTGAGCTAATTTTTGTGAAGGGTGGAAGGTCTGCATTCTGCTCGTTTTGGATGGCATGTCCTATAAATATCTGTTAAGTCCATCTGGTCTAATGTGTCATTTAAGGCTGCTGTTTCTTTACTCACTTTCTGTCTGCATGATCAATCCATTGATGTAAGTGGGGTATTAAAGTCCTCTACCATTATTGTGTTACTGTCAATTTCTCTGTTAATATTTGCTTTTTATATTTAAGTGCTCTTATATTAAGTGCATATATGTTTATTTATGTTATATCTTCTGCTTGGATCAACCCCTTTATCATTATATAAAGCAGTTCTTTTTTATTACAGACTTTGTTTTAAAGTCTATTTTGACTGATATGGGTATAGCTACCCCAGATTTTTTTGTTTGTTTTTTTCCATTTGCATGGGTTGCCTTTTTCCATTCCTTCACTTTCAGTCTATCTGTGTCTTTAGCTCTGAAGTGACTCTTCTGTAGGCAACATATAGATAGGTCTTGATTTTTTTTAATCCAATTGGCTACTCTGTGTTTTTTGATTAGAGAATTTACTCCATTGACATTTAAAGTAATTATTGATCAGTATGTACTTATATCCATTTTGTTATTCATTTTCTGGTTGTTTTTATGGTTCTTCTCTATTCTTTTCTTCTTCTTCTAGTCCACTCCCTTATGGCTTGATGATTTTCTTTAATGTTACGCTTAGGTTCCTTTCTTTTTATTTTTTGTGTATCTATTGTAGATTTTTAATTTATGGTTACCTTGATGTTCATATATACATATTGACCTATAACTATATCAACTTGTTTAAAATGATAGTCATTTAAGTTCAAACACATACAGGGATTCAGGGTCTTCCTACTCCACCATCTTGACTCTGTCTCTCAAGCCTGCTTTTTATTGTTATTTGTTAGCAGTTCTAAATGATACCAGTAATAGTATGGTCCTTCGTGAAAAAAATATTTTGTTAGTCTGTTTGAAACAACTGCTGCCATTACTGTTAAGTATTACTCATATGTATATAAATTTAAATTAGCATGTGTTATTAAAAAAGCATTAATAAAGAGTACATTCTGTTTAGAAGTTTATTCAGAGAACTTCCATTTAACAGTTGCTCTAGACGTATGGGAATTCAGCTATTTGTACTCATTTTAAGAATAAGCTTATATAGAGATACACCATGTTCTTAGATTGGAAGAATCAACATTGTGAAAATGACTCTACTACCCAAAGCAGTCTACAGGTTCAATGCAATCCCTATCAAACTACCACTGGCATTTCTCACAGAACTAGAACCAAAAATTTCACAATTTGTATGGAAACACAAAAGACCCTGAATAGCCAAAGCAATCTTGAGAAAGATAAACGTAGCTGGAGGAATCATGCTCCCTGACTTTAGACTATACTACAAAGCTATAGTAAACAAGACAGTATGGTACTGGCACAAAAACAGAAAGATCAATGGAACAGGACAGAAAGCCCAGAGATAAACCCATACACATATGGTCACCTTATCTTTGATAAAGGAGGCAGGAAGGTACAGTGGAGAAAAGACAGCCTCTTCAATAAGTGGTGCTAGGAAAACTGGACAGGTACATGTAAAAGTATGAGATTAGAACACTCCCTAACACCATACACAAAAATAAGCTCAAAATGGATTAAAGACCTAAATGTAAGGCCAGACACTATAAAACTCTTAGAAGACAACATAGGCAGAACATTCTATGACATAAATCACAGCAAGATCCTTTTTGACCCACCTCCTAGAGAAATGGAAGTAAAAACAAAAATAAACAAATGGGATCTAATGAAACTTCAAAGCTTTTGCACAGCAAAGGAAACCATAAAGAAGACCAAAAGACAACCCTCAGAATGGGAGAAAATATTTGCAAATGAAGCAACTGACAAAAGATTAATCTCCAAAATTTACAAGCAGCTCATGCAGCTCAATAACAAAAAAACAAACAACCCAATCCAAAAATGGGCAGAAGACCCAAATAGACATTTCTCCAAAGAAGATATACAGATTGGCAACAAACACATGAAAGAATGCTCAACATCATTAATCATTAGAGAAATGCAAATCAAAACTACAATGTGATATCATCTCACACTGGTCAGAATGGCCATCATCAAAACATCTAGAAACAATAAATGCTGGAGAGGGTGTGGAGAAAAGAGAAAACTCTTGCACTGTTGGTGGGAATATAAATTGATACAGCCACTATGGAGAACAGTATGGAGTTTCCTTAAAAAACTACAAATAGAACTACCATACGACCCATTAATCCCACTACTGGGCATATACCCTGAGAAAACCATAATTCAAAAAGAGTCATGTACCACAATGTTCATTGCAGCTCTATTCATAATAGCCAGGACATGGAAGCAACCTAAGTGTCCATCAACAGATGAATGGATAGAGAAGATGTGGCACATATATACAATGGAATATTACTCAGCCATAAAAAGAAACGAAATTGAGTTATTGGTAGTGAGGTGGATGGACCTAGAGTCTGTCATACAGAGTGAAGTAAGTCATAAAGAGAAAAACAAGTACTGTATGCTAACACATATATATGGAATCTAAGAAAAAAAAAGGTCACTAGGGGTAAGATGGGAATAAAGACACAGACCTACTAGAGAATGTACTTGAGTATATGGAGAGGGGGAAGGTTAAGCTGGGACAAAGTGAGAGAGCGGCATGGACATATATACACTACCAAATGTAAAATAGAGAGCTAGTGGGAAGCAGCCGCATAGCACAGGGAGATCAGCTCGTTGGTTTGTGACCACCTAGAGGGGTGGGATAGGGAGGGTGGGAGGGAGAGAGACGCAAGAGGGAAGAGATATGGGAACATACGTATATGTATAACTGACTCACTTTGTTATAAAGCAGAAACTAACACACCATTGTAAAGCAATTATACTCCAATAAAGATGTTAAAAAAAAAAGAATAAGCTTCTAAAAGTTTGAAATTACTCAGATTGAAGTTTTGTCTCCAATCCTATT
Organism: Phocoena sinus; assembly: GCF_008692025.1. Lineage (NCBI taxonomy): Eukaryota > Metazoa > Chordata > Mammalia > Artiodactyla > Phocoenidae > Phocoena > Phocoena sinus. The sequence continues at coordinate 99,004,834 of NC_045766.1, read as the reverse complement.
GGCATTACATATTCTTATATTTAAATGTTAGATTAAAAATTAATAATGAGAACACATTGACTAAAAAGACAGGGAGAATTTAAGTTACTTTAATTATATCATTGTATGGGAATCACTTGAAAATTCTATCTGTGTTTAAAATTTACAAAAATGAAATAGCATGCTAATTGCAAGGTAGGATATTTTTGTTTGCAAAGTGTATGTTTTAGTTCTTCCATCAGCTATAGCAAAGATGTTGATGACTCTGATTATAGGTCTATTGAATATAAGTGTAAAAAAAAGATAAAAATTTGGAAGAGCATTGGCATATTTGTAGAAGTTGAGTCATAAGAACAGAAACTAATATTAATTATTTATTATGGTGAAAGAAATGTAAATGTATATTCTTTTAAACATATAAAAATGTGGTTAAAAACATTAATCTGTTGCTTTTTCATTTTTATGCTATAATATTTTATTTTTTACTGACATAATGTGAAATTAAAGAAAATTTTTATTGCTTGTATTCTTTTCTTACCATTGTTATTATTATTTTATTTTGTGATTATTACTGAGAGTACTTCTATCATATAGAGGAGGCATTGTTAAGAAATTTTCAACTCCATCTGTCAAATAAGCTTGTTATGCCACTGACCCTGACTACCTTACAAAACGGCAATTCTAATCTATTTCTAGGTGAAAACCTAGGAATAGAAAATGATTGCACATGTCCACTGAAAGACAAATTCATAGCTAGCTTACTTACAACCAAACCCTGGAAACAACTCAAAAGGCCATCAACAGGAGAATGGATAAACTGCGGTGTTTAAGAAAACAGTGGACTTCTATACAACAGAAAGTTGATTAAACTAATGGTACACAATGACATGGATGAATATAAAATATTATGTTGAGTAAAATAAGCCAGATACAAGAGTACTTCCCATATTATTTCATTTATAAAAACAGGTAACAATGCTGTGATAAAAAAATCTACATTAATAAAACATTAATGTAGTATAAAAATAATAGCTTAATTTTGTTCTTGATAAACACTATTTTCTCCTGACTGTGTTTAGTTCATACTCTTGTTTTCTTTCAGGTGTAGCTAAAGAAAAAGTGAAAGACTGAATCTGTTTTCCATTAGCCTCTGCTTGGACAAATGGCTATAGGAATCCTTTTACAGAGCATCCTGTATCCATCTGCCTGCCTCCTGAGACATGTTCCTTAAAATTTCCTTATGATCATACTTTGTATACATTATTGTTTTAAATGATGAGCCAGTGAATGAGTTTATGACAGTTTAGCAAGGCTGCTACTATTCCTAATAACCACCAGTGACTGTGAGTTGAATATGTATGAAGTGACAGAGCATAGGGCTTGGCATATGGTAAGTGCTTAAATAAATAAATTCTTGATAAAGGAAAAATATAGTCCTAGTTGTTTTAAATACACTGATGTAAGATTTATACACAGTATTACCGTTTTCCTCATATAGATATTCATTTATTGTTTTTGGAGGTCTGACACAACTCTCTCTATGGTAGCAAATATGAACTTGGTGTTTGCTCTCTAAAAACAAATGCATTAATGAAGAAATTGTACATGACACCAATTTTTTCAAATTTCCAAAAGATAATTAGTTTGAGGAAACTGGCTACACACATCCATTCAGTTTATAAAAAGCTAACTGCAATTCTTTCCTAACAAATATTTCTCTTGCCTTCCTAGAGTCCTGTATTTCAGCAGGTGTTTTATTTATATTGGCAAGTTCTCCATTTTTGTCTATATTAGAGTATAGTATAATCAATCCATTAAATATCATTAAGCTATTACAAAATGTCTGCTAGGTACATAATTTATATAATTGGAGTAAATGGCCTCTGCAACATTTATAACAGGTCACTAAAGCAGAAGAGGAGCCAATGTTACAGAGATTTTTTCACGTGAGATTGTCATTCTCAAACCTCAGTGAGCATGAGGCCACAGGTATTGGCAGACAATAGCCAATATTTAATAATAAATTAAATGGAGTGTAATCTATAAAAATATTGAATTACCAGTTTACCCCTGAAACGAATATAATAATGTAACAACTATACTTCAATAAAATAAATAAATATAATCCCTATAGGTTTTTCCCTTTCAGGTGATGTGTCTCATTTACTCCACAAAAATCACTATTTTCTGGTCTCTGTGCCAACCTGCAGATGGCATGAGCTAGATGTAAAAGTTGTTTTATGTACAAAGTTAAACTGTCATTGTCACAAATTAACAATATCTCAATTTTGCTCACCCCAAATACCATTCCCTAACAAAAGAGCTTAGCTGCTTTATTTATAAACAACTAGAATAACTAACACAAATAGTTAAACTTAATATTTAAGGAGCCCTTTCTACCTGTGAAGTACAGCACTAAGGCTTGTTGTTTGTCCTCATTTGATTCTTGTAACAGTCTTATAAGTGCACATTATTTACTTTCTTTCAAAATGAGGAAATCAAGGCTTAGGTAATTTAAGTTATTGATCATAGTTTTAGAGGCAAAGCCAGTTTTGATCCCAAGTCTGTCTTTCCAAAGTCTATGCTCTTAATCAACTTCATCACTCTTTCTTTCCATGTCTAGAAGTAGACTATCACATTTTAGTGAATTCGTACCCATTGTGAACCTTGACGACATAAACATAGTTTCAATTGTTACAGCTAACTTTATGATATAGTGCAATATTAGGCATGGAACATCTCCCATCTTTATTCTTTTTGTAAAATTCTTTTGACATAAAAAAATCAATTTGATTCCTGATGAATCAGAATTTACTAATCAAACTACCTCCCAATTATTTTGTTTGAGATTCCATCTAATTTATATATTAATTTGGTAAAATTAACAACTTTACTAGATTTCAAGTCTTCCTAAGACTTGAAATGATTAATTTTCATACATTAAACAAATTTTTATGCCTTTCAGTAGATCTACATTTCTGACAAATACATTAGATCGGACATATTTCTTACTAAGTTTAATCATAAATATAGATAAATACAATTATGTGAATGTGTGTGTGTGTGTATATATATATATACACACACACATATATATTTATACACAGTTGAACCCTGAACAATGTTGGGGTTAGGAGTGATGACCCTCCACTCAGTTGAAAACCCAGTATAACATATAGTTGGCCCTCTGAATACATGGTTCCTCAGTAACAATGGTTCTGCATCCATGGATCTGACCAACAGCAGGTTATGTAGTACTGTAGAAGTTAATGCTGAAAAAAATCTGAGTATAAGTGGACCTGTGCAGTCAAACCTGTGTTGTTCAAGGGTCAATGGTATTATAAATTTCTTTTTGGTAGTATAAAGTTTGGTAAATTAGTAATTTCAAAATTTGTATTGTAAAACAGTACAATTTTCCAAGAGGCCCACTGATTTGTTGAAAGAAAATCCTTAATATCATGCACATACTTGGACAAATTATCTTTAACTCTATAATTTTATAATTATAGATTTTTACAAAATTGATGTAGCCAGAGAGACAACCCCAATGTTCTTCAAACTAAGAACATAGGAGAGGAGAGGAGCTTCAAGATGGCGGAAGAGTAAGATGCAGAGATCAACTTCCTCCCCACAAATAAATCAGAAATACATCTACATGTGGAACGACTCCTACAGAACACCTACTGAATGCTGGCAGAAGACCTCAGTCCTCCCAAAAGGCAAGAAACTTCCCACGTACCTGGGTAGGGCAAAAGAAGAAATAAAAAACAGAGACAAAAGAATAGGGACAGGACCTGCATCAGTGGGAGGGAGCCGTGAAGGAGTAAAGGTTTGTACACACTAGGAAGCCCCTTCAAGGGCGGAGACTGAGGGTGGCGGAGGGGGGAGCTTCGGAGTCACGGAGGAGAGCGCAGCAACAGGGGTGGGGAGGGCAAAGCGGAGACGTTCCCGCACAGAGGATCCATGCCTACCAGCAGCACTCACCAGCCCGAGAGGCTTGTCTACTCACCTGCCGGGATGGGCGGGGCTGGGAGCTGAGGCTAGGGCTTCGGTCAGATCCCAGGGAGAGGACTGGGGTTGGCTGCGTGAACACAGGCTGAGGGGGGCTAGTGAGCCACAGCTAGCCGGAAGGGAGTCCGGGAAAAAGTCTGGAGCTGCCGAAGAGGTAAGAGACTTTTTCTTGCCTCTCTGTTTCCTGGTGCACGAGGAGAGGGGATTAAGAGCGCTACTTAAAGGAGCTCCAGAGATGGGCACAAGCTGCGGCTATCAGCGCGGACCCCAGAGATGGGTATGAGACGCTAAGGCTGCTGCTGCTGCCACCAAGAAGCCTGTGAGCAAGCACAGGTCACTATCCACATCTCCCCTCCTGGGAGCCTGTGCAGCCCGCCACTGCCAGGGTCCTGTGATACAGGGACAACTTCCCTGGGAGAACGCACAGTGTGCCTCAGGCTGTTGCAACGTCCTGCCGGCCTCTGCCCCTGCAGGCTCGCCCCACATCTGTACCCCTCCCTCCCCCCAGCCTGAGTGAGCCAGAGCCCCCGAATCAGCTGCTCCTTTAACCCCGTCCTGTCTGAGCAAAGAACAGATGCCCTCAGGTGACCTACACACAGAGGCGGGTTCAAATCCAAAGCTGAACCCGGGAGCTGTGCGAACAAAGAAGAGAAAGGGAAATCTCTCCCAGCAGCCTCAGGAGCAGTGGATTAAATCTCCACAATCAACTTTATGTACTCCGCATCTGTGGAATACCTGAATAGACAACGAATCACCCCAAATTTAGGCGGTGGACTTTGGGAGCAACGATATATATTTTTTTTCCTTTTTCTCTTTTTGTGAGTGTGTATGTGTATGCTTCTGTGTGTGATTTGGTCTGTATAGCTTTATTTTTACCATTTGTCCTATAGCTTTATTTTTACCATTTGTCTGTCCCTCTTTTTATGGTTTGCTTGTTTGTTTTAGTATAGTTTTTAGCGCTTGTTATCATTGGTGGATTTGATTTTTGGTTTGATTGCTCTCTTCCTTCTTTTTTTTATTACTTAAAGATATTTTTAATAATTAATTTTATTTTAATAACTTTATTTTATTTTATTTTATTCCCTCTTTCTTTCTTTCTTTCCCCTCTCCTTTATTCTGAGCCGTGTGGAAGACAGGCTTTTGGTGCTCCAGCCAGGCATCAGGGCTGTGCCTCTGAGGTGGGATAGCCAAGTTCAGGATATTGGTCCACAAGAGACCTCCTAGCTCCACATAATATCAAATGGCAAAAATCTCCAAGAGGTCTCCATCTCAACACCAAGACCCAGCTGCACTCATCAACCAGCCAGCTACAGTGCTGGAAACCCTATGCCAAACAACTAGCAAGACAGGAACACAACCCCACCCATTAGCAGAGAGGCTGCCTAAAATCACAATAAGGCCACAGACATGCCAAAACACCCCATCAGACATGGACCTGCCCACCAGAAAGACAAGATCCAGCCTCATCCACCAGAATCAGAACACAGGCACTAGTCCCCTCCACCAGGAAGCCTACACAACACACTGAACCAACCTTAGCCACTGGGGGCAGACACCAACAACAGGAACTACGAACCTGCAACCTGCGAAATGGACATCCCAAACACAGTAAGTTAAGCAAAATGAGAGGACAGAGCAAGACACAGCAGATGAAGGAGCAAGGTAAAAACCCACCACACCAAACAAATGAAGAGGAAATAGGCAATCTACCTGAAAAAGAATTCAGAATGATGATAGTAAAGATATCCAAAATCTTGGCAATACAATGGAGAAAATACAAGAAACGTTTTACAAGGACTTAGAAGAACTAAACAGCAAACAATGATGAACAACACAATAAGTGAAATTAAAAATTCTCTAGAAGGGATTAACAGCAAAATAACTTGGGCAGGGCTTCCCTGGTGGCGCTGTGGTTGAGAGTCCGCCTGCCGATGCAGGGGACACAGGTTCATGCCCCGGTCTGGGAAGATCCCACATGCCGTGGAGCGGCTGGGCCCGTGAGCCATGGCCGCTGAGCCTGCGTGTCCGGAGCCAGTGCTCCGCAACGGGAGAGGCCACAACTGTGAGAGGCCCGCATACCGCAAAAAAAAAAAAAAAAAAAAAAAAAAAAAAAATAACTTGGGCAGAAGAACGGATAAGTGACCTGGAAGATAAAATAATGGAAACAGCTAATGCAGAGAAGAATAAATTTTAAAAAAAGAAAAGAATTGAGGACAGTCTCAGAGAACTCTGGGACAACATTAAACACACCAACATTCAAATTATAGGGGACCCAGCAGAGGAGAAAAAGAAAGTGACTGAGAGAATATTTGAAGAGATTATAGTGGAAAACATTCCTAATATAGGAAAAGAAAAAGTTAATCAAGTCCAGGAAGCACAGAGAGTTATATACAGGATAAATCCAAGGAGAAAAATGCTAAAACGCATATTGATCAAACTATCAAAAATTAAAAACAAAGAAAAAATATTAAAAGCAGCAAGGGAAAAATAACATACAAGGGAATCCCCATAAGATTAACAGCTGATCTCTCAGCAGAAACTCTGCAAGCCAGAAGGGAGTAGCAGGACATATTTAAAGTGATGAAAGGGAAAATACTACAACCAAGATTACTTTACACAGCAAGGATCTCATTCAGATTTGATGGAGAAATTAAAACCCTTACAGACAAGAAAAAGCTAAGAGAATTCAGCACCACCAAACCAGCTTTACAACAAATGCTAAAGGAACTTCTCTAGGCAGGAAACACAAAAGAAAGAAAAGACCTACAATAAGAAACCCCAAACAATTAAGAAAATGATAATAGGAGCACACACATTGATAATTACCTTAAATGTTAATGGATTGCATGCTCCAACCAAAAGACATAGAATGGCTGAATGGATACAAAAACAAGACCTGTATATGTGCTGTCTACAGAGACCCTCTTCAGACCTAGGGACACATACAGACTGAAAGTGAGGGGATGGAAAAAGATATTCCATGTAAATGCAAATCAAAGAAAGCTGGAGTATCAATTCTCATATCAGACAAACCAGACTTTAAAACAAAGACTATTACAAGAGACAAAAAAGGACACTACATAATGATCAAGGGATCAATCCAAGAAGAAGATATAAAAATTGTAAATATTTATGCACCCAACATAGGAGCAGCTCAATTCATAAGGCAAATGCTAACATCCATAAAAGGGGAAATCGACAGTAACACAATCAGAGTAGGGGACTTTAACACTCCACTTTCACCCATGGACAGATCATCCAAAATGAAAATTGATAAGGAAAAACAAGCTTTAAATGATACATTAAACAAGATGGACTTAATTGATATTTATAGGACATTCCATCCAAAAACAACAGAATACACTTTCTTCTCAAGTGCTTATGGAACATTCTCCAGGATAGATCATATCTTGGGTCACAAATCAAGACTTGCTAAATTTAAGATAATTCAAATTGTATCAAATATCTTTTCTGACCACAATGCTATGAGACTAGATATCAATTACAGGAAAAAATCTGTAAGAAATACAAACACATGGAGGCTAAACAACACACTACTTAATAACCAAGAGATGACTGAAGAAATCAAAGAGGAAATCAAAAAATACCTATAAACAAATGACAATGAAAACACAATGACCCAAAACCTATGGGATGCAGCAAAAGCAGTTCTAAGAGGGAAGTTTATAGCAATACAATGCTACCTTAAGAAACAAGAAACATCTCAAATAAACAACCTAAGCTTACACGTAAAGCAATTAGAGAAAGAAGAATAAAAAACCCCAGAGGTAGCCAAAGGAAAGAAATCATAAAGATCAGATCAGAAATAAATGAGAAAGAAATGAAGGAAACTATAGCAAAGATCAATAAAACTAAAAACTCGTTCTTTGAGAAGATAAACAAAATTGATAAACCATTAGCCAGACCCATCAAGAAAAAAAGGACAGGCTTCCCTGGTGGTGCAGTGGTTGAGAGTCCGCCCGCCGATGCAGGGGACATGGGTTCGTGCCCCGGTCCGGGAAGATCCCACATGCTGCGGAGTGGCTGGACCCATGAGCCATGGCCGCTGAGCCTGCGCGTCCAGAGCCTGTGCTCTGCAATGGGAGGGGCCACAACAGTGAGAGGCCCACGTACCACAAAAAGAAAAAAAAGGAGAAGATTCAAATCAATAGAATTAGAAATGAAAAAGGAGAAGTAACAACTGACACTGCAGAAGTACAAAGGATCATGAGAGATTACTACAAGCAACTATATGCCAATAAAATGGACAACCTGGAAGAAATGGACAAATTCTTAGAAATGCACAAGCTGCCAAGACTGAAGCAGGAAGAAATAGAAAATATGAACAGACCAATCACAAGCACTGAAATTGAAACTGTGATGAAAAATCTTCCAACAAACAAAAGCCCAGGACCAGATGGCTTCACAGGCGAATTCTATCAAACATTTAGAGAAGAGCTAACACCTATCCTTCTCAAGCTCTTCCAAAATATAGCAGAGGGAGGAACACTCCCAAACTCATTCTACGAGGCCACCATCACCCTGATACCAAAACCAGACAAGGATGTCACAAAGAAAGAAAACTACAGGCCAATATCACTGATGAACATAGATGCAAAAATCCTTAACAAAATACTGGCAAACAGAATCCAACAGCACGTTAAAAGGATCATACACCATGATCAAGAGGGGTTTAATCCCAAAATTCAAGGATTCTCCAATATATGTAAATCAATCAATGTGATAGACCATATTAACAAGTTGAAGGAGAAAAAGCATCTGATCATCTCAATAGATGCAGAGAAAGCTTTCTACACAATTCAACACCCATTTATGATAAAAACCCTCCAGAAGGTAGGCGTAGAGGGAACTTACCTCAACATAATACAGGCCATATATGACAAACACAGAGCCAACATCATCCTCAATGGTGAAAAACTGAAACCATAACCACTAAGATGAGGAATAAGACAAGGTTGCCCACTTTCACCACTACTATTCAACATAGTTTTGGAAGTTTTAGCAACAACAATCAGAGAAGAAAAAGAAGTAAAAGGAATCCAAATCAGAAAAGAAGTAAAGCTGTCACTGTTTGCAGATGACATGATACTATACATAGAGGATCCTAAAGATGCTACTAGAAAACTACTAGAGCTAATCAATGCATTGGTAAAGTAGCAGGATACAAAATTAATGCACAGAAATCTCTTGCATTCCTATAAATTAGTGAAGGAAAATCTGAAAGTGAAATTAAGAGAACACTCCCATTTACCACTGCAACAAAAAGAATAAAATATCTAGGAATAAACCTACCTAAGGAGACAAAAGACCTGTATGCAGAAAATTATAAGACACTGAAAGAAATTAAAGATGATACAAATAGATGGAGAGATATACCATGTCCTTTTCTTGGAAGAATCAAAATTGTGAAAATGACTACTACCCAAAGCAATCTACAGATTCAATGTAATCCCTATCAAACTACCAGTGGCATTTTTCACAGAACTAGAAGAAAAAAATCTCACAATTTGTATGGAAACACAAAAGACCCCGAGTAGCCAAAGCAATCTTGAGAAAGATAAACGGAGCTGGAGGAATCAGGCTCCCTGACTTCAGACTATACTACAAAGCTACAGTAATCAAGAGAGTATGATAGTGGCACAAAAACAGAAAGATAGATCGATGGAACAGGATAGAAAGCCCAGAGATAAATCCATGCACATATGGTCACCTTATCTTTTATAAAGGAAGCAAGAATATACAAAGGAGAAAATACAGCCTCTTAAATAAGTGGTGTTGGGAAAACTGGACAGCTACATGTAAAAGAATGAAATTAGAACACTCCCTAACACAATACACAAAAATAAACTCAAAATGGATTAAAGACCTAAATGTAAGGCTAGATATTATAAAACTCTTAGAGGGAAACATAGGCAGAACACCTCATGACATAAATCACAGCAAGATCCTTTTTGACCGACCTCCTAGAGAAATGGAAATAAAAACAAAAATAAACAAATGGGACCTAATGAAACTTAAATGCTTTTGCACAGCAAAGGAAGCCATAAACAAGACGAAAAGACAATGCTCAGAATGGGAGAAAATATTTGCAAATGAAGCAATTGACAAAGATTAATCTCCAAAATTTACATGTAGCTCATGCAGCTCAATATGAAAAAAAAACTCTGCCCAATCCAAAAATGGGCAGAAGGCCTAAATAGATATTTCTCCAAAGAAGATATACAGATTGCCAACAAACACATGAAAGAATGCTCAACATCATTAAAGAAATGCAAATCAAAACTACAATGAGACATCATCTCACGGTCCAAATGGCCATCATCAAAAATCTACAAACAATAAATGCTGGAGAGGGTGTGGAGAAAAGCAAACCCTCTTGCACTGTTGGTGGGAATGTAAATTGATACAGCCACTATGGAGAACAGTATGGAGTTTCCTTAAAAAACTAAAAATAGAACTACCATATGATCCAGCAATCCCACTACTGGGCATATACCCTGAGAAAACCATAATTGAAAAAGCGTCATGTACCACAATGTTCATTGCAGCTCTATTTATAATAGCCTGGACATGGAAGCAACCTAAGTGTCCATCAACAGATGAATGGATAAAGAAGATGTGGTACATATATACAATGGAATATTACTCAGCCATAAAAAGAAACGAAATTAAGTTATTTGTAGTGAGGTGGATGGACCTAGAGTCTGTCATACAGAATGAAGTAAGTCAGAAAGAGGAAAACAAATACCATATGCTAACACATATATATGGAATCTAATAAATGAAAAAATGGTCATGAAAAACCTAGGGGCAAGACAGGAATGAAGACAGAGACCTACTAGAGAATGGACTTGAAGTTATGGGGAGGGGGAAGGGTAAGCTGGGACAAAGTGAGAGAGTGGTATGGACATATATACACTACCAAATGTAAAATAGATAGCTAGTGGGAAGCAGCCGCATAGTACAGGGAGATCAGTTCAGTGGTTTATGACCACCTAGAGGGGTGGGATAGGGAGGGTGGGAGGGAGGGAGTCGCAAGAGGGAAGGGATATGGGGATATATGTATATATATAATGTATAAGTGATTCACTTTGTTATAAAGCAGAAAGTAACACACCATTGTAAAGCAGTTATACTCCAATAAAGATGTTAAAAAAAAGAAAGAAGAACATAAGAGAATATGAATGATATATTATTCAATTACAAATAATTTGTGAAAAATATGTGTAGCAGTAGCATAATCACACACATAAAACTTTCAATAAATTATATATTAAAGTGTATGTAAAACAAATATATACGTAAATACACCAAGAGAGGTACATGCATTGGTTAAAGGAGAAAGAAAAAATACCCCAAAAGTTAACTGTATTTTCCAGTGATTAGTGAGATTACAGCAATTCATTTTCTTTTTGCTTTTCTACATTTTCAATTTTTTTCTATAATTAAGCTGTAATTTTTCTACTATTAAATTGAAATTGCTTTTAGAAGAAGAAAGAAGCTATGAAAATAATAGTTGCAAATGAGTATGTTCAAAATGATAATGTTGATTAACCTATAATACCCAGTAGATTGACTTTATTCTACAGGGAATCTTTTGGTAGCATTGAGGGAGATTCAATATTATCTCCACAAACAGATTTGAAGATGGGAGGATATAAATACCTTTCCTTCTAAACTACATTTCTCAAAGAAGATTAATGAGATGAATAATTGTTTTTGACATTTTTCTTCTTGTACTTTAAGAGCTCTTCTTGAAAATTTATATTTTATGGCATCTCTGCATCTTCTTATTGGGATTGGGTGAGAATTCAATGCTTTATTTTATTGTCATTATCCTTTCTATGAAAAGTGATAGAACATATCATTTTAGTACCAAGAGTTTCTCTGGAGCTGTCAAAATATCTGAAAAAAAATTGAAATGATTTAACTACCAAATGGAATAGGCAGCAATCCTGAACTGAATAGTTAAATAAACATCATGTTCAATCCTCTGAACGCTTATGGATACAAGCTATATATTTGTAGAATGAAGATTTGAATTGGTGATATTACATATAGAGTCTGTGTGCTTAACTGTTATACTCTACTAGTTAACTAAATAGCAAAGAGGAGTCATAGACTCATAGACTGTGGGCAGATATGCCTTAGAAAATCCAGTGCACTACAGATGAGAATCTTAGAACAAGGTCATAAAGTGGTTTAGGCATTGTCATTTAGTAATTTAGAGGTGGAATTGAGACTCAAAGCTTCAGAAATTTTGTTACATTTTCTTTGCCAGGATAATGAGTTTTGGAACCAATGTATTTAATAGTTTGTGTCTGTAAAGGTGGAATTTATTCTAGCCTTTACTGTACTGTCACAGAATCCAGAAGATTTTCCAACACTGAAGAATCATAGGGTTATGGAGCTTTTAAAGGCAGTCTATGCCTTTGTCTTCAACCTGGTTGTTGTTTAGATTGTTACTTCTCTGGAGATAGGCAGAAAGAAGGAGTTCACCACATCTGCCCCTAGCCATACCTCATTATTGTATTCTAGGCAGAATGTAAAATGTAGATAATATGCTACTTTCAGTGATATGACAGCAGTGTGCTTACTCAATGACTACTGCCAATGTTACCAGCCTCTCTTTTTGTACTTTTTAAGTCTAATATTAATCTCAAACAAATTTTCTCTTTTCCTATTCCTTATGAAGTGTGCAGAAGTGCTTTCCTCAACATAGCCTCCCTTTTTAAAGGAAAAAAAAACAAAAGAAAAAAACAAACAACCCCCCACAAAACCTCTATGTGCATTTCTGTAGAAAATACCCCAATTCTTCTATATATTTACTGTTCAAATATTATTCTTGTCAGAACTGAATTCACAAACCCTATCTTCCTCAAATTTCTACATTGTTTCCTTCTTTTGAATTACAATGCAGTCACTTTGAGAAAATGTTACAGGCTAGCATAGACTTGGCAGTGAAATCTTCATCTACGTTCTGCAGAGTTGGTGACTAGGACATAGAAATAAAAATTTGTGCTGGAATGACTCCCATGTGGTTGGACATGTCATAAAAGCCAGGAAACTGCGAATCCAAGTCTTATTCCCTTGCATGGTTATATACTTAGATCAGCTGTTTCTAAATGGCTAGATCCTTCTTTAGATAACTGAGGCAGGGATTTGGATGGACAGAATACATTTTATATTCAGAAATGTACACAATTTGTCACTGATAAAATGCATTGTGATGGTGTGGACTTAGGTTTATCCCTCTGGGTTTCCACAGGATCTAGCCTTCTCATTTGCTTCACAGGATTATAAAATTAATAGGTACATTTGTAATTTGGGGCTCTTTTCTGCCTTACATATCTTCATGTTAGCCATTGCCTACCAACGTGTTTCATCTTTTCTCCTCATTTGATTTGGGTGTAAACAAAATTTTAATTTTTACTATTTAAATTGAATCCAGATATTCAAAACATTAAACACTGGCTATTCTTTCCACTTTGGTGTTTTTGGAATGTTAAATTGTACCCTGACTTTGATAGTCTCACTTGTAATCTCAAAAAGGGCAGGGAAGAAGGAAGAGGGGAAGATGGCAGAAGAGTAAGACGCAGAGATCATCTTCCTCCCCACAGATACACCAGAAATACATCGACACGTGGAACAACTCCTACAGAACACCTACTGAACATTGGCAGAAGACCTCAGACCTCCCAAAAGGCAAGAAACTCCCCATGTACCTGGGTAGGGCAAAAGAAAAAAGAATAAACAGAGACAAAAGGATAGGGACGGGACCTGCACCAGTGGGAGGGAGCTGTGAAGAAGGAAAGGTTTCCACACACTAGGAAGCCCCTTCGCGGGCGGAGACTGCAGGTGGCGGAGGGGTAAAGCTACAGAGCCGCGGAGGAGAGGGCAGCCACAGGGGTGCGGAGGGCAAAGCTGAGAGATTCCCGCACAAAGGATCAGGGCCGACCGGGACTCACCAGCCCCAGAGGCTTGCCTGCTCACCCGCCGGGGCGCGGGGGGGTGGGAGCTAAGGCTCGGGCTTCGGTCGGAGCGCAGGGAGAAGACCGGGAAAGAGTCCGGGGAAAAGTCTGGACCTGCAGAAGAGGCAAGAGACTTTTTCTTCCCTCTTTGTTTCCTGGGGCGCGAGGAGAGGGGATTAAGAGCGCTGCTTAAAGGCACGAGGCTCCGCTAAAAGCACGGACCCCAGAGACAAGCATGAGATGCTAAGACTGCTGCTGCCACCACCAAGAAGCCTGTGTGCGAGCACAGGTCACTATCCACACCCCCCGCCTTCCGGGGAGCCTGTGCAGCCCGCCACTGCCAGGGTCCCGTGATCCAAGGACAACTTCCCCGGGAGAACGCACAGCACGCCTCAGGCTGGTGCAACGTCACTCCGGCCTCCGCCGCTGCAGGCTCGCCCCGCACTCTATACCCCTCCCTCCCCCCAGCCTGAGTGAGCCAGAGCCCCGGAATCAGCTGCTCCTTTAACCCCGTCCTGTCTGAGTGAAGAACAGATGCCCTCCGGCGACTGGGTGACCTACATGCAGAGGCGGGGCCAAATCCAAAGCTGAGCCCGTGGGAGCTGTGAAAACAAAGAAGAGAAAGGGAAATCTCTCCCAGCAGCCTCAGAAGCACTGGATTAAAACTCCACAATCAACTTGATGTACCCTGCATCTGTGGAATACATGAATAGACAATGAATCATCCCAAATTGAGGAGGTGGACTTTGAGAGGAAGATTTATGATTTCTTCCCCTTTTCCTCTTTTTGTGAGTGTGTATGTGGATGTTTCTGTGTGAGATTTTGTCTGTATAGCTTTGCTTCCGCCATTTGTCCTAGGGTTCTAACTGTCCATTTTTTTGTTTTAATTTATTTTTCTTAATAATTATTTTTTATTTTAATAACTTTATTATATTTTATCTTACGTTATTTTATTTTACTTTATCTTCTTTCTTTCTTTCTTTTTTTCCTTCCTTCCCTCCTTCATTCCTTCCTTCCTCCCTCCCTCCCTGGTTTATTTCTTTCTTTCCTTCTGTGTTTCTTTCTTTCTTTTTCTTTCTTTCTTTCTACTTCTACTAATTCTTTCTTTCTACTTTTTCTCCCTTTTATTCTGATCCGTCTGGATGAAAGGCTCTTTGTGCTGCAGCCAGGAGTCAGTACTATGTCTCTGAAGTGGGAGAGCCAAATTCAGGACACTGGTCCACAAGAGACCTCCCATCTCCACATAATATCAAACAGCGAACATCTCCCAGAGATCTCTATCTCAACACCAGCACACAGCTTCACTCAACAACCGGCAAGCTACAGTGCTGGAAACCCTATGCAAAAAAACTAGCAAAACAAGAACACAACCCCACCCATTAGCAGAGAGGCTGCCTAAAATCATAATAAGTCCACAGACACCCCAAAACACACCACCAGACATGGACCTGCCCACCATAAAGACAAGATCCAGCCTCATCCACCAGAACACAGGCACTAGTTCCCCCAACCAGGAAGCCTACACAACACACTGAACCAACCCTAGCCACTGGGGACAGACACCAAAAACAACGGGAACTATGAACATGCAGCCTGTAAAAAGGAGACCCCAAACAGAGTAAGATAAGCAAAATGAGAAGACAGAAAAAAACACAGCAGATGAAGGAGCAAGATAAAAACCCACCAGACCTAACAAATGAAGAAGAAATAGGCAATCTTCCTAAAAAAGAATTCAGAATAATGATAGTAAAGATGATACAAAATCTTGGAAATAGAATAGACAAAATGCAAGACATATTTAACAAAGACCTAGAAGAACTAAAGATGAAACAAACAACGATGAACAACACAATAAATGAAATGAAAAATACTCTAGATAGGATCAATAGCAGAATAACTGAGGCAGAAGAATGGATAAGTGACCTGGAAGATAAAATAGTGGAAATAACTACTGCAGAGCAGAATAAAGAAAAAAGAATCAAAAGAACTGAGGACAGTCTAAGAGACCTCTGGGACAACATTAAACGCACCAACATTCGAATTATAGGGGTTCCCGAAGAAGAAGAGAAAAAGAAAGGGACTGAGAAAATATTTGAAGAGATTATAGTTGAAAACTTCCTTAATATGGGAAAGGAAATAGTTAATCAATTCCAGGAAACACACAGAGTCCCATACAGGATAAATCCAAGGAGAAATATGCCAAGACACATATTAATCAAACGTTCAAAAATTAAATACAAAGAAAGCATATTAAAAGCAGCAAGGGAAAAATAACACACAAGGGAATCCCCATAAGGTTAACAGCTGATCTTTGAGCAGAAACTCTGCAAGCCATAGGGAGTGGCAGGACATACTTAAAGTGATGGAGAAAAATCTGCAACCAAGATTACTCTACACAGCAAGGATCTCATTCAGATTTGATGGAGAAATTAAAACCTTTACAGACAAGCAAAAGCTGAGAGAGTTCAGCACCACCAAACCAGCTTTACAACAAACGCTAAAGGAACTTCTCTAGGCAAGAAACACAAGAGAAGGAAAAGACCTACAATAACGAACCCAAAACAATTTAGAAAATGGGAATAGGAACATACATATCAATAATTACCTTAAATGTAAATGGACTAAATGCTCCCACCAAAAGACACAGATTGGCTGAATGGATACAAAAACAAGACCCATATATATGCTGTCTACAAGATAACCACTTCAGACCTAAGGACACATACAGACTGAAAGTGAGGGGATGGAAAAAGATATTCCATGAAAATGGAATTCAAAAGAAAGCTGGAGTAGCAATTCTCATATCAGACAAAATAAACTTTAAAATAAAGACTATTAGAAGAGACAAAGAAGGACACTACATGATGATCAAGGGATCGATCCAAGAAGAAGATATAACAATTGTAAATATTTATGCACTCAACATAGGAGCACCTCAATACATAAGGCAAATACTAACAGCCACAAAAGGGGAAATTGACAGAAAAATGTTCATAGTAGGGGACTTTAACACCCCACTTTCACCAATGCACAGATCATCCAAAATGAAAATAAATAAGGAAACACAAGCTTTAAATGACATATTAAACAAGATGGACTTAATTGATATTTGTAGGACATTCCATCCAAAAACAACAGAATACACATTTTTCTCAAGTGCTCATGGAACATTCTCCAGGAGAGATCATATCTTGGGTCACAAATCAAGCCTCGGTAAATTTAAGAAAATTGAAATCATATCAAGTATCTTTTCTGACCACAACACTATGAGACTAGATATCAATTACAGGAAAAGATGTGTAAAAAACACAAACACATAGAGGCTAAACACTACACTACTTAATAACGAAGTGATCACTGAAGAAATCAAAGAGAAAATCAAAAAACACCTAGAAACAAATGACAATGGAGACATGACGACTCAAAACCTATGGGATGCAGCAAAAGCAGTTCTAAGAGGGAAGTGTAGAGCAATACAATCCTACCTTAAGAAACAGGAAACACCTTGAATAAACAACCTAAGCTTGCACCTAAAGCAATTAGAGAAAGAAGAACCAAAAAAACCCAAAGGTAGCAGATGGAAAGAAATCATAAAGATCAGATCTGAAATAAATGAAAAAGAAATGAAGGAAACAATAGCAAAGACCAATAAAACTAAAAGCTGGTTCTTTGAGAGGATAAACAAAATTGATAAACCATTAGCCAGACTCATCAAGAAAAGAAGGGAGAAGACTCAGATCAATAGAATTACAAATTAAAAAGGAGAAGTAACAACTGACACTACAGAAATATAAAAGATCATGAGAGATTACTACAAGCAACTATATGCCAATAAAATGGACAACCTGGAAGAAATGGACAAATTCTTAGAAATGCACAAGCTGCCAAGACTGAAGCAGGAAGAAATAGAAAATATGAACAGACCAATCACAAGCACTGAAATTGAAACTGTGATGAAAAATCTTCCAACAAACAAAAGCCCAGGACCAGATGGCTTCACAGGCGAATTCTATCAAACATTTAGAGAAGAGCTAACACCTATCCTTCTCAAACTCTTCCAAAATATAGCAGAGGGAGGAAAACTCCCAAATTCATTCTACGAGGCCACCATCACCCTGATACCAAAACCAAAGAAGGATATCACAAAGAAAGAAAACTACAGGCCAATATCACTGATGAACATAGATGCAAAAATCCTCAACAAAATACTAGCAAACAGAATCCAACAGCACATTAAAAGGATCATACACCATGATTAAGAGGGGTTTATTCCAGGAATGCAAGGATTCTTCAATATATGCAAATCAATCAACGTGATACACCATATTAAAAAATTGAAGGAGAAAAACCATATGATCATCTCAATAGATGCAGAGAAAGCTTTTGACAAAATTCAACACCCATTTATGATAACAACCCTGCAGAAAGTAGGCATAGAGGGAACTTTCCTCAACATGATAAAGGCCATATATGACAAACCCACAGCCAACATCGTCCTGTATGGTGAAAAACTGAAACCATTTCCACTAGGATCAGGAACAAGACAAGGTTGCCCACTCTGTTCACTCTTATTCAACATAGTTTTGGAAGTTTTAGCCACAGCAATCAGAGGAGAAAAGAAAATAAAAGGAATCCAAATTGGAAAAGAAGAAGTAAAGTTGTCACTGTATGCAGATGACATGATACTATACATAGAGAATCCTAAAGATGCTACCAGAAAACTACTAGAGCTAATCAATGAATTTGGTAAAGTAGCAGGATATAAAATTAATGCACAGAAATCTCTGGCATTCCTATACACTAATGATGAAAAACCTGAAAGTGAAATTAAGAAAACACTCGCATTTACCGTTGCAACAAAATGAATAAAATATCTAGGAATAAACCTACCTAAGAAGACAAAAGACCTGTATGCAGAAAATTATAAGACACTGATGAAAGAAATTAAAAATGATACAAATAGATGGAGAGATATACCATGTTCTTAGATTGGAAGAATCAACATTGTGAAAATGACTCTACTACCCAAGGTAACCTACAGATTCAATGCAATCCCTATCAAACTACCACTGGCATTTTTCACAGAACTAGAACAAAAAATTTCACAATTTGTATGGAAAGACAAAAGACCCCGAATAGCCAAAGCAATCCTGAGAACGAAAAACGGTGCTGGAGGAATCAGGCTTCCCTGACTTCAGACCATACTACAAAGCTACAGTAATCAAGACAGTATGGTACTGGCACAAAAACAGAAATATACATCAATGGAACAGGATAGAGAGCCCAGAGATAAACCCATGCACATATGGTCACCTTATCTTTGCTAAAGGAGGCAGGAATGTAAAGTGGAGAAAGGACAGCCTCTTCAATAAGTGGTGCTGGGAAAACAGGACAGCTACATGTAAAAGTACGAGATTAGAACACTCCCTAACACCATACACAAAAATAAGCTCAAAATGGATTAAGGACCTAAATGTAAGACCAGAAACTATCAAACTCTTAGAGGAAAACATAGGCAGAACACTCTATGACAGAAATCACAGCAAGATCCTTTTTGACCCACCTCCTAGAGAAATGGAAATAAAAACAAAAATAAACAAATGGGACCTAATGAAACTTCAAAGCTTTTGCACAGCAAAGGAAACCATAACCAAGACCAAAAGACAACCCTCAGAATGGGAGAAAATATTTGCAAATGATGCAACTGACAAAGGATTCATCTCCAAAATTTGCAAGCAGCACATGCAGCTCAATAACAAAAAAACAAACAACCCAATCCAAAAATGGGCAGAAGACTAAACAGACATTTCTCCAAAGAAGATATACAGACTGCCAACAAACACATGAAAGAATGCTCAACATCACTAATCATTAGATAAATGAAAATCAAAACTACAATGAGATATCATCTCACACCGGTCAGAATGGCCATCATCAAAAAATCTAGAACAATAAATGCTAGATAGTGTGTGGAGAAAAGGGAACCCTCTTGCACTGCTGGTGGGAATGTGAGTTGGTACAGCCACTATGGAGAACAGTATGGAGGTTCCTTAAAAAACTACAAATAGAACTAGCATATGACCCAGCAATCCCACTACTGGGCATATACCCTGAGAAAACCATAATTCAAAAAGAGTCATGTACCAAAATGTTCATTGCAGCTCTATTAGCAATAGTCAGGACATGGAAGCAAGCTAAGTGTCCATCATCGGATGAATGGATAAAGAAGATGTGGCACATATATACAATGGAATATTACTCAGCCATAAAAAGAAAAGAGATTGAGTTATTTGTAGTGAGGTGGATGGATCTAGAGTCTGTCATACATAGTGAAGTAAGTCAGAAAGAGAAATACAAATACCGTATGCTAACACATATATACGGAATCTAAGGGGAAAAAAAAGGTCATGAAGAACCTAGGGGTAAGACGGGAATAAAGACACCAACCTACTAGAGAATGGACTTGAGGATATGGGGAGGGGGAAGGGTAAGCTTGACAAACTGAGAGGGTCGCATGGACATATACAGAGTACCAAATGTAAAATAGATAGCTAGTGGGAAGCAGCCACATAGCACAGGGAGATCAGCTCGGTGCTTTGTGACCACCTTGAGGGGTGGGATAGGGAGGGTGGGAGGGAGAGAGACTCACAAGGGAAGAGATATGGGAACATATGTATATTTATAACCGATTCACTTTGTTATAAAGGAGAAACTAACACACCATTTTAAAGCAATTATACTCCAATAAAGATGTAATATATATATATATATATATATGCAATAAAAGGAAAAAAAAAGACATGACACCATAAGTCTTCTGGAAGAGAGCATAGACAAGACACTCTCTGACATAAATCGTATCAGTGTTGTCTTAGGTCAGTCTCCCAAGGAAATAGAAATAAAAGCAAAAATAAATGGGACCTAATCAAACTTATAAGCTTCTGCATGGCAAAGGAAACAATAAACAAAATGAAAAGACATCCTATGGACTGGGAGAAAATGTTTGCAAATAATGCGACCAAAAAGTGCTTACTTTCCAAAATCTACAGACAGGTCATATAACTCAATAACAAAAAAAAACAAACAACCCAATTGTAAAATGGGCAGAAGACCTTAATAGACATTTGTCCAAGGAAGACATACAGATGGCCAATGGGCACATGAAAAGATGCTCATCATTGCTAATTATTAAAGAAATGCAAATCAAAAGTACAGTGAGGGGGCTTCCCTGGTGGCATAGTGGTTGAGAGTCCGACTGCTGATGCAGGGGACACGGGTTCGTGCCCCGGTCCGGGAAGATCCCACATGCCACGGAGCGGCTGGACCCGTGAGCCATGGCCGCTGAGCCTGCGTGTCCGGAGCCTGTGCTCTGCTATGGGAGAGGCCACAACAGTGAGAGGCCCGTGTACTGCAAAAAAAAAAAAAAAAAAAAAAAAAAAACACAGTGAGGTATCACCTACAACCAGTCAGAATGGCTCTCATTAAAAAGTCTACAAATAATAAATGTTGGAGAGGGTATGGAGAAAAGAGAACCCTCTTACATTGTTGGTAGGGATCTAAATTGTGCAGGCACTATGGAAAACAGTGTGGAAGTTCCTCACAAAACTAAAAATAGAGTTACCATATGATCTATCAATCCCACTCATCAGCATATAACCAGACAAAGATATAACTCGAAAAGATACGTGTATCCCTATGTTCATAGCAGCACTATTTATAATAGCCAAGACATGGAAACAACCTAAACATCCATCGACAGGTGAATGGATAAAGAAGATGTGGTATATATATATAATGGAATATTACTCAGCCATTAAAAAAGAATAATGTAATTCTATTTGCAGCAACATGGATGGACTTAGAGATTATTATACTAAGAAAAGTAAGTCAGAAAGCGAAAGACAAATAGCATATATATCACTTACATGTGAAATCTAAAATACAACACAAATGAACATATCTATGAAACAGAAACAGACTCACAGACCTAGAGAACAGACTTGTGGTTGCCAAAGTGGGGAGGGTTGTGGTAGGGAAGGACTGGGAGTTTGATATTAGCAGATGCAAACTAGTATATATAGCACGGCTAAACAATAAGGTCCTACTGTATAGCACAGAGAACTACATTCAATATCCTGTAATAAACCATAATGGAAAAGAATATGAAAAAGAATATATATGTGTATAATTGAATCATTTTTCTGTACAGCAGAAATTAACACAACATTGTAAATCAACTGTACTTTAATAAAATAAAGAAAAATTAAATAAATAGCCAACAAGGATTTGGTGTATAATATAGGGAACTATATTCAATATTTTGTATTAAAGTATAATAGAAAAGAATAAAAAAGACTATATATCACTGAATCACTTTGAAGTACACATGAAGCTAACACAATATTGTAAATCAACTATACTACAATAAGAAAAAGAAAAAAAGAAGTAGGTACAAGGTATACAGCTGGTGGCTAGGAAATATTGGTCAACTACATAGTAATAATGGTGGAGAATCAAAGATAACTTTCTAGAAGAGATGGCACTGATGCAAAATTAAATGCATAAAAGAGAGTTAGCAGGAGTCACAAGGCACTCATTCCAAAATAAGGGAGCATAATACATAAACATAATTCTCTAAGTGATTAGGTGATAAGGAGATAGGGTATTACAGATAAGACTGAAGATGTTACCAGGGATTAGACAATGGAAAACAATTTATGTTATGCTGATGGGTTGAACTTTATTATAGATAAATGGGTAACAATGAAAGGTGATGAGCAAGATAAAAAATTTTTTTGAAGGTTCAGTTTTGGTGAGAGCATGAAAAATAGATTGAAAACAGAGAACGATTAGAGACAGAGAGACAAATAATGTTATAATTACAAACCATTGAAAATTCCTTTCTCTGAGTTTCTAGAAATATTACTCCACTGAATATGTCTGGATATATGTTGTCATTGAAAAAATTCTGATGCCAACCTGTTTTTCTTCCCTTTGTCTGGATGGCCAGAGAGGATTTTCTTTATTTTAAATTTTAATAGTTTTAATATAATAAGTCTGAAGTTGATTATTTCCCTTAATTTTCCAATGGACTTATTAATATATTTTTATTTCTGGATAGATTTCTCAAGTTGTAATTTCCATAATTCTATTAATTGATTTATTTTTCTTCTTCAGGGATTTATTATATATATATTGGATTTTATTTTCATATCAGCTATATCAATAATTTTTTTCTCTGATCATTTTCAAATATCTTTTGTTTTCTTACTTGGCTGTTTTCATGACTTTTCTTAATGTTTCTTTTTTAATTTATGCATAAAAAGTGACCAAAATTTAGTGACCTACCTAGAGACAATAATCTAATTATTATCTCTCACAGTCCTGTGGTTTGGCCAGGCTCAAATGGGCAACTATTTTCTCCATGTAATGTCAGCTGGTCTGCAGGCATCTGTAGACAAAATTGGTCTGGATTTTCCAATATGACTCATTGACAAATCTGGTCCATTTGTGAAGATGACTGAAACACGGCTCACCTGAGTCTTTGGACCCCTCTTCTTCTCTGTATGGTTTCAGGTCCTTTTGTGATCTCTTTGGATCCAAAAGTGGAAGCAAATTCTTAAGCCTGAACTGGCATAGCGTTACTTTTGCCACATTGTATTGTTTAAAGAGGGTGTTAAACAAAGGCAGGAAGGACAGATGGAACATTTGAAAATTTGCAAATGTAAATACTTCTTTAAGACAAATTAACTACTACAAAATTTCAGAGTTACCTGTTTAGTTGTCAATACTGTGTGTAGTCTTATTTTTGTTAACGAATTCTTGAAATATTGAAGACTATAAATTACCATGTTCCCAATAAGGGGAATCAAAATAAACTGGGGATAAAGAAAATAAAAACTTTCTGTCTCTTAGTCTAGTGGGCTACAAAAGTGGAGTTTTAAGCCTGTTTTTAAATGGCTCAGAGAATATTGGAGCAAGTCTTCTGGGATAGTTAGCTCTTCTCTTAAGGGGCAGTTTTAGATCAATATCTAAGGTGGGTAAGTAAGTAAGTCTCTCTTAAGTCGGAAGAGACTGGCCTAGGGAAAATTCTCTTGGCACTTGACTGAAGATATGCTGGCACAAGGGAGCTCTTCTTTCAATGCAAACTCATTTAGGACTTTTAGAAAGCAAGGATGAAGCCAACTATGATGACTGAAATACACCCTGTATCAAGCCTGTGTTACACCAGACCTGAGAGGGATCATCTTTGCTCCTATGGAAAAACATAAAAAAAACAACTTAACAAGGTGTCATGAGAATGGTAATTATTTGAGATAATGAGAAACTGCCCAAGGGAAATTAGCAAAAGTTTGGTTTGCTGACAGGAAATAGATAACAGTTTCATTAAGTAACTTTTCAATTCTCATATGAGGAGCAATGGGCATTATTAGTAGACATTTCCATCAGTCTCTGAAAGATCTCCTCTAAATGAGTGCTGGGTTGATAATGAGAGACTTTAAGTCAAGATTCAAATTACATAGGGTATTGATTAATTCAACCCTTATTAAATCTGATTCAAATCAGGACTTTGTCAGCTGGGGATTCTCATTTGCTCCTTTCTTTCCAAGCTCCATCAATGCCAGGATCCCTGGCTCTTTACAATTCAATTATAATATGAATTGGTGGCAATACTTGACTGATTCCCAAAATATATTTGGAAACAACCAGTTCTCAATCTGCAATATGTACATACTGTTGAACTCTTATTATTTACTTCAGAAACTTTCTCTGTCCTTTGAATCACCAGTGTTACTTCCCCTAAAGTTTCAAAACTGAACCTCTTCACAGAGCCACAAAAGACTCCGTATAACCAAAGGAATCTTGAGAAAAAAGAACAAAGCAAGAGTAACGTGCCATGACAGCAGACTATACTTCAAAGCTACAATAATCAAAACAGCATGGTATTAGCACAAAAACAGACACATAGATCAATGGAAAAGAATAGAGAGCTCAGGGCTTCCCTGGTGGCACAGTGGTTGAGAGTCCACCTGCCAATGCAGGGGACACGGGTTCATGCCCCGGTCCGGGAAGATCCCACATGCTGTGGAGTGGGTGGGCCCGTGAGCCATGGCTGCTGAGCCTGCACGTCCAGAGCCTGTGCTCCACAATGGGAGAGGCCACAACAGTGAGAGGCCTGCGTACCACAAAAAAAAAAAAAAGAAAGAAAAGAATAGAGAGCCCATAAATAAACCCATGCACTTATGATCAACTAATCTATGACAAAGAAGGCAAGAAGATGCAATAGAGAAAAGAAAGTCTCTTCATTAAATGGTGCTGGGAAAACTGGACAGCTACATATAAAAGAATGAAATTAGAACATTTTCTCAAAATTAATTAAAGGTCTAAATGTAAGACCAGAAACCATAAAACTTCTAGAAGAACACACAGGCAGAACACTCTTTGACATAAATTGTAGCAGTATGTTTTTGATCTGTCTCTTAATGCAAAGGAAACAAAACAAAAATAAAAAACCTAATTAAACTTAAAAGCTTTTGCACAGCAAAGGAAACCATTGACAAAATGAAAAGACAACCTACTGAATGGGAAAAATATTTACAAATTATATAACTGATAAGGGGTTAACATCCAAAATATATAAACAGCTCATACATCTCAATTAAAACAAAAACCCAATGAAAAATATGCAGAGGACCTGAATAAACATTTTTCCAAAGAAGGTACACAGATGGCCATCAGGCACATGAAAAGGTGCTCAACGTCACTAATCATCAGAGAAATGCAAATCAAAAGCACGGTCACTTCACAACTGTCAGAATGGCTATCACCAAATTTTACAAATAACAAATGTTGGAGAGGATGTGGAGAAAGAGAACCCTAGTACACTGTTGGTGGAAATGTAAATTGGTGCTGTCACTATGGAAAACATTATGGAGGTTCCTCAAAAACTGAAAATGGAACTACCATATGATACAGCAATTCCACTCCTGAGTATATAGGTGAAGAAATTAAAATGCTAATTCAAAAAGATAAATGCAACCCAATGTTCATAGTGGCACTGTTTACAATAGCCAAGACATAGAAGCAACCTAAGTGTCCACCAACAGATGAATGGATAAAGAAGAGGTGATATGTATATAGATGTATACATATATAAAATGGAATACTACTCAGCCATAAAAAAGAATAAAATTTTGCCATTTGCCACAACATGGATGGACCTAGAGGGTATATGCTTAGCGAAATAAGTCAGACAGACAAAGACAAATACTGTATGTTATCACTTATATGGGGAATCTAAAAAATGAAAGGAATGAATGAATGAATATAGCAAAACAGAAACAGACTCATAGATACAGAGAACAAATTAGTGGTTACCAGTGAGGAGAGGGAACAGGGGAGGAGCAAGATAGGGATAGGGGATTAAGAGGTACAAACTATTATATATAACATAACTAAACTATAAGGATATATTGTACAACACAGGGAATATAACCAATATTTTATAATAACTATTTTTTAATTTAATTTTTATTGGAGTATAGTTGATTTACAATGTCATGTTTGTTTCAGTTGTACAGCTAAGTGAGTCAGTTATACATACACATATATCCATTCTTATTCAGATTCTTTTCCTACACAGGTTATTAGAGAATATTTGAGTAGAGTACCTGTGCTATACAGTAGGTCCTTGTTGATTACCTATTTTATATACAGTAGTGTGCACATGTTAATCCAAAACTGCTAATTTATCCCTCCCTGCCACGTTTCCCCTTTTGGTAACCATAAGTTTGTTTTCAAAGTCTGTGAGTTATAATAACTTTAAATGGAGTATAATCTATAAAAATGTTGAACCACTATGTTGTACACCTTAAACTCATATAATATTGTAAATCAACTATATTTCAATTAATAAAAAGAAAATTACACCATATGGTAACTGAATATAACCAGAAATGGTAATTAAGAAGGTTAATGTAACAAATTCTATAAATATATATATTTTCTTCTTTTTTATCTCTAAGCTAATTTAAGAGCCATAAGATTATATTAAGCAATCATTGTAACAATGGTTCTGTAAGGTATATAGATGTAACAATACAAGTCTTACTTATCTTACTAGTGTTAAGTTAGTATATGTCTGAAGTAGATTGTGATAAGAGAAGATGCATATTATAAACCCTAGAACAATCACTAAGAAAAAAACTCAAGGTATATTTTAAAACCATTAAAGGTATTAAAATAACAGACTTTAAAATGTTTACTAAAGGGCTTCCCTGTTGGCACAGTAGTTGAGAGTTTGTGCCCCGGTCCAGGAGGATCCCACATGCCACGGAGCAGCTGAGCCCGTGAGCCATGGCCGCTGAGCCTGTGCGTCCGGAGCCTGTGCTCTGCAATGGGAGAGGCCACAACAGTGAGAGGCCCGTGTACCGCAAAAAAAAAAAGTTTACTAAATACCAAAAATATAACAAAGGAGGAATAGAGAGAAAACATGACACAAGACATACAGGAAACAAAAATCAAATGGCAGAAGTAAATCCAACCATATCAGTAATAACATTAAATGTGAATGGATTAAACAATACAATAAAAAGGCAAAAATTGTCAGACACAATAAAAGTAAGATACAACCACATGCTGTCTATAGAAGATACACTAGATTCAAAGATGCAACTGGCTTTCATTCTTCTAAATGGAAAATATTATACCACAGAAAGAGCAACAATAAGAAAACTGCAGTGGCTATACTAATATCAGACAGAATAGACTTCAAGACAAAAGGTAAATTAGAAAATATTTTAGATGAATGGAAACAAAAACAAAACACATCAAAATTATGAAATGTGGCTAAAGCTGTACTTGAAAGGAAATTTATAGCTGTAAAAGAGAAAAAAAGATCTGAAATAAACAGCTTAAACTTCCACCTTAAGAAATCAGAAGAATAAGAAATTGTAAAGCAATTATACTCCAATAAAGATGTTTTTAAAAATTAATTAATTAATTAAAATGGGCAGAAGGAAAAAAAATCAGAGAAAAGAATAACAAGCTAAATCCAAAGCAAGCATAAGGAGATAAATAATAGAGGTAAGAGCATTAAAGAAACAGAAACTAGAAAAGCAACAGAGAAGATCAGCAAAACCAAAAGTTGGCTCTGAAAAATAACTGACATTCCTTAGCTAGACTGATCAAGAATAAAAGAGAAAAGACTTCAGTAGCTAAAATCAGGAATTGAGGAGGGGAAATTACTATTTGACCATACAGAAATAAAAAGAATTATAGGGGAATATTATGAACAACCCTATACCAATAAATTAGATCGAGGAAATGGATAAATTTCTAGGAAGCAACAAACTAACTCCAGAAAAAATAGGAAATCTGGATAAACCTATAACAAGAGAATAATAAATCAGTAACTACAAAATTTTCCACAAAGAAAAGCCCTACCTCAGACAGCTTCATTGGTGGATCCTATCATACAATTAAAGAAAAATTAATACTAAATTTTCACAAACTGTTCCAAAAATAGAAGAGGAGGGAACATTTCCCAACTAACTCATTCTATAGGGCCACTGCTATAGACTGAATGTTCACATCTCCCAATATTCATATGTCAAAATCTAATCTCCAAGGTGATGGTATTTAGAGGTGGGGCCTTTGGGAGGTGATGAGGGTGGAATCTTCATGAATGGGATTAGTACCCTCCTAAAAGTAAAAACAGCTTGTTTTCTCTCTCTGCTCTCTACCATGTGAGAATACAACTAGAAATTGACATTCAGTAACCCAAAAGAGGACTCTCACCAGAACTCAATCATGCTGGCACATTGGACTTCTCAGAAATGTGAGAAATAAATTTCTGTTGTTTGTAATCCACCCAGTTTGGTATTCTGTTATGGCAGTCCAAACTGACTGTGACAACCAGTATTATTCTGATAACAAATACAATATCACATGAAAATAAAATTTAAAAATATACCTTATGATTTTTAAAGTGGGCAAGTCAAGGAAATAAAGGCCATCCAGACTGGAAAGAATGAAGTAAAACTATATTTGCAGATGATATGATCTTTTATGTAGAAAATCATAAGGAATCTACTAAAGAACAAATAAAACCTATAAATAAATTCAGCACTGTTGCAGGATAAAAGATCAATACACATATCAATTGTATTTCTGTGCACTAGCAATTAGCAAAAAAAATGATATTAATAAAACAACTCTATTTACAATAGCATCAAAAGAAATTAAAATATATGTTCAAACAAAAAAATCTTATACATGAATGGTTATAGTAGCATTATTTGTAAGAGTCAAAAAGTGGAAACAACCCACGTCCATCAACTGATGAATGGGTAAACAAATGTGGTATAGGCATACAATGGAATATTACTCAGCAATATAAAGGGATGAAGTGTTGTTTCGTGTTACAATGTAAATGAACCTTAAAAACATTATGCTAGTGAAAGAAGTCATTAAAACCACATATTATATGATACCATTTGTATGAAACTTCCAGAATAGGCAAATCTATAGAGACAGAAGGTAGATTAGTAGTGCCCCATGATTGAGGAGGGAAAAAAGGGGCTTGACTGTTAATAGGCATCTTTTGGGATGATAGAAATGTCCTAAAATTAGATTGTGTTGATGGTTGCACAACTCTATAGAAATACTAACACTGTTGAATTGTACACTTAAGAAATCACATCTATCTCATTCTTTGGATTATTATTTGATACCGAATATTTGGAGGTACATTGTTAAGTATAGCTCAGTATACAAATTCAGGTTTACCCAGTATGAAGAAAAACAAGACAAATCTAGACTGTGGGACATTCTAGCCCATTTTCTTCAGCAAGTCAATATTTTAAATATCATTGTTCCAGACGAGCACAGCAAACATAGAAGTCATGTGTTGAAGTGGTGGAGAAACAAAATGGGAGGATCTGATTAGAACAGAACCAACCAAGAAACTTGTTTAATTTTTATTTGAGGGATAAATTAAAGTATTACATTAACTCACTAAGATATTGAGGTCCATTTCTTAAAGCAGCAAGGATTGCTACAACAAATATATCTACTCAATTCAATGCAAATGAAATTAAAAAAACAGCGTATGTAGTTAAATATTGGGTCTGTTTTATGATATGGCATAAAAGATAACTAGGCTTAAAATTTTTGGTCTTTGGCCTAAGTGCAGTAGAAAAAAATTTACAAGTTTTAAGTGGAGACGGGAGTGGATGGATATATTAGTTTACTATGGCTGCTATAACTAACACCACAGACTAGATGGCTTAAGCAACAGAAATTTATCTTTCATAGTTCAGAGGCTGGAAGTCCAAGATCAAAGTTTCAACAGAGATTGGTTTCTGCTGAGGCCTCTCTCCTTGGCTTGCCAATGGCTGCCATCTCATTGTCCTCACATGGTCTTTCCCCTGTGTACAGGCATAGCTGATGTTTCTTTGTGTCTTCAAATTTTCCCTTCTTATAAAGACACTGGTCTGATTGGACTAGGGCTCACCCTAATGGCCTTATTTTAACTTAATCCCTTCTTGACAAGCCCTGTCTCTAAATGGAGTCATATTCTGAGGTACTGGAGGCAAGGACTTTTATTTATGATTCTTTTGGAGACAGAGTTCAGGCCAGGACAGTGGTAGGAATGAATGTGGGTAGTGACATAACAAACTCTACATTTTACCAGATTGGTCTTGGGGCAATGTAGAGAATGAACTGGATGAGTGTATTAGTGGATACAGATGGATTACTTAGGAGGTTTTTTAATAATCCATGCAAAACTTGGTTGTATCTACAGAGAATGTGAGAAGTGGATGAATATGAGAGACTCTAGGAGATGAAATTTACAACTTCACAATGGCTGATGCATGGAATCAGAGGAGGAGTTCAGTGTCAAGGATTTTTCTGTTATATGGTTTGCATAACTGATGGTTTAGTGGTGTTACTCCTCAAGATAGAGGACACTGGAGGGTAAATATACCTGGGGGTGGGATTGAAGAAGATTCTAATTTCAAATTTGGACATGGTGACTTTTAGGTAACTTTGAGAGTTTCAAAGAAACATGTAAAGTAGGGTTTTGGATGATACTATTCATTAAAAGAAAAAAGAGAAAGGAAAACAAATATTTCCTGAAGGCTGTTCATTGATGTTCTGTATAGACCTTCCACAGTAATCCCTGTGGATTATAAATACAGTTGTTAATTGTGACACCTAGTTGTGGTGGTGAACTGATGATTAACTCACAGTGCCCAGCAGAATGAATTTAATTTCATCCTACAGGGAATCCTTCGGAAGTATTGAGGGAATATCTGTCTTTCCTTTGTTTTTTAAAGAACAAGTTTGGAAATAGAAGTAATAAATACTATCACCATTCATTTTTGAGTTACTGATGAAAATCAGTGTGCCAGTAATCACTGCCTCATTTCTGTCTATTCTACCTTACTTCAGGAAAACTATCACTTTCCAATTTCCCTATGTTTTGCGGGAATTGGGTGAGAGTTCAGTGATTTCTACATTTTCCATTACTTAGAGTTTTGCAATTTGTCTTTAGATACTAAAATATCTGTGCAAGATATTTATGTAGGAAATTAAAATTCCAGAAAGGCACTGAGATTTTTTTCAACAGTCATCAAAATCTGGACAGATGGGAGAGGATGGCTTACTGTAAAAGGAGACATATTTACCACAAAATTTTGTAAATAATAAACCTTAATAGAAGAATGAAGTAAATGGAAAAACTTAAAGTAACCACAATAAAAATGATTCAATACCTTTAAGTTTTATTTTATAATACAGAGAGTTTAGAATTGAGACACAGCCATGAGGGTTGTATATACTTTATTTGTAATTTTGCAGAATGAAGATAATTCTGGCCTTTAAATTTGGTGGCTGTCTACAACACATAGCTTTTAAAACTTCATGGAATCATGAGAATAAGGGCTGCAGTAAGTAATATAGCCCTTATAATATATAATATAAAATATATAATAAATATATAATATATAGCTAGCACTGTCTGCTTTACTCTCATCTGCAGATATCTCTTTCATATTACTCTTAAGGAAAAAACAATTCCCAAAGCTTGCTACTTCTTGGCTTAATTATGCTGAATTAATGAAGCGAAATTAAAAATGTCTATTACTTGGTAATTTGGGTTGCAAAGAAAGCAAGGTCACTTTATTTAGGTCAAAATCTCCACTTTGGAAAGAAAATGACATTTCCTTAACATTCATGTAGTCCATTTTCAGTAAATATACTCCAGTGAATCTTTTTAGGTGTATATATTATAATAGGGATCCCTGTGGGTATGTGTTTAGTAATTTAAATGTATTAAATCTTTTTTTTTTTTTTTTAGCTTAATGAAGAGGGAGAATAACAAGTCATCGTTCTTGCCACTGGTTAAACAAACCTAGTTCTTTTAATGCATTTTCATTCAATGTCTCTATGTACTGTGTATCAAGGGGTATGGCTATAAAATTTATTTTTTAAATGTTACTTTTATTTTAACTGTTATTAGTATAGTAAATGTATTTTTGTTTCCCTTTCAAAGAGCATAGGAAGTTACATATTCACTGCAAAATATTTGGGAAATTCTATTCTGGATTTTCATTCAGATATAGTTTATAAGTAATAAAAGAAAATCAACCTTATTACTTCATAAAAATATCTGACATTATAGTCATAATACCAGTAAACCCTAAAAACCCCTTAGGAATAAATAAGAAAAGCATTGAAACTATATGAAGAAACTATAAAAATGCCTACTATACTTGGATACCACCTTAAACAATTTCCAAATGCCTTTTGACTATTTCAAAGAATAATGCCTGCTCTCAGTAGTCTATTACTGAATATTTAAATGGAAAATATCATTAAGAATTAAAGACTGTTAATAGATATTTTCATAGAAAAATTTACAGATTTTTGTTCCTATTTTTAATTAGAGTTTTCAGTGTCAAATACTTCTTGTTTAAAGTAACAATAACATTTTATTTTTTCTGTTTCTATTAATATACTAGTGACCAACCTTTTATATATCTTTCCAGGCATACATATGCATACAGACAGACACACAGGCATAAACACAGACATACACACATACATATATAACAAAATTATATACTAAAGGGTGTATGATATGTTTTTAGCATAATTTTTGTGTGTGTGTAGGACCAAAATATCTCTTCTCTGCTTTCACTATTCCTGCCACTACATCTACTTCTTCACCAGAAAACCAGTGTTAGCAACTTGGTATATTATTCCACATTTATCCACATTCATATCATCATATTTATTTATATTTATAAACAAAAAATTTTGAAAATTATAAAGATGGGACCATAAAATTTAAACTTCTTTATATTTTGATTCCCTCAATCATACATTGAGAAAATTCTCCCACAGTTAACTGATACAATTCAAATACATTTCTTTTATGTCTGAATAATAATCCACAGCAAGACTGTACTGTAATTTATTCAACCATTCTACAGTTGTGAGTGTTCTTTCTGTTTCCAGGCTTTTCCCTCATGAATAATGCCTTATTAAATATCCTTGTACTTTATTCTTGTATATGAGTGATATTATTTATAGAATATACATCCAGGAGTAAGCCTGGTTGATCAAAGTTTATATACATTTCTAATTTGACAGATAATGTCACATTCAAAAGGCTGTTACAATTTATATTTTCACCAGTTACATTAGAAAGTGCTTTCTTTTTCACTTTCCTGTCATCAACAGGTATTATTTCTCATTTTTCTGTTTTGCTTATCTGACAAGTGAAAATATGCATCAATTTAAAAAATGTTCCTAATTATTAAGGAGGATGAATATCGTTTAATATATTTATTGGTCACATTGACTTGCTCTTCTATAAACATGTCTGTTCATATTTTCTGCCTTTTTTTTTTTTTTTTTCTTTGCGGTACGTGGGCCTCTCACTATTGTGGCCTCTCCCGTTGCAGAGCACAGGCTCCGGATGCGCAGGCTCAGCGGCCATGGCTCAAGGGCCCAGCAGCTCCGCGGCATGCGGGATCTTCCCAGACCCGGGCACGAACCCGTGTCCCCTGCATCGGCAGGCGGACTCTCAACCACTGCACCACCAGGGAAGCCCAAGGTTCCATATATATGTGTTAGCATATGGTATTTGTCTTTTTTTTATGACTTACTTCACTCTATTTGACAGACTCTAGGTCCATCCACCTCACTACAAATACCTCAATTTCATTTCTTTTTATGCTGAGTAATATTCCATTGTATATATGTGCCACATCTTCTTTATCAGTTCATCTGTCGATGGACAACTAAGTTGCTTCCATGTCCTGGTTATTGTAAATAGAGCTGCAATGAATATTGTGGTACATGACTCTTTTTGAATTATGGTTTTCTCAGGGTAAATGCCCAGTAGTGGGATTGCTGGGTCGTATGGTAGTTCTATTTGTAGTTTTTTAAGGAACCTCCATACTGTTCTCCATAGTGGCTGTATCAATTTACATTCCCACCAACAGTGCAAGAGGACTCCCTTTTCTCCACACCCTTACCAGCATTTATTGTTTGTAAATTTTTTGATGATGGCCATTCTGACCGGTGTGAAGTGATACCTCATTGTAGTTTTGATTTGCATTTCTCTAATAATTAATGATGTTGAGCATCCTTTCATGTGTTTGTTGGCAATCTGTATATCTTCTTTGGAGAAATGTCTATTTAGGTCTTCTGCCCATTTTGGATTGTGTTGTTTGTTTTTTTAATATTGAGCTGCTTGCAAATTTTGGAGATTAATCCTTTGTCAGTTGCTTCATTTGCAAATATATTCTCCCATTCTGAGTGTTGTCTTTTAGTCTTCTTTATAGTTTCCTTTGCTGTGCAAAAGCTTTGAAGTTTCATTACGTCACATTTGTTTATTTTTGTTTTTATTTCCATTTCTCTAAGAGGTGGGTCAAAAAGGATCTTGCTGTGATTTATGTCAAAGAGTGTTCTTCTTATGTTTTCCTCTGAGAGTTTTATAGTGTCTGGCCTTACATTTAGGTTTTTAATCCATTTTGAGTTTATTTTTGTGTATGGTGTTAGGGAGTATTCTAATTTCACATTGTATATATGTGCCACATCTTCTTTATCCATTCATCCGATGATGGGCACTTAGGTTGTTTCCATCTCCGGGCTATTGTAAATAGAGCTGCAATGAACATTTTGGTACATGACTCTTTTCGGATTTTGGTTTTCTCAGGGTATATGCCCAGTAGTGGGATTGCTGGGTCATATGGTAGCTGTATTTGTAGTTTTTTAAGGAACCTCCATACTGTTCTCCATAGTGGCTGAACCAATTCACGTTCCCACCAGCAGTGCAAGAGGGTTCCCTTTTCTCCACACCCTCTCCAGCATTTATTGTTTCTAGATTTTTTGATGATGGCCCTTCTGACTGGTGTTAGATGATATCTCATTGTAGTTTTGATTTTCATTTCTCTAATGATTAATGATGTTGAGCATTCTTTCCTGTGTTTGTTGGCAGTCTGCATATCTTCTTTGGAGAAATGTCTATTTGGGTCTTCTGCCCATTTTTGGATTGGGTTGTTTGTTTTTTTGTTATTGAGCTGCATGAGCTGCTTGTAAATTTTGGAGATTAATCCTTTGTCAGTTGCTTCATTTGCAAATATTTTCTCCCATTCTGAGGGTTGTCTTTTGGTCTTGTTTATGGTTTCCTTTGCTGTGCAAAAGCTTTGAAGTTTCCTTAGGTCCCATTGGTTTATTTTTGTTTTTATTTCCATTTCTCTAGGAGGTGGGTCAAAAAGGATCTTGCTATGATTTATGTCATAGAGTGTTCTGCCTATGTTTTCCTCTAAGAGTTTGATAGTTTCTGGCCTTACATTTAGGTCTTTAATCCATTTTGAGCTTATTTTTGTGTATGGTGTTAGGGAGTGATCTAATCTCATACTTTTACATGTAGCTGTCCAGTTTTCCCAGCACCACTTTTTGAAGAGACTGTCCTTTCTCCACTGTACATTCCTGCCACCTTTATCAAAGATAAGGTGACCATATGTGCGTGGGTTTATCTCTGGGCTTTCTATCCTGTTCCATTGATCTATCTTTCTGTTTTTGTGCCAGTACCATACTGTCTTGATTACTGTAGCTTTGTAGTATGGTCTGAAGTCAGGGAGCCTGATTCCTCCAGCTCCATTTTTCGTTCTCAAGATTGCTTTGGCTATTCAGGGTCTTTTGTGTTTCCATACAAATTGTGAAATTTTTTGTTCTAGTTCTGTGAAAAATGCCAGTGGTAGCTTGATAGGGATTGCATTGAATCTATAGATTGCTTTGGGTAGTAGAGTCATTTTCACAATGTTGACTCTTCCAATCCAAGAACATGGTATATCTCTCCATCTATTTGTATCATCTTTAATTTCTTTCATCAGTGTCTTATAATTTTCTGCATACAGGTCTTTTGTCCCCTTAGGTAGGTTTATTCCTAGATATTTTATTCTTTCAGAAAACTGAATTTTTAATGAAAAATAGAACAGCCTTTTTAAAACAAAGGATTTAGAATTTTCAATGTTTGACTCTGTAAATTCCTTCTAAATTGATATAGTAGTTTGTAATTTTGCTCTGGCAGACACTTGCATGTTTCTTTGTTTGAGTTTGGTGTGACTGAGTGAAGATAATTGTCTACAGCTTGCATATCAAAACTCTTGATGCTTCTCAACTGTTCAGAGACTCAGATGAAGTGACTTCTTAGAGGAGATTGTCCGTAAAGAGGAAAATTTCTTTGTAATAAAGAAAATGTTTTAAAAGCACAGAATATAAGAGACTGGTGGATTTTACTGGAGAATAATAGAAGCTGGGATAAAATAAAAAGTGAACTACTGAACATGGCTCAAATATATGCAAGTACATTTTATCAGGAAAATTATAGGTAATAGTGGTATTCAAGACTTTGCAGATATTAAAAGATTTCAGAATATATTTCCTCAGATATTAGCAGTCTACTGTATTAATCTTTACAATGTTTAATAAGGCAGAAACATAAATTTACATAATTTTCACGCTTCTTATAATCTCTTGCATGTTTACTATTTAAGTAAAAATAATTTATTTCTGCAATTACATGATGCAA
This sequence comes from Phocoena sinus, assembly GCF_008692025.1. Taxonomy (NCBI): domain Eukaryota; kingdom Metazoa; phylum Chordata; class Mammalia; order Artiodactyla; family Phocoenidae; genus Phocoena; species Phocoena sinus. The sequence continues at coordinate 98,967,739 of NC_045766.1, read as the reverse complement.
CACTTCTTAATTCGGGTAAGTGCCAGTATGGAATGGTTCTCATTTCTGAAGTGATTGTAAAAACTTACAATGTAATATTTATTGTTCTTTCATTGACTGCTCTGTACGGAATGTGTAGTGACTTTCTCTGTTGGCCATCTCCTAAATTTAAAGGAATTCTAAGGTAGAAAATGTAAAATTAGTTTGAATTTTTATCATCATTGGCTACCTTACTGCTGTTGCAAAATCCTTAGGTGACGACCTGATATTGCTGATCAGTAAGGAAGAATTAAAAGGAAGAATTACATATAGAGAAAACCTGATGTATAGACACAACAGGTATGCAAGGTAGGAGTTTGCAAGGCTGAGAACTGAAGCCAGAAATGCAGCTCCACTGCCCTGTCTTAGACTATCTTCAGGGCACAGAGAGTACGTGAACTTAAAATGATTATATAAATGTAATCGGCCATCTAAACAGGCAGTAACAAGAGGAATGAACACATTGAAGCCACATGAATTTTAAAATTCTACAAATCAAATTAGTTCTGGGAGAAAACTGTCCTTGTTGTTTAAGTGGAAGAATTTAATAGGGGCATCTTTGGTGCTGATAGAGATCAAAGTATCTAATCCATCCATGCTTCTGCAAGGTGTCCTGTCCTCTCTTCAACCAGATAGGGAGAAAGGGTTTAGATTTGTGAAAAAGGACACTGTTATTTCAAAGCACAAGTGCTGTAAAGCCATATAATATTCAAACTCATGAGAAAAATCTCATATATAGAAGAATTTCTTTTTGGAGAGTATTTTTGGAGAGAAATGACCACTGGAGGGAGTCTATTGTGTATTTACACCCTCTAAACTGGTGATTCTAGAATTGGCAAGTTAGGCTCACTCATTCTAAAATATAGCTCATCAAGCCATTTCCTAGAAACAAAGGAAATCTTGGATTCCTAAGCTAAATAATCTGCAATGGATAGCACTGATACTATAACAACCACAAGAGGACTATGCTCCTGGCAAACAGTCCCAGATTTCAGGGTAAAGAGAGGATCTTTAAACTTCTAGATAGAGAGACTGGGTTACTAACAAAGTAAAGGTAAGTACAGTAATATTTGATTTCCCATTTGTTGCACTGAAAGTACAGAGACAATGGAACAACATTTATAAACTACTGAGAGAAAAATGGGTTTCATGAATAGTGTTATAACAAAGTGTGTACAGAGGAATTTTGAATGGCCATGCAAACTGTGTGCACTGCTTAACTCAGGGGCACTATTCACAACACAATATTGTATTGCTGGCTGCCCCGTGTACTAGACACCATAAGCAACGACCCAATGGATGATGATGATGTGACTGGGAAGAGTATTTGCTTAGATTTTTAAAGACTACAAAACAAATTAAATAACATTCCATTACTATTTTAGGGGAGTTTTGGCAACTATCAGAGGAAACTTTATTCCAATTAAAAGGCCCTAATGTTAAGTGTTACATAGTATAAATTGTATGCCATGACTCACTGTGAAACACTGTTTTCCACTTTTCTAATACTGTAAGAGCAATTTTCATTGTTTCTTTTGTTATATGTGGACAAACCTAAATTTAAGGTTTTTGAGAATGGGTTGCTTGAGAGGTAGTCTGACTCACTATAATAGCTAGTGTTGAATGACTCATTCAATGTGAGTCACAGATCATACTGTCCATTGATTCCGATATATTCCCTGTTACAGATACTGTTGGTGCCTGCCCATGTCTTTTCTAACTATACATCTTCATCTGAGGGCTTTCTCTGATGGCCAGAGGCATTTAAGGCAGATTGGAGGAACTGGGAAATGACTACTGTTCATAGACTCTCCCCCAGACCATTTATCAACCAATGATTGGCAGGAGTTGGTGAATAAATACCCCAGATCCTTCGCCCTTTGGCTGATATAAATTTGACATTCATGCTCTATACTGGCTCATGGTGTTTCCAAAAATGATTAAGCTTGATTGCCCACAGTTGTAACTTGTTTGGTAAATTACCCTTTATCAGCTGCATTCCCTTTCCTGTCTCACTTCATCACTTTCTCACTCATCAACTATTCACAAATAAATTACTGCACTCAAACAATGTCTCAGTCTGTGGCAGAACACAAACTAAGATACCTACCCCTTTTCCCCTAAGGTAGAATTTAATGCTTTATATAGAAACCAGGCATACATGTACTATACTATTTCGTATGAAGCGATTATTACTTTACAGAAATCTCAATGGTTGGCGGTCCTCTCACTACTTTGGATATGCCCCATCTATCCAGATGTTATTCAGATCTAAGCAGAATCTTAGAGTGATTTTTCCTTTTACCTCATACCTTTAAGAGTCTGACCCCCACCACATACATATACAATACACTCTACCAAAGTTTATAGTCAATGTCCATTTTAACTTGGTATCTGAAATATACACTTCACCTAATAAAAAGAATTTAAAGTTTTTATAATTCCGGATATTTCATTTGTCCTTTAAGTACGATTTACTTCCATTTTTATTGTCCTACACATGAAGACCAGACTTCAGATAAAACTTGTGAGACAAACAAACAACAACAACAAAAAAAAAAAAAAAACAAGAAAGAGACAACCCAATGTCAAAAGGCAAAACAATCAAAAGAACAAGTGTCAGATATGACTCAGAAGTTGGGATTATCAGTCAGGAAATTTAAAATGATCATGAGTAATATGTTAAAGTTTCCATGCATGATCAGATTTAGAGAGAATTTAGAGCTAGACCGATAGAAAGTGTTTTTTAAAAGTCAAGTGAAAATGGTAGAAATAATTTTTTAAAAACATGAGGACAAACATAAAGGATGCCTTTGGTGAGCTCATCAGTAAATTAGACAGAGTAGAGGAAACAACAGTGATGTTGAATATAGGTCAATAGATATCAAAATTAAACACAAAGAAAGAAAAGAGTAAAAAAAAACCCAGAATATTCAAGTACTGTGAAGGACTATCAAGTTATCTAACTTATGTGTAACTGGAAACTTAGAGGAAAAGAATGAGAGTTGGGCAGAAGGAATATTTGGAAAACATAATGGTCAAGAATTTTTCAAAGATAATGAAAGTCATCAAACGAAAGAATCAAGAAACATAGAACCTGAGGCAGAATAAATAAACAGAAACCAAATCATAAGAAAACACAAAAACACCTGGACACGTTATATTGAAGTGGCCAAAAACCAAAGACAGAGAAAAGTTTGAAGGTAGTGAGAGGGGAGGGAAAAGTACACAGCCAGAAGATAACTGAGTAACTAAGTGACATATTTCAAACTGTGGGGGAAAGAGACCTGCCAACTCAGAATTTTACCTAACAAAAAATAACTTCCAAAAATTAATGTGGTCCAGGTCCCCAGCTTGGGGGACTTTCTTCCTCACTGCAGGATACCTACTTGCTTTTGAATTTTTGCTTTTTTACTTCCACAGATGTAGGGGTAGGTGTAGGTGATGGGTCAGGAAGGTTGGAGCTGGGCTGGGTTGACCTTCTCACCTGGCTGGGCTTCCAGCACCCCGCTTCTGTGCCTCCTCCAATATGGTCCAGGAATTGGGCAGGGGTTGGAGAGTAGCTGAAGTTTTTGGGGTACTCAGTGCTATGTGAGTTCTGCAGAGGGATGGCATAATGGGTCCTTTAGGTTGGAATGGGGCTGGATCCTCAAGGCTGCTGGAAACTTCTCAGCCTGAAGTTTAGTCTGGGGCCAGGACTGAGAGCAACTCTGAAGGGGTCTCCCCCAAGCCTTGTGCTGTCTTCCTGGTGGCATGAAGCAGGACAAGGTGAAGCTGCAGCAAAACCTGGAAGGGTCTCAGGACATCAGAACTTTACAGGAGCTCCAAAGCAGAAGAGGATCACCCAGTGGGAAAGTATTTAGCCAAAGCAGCAGCTGCTGTTTTGAGACTCTGCAGCTCAGTGTCAGGAATGTGTGTAAGCTGTGTCCCCTGCTGCAGAAATAGGTGGAGGAAGCTGACAACAAGGAGAATCTTCAGGGGAAAGGCAAAGAGGAGTCCCTCCTGCAGCAGGCTCGAAAGGGAGAGCAGATAAGCACTGAGAACTAAGTAGCTTGGCATCAACAAGCACATAGTCTGAGTGTGGCTCTGTACCTGGTACCAGAAGGGCAGTCAATCAAGCAGGAACTACTCCCATGAGAGTATTTTGAGGCTGCTGAGTCTCCTTTCATGGGGTCACCAGTGTGCTTTTCTCTGGCACCAGGACCCATTTCAGTAGCCTAGACTATGGGGCTCTCACTTCACTATTCTGTACTCCTTGGTCCCTTTGACCTTTGAGGGTGAAGTGTTCCCTTTTGTCCAGCTCACCATTCTGGGCTTTCTCATGCATTCCAACTGAGGTGCCTGCTTTTCTCTGAGGGGTGGGGGCAGGAGTGGGGGATGAGGAAAGCAGGAGAAACTGGGGAAACAGGACCCTGAGATTTGTGCCAGGGCTTTTGGAGTTAGGTTTTTCATTCAATAAATAGGAAACATTCAATTAATTGGGAATATGGAGAATGGGGGCAGGGAGTTTTGAAGGAAATAGTCAGAAGGAAGGTAATATTCATTGATGTTCTTGATTTTAAACACAATGTCAGTCATCACTTTGTTTTTAAATAAAGAAGCCTGGGACACAGTGGGGAAAAAAAAGTGTAAAATAAAAACTTTTAAGACAAGAACCAAGAAAAAAAATCATTACCCAAAGTGCTAGAGGAAAAAAAAATTATGAAAGGAAGTTCTTCAGGAAGAAGGAATATGATATCAAAGAGAAACTTGGTGCTACACAAACAAACATCTCTGAAAATAGTTAAAAATTAAGGTTCATATAAAAAGGATCTTTCTTTCTTCTTATGAATTAATCTAAGAGGTAACTGAATGCCAAAAGAGTAGCAATATATCATACCTTTACAGATAAAAGTAAAATATATGATAATATAGCAGAAAAGATTGGAGGGAGAAATTACAATTTGTTAGACTATTGCCCTGTAAATGTAGTGGTATGATATTATTTGAAGGTAGATGTAATTAATTAAAATAATATATTGCATACCCTAAGAGAATCACCAAAAGATAGACAATATATAAACAATAAGCCAAATGTAGATATAAAATGGAATCATAAAAAAGTTTCTATACTCCAAAAGCAGGCAGGAAAAGAGGAAAGAAGAACAAAGAACAATGGAATGGATAGAAAAATATCCAGCAAAATGATAGATTTTAATCCAATCACATCAATAATTCATTGAATATAAATGGTATAATATACCAAATAAAAGATTGTCAGATTGGATTCAAAAGCAAGATCTAACCACATACTATAATTATATACTGTTGAGAAGAAACACACATCAAATACAAAGACACAGATAAATTAGAAATAAAAGTATGAAAAACAGACATACTATGCGAACACTAATCAGAAGAAAGCTGGAGTGGTTAGCAAACAAAATAGGAATATTACCAGAGATAAAGAGGGACATTGCAAAATGATAAAGGATTCAATTTATCAAAAAGACAAAATAATACTAAGTCTGTAAGCACTGAACAATGGAGCTTTAAAATACTTGAAGCAAAAACTGATAGAATGGGAAGGAGAAAGAGACAAAGAAGAAAGAGACAATTACAGATTAAGACTTCAATACTCCTCTTTCAATAATTGATAGAACAAGTAGAGAGAAAATCAATGAAAGTAGAGAAGACCTAAAGAACATTATCAACCAACTTGATAGTTATAGAATACTATATCAAACAACAGTAGAATATACATTATTTTTTTATGTGTGCACTGAACATTCACCAAAATAAACTCTATTCTGTGTAATATTTAAAATAATTGAATTAGGGGAGGGCCAAGATCATGGAGTAGAAAGACCCTGAGCTCACCTCTTCTTACGGGCCCACCAAATTTACAACTATTTACAGAACAACCATCAACAAAAAAGACTGGAACCTACCTGAAAGATCTTCTACAGCTAAAGATATAAAGAAGGAATGACAACAAGATGGGTAGGAGTCATGATATAGTCAATTCTCATACCCTTGGACCCACAAATGGGAGAATAATTACAATTGCAGAGGTTTTCCCAAAGGAGTAAGGGGTCTGAGCCCTACATCGGGCTCCCTAGACCAGGGGTTCGTCCTAGAAAGGTGAGACCCCAGAAAGTTTGGCTTTGAAGGTCAGTGGGGCTTATTTTAGGAGTTCCAGAGGGCTGTGGGAAATAGAGACTCAACTTTTAAAGGACACCACAAAATCTCATATGCACTGGGATCCAGGGCAGAAGCAGTAATTTGAAAGGAGTCTGGGTCAGACCCACCTACTGATCTGGAGAATCTCCTGGAGAGGCAGAAGGCAACTTCAGCTCACCTTGGGGACATAGACACTGGCAGAAGCCATTTTGGAGAGCTTGTTCTACCATGTGGACACTGGTGCTGGCATTCACCATTTAGGAATCCTCCTTCTAGCTTATGATCCTCAGGACCCAGCCCCACCCATGCCCACCAGCCCATAGGCACTAGTACTGGGACATCTCAGGCCAAGCAATTAAATGGGCAGGGACACAGCCCCACCCATTAGCAGACAGACTGCCTTAAGACCCTCTGAGCCCAAAGCCTGAATAGACAATTTTCCAAAGAAGACATACAGATGGCTAACAGGCACATGGAAAGATGTTCAACATCATTAATCATCAGAGAAGTGCAAATCAAAACCACAATAAAATATCACCTCATACTTGCCAGTATGGCTGTCATCAAAAAGAACACATATAACAAATGTTGGCAAGGATGTGGAGAAAAGAGAACCCTCATACACTGTTGGTGGGAATGTAAATTGGTGCAACCACTGTGGAACACAGTACGAGGTTCCTCAAAAAACTTAAAATAGAACTACCGTGCAATCCAGGAATTTCACTTCTGGGTATATATCTGAAGAAAGTGAAAACACTAATTTGAAAAGGTGTATGCACCCCAAGGTTTATAGCAACATTATTTACAATTGCCAAGATATGGAAGCAACCCAAATGTCCATCAACAAAGAAGATATGGTTTATATATACAATGGAATACTACTCAGCCATAAGAAAGAATAAAACTTTGCCATTTGTACAAACATGCATGGACTTGGAGGGCATTATGCTAAGTGAAATAAATCAGTCAGAGAAAGACAAATACTCTATGATATCACTTACATTTGGATTCTAAAAAAATTAAACAAACTAGTGAATTTAACAAAACAGAAACAGGCTCCCAGATATAGAGAACAAACTGGTGGTTACTGATGGGGAGAGGGAAAGGGAGAGGGGCAATATAGGGGTAGATGATTAAGAGGTACAAACTACTATGAATAAAATAAATAAAGTACAATGATATATTGTACAGCACAGGGAATATTAGCCAATATTTTGTAATAACTATAAATGGAGTATAAGCTTTAAAAATTGTGAATCACTAGGTTATACACCTGAAACATAATACTGTATATCAACTATACCTCAATTTTTAATAAAGGAAAAAAAAAAGAAAACAAAAAAAATTAAGGTATTTTGTATAGATACCAAGTCTTTGAATATAATAGCAAAACATACTTTGATAATTTTTCCATTTAAACTTCAATAATGGGCTTTAAATAATATTTTAAAGATTAAAAAATTAGAATGAAATAATTGAATGAATACAAACTATAAACCCATAACATAATTAAATTAGATATCAATAAGAGAAAGATATCTCTAAAATCTCCATGTATTTGGCAATTAAAAACCATCTTTCTAAATATCCATGGATCAAAGAAATAGTCCAAGGAAAATAAGAATATATTTTAAATTCAATGATAATGAAAATACAAATATTTAAATATGTGGAATATAGCTAAGAGAATGTTTAAAGAGAAATCTATAGTATTAAATACGTACATTAGAAAAGAAGAAAGGACTGAATCAATGTTTTAAGCTTCCACATTAACATACTATAAAAGAAGAGCAAATTAAACCCAAAGCAAGCAGAAATAAATAATAAATATAAGAGCAGAAATCAATTAAATTGAAACAAAAGTAATAGAGAAAATCAATAAAATGAAAAGCTGGTTATTTGACAAGATCAATAAAATTGATAAGCTTCTAGCCAAACTGGCCAAGAAAAAAAGAGAAAAAACTTAAATTACTAAATGACAGAAAATGCAAACATCAGAAGAGAAAGAGAAACATTATTACAGAGGCTATAATGTTTAAAGGACAGCAAAGAAATATCTTGAACAGTTTTATGTCTGAAAATTTGTCAATCTAGATGAAGTGAGCAAATTCCCTAGAAAAAATATAAAATATCAAAGCTTATTTGATATTACCTAAGAATAACTAGGTAATCTGAATACTCATATGCTTTTTTAAATTTTGGATTTTTAGTTAAAAGTTTTCAAACCAAAAAAAGTCCAAGTCCATATATTTTATATAAAACAGATAAACAGAAATAGCTAAATTATCTTCTAGGAGTTTTGGGGAAAAGTACCTAAACATTCTTTTTGACGTTCTAGAGAAAGATATAAGTGCAAGGAAAAGAAAGCAGAGTAAAATGTATTGCTACTCTGAGCCTTGGTCAAAATAAGACAGAAATAAGACAGAATATTGTGGCCTAGACTAGAGGTCCAAGGAATTTTTCACTGTTAAGCCTAATCTGAATCTTGATTTCTAGCTCTGGTAGAGATGGAGCCAAAGGTGTACAAGTTAAGCCTTGGTGCACAAATCTGGCCTACACTGGCCAGACCAAAGGCTGGTGGCCAGTTCGGAAAAGAAAGAGTGAAGTGGAGCTGGCCGTGTTTGGAAAGAAAAGTCCAGGGTGAACTTATTTCTCCAGTCAGGAAGAAGAGATAATGGAGAAAAGGGAACCCTCCTACAGTGTTGGTGGGAATGTAAATTGGTACAGCCACTATGGAGAACAGTGTGGAGGTTCCTTAAAAAACTAAAAATAGAGCTACCATATGACCCAGCAATCCTGCTCCTGGGCATATATATGGAGAAAACTGTAATTCAAAAAGATATATGCAACCCAATGTTCATTGTAGCACTGTTTACAATAGCCAAGACATGGAAGGGACCAAAATGTCCATCGACAGAGGAATGGATAAAGAAGATGTGGTACATATATACAATGGAATTTTACTCTGCCATGAAACAGAATGAAATTCTGCCATTTGCAGCAACATGGATGGACCTGGAGATTATCATACTAAGTGAGGTAAGTCAGACTGAGAAAGACAAACATCATACAATATCGCTTATATGTGGAATCTAAAAAAAAATATGATACAAATGAACTTATTTACAAAACAGAAACAGACTTGCAGACTTAGAGAGCGAACTTATGGTTACAGTTGGGAAGGGTGGGAGAAGGGATAGACTGGGAGTTTGAGATTGACATGTACACACTACTATTTTTAAAATAGATAACCAACAAGGACCTACTGTATAGTACAGGGAACTCTGCTCAATATTCTGTAATAACCTAAATGGGAAAAGAATTCAAAAAAGAAGAGATACATGTACATGTACCTAACTATTTTTTGTACATACATAATGGAATCACTTTGCTGTACACCTGAAACTAACACAACATTGCTAATCAACTATGCTCCAATATAAAATAAAAATTAAAAAAATAAAGTGAGATGTTACTAGGGATGTAACGTACAACATGATAAATATAATGAACACTGTTATATGTTATATATGAAAGTTGTTAAGAGAGTAAATCTAAGAGTTCCAATCATAAGGAAAAATTTTTTTTCTATTTAACTTTTATCTATATGAGATGGTGGGATGTTCACTAAACTTATTGTAGTCATCATTTCATGATGTATTAAGTCAAATCGTTATGCTGTACACCTTAAACTTATACAGTGCTCTATGTCAATTATATCTCAATAAAACTGGAAGAAAAAGAAAAGTGAAAGAAAAAAGAAGAGGTGACTGGCCTGTTTCAAGGGAGCATGCCTGGGGACTATTTAGCATTCTGTTAAAAGAAGAGACAAGCTATGGTAAATCAAAGCCACAGTCTGATTTTTAGATGCCCCCTAAGCCCACCCATGTGGTCCCACCAGAATCTTGTTACTTCACACAACACATTATCTCCTTACTTTGGGAGAAGGAAAAAGGGAAGTGCAAAAGGGATCAGAGTAGGAACTTGAACTCCCTTCTCACTGTTATCACTCCAAATATAGTAATCAGGAATAGCAGTTTGCAAAACTGTATGTATTTGCATAATTTCTCTATCAGAAAACATGCATGTTTGTATAATATATGATCGAAAATTTTAAAATATTCATACTAAAATATTAGTAGTATATATTTCTAGATGATTATAAAATATTTTTATTACTTAGCAGTATTTTCAAATATTTCTGTAATGGACAGTTTTATTTGTGAAATAAAATAATTTTAGAGTGAATGGAAGATATTGACAAAGATTCTGTCATTGATCAAACTCTACTCAGGTTCCTTCGAGCTCTTTTTCAACCAGGCCTGATTTTTGGACTTCCATATTCGTCCCTGAATTGTCCAGTTTTAGCAAAACTCCTGCTAAGTCTGACCAGTACCCCTATCCTTGATATCTGATCATCCTTGATACATAATTAGGTTCCTTATCCTCCACCATACCCCAGGTGATGTCTGATCACCCTAGACTGCCTTCAGCAATACTATGAGGTGGGTTTATCCAGAATCCCCTTACTTCTGTTGTTTCTTGGTAATTTTCCATCCACTGCCCCCCTCCCTGCTCCTTGGCTATAAATACCCACTTGCTTATGTTGTATTCAGAGTTGAGCTCAACATCTCTCCCCCACTGAAGTGGTCCCTACACCTAGTAAAATAGCCTATGCTTGAATAAAGTCTTCCTTACCATCTTCAACAAGTGTCACTGAATGAGCTTTTCCTTAATAGCATCCAGATTGGATGAAAAGAAATAAATGTATTTTAAACAGATAATATAATAATCTATGCAGAAAAATCAAATGGAATCCACAAAAAGCTACTACAACTAATAGATGAGTTTAGCAAGTTTCCAGAATACAAGATCAATATTCAAAAATCAACTGCACTTCTGTATAGTGGTAATAAACACTCAGAAATTGAAGTTTAAAATACTGTGTACAATTATAATAAGCATATGAAAACTTAGTTTTAAATCTGGCAAATAATGTGCAAGACCTATAAATGGAAAAAGAGCAAAAGCTTTTCTGAGGGAAATTAAAGAATACTTAAATAAATGGAAAGATGGGTTAGAGGATCCAATATTGAAAAAATGTCAATTCTCCCCAAATGCACTTATACATTTAATAAAATTCCAATCAAAATTCCAGCAGGATTTCTTGTAGATATTGACAAGCTGATTCTAATACTCACATGGGAATGCAAAGAATATAGAATAGCCAAGACAACTTTGAAAAAGGAGCAAAGTTAGAGATCTAACACTATCTGATTCTAAGATTTAACATAGAACTTTATTATCAAGATAGTGTGGAATTGTTGTAAAGATAGACAAGCAGATGAGTAGACTAGAATACAGTCCAGAAATAAACTCATAAATATATGGATAGCTGATTTTGAACAAAGCTGAGAAGGTAATTCAGTGGAGAAAGGACAGTCTTTTCAACAAATGATGCTGGAACATCTGGATACCTATATGAAGAAAAATGAACTATAATCCAAATCATATACAAAAATTAACTCAAGATGGATCATAAACCTAAATGAACAACCAAGAAATATGACATCAAAAGCACAACCTATAAAAGAAAAAATATTCATAAATTAACTTCATTAAATAAAGAATTAAATTAAATATATTGCTGTTAAAAATTGCTAAAATGAAATGACAAACCATAGAATTTCAGGAAACATGTTTAAATCATATATCTGATAAAACACTCATATATAGGATATGTGAAGAACTCTCAAAGCTCAAAAATTAGAAAACAAATTTTAACTACTGAAACAGTTAAAAATGGGCAAAAAAATTTGAAGAGACACTTCATTAAAGATGGCCTACAGATGTCAAATAAGGGCAGAAAAATTCTTAATCATCATTAGCCATCAGGGAAATGCGAATTAAAACCTCAATGAGATACCACAACCCACCTGTTAAAATAACTGAAATTGAAAGGACAATCCACTCCAGAAGCAGCAATACAGACCTTTGTATCATAGATAGGCAACACAATAAATTAGAAGATAATTACACAAAATTGAAGGGGGCAGTAAATTTACGTCAAATTTTCTTTATGTTAAAAGTTCCCTCAGCACATTCTAGTTATCTCTGCACATCCTACTGCTTACTCAGCCCTTCTGCAGAGTTTTTGCAGTGAATCCTCTTTAATCTATGTTATTTTTTCTCCACTTTTTTGCCTTTCATTAGTAAAATTCTAAGGAAGCAGGAAAAGGATTAATGCATCTATCAAACAATATGCCCTTTTTCCCCAGTACGTTGCCAGACACATTTCAATTGGAAATTATTTTTTAAAAACTTTTTAGATATAAAATCAAAATGTCACAAGTAAGTAAATTAAGGTTTATTTTATGAATGTTCATGGATAATTTTCTCTGTTAATGCACAAAAAGCAAATCTGAACACATTACCACCATGTTCAAAATCATGTTAATAATTTTTCTTTAAGTTGGGGTAAAGAACAAAGTCCCTGACCTGGCCTCCAAAGCCCTGTGTTATCTAAATATGCTGGCCTCTCCGACCCCATCGGGCTCCTCCCTGCTTCTCTTTTTGCAAGCCACATTTACCATGCTTCTCCAGTTACCTAGGTTCTCTGATAATCTGATAGTCCCTCCAATGATGAAGGCCCTGTGGATGGGACCTGTCCACAGGCAACAATCACTTTGTTAGAGTTGAAGACCCCTGGGCCCCTGAAACAAAATCTGCATTTTATCAAGATTTCCAGGAGATTCACAGGCAATAAAGTTTGAGGAGCACTGATCTAGATCACCTCTCACTGTGATCTTTTGTTTTTCCTTTGCTCCTCCCCAGATCTTTGCTTAGTAAGATTTCTCATCAGATTTCAGCTTAAAATTGGGAGTTAGGTGTGAGTCTGGAATGTGAGCTACATTTTGCATGAGGAGGACAACTTTACTTGGGGTTCACTCCTGAAGGGAGTCTAGAACTTTGACCTCATTAAAATCATGTATGATTAGCTCAGACAATAGGGTACTAAGCAGAGCAACAAAATTCATAGATAAATTGAAGTTTTCATAAACATATCAGATGTGTCATCTGTGGTGAAAAGTAATGGCATAAAGTGTGGTTTCTACTGTTAAAACTGGAACTATCTACAATGATTGATGTTTATAATTTCAGAGCCTATGATGCCCCATGGGACAACCTGCCTTTCTCATACATGTCCAAGTCTACAGTGCCCAGTAAATGCTTAGCTTTGCCCTAAAGGGAATCCTTGCAGGGGGTATCAAGGGAATTTTAGTTCTTCAGTCCTCCTTCTTCTGGCAAAAGTACACAGTTGTATAATTGGTTGACCCTTCTGTTCAAAGCAAATTAATATAAACTATAATTTCTTGAACTTGGGAAGTCTCCAAAATGAATCAGTGTGCAAAGAATTGCTTCCTATGTTATTGTCATTTCTGTGCTGTTGTAGAGAAAGCCTAATGTATTGACAGGATATCCACAATTTCTCATAAGATATGGGTAAGACAGAAATGATTTGTATAATATTCTTTATATAAAAATTAAAATACTGTTTATAATAATTTTAGATTGGGTTCATAAGATGTCAAAATAGCCACGTAGAAATGAAAAAAAGTAAATTAATTGTGTATTTTACTTTTGTGATTAAAATTTAGACATGTAAAATAGCTGTAAGACAGAATTGTTCCCTTTAATTTAATGATGTTTTATTATTTTGTTAACATAACTATAAAGATTTATAAGGTAAATTCTGGTGAACCAGAAAGTTAAATAATTTTAAATTGGGTTTAATGTTTCAGGTCATATGATTCTTATATAAGAAATCATTTACAGCTTTCTGACAAAAAGACCCACTCTGATTAGTTAACTGATTAAAACTTTTAAGGTAAATCACTTAAATATTAATTCCTGTATTCCTTCACATACTTATGAGAACAATTTTATTGAATATTTTGTACATATGGCATAGAAATATATACATGTATTAGAATATAAATGAAAAAAGTATATAAATCATATATATATGTTAGGAAATATATAGACAATGTTTCTCCACTACGTTTTCCAGCATTTATGAATTAATAAGTACCCACACACAAAATAAATTTGAGAACTTTCAATTACTTAGAGATTGGGATTGAAGAGAAGGAAGGAAATTTCATATAAAAATCTACTTAACAACTGAAATTCTTGATGTTCATTATTTATATCACCTATATTCAAGACCCAGTTTGGGATCAGTTTTTGATTCTCCCCCCAAAACTAAAAAGCCCACAATTGGTGGAGAGTAAAGTGCTCTCAAGTTAAGTGAGCAGGATTTCTAGATAAGGTGAGTTCTAATTACTCTAATAACAGAGAGAAAGTAATTTTAAATATGGAAAGAACTTTCTGTCAGTGCCAATATATTTATTAACAACACACAATTTGTAAGATACAATTTAAAATAGAAGGCTCTTTTCCTTTTTTCTTTTTTTTTTTTTTTTGCGGTACGCGGGTCTCTCACTGTTGTGGCCTCTCCCGCTGTGGAGCACAGGCTCCGGATGCGCAGGTCCAGCGGCCATGGCTCACAGGCCCAGACACTCCGCGGCATGTGGGATCCTCCCAGACCGGGGCACAAACCCGCGTCCCCTGCATCGGCAGGTGGACTCTCAACCACTGCGCCACCAGGGAAGCCCAGAAGTCTCCTTTTCATATACAAATTCTAGAGGAAAATAAACTTTGCATAAAAAAATAGATTCAGGAGAGACAACCTTAGGGAACACCAGAGTTAAAACACTCACCCCCAAGTCTCTGACCCTTTCCCTTTACAGGTTTCCCTTGCTATCTGAAAGTAGAACATTCCTATGAAACCTTTTAAAAGCTGAAATGGCATAAAGAGAAGAAGCTATTAACTTAAGACACATCTTCCTAACAGACGGACAAAATAAATCAAGACAAAGCACAGATACAGACACAGTTCAAAGATATGATGGCTTGATGCTGATAATGATAAATGTAGTTCCCAGGGAAGGAGCTTGGTGGGGCCATTCTGGCTGCTGGGGGTGTGTGTTGTCTCTATAGCTGCTTGCTGCAAAAGAAATGCTGAACACTGTTTTTGCCTTTTATTGGTAATAGCAAAAATCCTTTTCGGATCTCTTTTGGTTAGTGAAAACAATTATTAATATAGTTCGTTCATAAAAGAGAAGTGGTGGTAAAGCAAACTTTTGAAAAGCGGGGCATACCTATATTTCCTCTTCAGCTTTTCTTGGACATTTGCTCTCTCAGATACTTCCTTCTCAGCTCTACTTTGGCTTGTCTTTCCTATACTTATCCATCTATGTCTCTGATATTTTCCATCTGTTATCTCCCCGCTGTTTTCTTTTCACCAACACACATTATCTTCCCACTTTTCCTGTTCCCTTTCTCCTCTCAACTCCTTACTCTCCTCTCTTTTAAAACCTTTCATTAAAATGTTCTAGAGGAAAAAAAAACCCATATGTGTCTAGGAGAAGTAGGAAAATGTCAATGGTTCTCCACCTTTCGTGGAGTACTCCAAATCCTTCCACCCACTTGTTTCCCTTTCACTTCTCATTATTCTCTGGCCTTAACTCAATCACAAAATGCAAACTGCTCTCACTAAGGCCACTAAAAGTCCCTTAATTTCCACACTCAGTGAAATCTGATCACCCTTTGTCCTACTAGACCATTTATTTTGGCATTTGACACATCATTCTCTTCGTTCATTTTGAATATCTTTTCTCTAAGTTCATAACACTCAGTTTTCCAGTCTCCCTCCTGCTTCTCAGCTCAGTATCCTTTTCTGGTCTCACCCTAGCCTTTCTCTGCTGTGAACCAGGCCTCTTGGTTGCCACAGGAAATGAGTTAATTGAATGGAAATGGCTCTAACAAAGAAATGCACGAGACAATGGAGAAATCAGGTGAAAAAATGATCAGGAAGAGAAGGAACCAAAGGAGCTAATCAACAGCCCAAATCATGGCCCAACACCAGCTCAATGAGACCTGCTGCCACTCCTGTTGAGGTTGGAATGCCAGCTCACACTCACAGTGCCATGGTTGTGGATGCAGGATGCGTTTGCTGGAGTCTTGATATTGCTGTCTTTGCAACCAATATTCTCTTTTGTCCCGGTACATTTTTTTTCTCTCTCTCTTCTTATTCCAAATGTAGGTTTTGTGGATTTGATTTGACAAATCTAGGTAAAGTTCCCTCACTCTATGTGCAAGGGGAATGGGAAAGTCAGTTTCTAGTTTTTTGGCTTCTTTTTTTTTTAATTAATTTTTTATTGGAGTATAGTTGGTTTACAATGTTGTGTTAGTTTCTGCTGTACAGAAAAGTGAATCAGTTATAAATATACATATAACCACTCTTTTTAGATTCTATTCCCATATAGGTCATTATGGCTATCATCTTTTGGCTTCTTGAATGGGTGATACCCTCTACCAGCCACCACGACTATGTGGGAGAAAAGGGGATCAGATGTTGGCTATCTAATATATGCTGAGTATTCACTGTGTAACCTCTTTAATATAAGTTCCTCAAGTTTCTTTCTGTGCCCTTCTTCTTCTTATGCATACTCTTCAATGGATAGGTTATCAATAAATATGCCTTCAGCTACCCCCAAAACTCCTAAGACATTACTTCTATTAAGCCATTTGTAGACTCATATTACTAAGTACATCTCATCTTGATGTTCAGAGGATGCTCTCTCCACAAACTGGCCACTGCAGCTGAGATCTTGATTTCAACTTTTGATGTCCATCTAGCCAGTCACCAAGTGACTCTTCTCTCCTTCACTGACCACCCCTTTCACATCTAATGTCACAAGGTCCTAGTGTCTCTGCATTTTGAATTCTTTTGCATCTATCTCTCTGTCTTCCTCATGACAACCAAAGTTATATCACCAACGGACTAGGCACTACACATGCATTTGTGGAGCATTTTTTAAAGTACAGATTCCTAGAACTGAATCTTGACCCACTGAATTAATTTCTACAGTAATGTCTCACAATGTATATTCTGCATAAAAAGCTCCACAATCAATTCTGATGTATAATCTGGTTAGAAAACCATTGGACAATAAATAGCAATATCTCCTGAATAGTATCCCTGACTCCGGCTTTCCCTCCATGACACCTATTTTCTGTGCTGACAAAAAATTAATTTAAAATACTTTCTGAGGCCTCTCCCTGTCTTGAAAATTTTCAGTATATACATATTACCTGAGGCAAAGAGTTCATGATCCTTCACGTGGCATTCAATTCATTTTATAATCCAGATCCCTTAAACATCTATTCCCTTGACTAATAATCCATGTCCCAGACTCAGAATTTCCCTACCACACTATCAGGTCCCCACAAATTTAGCAAATGGTTAGAATGTCTCTTTTATATAAATCTATTAATTTCTGCACATTATTTGAACTGAAATTATCATATTGAGTGGCATTTCTTCAAATCCCCCAGTTTATATAGTGATATTTTATGAAATTAAAAGGGCATTCTGATAGGAGTATGATTTCGACTCCACTTTACAAGTTTTCAATTCATAAATCCATAGTGAATGTTATTTTTATATTTATTGCATTTTATTTCAGGGGACATCCAGTGAAGATATGGAAAAGGAAAATGCAACATTGCTGACAGAGTTTTTTTTCTCAGGATTTTCATATCAACAGGAGTGGCAAATCCCCTGGTTCCTGGTATTCCTGGTGATATACCTCATCACCATTGTGGGGAACCTTGGTCTTATTGCTCTCATCTGGAATGACTCTCAACTTCACACCCGCATGTACTTATTCCTCGGGAGTTTGGCTTTTGTGGATACTTCAGTATCATCCATAGTGACCCCCAAGATGCTGGTCAACTTCTCCTCCAAGAGTAAGATGATATTTCTCTCTGAATGCATGGTACAATTTTTTCCCTTTACAGTCAGTGCAACCACGGAATGTTTTCTCTTGGAAAGTATGGCATATGATCGCTATGTGGCCATATGCAACCCTTTATTTACCCAGTGATTATGACCAATAGACTATGTATGCGACTGTTCGTCTCATCATTTGTAGGTGGTGTCCTACATGCCTTTATTCATATAGGATTTTTATTCAGATTAACCTTCTGTAATTACAACATGATATATAACTTTTACTGTGAGAGTCCGCCTGCCGATGCAGGGGACACGGGTTCGTGCCCCGGTCCGGGAAGATCCCACATGCCGCGGAGCGGCTGGGCCTGTGAGCCATGGCCGCTGAGCCTGCGCGTCCGGAGCCTGTGCTCCGCAACGGGAGAGGCCACAACAGTGAGAGGCCCGCATACAGCAAAAAAAAAAAAAGAAAGAAAGAAAGAAAGAAGTTTGTAAGATAAAGAGATCAGTAGTATGTAAAAGTTATTCAAATGTGTTGTTGACAACAAGGGGCTTTAAATGCATATTATCAAAGCTCAAATAATGTTAAGATGATATGATTCCATAGTTCCCAGTGGGTAGCTGAGAAATACTTGAAAATGAGCAAGAATTTGGCTGTTTCATGCTCTAAAAGTCCTTGAAAGGTTGCTCTCCTCACATGTCATACTATTCAAGTATAATAAGCGATCCATTTTCAGAGCCATTTTGCCTTTCCTCTCCTGACACTTAAATTCCATACACATTCCATACCACTCAGGTCCTAACCCTCAAAACTACTGACCTCTGTTATTTACCCCTTCCATCCTGTTGATATTCTTTTCCTTTCCAAACATACCTGCAGGATTAACCTTTATAAACAGGACTCTGATTACATGATATCTTTCTTCAATAACTTTTAATAGATTGTCATTGCTACCAGATTTTTC
Source organism: Phocoena sinus (assembly GCF_008692025.1). NCBI lineage: Eukaryota > Metazoa > Chordata > Mammalia > Artiodactyla > Phocoenidae > Phocoena > Phocoena sinus. The sequence goes on along the minus strand of NC_045766.1, from coordinate 98,948,734 downwards.
ACATATATGGGAAATGTATCTAGAGCTGTATACGTACATATGCATTATGATTATTTCTTCATTTATGTTAAGATTATATGGTATATAAATACAAGTAAATATATATGCATATATATCTATATATACAGACTTCTTCCTTCCTTCCTCCCTCCCTCCCTCCTTCCTCCTTCCTTCTTTCTTTCTCTTTTCTTTCTTTCTTTCTTCTTTCTTCTTTCTTTTTCTCTTTCTTTTCTTTCTTTTTTTTCTTTCTTCTCTCTTTCTTTCTTCATATTTCACCCTGCATATGTTCATCCCAGCATTCAAATAAAACCTTGCTTTAACTCTGAAGGCTCTTCCTCCACAATTCTCCTGTGGACTCTACATTATACCCAAACTGAGTTACTGAAAGCTTTCCGGACAAACCTCTCTCTCTCAGGTTCATGCTTTTGCTCACACAGGTCTCTCCACAGAGAATCCTCCCCACCCAACTTCTCTATTTTCATTTAAAATTGAAAAGGTATCATTTCCTCAACATCTCTCTCAAATTTTACAGCTTCTGCGATGTTTTTCCAGTGTACCTCAAAGATAATAGGAATGCTCACTCATCTCAAATGTTTAGCAGTTTATTTATTCTTCTTGGTCACACTTGGCCTCGTATAATAATATTTTTGGCCTACAAACTCTTTTAAATTACAATTTAGAAATCCTTCTGTCTTTTGTAGTAGATAGCACAGTGGCTTACTCACATGAGCTCCTAAATAAGTATTCACAAAATATTTATAAACTTAAAATGATCTGACAGCTCACATACATAGAAGACAGTAAGAGTGCATCACTCTTTTTCAACCCGGTAATGAGCCCAGGGAAATTACTGGACCTGGCACGGCTGCTGCATGCCAGCTCACTTTCTTAAATTTCTTTCATGACAATTGAAAATATTATCAGTAGGATCGGTTCCTGGGATAGAGTATGATAAAATATCAGGGAGAAGCCCTTAATCAGAGGTTTGGTTTAAAGATGCAAGACATATAATTATTTAAAACAAAAATCATTACTCTATATTCCTGGAAGTGCGAGTCACAAGATTAGACCAGGTCATCTGCCTTCTTTTTACTCCTCTGAGACATCCCCCTATGTCCCAAAAAGGGAATGCATTCATCATATTCCAGTTGCTTTTACTGTTTCTCCCTAAAGAGTCTTTTTTTTTTTTTTTTAAGGAAACTCCATACTGTTCTCCATAGTGGCTGTATCAATTTACGTTCCCACCAACACTGCAGGAGGGTTCCTTTTTTTCCACACCCTCTCCAGCATTTATTATTTGTAGACATTTTGATGACGGCCATTCTGACTGGTGTGAGGTGATACCTCATTGTAGTTTTGACTTGCATTTCTCTAATAATTGGCGATGCTGAGCATATTTTCATGTGCCTTTTGGCCATCTGTATATCTTCTTTGGAGAAATGTCTATTTAGGTCTGCTGCCCATTTTTTGATTGTGCTGTTTGTTTGTTTGATATTTTGCTATATGAGCTGTTTGTATATTTTGGAGATTAAACCCTTGTCAGTCTCATTGTTTGCAAACATTTTCTCCCATACTGTAGGTTGTCTTTTTGGTTTGTTTATAGTTTCCTTTGCTGTGCAAAAGCTTTTAAGTTTAATTAGGTCCCATATGTTTATTTGTTATTTCAATTCCTCTAGGAGGTGGATCCAAAAAAATATTGCTGTGATTTATGTCAAATAGTGTTCTGCCTATGTTTTCCTTTAAGAGTTTTATAGTAACTGGTTTTACATTTAGGTCTTTAATCTATTTTGAGTTTATTTTTGTGTATGGTGTTAGAGAATATTCTAATTTAATTGCTTTACATGTAGCTGACCAGTTTTCTCTGCACCACTTATTGAAGAGACTGTCTTTTCTCCATTGTATATTATTGCCTCCTTTGTCATAGATTAATTGACCATAGGTGTGTGGATTTATTTCTGGGCTTTTTATCCTGTTCCATTAAAATAGAGCTACCATATGATCCTGCAATCCCACTCCTGGGCATATATCTGGAGAAAAACATGACTTAAAATGATACATGCACCCCAATGTTCATTGTAGCAATAGCCAAGACATGGAAGCAACTTAAATGTCCATCAATGGATGAATGGATAAAGAAGATGTGGTATAATATATGCGGTGGAATATTACTCAGCCGCACAAAAGAATGAAACAATGCCATTTGCAGAACATGCATGAACCTAGAGATTACCTACTAAGTGAAGTAAGCCAGACAGAGAAACACAAATATCATATGATATCGCTTATATGTGGAATCTTTTAAAAAATGATACAAATGAACTTATATACAAAACAGAAATAGGCCCAAAGACATAGAGAATAAACTTATGGTTATCAAAGGGGAAGGTGGTGGAGGGATAAGTTAGGAGTTTGGGATCAACATATACACACTACTATGTATAGCACAGATAACCAACAGGGGCCTACTGTATAGCACAGAGAACTTTACTCAATATTTTGTAATAACATATAGGGGAAAAGAATCTGAAAAAGAATAGATACATATATATGTATAACTGAATCACTTTGCTGTACATCTGAAACTAACATGACATTGTAAATCACCTATGCTTCAATTTAAAAAAATTAAAAAGAATAAAAAAGGATAATTGTTATTGCATATGTACATAGTTCAATGATTTTCATTACTGTATAAGGTTTCCATTGTTTAGATGGATTCCTTCAATTATTTAGATTTTTGCTTCTTCATACATTGTCATGACCCAAAGACTAACTGAAAGTATAGGCAGCGGTATGTATTTCTTCTGCCATCATTAGCACTGTTTCCTAAAGAATTTTTCTTTGAATGAGAAGTCTGGTGTCAAGCTATGAGTATATGAGTGGGTGTATAACCCATCACATCTTAATTTAGGTTGCTGAGTACAGAACAGACAGTTGGAGGCCTATCAGAAGTGCAGACTTCCTTGAAGCCTTCTCTTGTAGACATCTAGTCTACAGATTCCTCTGCTCTGTATTGATCTTCAGTACAATCTCAACTACTTTATGCCTTCCAGAAATTACCAAAATCCCTACTCAAATGATGTGATCTCATTCACTTCTGTTATAGATTTATTCATTTGTACATTTTTTTGTCATTTCAGTGGTATGTTGGTAAAGAGGTAAAAGATACACCTGTGAAAAATCCACATTTTGGGACCAGATATTCTGCAGATTCCTTTAAAAAGAAACTATGAAATGAAATCTGTATTGTTTAATGGTTATTTAGATTTAGAGGATGATATAATTTTGCTAAGTTCATCCAGTTGTCTGGACACTGCTGATGCTAGATTAGATCATTTGTTGGAAATACAAATAATATACTTGAGATATTCTTTATTATGAAGTTGTATTCATTTTCTTAACCTGGAGATTGAAAAGAACACATAATAAATTATCTCTCTTTATGTATATGTGCATATGTTTTTTTCTCTTTGCCTTCCAATACCTTCTACTAAGTAAGACTTCTACTGTTCAGGAGATTGTTGATAATTTTATCCTAGACTGTGTTCAAAGAAATAACATAACTAGGATTGGGCAAAAGCAAACAAATATAAATCAAAATTAGAACTGTATAACTAGAGTCTGTTTTGTTGACTAATTATGGCATGTAGTCTTAGTACATGTAGTATTAGGAAAGTGTCAAAACCTCTCTGGTATAGGCTTTCATTTTAGCTCTTTTTGTTGGTCTTTTAAAACAAAGGTTTGAAAAATTTAGTGGGCATCAGAATCACCTGGAGAGCTTATGAAAACACAGACTGATGGGCATTATCATTAGAGTTTCTAATTCAGTCATGCTAATCCTGTTGTTTTGGGACTATACATAGCAAACTACTGTTGTGAACTGAATGTTGATTTCCCCCCAAATTCATACATTGAAGCACTAATCCCCTAATGTGGTGGTATTTGGAATGAGGACTTTAGGAGGTAATTAGGGTAGGAATAGATCATAAGGGTCAGGTTTTCATGATGGTATTAGTGCCCTTATAAGAAGAGAAAGAGGCAAGAGAACTAACTCCTCCCCACCACCCCCAGGAATACTCAACCTGCAAAGGCCAAGTGAGAAGGCTGCTGCCTACTAGGCCAGGAAGCAATCTCTCACCATGTACAATAAATATCTGCTGGCCCCTTGTTCTTGAACGTCCCATCTTCCAGAATGTAAGAAATAAATGTTGGCGGTATAAGCAACACAATCTATGATGTTCTGTTACAGTAGCCTGAGCTAAGATAATCACTGTTTTAAAGTAATCAGTGAAGCAAAATTGTTATAGTATTAGGACATTTAGATATCAGATGAAACAGAGTTTCCATATACTCTATTCCCTACTTAAACAGCACTCTGAAAATATTTTGACAGTTTGCACCCTCTATTTATACTTTCCTTTCAGTTTTGGACAGAAAGATGCAAATAGGGCATCTATTTCAAAGGATGAAGTATTGTGGAGTTTTAAATAATTTTTTCTCGGGAACCATGATTGATAGCCAATAAAAACCACATTGTCTAATTTCAATATGGTTAATGGGAGGGTTCTCTGTCCCTTTCTAAAAATTAATTACCAAGCCAGATCAGCATTTAGATCACCCCTTTCAAGTACAACTTCATATACACAATATTCCTTATGCTGTAGTACGTGACGTTTACCTCTTCTGAAAAGGTACCTTCATAGTGAGACTTATTTAGAGCAATAGCTAACGGTTACATCATAATATTTCCCTCACTTTGCAAGATAAAACAAGATGTTCACTAAACATACAGTGAGTTTTGGTTATAGTCATGGTTGTCTAGAGTAACAGAACCAGGAGAATCTATCTCTCTATCTCACTACCTCCCTATATATCTATCATCTATTTATCTATCTATCTATCTATATTTATACCAAGACATTTATTATAAGATATTGGCTGACATGATATGGAGTCTGAGAGGTTCCATGATTTTCCCTCTGCAAGCTGGAGAGTGAGGACAGCAGTGTCCTACTTCAAAGGTCTCAGGTAGTAGGGCCAATTGTATAGATTCCTTTTTGAGTATGAAGTCCTGAGAATCAGATCATCAAGGGCAGGAGAATATCAATGCTAACCAGTCAAACAGAAAGTGAATTCCACCTTCCTCTGCCTCTTTGTTCCATCCAAGCCCACACCAGACTGGCTAATGCCCAGCTACACTGTGGAGAGTCATCAGCTTTACTGAGTCCACCAATTCCACACTAATTTGGAACTTCCTCACAGAAACACCCCCAAATAATGTTTAATTAGATATATAGACAGTCCACGGACCAGTTGACACATAAAATTAACCATTACAGGTTCACCTTTTGTCAACTTAGCACCCATACACATATCTTAAAACTATTCTATTTCTAAATAATGATAATAGCAAGGTCACCTAACATGATACAACTATACTATGTACAACCAAAAATGTATTACTTCTTCCCCGGAGTGGAGGTAAAATCTTTGAGTGATGTTTACTATTGATTCTCCTTGATATCTGGTAATACAAATACTAAGATGTCAAATTAACAACACTCAATTATTATACTATAAAGTCAGTACATCTTATGTCTCATGATAAGGGAATAAGAGTGGAAAGAAAACAAAGCTGTTTGCTATACACACCCACAAATGTTTTCATATCAAACTAAGAAGGAAATCTCTTGGCAAATTACACCTCATATCTGTAACTGGACATGTGATTGTTGCTGGTATTTTAACTAACTTCTTTCAGTACCCATTCTGCATTCTCTTCGCCTCCAGCAAACACCTCACTCAGGTGGTCATTGTTCTTCACCTTGTGGAATAAGCCAAAGGTTCACTCCTGAAGAGTCTGAGCCATTAGAACTACTATGTGGTTTGGCCTGTTAAAGTTTTCCATTGATCTTAACCATGGGAATGATAATGCTAAGAAATAGCCTAAGGTATCTTCTGTATTCCAGACATACTCTTCCTTACCCTCTTTGTGGAATAGTCCAGTTTCCTCTTGGTAGTTGCCATCAATCACCTCAGCCAGCACAGTAACTCACTTCTTTGTCTCATGAGTCAAAGGAACGTAAAGTCAAAGGGACCAAGGGGCAGTCTACTTTTCAGCTCAACGGAAGCATTGTTGTGTGTCCTGGTGGAAGCAGGACTGCCCACTGTAAGGTTTTCCCTTCCTAAATGTCACAGAGAGGAGTTGTCATGCAACAGCTGTCCACTTTATGATGGTGCCTGCATACCATGCAGAACCATCTGTAAATCAGGCCCCACCCAGTCTTCTCTTCTCTGTCAACTCATCATAGAGAATTCCCTATAGGACCACAGGTCCAGGCTGGGAGACAGAAGCCATTGCAGCAGGAGTAGAGGCCAATAGCATTTGAACCACTTCTTCATGTAACTTACTTGTGCCTTCAGGACCTGTTCCTGCCTTGATCAAGTGTCTACTACTTCTGTTCGATGAAGGAATGCTGCTGTGCACACTGAACTTTATGGTTAGTGGGTCAAATAACATTCAGTGTGTCAAGGGCAGCTCTGGTATCATGGCAAATTGGTGGCCCACTGTTAAACGTTCATTTTTTACCAAGGCTCACTAGCAGTCCAACAGCTGTTTCTCTAAAGTACAGTAATTATCCACAGAGGATGGCAGTGCTTTGCTCAACATTCTAAAGGCCTGCACTGTGATCAACCTCTAGAGGCTTATTAAAGGCTCCAAGCATCTGCCACTGCCATTTCAGGCTCCACTGGATCTGCTGGATATGGTTCACAGAGCAGAACAGCTTGCACAGAAGCCAAGACATGTTGCAAAGCCTTCTTTTGCTCTGAGACCCACTCAAAACTAGCAGCTGGTAAATGGGTTGGAGTAACACACCCAAATAATGCTAATACTGCTCCAAAATCCGCAGGGGCACATTATGTGTTGTGCCTCTCTTTTGGTTTCAGGAAGGGTCAGGTGTAACAACTTATCCTTCACCTTAGAAGGGTTTTCTTGACGTGCCCTATATCACTGGACACCTAGAAATTTCACTGAAGTAGAAGGCCCCTGAAATTTTGTCAGATTTGTTTTCCACCTCTGTCCTACAAATGGCTAACTAATAAATATTATTTCTTGCTCACTAAGACCAATCAGCACAATGTCATCCATGTAACAGACTAGTGTGATATAATATTTACAAATCATGTGTGATAAAAGGCTTGTTTCCAGGATATATGAAGCACTCTCAAAATTCATAATAAAAACCAACTAAACCAATTAAAAATGGGTAAAATATTTGAACACTTTACCAAAAGAGATATACAGATGTCAAAGAAGGATGCAAAAAGATGCTTTATAAAATTAGTTACTAGGGAAATGCAAATGAAAGTGCTATGAGATATTACCTAGTAAAATGACCAAAACTGAAAAGACTACCCAGAGTGGAAGCAGTAATACAGGCCTTTGCGCTCAGAGAGAGGCAACCAAATAAGTTAGGAGATAATTATACAAAATTGAAGAGGGCAGTAAATTTTAGTCAAGTGTTGGTTATGTTGAAGCTACCTCTGCACATCATACTCCCCACTCCACTCTTCTGTGCACTTTTCACAGGACTCGACTCTTCTATGTTACTTTCTCCTCTACTTTGGCTTTCATCAGCAAAATTGTAAGGAAGCAGATTAATTGATCAATCAATCTACTAAAATGATGCTGTTTGCTTTCCCCCACCTAGCCATCCAAGTCCCAAGTGGAGGCTAAGCATTTTCTTTTGTTACTCAGATATCGTACCAAAATACCACAAATAAGTTAAGTTTTATTTTTCTGAATGAATGTACACTGACAACTTTCTCTGTTAATGCAAAAAAGGTAAATCTGATCATCATGGTACCATCATTTCTAAACCCCTCAATAGCTTTCCTTTAAATTAAGGTATAGAACAAAGTCCCTGATCTGGCCTCCAAGGCCCTGTGTTACCCCTATATGCTGGCCTCCCTGACCCATCTGGCTCCTCCCTGCATCCCTCTTCGCAAGCCAGCTACATTTACTATGCTGTGCTTCTCCAATTATCTAGGCTCTCTGATAATCTAGGCTCTCCATGATAAAGACCCTGTGGATGGCACCTGTTCACAGGCATCATCTCTTGGAAATGAAGACGCTCAGGCCCCACCACTGATCTACTGAAACAGAATTTGCTTTTTAACAAGATCTCCAGGAGACTCACAGGCATTAAAGTTTGAGAAGCACTGCTATAGGTTGTCTCCCACTGTGGTCCTTTGTTTTGTTTTTCCTTTACTCCTTCCCCAGACGTTTGCTTGGTAAGATTTCTCACCAGATTTCAGCTTAAAGTTGGGAGTTAGCTATGGGTCTGGAACGTGAGCTACAGTTTGCATGAGGAGGACAAATTTACTTGGGTTGGGTCTTGACAGGAATCTAGAAATTAGGCCTCATTAAAATCATGTGTGATTAGCTCAGATAAGACCATACTGATCAAAGCACTCAGAGCATCAACATTTATTGATAAACTGGAGTTTGCAAAAACATGTCAGAAGTGTCCTCTGTGGTTGAAAATAGTGCCATAAAGTGTAATTTCTATCGTTAAAACCAGAACTGTCTGCAATGACTGACATTTATGATTTCAGAGACTGTGGTGCCCCGTGCAGCAACCTGGATTTCTCATACATGTCCAAATCCACAATGCCCAGAACAGCTTAGCTTTGTCCAAAAGGTAATCAAATGGGTGCTATCAGGGGAATTTAAGTTCTTCACTCCTTCCTCTTCTGGCAAAAGCACACAGTTATACAATTGGTTAACTCTTGTGTTCAACACAAATTTATATAAACTTATGTAAACAACATTTTCCTGAGCTTGGATAATGAAGCCTCCAAAGTGAATCAGTGCGCAAAGAATTGTCACCTGTGTTATTGTCATTGCAGTGCTCTTATATTAGTTTCTACTTCAGAAAGCCAAACACTGAAAGGAGCTCAACAATTTCTAACAGATATAGGTAAGAGAGAATGCTTTTTGTAATATTCATTAATTTTTCATAGAAAGTTAAAATACTGTTAAATTTGTAATAATTTTGATTTGATTTACAAGATACCAAAATAGCCAGTTGAAAATGGAAAATAGTGAATAATCTGCATGCTTTATTATTGTGAGTAAAATCTGGATGAGCAAGATAGCTCTAAGAACACATTGTACTCTTTAAATATTCAATCATCTGGTTAGCATACTTACAATGACTCTATAGGATAAGTTTTGGTGAATTAGAACATTAAACAAATGAACAGTAGTTTAAGGATTTAGGTCAATGTTTTCTACATAAGAAATCTTTCTGATAATTGCATTCAAAATATTTATTTGATTTAAATTTTAAGTTAAATCACTTAAATAATAACCTCTCTATTCTTTCACCTACTTCTGACAATAATTTCGTTATACATACATGTATATACACATATATATATACAGAAAAATGAAGAAAATGTTTCTCCAGTGCTTTTCTCAGATTTATGACTTAATAACTAACCACACATCAAATTGAGAAGTTTTGAAATGTTTAGTGATTTGATATTGCATGGAAGGATGTTCACTCGAAATAAATATACATTTAACAACTGCAGTTATTGGCACTGGTTATTTATATTGCCTGTATTAAGTTCCAGTCTTTGGATCAATTTTATTCCACTAATAAAACTTGTGGAGAAGCAAATGCTTTAATTGCAAACCAGGAGGATTTCTAAAGAAAGTCAGCTCTAATCATAGTAATAACAAAGATAAAGCATCTTTTATATACGAAAAGAACTTTGAGGCCATGCTAGTATATTTATGAGCAAAAAGTAAAATTAAAATGAAAGTTTTTAACACACCATTGTAAAGCAATTATACTCCAATAAAGATGTTTAAAAAAAATTCTTAATTAAAAAACCTAAAAAGAAAATGAAAGTTTCTAATTAATACACTAATTCCATAGGAAAATAAACTTGGAGTTTTTAATAAACGAAAAAGAAAGGTGACCCTGTGTTGACAACTTCTGTTAAAGCCAGAGTTGACAGATATTTATCCTCCAAACGCTGAGACTTTCCCCTTATTTCATCTTCAGCCTTCCTCTGATACTTCCTCTCTCTGTTTGCTTGTCTTTCCTACACTTATTCATCTATGTTCGTTTGTCTCTTCCAGTTTTTTGTTGTTCCTTGTCACCCACACAAATTTTCCATTCCACTTCTCTACCCACTCTCATCTCAATGACCTCTCCCCTCTCTTTTGAAAACTTTCATGACATTGTTCTATAAGGAAAAATATCGCATCTGTCTATGGGCGGTGGTAAACAAATGTCAACTGTTGTCCACAACTTAGATACTTTATTTCATTCTCCTCACTGCTGTGCCATTTGCTTCCTTTTCATTTCTCATTATTCTCCGACCTCAACTCTATCCCAAAATGGAAATTGCTCTCACTAAAAACTCTCTTAATTCCTACACACAATGATCTCTATTCACTCCTTATCCTACCAGAGCAATTATTTCATTTTAGGCACTGTATTTTCCTTTGTCCTTCTTGAGTATTTTCCTCTCTTTAAGTTCCCAACACTCAGCTTTCCAGTTCCCTCCTGCTTCTCTGACACTCTGCTCTGTAGCCTTTTCTGGTCTTTCCTTTTCTCCTTTTGTGTGAGCCAGAGCTCTTGGCTGCAAGATGAAATGAGTTAATTGAATGAAAATTGGCTTGGACATAGAAATGTTAGGGAAGTTGGGGAAATCCACTAGAGAAATTGGCAGGACACAAAGAAAGAAGTCAGACAATCAACAGCCAAAATCATGTCCCATCTCTAGCTCAATAAGACCTGTTGTCATTGCTGCTGAACTTGAATGCCACAATTCACACTCTCAATGCCATTGCTATGGGTACAGGAGTTTCTGGGATCATGATATTGTTTCCTTGGTTGACTTTACAACCAAAATTCTCTTTGTCCACATTTGACCTCTTTCTCCCCTCTCCATATCCCAAATAGAGTGTAAATGAGTTTTTTTTGGCTAACCCTATATCAAGCCCCCTCATTCTAGGTACCAGGGGAATGGGAAAGTTAGTTTCCAGAAACTTTGGCTTCTAGAGAGGATGAGAGCTTTAGTCTGCCACCAAGACTCATTTGGTAGAAAAGAGGATCAGATGTGAACCATCTAATAAATGATGTACATCCATTTTTAATCTCTTTAATGTAACTTCTTCAAGTTTATTTTCATTCCTTCCTCTTTTTCTTTTTACCTTATGCACACTGTCCAATGTATAGGCCATATATAAGTATGTTTTCAGCCACCTCAATGACACCCAAGTCATTATTTCTATTAAGCACTTGTAGAATCATACTGCTAAGTTTATCTCACCTGGATGTTCAGAGGATGCTCCTTGCAAAAACTAGCTACTGCATCTGAGTCTTCAATCTCAATTTTTAATGACTACCTATCCAGTCATTAAAGAGAGTGACTCTCTCTCCTTTACTAATTACTCCTTCACATTTAATCTGTCACCAAACCTTAGTGACTCTACATTCTGATTTATTTTGATCTATCTCTTTGTCTCCCTCATCATCCTAATCATATCACACATGAACCAAGAACCTCACATACATTTTAATCACCTGGGGAGCATTTAAAAATGCATATTACTTGACCACATTCATGATCTACTAAATCAATTTCTACAGTAGTACCTCAGACTCAATGTTTTGCATGGAAAACTACCCCAAACAATTCGGATGTGTAATCTGGTTTGGGAATTACTGGACAACAGTCATAACTTCCTGAAGAGTATTCATGAAACAAGGTTCTTCTTCCTGCAGACTATTTCTACAACCAAATATTTAATTTCAAAACTAACTGATGATGACACTCCACATCTTAAAAGTTTTCAGTGCTTGACTATTACTTGAAGAATAAAATGGAAGATCATTCACATGGCTTTCAATTCGTTTGATAATCCAGGCCTTTCTAAGATTTTTTTGATGTGCATCCATGTCAAACACACAGAATTTCCCTACCTCATTCAATAGCTTCCCCATAAATTTGCCCATGTTCAGAATTTCTTTCTTTTCTTCTAAATCTGTTTATTCCTATACATATTTTGAACTGAAATAATCACATTTTTCCAATATAGCAATTTCCTGAAATACTTTTCATGTATTAAAGAGTAAATAAAATAAATGGCATTCAGTCTAGTGTATGGTTTTATTTATATTAGCTTAACCAAATCTTCTTTTTAAACTTCTGATAAATGTTACTTTACATTTACTGCATTGTATTTTAGAGGCCATCTAAGGATATGGAAACGGAAAATGCAACAGAGCTGACAGAGTTTGCTCTCACAGGACTTACATACCAACCAGAGTGGCAAATCCTCTTGTTCCTGCTGTTCTTAATGCTACACCTCATCACCATGTGGGAAACCGTGGTCTGATTGCTCTCATCTGTAATGACCCTCACCTTCACACTCCCATGTACTTATTCCTTGGGAGCTTGGCTTTTGTAGATACTTGGTTATCACCCACAGTGGCCCCCAAGATGCTGGTCAACTTCTTTGCCAACAGCAAAATGATCTCTCTCTTTGATTGCAAGATACAATTTTTTTCCCTTGCAATCTGTAATCATGGAATGTTTTTTGCTGACAATGGCATATGATCGCTATGTGGCCATATGCAAACCATTACACTATCCAGTGATTATGACGACTAGGCTATGCATCTGGCTATTAGTTTTTTCATTTATAGGTAGCCTTTTCCATGCCATATTTCATAATGCTTTTTTATTCAGATTAACTTTTTGCAGTTCCATCATAGTACATCACTTTTACTGTGACATTATACCATTATTTAAGATTTCCTGTACTGATCCTTCCATTAATTTTCTGATGATTTTTATTTTCTCTGATCAATATAGTTGTTCACTATTTTCGTCGTTCTTGTGTCTTACACACTTATTCTCTTTACAATCTTAAACAAGAAGTCTGTAGAAGGCATAAGGAAGGACTTCTCCACCTGTGGAGCCCAACTCCTATGTGTCTCTTTATACTATGGGCCTCTTCTCTTCATGTATGTGTGCCCTGGATCCACACAAGCAGATAATCAAGATATGATGGATTCTTTATTTTACACTGTCATAATTCCTTTGTTAAATCCAATTATCTACAGCCTGAGAAATAAGAAAGTCATAGATTCACTGACAAAAATGTTAAAGAGAAATGCTAATAGGTGTTCTTCTTTCATTAAAACAACACATAATTGTACAGGTTAGATGTTGCTATGTGTTGACTAGTGTTCAAAGTTTTTTGCATTTATAATTGTCCTACCATTTTAATGACTTAAGATGTTAGTGCCTAACAGATTCCTTAAAGTATTTGCATATCTTATTCAAAAATATGTAAGGAGGGGGTGGAGGCAAGATGGCGGACTAGGAGGACGCGGAATTTGCGTCCACATTCCCTGTCCACTAGGGCACCTACCAGGCACTGGTGGGGTACCATGGACACCTAGGGTACGGGAGGAACCCCCAGCGACTGGGTAGGACATGGAGCATGGGGGGAGTGAAGGGGGAGGAGAAGTGGAGGCGGGACGGGACTGGCACTCCTGAGGGGCAGCTGGGGGAGAAGAAGGGATCCCACACCCGAAGGGGGAAACTGGGGGACCATCGGGAGGACAGAGGATCAAAAGGGAGCATAGCCAGGTTTCCCCTGCCCACCTGGGGCCCCAGGAACCTGCTGAGATCCTGGGCCTGATCCTCTGCCCACCGAGGCCCCCTCCAGCCGCGCAGGTCCTGAGGGAGTGGGGGGAGGGAAGGGGGAGCAACAGTAAAGGATGGACCTACAGGCCGGCACCTCTGAGGGGCGGCTGGGGGAGGAGAGGAGTTTCTACACCCAGCGGGATCCACCCATGGTTAGGGGTCCAGGGGGGATGGGGGAGACCCTGTGGGAGACCCTGAGGGGGGAACGGAGGAATGGAAGGGAATGTGGCCAGCACTTTCCCTGTCCACTTAGGCACTGGGGAGCCTGTTGGGCTCTCAGGCCTAATCCTCTGCCCTCGGAGCTTCCCTCTTACCGCACAGAGCCCAAGCCCTGTCCCTACACCCGCACTGAGGGCCCTACCTCTACACTCAGAGACCCCCTCCAATGTGCTGGGCCTAAACCCCACCCACACACCCTCACCCAGGGCCCTACCTCCAAACTCCAGAACCCCACACTCCACTCATGCTGCCTCTCCCCTTCCACACAGGTCCTAAGCAGAGGCCCTGCACCTCGCTTTAACATCGCCCTGCCTAGGCCCCGCCCCAAAGGCCTTTTCTGGCTGTGTGCGTCCTGAGCCTAAGCCCTGCCTAGGCCCCACCCCTGCCTAAGTTCCACCCCCGCCTAAACTCCACGCCCCCTATAGCCAAGGACTTTTTTTTTCTTCTTCTTCTTTTAGATTGGGGTTCCGTTTTACCTTGTTGTTGTTGACACGTGTATATTTTTATTTTTTCTAATAAATCTTTTATTTTTAAAAATTTATTTTATTCTTTATACTTTGTTATTGTTCTGCTCCTTTTGGCTTGTTCCCCCCTTCTTTTTTTTTTTCTTTTTTCTGTTTTGGTTTTGTTTTACCTTGTTGCAGTTGTTTCGATTATATTTTTATTTTTCATAATATATTTTTTACCTTTCTAATTTTATTTTATTTTTTATTCTTTGTTATTGTACTGCTCCTCTTTTTCTTTTTTTTTTTTTTCCACTGAGCCACATGGCTTGTGGGATCTTGGTTCCCAGGCTGGAGGTTGGGCCTCCAAACAAACAAAAAGCAAAAGCCCAAACAAAATTTGTTCTCAAAAATTATATTAAGATTTAAAGGGTTTTCTCTTCTAAATGTTAGAAAAACTAAAGTATAAAAGCAAGCTTTTAATCTACTCTGATATACTCTGGAAAATTTTACACAATTTTCTTAGAATCAGAAAAATTGTAGATGAGTCAATTCAGATTAGGAATACCACTAACCTGGACTGATTCCAATTATGAGTATTGTTATATGCATAGCATTAACAAAAACCTGGAGATGCTGATCAAGCATATTGAGATATAAAATGTTAAAAATTCTACATTTATAAACAAAACACTTATTGATTCTTATATGTACAATTATGAAAGAAAAAAATAATTTACTGAGAACCTACTATCTGCTAGGCACTAAGCTAGAACTCATATATATTACCTACTAAAGAGTTAGACATGATTTTTCACGATTTTCCTCAGTAAAAAATTTCATGCTTTGAAATATCAAGGAAAGGATTTATTACCAAAAGACCAAATCTAGAAATAATAAGCAGATTAATTGATGTATGTGATTCTCTGATCATTTGCCTTTTGGCCTCAATCCATTTTCCAACTTCCTCTCCTGTGTTTTGTTTTATAATTAAGGACCACTGTAAACTCTATTTCCCAGACTCCCTCCCTTTCAAATGTCTTCTGGCTAGATTTGGACAATGATGAGCACTGTAATTAAAGAGTGGGGGGAAACCCACAATATTTCTGCCCTGTTCCACTGCTGTAGGGAATGTCTCCAGCACAAGCTGCATCTTATCACTGAGTCCACCTCCTGCAGGGAAACTGCTCATGCGGGTCAAATCATGGGTTCTGTTAACTAACCACTCATCCTCATGGGAGCTTCCTACCATTAGTAATCTCTGGGCTGCCTTACTATTCCCTGTTTGACTTTTTGATTTTACAACACTTTCAAACCATTTGCTAAATTAAATTTTCTCTTCTTAACTGGTGGGTAAGGTCTTTGTTTTCCTGAATTGTTCCTCTTACAATGACTACATAAAATTTAAAAACTTTTATATAATAATAAAATAGAAGAGTTAACAGCCACATAAAAATACAAGAAAAGATATTTAAGACATTTATGAGGGAAAGAAAAAGTTTAACACCTTTAATATATAAGGAACTCTTACAATTCATTAAAACATGCAAACATCTGAATGGAAGGAAGGGCCAGTGAACATTCAACTGAAGAATTTAAAATATCCAATACGTTTAAGAAATATATTTAACTTATTTCAATTTAAATAAATGAAATTAAAAATTTTTTGTTTTATTTATTTTACTTCTATGGGGTGAGGGGAAAGAAGAGCTATCTGTTTGGAAAACATTTAAAAGGATAATGATAGCCAATTTGTGGGAATATAATGGAGCAGTTTTACTGCTAAGATTGATAGTCTTTATGAGGACAGTAAACAAAATAGATTAGATTGGGGGTGGCCACAACTGGGGAAGAATCTTGATCATGGGACTTAGAGGTCATCCGGGCCCAGAGTAGAGCCTGGGTGGGACAGTAGTGGCCATTGATGGCACTTACTAAAGTGGCACCTCAGAAGCCACCCAGATCTCTTAGCAGAGCCATGGACACCTACACAGGCAGCACACTGAACCTCTGTGCATGTGACCCACTCATTTTAACACTCCCCTCTGCTGGGGCAAGTGTTCTAGCACAGGGAGAGGGAAAAAGACACACTTAAAGGGAACAGGGCCCCCTCAAAGCCCAATCCTCATGGCTTCTGAAAAAATAATAAAACATAAATAAACAATTTACCAGATAAAAAATTCAAACACTGGTAGGAAAAATGTGAACTGAATTGGGGAAAATAATTGATCTAAACACTGAACAATTTGACAAGGGACTAGAATGCAAAAAAGACCCAGTCAAAAATGAATAATTTAATAGCTGAAATAAAAAACACACTAGAAGAAATGAATAGCAGATCAACTGATACAGAAGAATGCATAAGTGATTTGGAAGACAGAATAATGAAAATCAACCAATAGGAAGAAAAACAAGTTTAAAAAATAAAAGCACTCTGGAATACCATGAAGTGTTTCTACATTCACATTATAGGGGTTCCAGAAGGAGAAAATAGAGAAAATGGTGGAAAAAATGTATTTGAGGAAACTGTAGTTGAAAATTTCCCAAACCTGAAGAAGGAATAGATATCCAGGTACATGAAGCACAGAGGGTCCCAAAGAAGATGAACCCAAATAGATCCATACCAAGACATATCCTAACAAAAGTTAAAGAGAGAACTCTAAGGCAGCAAGAAAAAGAAGAGCCATATTCAAATGAATCCCCATAAGACTATCAGCTGATTTCTTTGCAGAAACTTTGCAGGCCAGAAGAGAGTAGCATAATGTATTCAAAGTCCTGAAAGGGAAAAACTTGAAACCTAGGATACTCTACCCCTCAAGATTATGATTTAGAATAGAATGAGAGATAAAGAAATTCTCAAACAAGCAAAAACTAAAGAAATTCATCAATACTAAAATGGTGAAGGGTCTTCTCCAAATGGAAAAGAAATAAGAATCTGTAAGAAAGGGGAAAAAATCTCACTAGGAAAGGCAAATATATAGTAAGGAGGGAGGACCAATCAATTAAATAAGCCAGTGTGTAGATTAAAAGACAAAAAATTGTATGAGCAACTTTAACTACAGTAAATAGTCAAGGGGTAAGCATGAAGATATAAAATATGACATCAAATACACAAAATGTTAGGTAGAGGAGTAAAAATGTACATCTTTTTTTTTTTTTTTTTTTTTTTTTTTTTTGTACACAGGCCTCTCACTGTTGTGGCCTCTCCCATTGCGGAGCACAGGCTCCGGACGCGCAGGCTCAGCAGCCATGGCTCACGGGCCCAGCCGCTCTGCGGCATGTGGGATCTTCCCAGACCGGGGCACAAACCCCCGTCCCCTGCATCGGCAGGCGGACTCTCAACCACTGCGCCACCAGGGAAGCCCCAAAATGTACATCTTTTAGATTGTGTTTGAGTGCAAACTACCAGTTTAAAGCAAGTAGATATACAGGTCAACATTTAGGAATCCCATGGTAACCACAAAGCAAAAATGTACAATAGATTCACACACACATACACACACACACACACACACACACACACACACACAAAGAATGCAAGCATACTCTTAAAGAAAATAATAAAACCACAAAGGAAGAAAAAGGAAGAAAGAATGAACAGAGAAGAACTACAAAAACAACCAGAAAACAAGTAATAAAATGTCAATAATTACTGTAAATGACAATGGACCAAATGCTCCAATCAAAAGACAAAGAATGGCTCATTGGACTCTTCAATAGGCTGCTTTCAAGAGACTGCTTTCAGGGATAAAGACAAACAGACTGAAAAGGAAGAGTTGGAAAAAGATATTTCATATAAACAGAAATGACCAGTAAGTGGGGGTTAGCAATATTCACATCAGACAAAATAGACTTTAAAACAAAGGCTAGAGGGCGGGAAGAGGGACCAATCAACTGTGCGGCCAGACTTAAAAAAAAAAAAACAAAAAAACAAAAAAAAAATACAAAGGCTATAATGAAAGACAGAGAAGGGCATTATATTATGATCAAAGTATTAATACAAGAAGATGTTATACTCATTAACATATATGCACCTAATACAAGAGCACCTAAATATATCAAACAAATACTAGCAGACATAAAGGGAGAAATTGAAAATAATACAATAATAGTAGGGTACTTTAACAGTCCACTTACATCAATGGACAGATCATCCAGACAGAAAAGCAATAAGGCAAGAGTGGTCTTAAATGACATGTAAGCCCAGTAGAACTTAATAGATATATACAGGACACTACAGCTAAAAATAGCAGAATATACTTTCTTTTCAAGTGCATATGGAATGTTCCCCAGGACAGATTACAAGTTAGGCCACAAAACAAGTCTCAACAAAATTAAGAGAATAGAAATTATATAAAGCATTTTTTCCAACCACAACATTATGAAACTAGAAGTCAATTACAAGAAGAAAAATGAGGAAAGAACAAACAAGTGGAGATGACAGAACATGCTACTAAAAAACCAATGGGTCAATGATGAAATCAAAGCAGAAATCAGAAAATACCTTGAGACAAATGAAAATGGAAGCACAACACTCCAAAATCTATACGATTCAGCGAAAGCATTTCTAAGAGGAGGCTTTATAGCCATTCAGGCCATTCTCAATAACAAATAAACAAACAAAAAGCAAATAAACAACCTAACCAACTAAAAGATTTAGAAAAAGAAGAACAAAGCCCGAAGTTAGCAGAAGGAAGGAAATAATAAAGGTCAGAGAGGAAATAAACAAAATGGAGATCAAAATGACAATAGAAAAGATCAAAGAAATCTAGAACTGGTTCTTTGATATGATAAAAAATTGATAAACCATTAACCAGGCTAACCAATAAGAAAAGAAAGGACCCAAATAAATAAAATAAGAAATGAAAGCGGAGAAATAACAGCTGATAACACAGAGATCCAAAAAATCTTACGAGAATACTACAAATGGTCATGTGCCAACACATTGGACAACCTAGAAAAAATGGGCAAATTTATTGAAATATACACCCTGTCAAAACTGAATCAAGAAGAAACAAGCAATTTGAACAGACTGGTCACCAGTAGTGAAATAGAATCTGTAATTTTTAAAAGTCCCTTCAAACAAAATACAGGACCAATGGTCCTGCATCTTCTTGATTCAGTTTTGGCAGGGTGTATATTTCAAGAAATTTGCCCCTTGCCAAAACTGAATCAAGTAGAAACAGGCAATTTAAAGATGTAGACATAGAGAATGGACTTGAGGACATGGGGTGGGAGGGGCAAGCTGGGGTGAAGTGAGGGTAGCATTGATATATATACACTACCGAATGTAAAACCAATAGCTAGTGGGAAGCAGCAGCATAGCACAGGGAGATCAGCTTAGTGCTTTGTGACCACCTAGAGGGGTGGGATAGGGAGGATGGGAGGGAGGCTCAAGAGGGAGGGGATATGGGGACATATGTATGCATATGGCTGATTCACTTTGGCGTACAACAGAAGCTAACAGTATTGTGAAGCAATTACACTCCAATAAAGATCTATTAAAAGAAAAAAAAAAAGTACAGGACCAGACAGCTTCACTGGGGAATTGTACTAAACATATAAAGAAGAGGTAATACCTAAACTTCTCAACACATTTCAAAAACTGAAGTGGAGGGAACAGTCCCAAATTCATCCTATGAGGCCACCACTATCCTGATACCAAAACCAGACAAAGACACTAAAGAAAGAAAATAATAGGCCAATATCTTTGATCAAGATAGATGCAAAAATCCTCAACAAAATATTAGCAAACCATATCCAACAAATATAAAAAGGATCGTATACCATGATCAAGTTGGATTTATTCCAGGGATGAAAAGATGGTTCAGTATTCACAAATAATGTGATACACCATATTAATAAAAGGAATGATAAAAATCATATGATCATCTCAACAGATGCAGAAAAAGCACTTGCCAAGATTCAACATCTATTCATGATAAAAACTCTCCTCAAAGTGGGTATAAAGGGAACATATCTCAACATAATAAAGTCCATAAATTTAGCACATATTTAGAATGTCTTTCATTTTTCTAAGTCTGTCCATTGATTCACATTTTTTGAATTTAAATGATTGCATTTATTCCCATCCCCCCCGCAAAAAAAAGATCCCATCTATTAAGGAGGTATAATAAACAAAATTAAGAGGAAATTCTGAAGTGCATGTTTCATTTCAACTCTCTTCCTCCATAGGTTCACTTTATAATTTCTTACTGACTATTCCTTTCATTTACTCCATGTACTTCAGACACTGCCCAGTGAGGAGATGGAAAAAGAAAATGCAATGTTACTGATAGAGTTTATTTTCATAGGACTTACATATCAACAAAAATGGCAAATCCCCTTGTTACTGGTATTCTTGGTGATATATCTCATCACTGTCATGGGGCATCTTGGTCTGATTGCTCTTTTATGTAAGGACCTTCATCTTCACATCCCCATATACTTATTCCTTGGGAATTTGGCTTTTGTGGATGCCTGGATATCATCCACAGTGACCTCCTCCTGGCCCCAGCCAGATGTTGGTGAATTTCTTTGCCAAGAGCAAAATGATATCTCTCACTGAATGGAAGATACAATTTTTTCCCTTTGTATCAGTGTAACCACAAAATGGTTTTTGTTGGTAACAATGGCATATGATCGCTATGTGACCATATGCAAACCGTTACATTATCCAGTAATTATAACCAATAGACTAAGCATCCAGCTGTTGGTTTGGTCATTTTTAGGTAGCCTTGCTCATGCCATACTTCATAATGTTTTTAAATTCAGTTTAATGTTCTAAAATTCTATCATATACAGGACATATACTGTGACATTGTACCATTGTTTAAAATTTCCTGTACTGACCCTTCCATTAATTTTCTGATTGTATTTATTTTCTCTGGGTCAATACAGTTGTGCATAATTCTGACTATTCTTGTCCCTTATAAAGTTGCTCTCTTTACAATATTAAAAAAGAAGTCTATACAAAGCATAAGGAAAGCCTTCTACACATGTGGAGCCCATCTCTTAACTATCTCTTTATAATATGACCCTCTATTCTCCATGTATGTGCTCCCTGGATCTGCAGAAGCAGATGCTCAAGATACAGTGGACTCTCTGTTTTGAACTGTCATAATTCCTTTGTTAAATCCAGTCATCTATAGTCTGGGAAATAAGAAAATCATAGGTTCTCTGGCAAAAATGCTAAAGAAAATGCTTAGATCTCATACTAATATCTGTTCTCCATTCATTAAAAGTCACATAAGTGTGCAGATTAGACACATGTTGATTAGTGTTCAAAGTTTTTGCACTTACAATTGCCCTAGAGATTTTACAACTTAAGTTAGGAGTAGTAATAAATATATTAAAATATGTGCATATATTAGTCAAAAGTATAAAAACCATAGAAAAATTTAATCAAGTGTTCAAGTCAAATTAATTAAAGAGGAAAACAAATTAATATATTTTACACATATGTTCTCAATGTGGCTCCATAAATGCACGATGCACTATAACAGCACAATTGCTCTGAAAAAAAACTGAATATGATTTTTTGATAGTAAAACAGCTGTGCAGCCTGGAAGCTCATATCATGTTTACCTCCACAGTGGAGGCAGGTTTGTGTTTAAGGAAACAGAGGCCAATTACAGGAATTTTGCTAGCCACCAAAAGGACTTTCATTACATTCTATTTGGGACATGGTGAAATTTATTTCTTGTGGGGACTTAATTCTCATATTACACAGAGAAATCAGCAGAAATGAGAAGGCAATAAGAAAAAATGAGAAAGGAGTTAAATTAGTGAAAGTCAGAACAAATTGTAACAGGATGTTTTCAGCTCGGTGTGTGTCTATAAATAATGAGAAGAGGGAAGCTGCCTCTCACTGTCTATGATGCCTTGAAAGGCACTGTCCAGTTTTCTTGTATGTTGTATGGTAATCTGAAAAGCTTTACTAATTCAGAAAGCTAAGAGATGAGATTTCAGATTTAACTGGGATGGGCATAGAGAAGAAAAGAGAAATGATAGAATAGGAAGGAAATGGATTAATCCTTCCTACAATTTAAAAATAAAGAAACTGATAAGAGAAAAAGAAGTAATATATAAAGGTTATTAGAATATATTATTGAGTAAAAGAGGCTTCATATGCGTATTATCAAAGTTCAAATAGTTTTAAGATGATATGATATTGGTGAGTCCAGTGAGTAGCTAGAAAAGACATAAAAATGAACAAGAGTTGTTCCCCCAAAGTCCCCCAAATCATGGGGGCATGATTTGTGCCCCCCAAAGTCCTTAAATGTTAGCTTTTGTCTCACTCCATACTCTATGAATAATAAGTGATTCATCTTCAGGTCCATCCCTGACCTTCAAATCTCACCACTGATTCCATACACATTCCTACTGACACCACTGAGGCCCTCACCCTAAAATTACTCATATTTGTCATTTGCAATAGTCTTGTTACTTCCTTTATACTATGTTGATATTCTCTTACTTCCCAAACATTAGTGTCAGATTATTCTTCATAAACAAAACTCTGATTAAATAATATTCCTCTTCAATAAATTTTAGTGGATTGCCATTGCTACCAGATTGTGTGTATATATGGTACATGTATGCAGAACTTCATATATGAATAGACATGTTTAATTTTCAGATCTATGTATAGATAACATGATATAAAAACACACCTACATCTAAATATATTACCTTGCATTTGCTTATGCTGGCATTATTTGAGGACTTTCCCCCCAGATTTGATTTAATTCTGAAATCTCTGCCTCCACAATTTTCCTAATGGACCATATGTTATACCCAAAATGAATTACTGACAGCCTCTGGATAAACCTTCCTCTCAGGTACATGGTTTTGTTCATACAGGTCTGTCCACTGAGAATGCTCTCTACAGGTGCATCTGTCTTTGTTTACAATTGAAATGGCCCTTTCTTCAAAGTCTATCTTAAATGTTACAGTTTCCATGATGCATTTCCAGATTACCTCAGAGAGAATAGGAATGCTTCCTCGTTTGAAACACTGAGTAGTTTATTTGTTCTTTTAGACCACAAATGACCTATAATACTTATTTTTGGCCTACAAGCATTTTTTTTCAGACTGTGACTTACAAGTCTGATTATTCTTCAATCTTTTGTGGTACTTAGCACAGCTGTTTACACACATGAGGTCCTAAATAAGTATTTATGAAATATACAAACAATTGAAATAAATATGACTTCAAAAATACTTCAGATGAAGTAAGAGTGCATCCCTTATTTTCAATCTTGTAATAAGTTCAGGGAGATCACTTTGCCTGGGATGGCTACTGCATGTCAGTTCACCACCCTGTTTCTTTTAAGATAATCACAAGTATCATACACATAAAGTGAATTAATCTTATTCTTTTTATCATGAGGATTAGCTCCTGGGATATATCAGGAGAAGCCCTTTAGTTAGATCTTTGGATTAAAGTATTTCTAACAATGTCATTATTACATATTTCAGGAGGTGGGTACAAGATTAGACCAGGTCAACTTCCAGGAGAGATACATTGATTTCACTAGAAAAAAATTAGCTGTCAGGCTGGATCAAATTTTGGACCACCATTCTCAAAGAAGTTTCATATACAAGTTATTCCTTGTGCTATAAAAATATGATGATACCTTGTTTGAGAAGGTACGTTCTAAGTCAGCTTCATTTGGGGGTTACAGTTAACAACAGCATCATGATATTTCCATTTATTTTTCAATATAAAGAATGTGGTTCACTAAATATTCAGTGTTTGTATTAGTCAGAATTGTCCAGGATAGAATAGGAAATCTATATCTATCTCCACAATACATATACACACATACACACACATACATGTAGACAGATATAGAGATCAACCTACATCACTCTCTATATAAATCTACATCTTCATGTACTTCCATATCCATATCTACACCTATATCTAAAGACCTGTATTATTAGATGTGACTCACCTTATTATGGAGGCTTAGGAGACCCATGATCTGCTATCGGCAAGGTAGAGATCCAGGAAAGCTGATGGTAGTTTTAGGCTTGAAATTGGAGAGCCAATGGTATATATTCCACTACATGTATGAAACCCTGAGAAACAAGAGCATGGAGGGCAAAATAAGATTCATGTTCCTGATCAATCAGCCTTCCTCTGCCTTTCTGTTCCATTCAAGCCCATAATGGATGAGATGACACCCACCCACAAAGGGTGCTGCAATCAACTTTACTTAGTCCACTAGTTCAGTACTAATCTGTTCTAGAAACACCCTCACAGACACACAAAAAAATAATGTTAACTGGATATCTGGGCATCCCTAGGCCATGTCAACTTGACACAAAAAATTAACCATCACAAGTCCACCTGTTGTCAACTTGGCTACCACACATAATTTCTTAAACTATATTTAAACTTCAAACAGAGACAATAGGTTACCTGGGCCAACATGGCAGAGTACAAAAACCCTGAGCTCACCTCTTCTTACAGACACGTCAAAATTACATCTATTTACAGAACATGATAAGACCAGAATCTACCAGAAAATATCTACAACTAAAGATATAAAGAAGGAACCACATAGAGATAGGTAACAGGGGCAGAGTTGTGGTATAATCAAGACCTATACCCCTATATAGATTGCTACATATAAACCTCATGGTAACCACAAACCAAGAATCATAATAGATACAACACAAAAAAATAGAAAGGAATCCAAATATAACAGTAAAAACAGTATTCAAATCATAAGGGAAGAAAACAAAAGAAGAAGGAACAAAAATGAAGTACAAAAACAACCCTGAAACAATTAACAAAATAGCAGTAAGTACATACTATCAAGAATTACTTTAAATGTAAAAGGACCAAATGCTCTAATCCAAAGACGTAGAATGGCTGAAGGGATACAAAAACAACACCCATATTTATCCTGCCTACAAGACACTCCCAACAGATCTAAAGACACACAGTGACTGAAAAAGTAAGAAAAAGTTATTCCATGCAAATGGAAATCAAAATAAAGTTAGGGTAGCAATACTTATATCAGACAAAATAGACTTTAAAACAAGGACTGTAATAGGAGACAAAGAAGTACATAACATAATGATCAAGGGATCAATCCAAGAAGATACAACAATTGTAAATATGTATGCACCCAACATAGGAGCACCTCAATACATAAAGCAAATATTGGTGAACATAAAAGGAGATATTGATAATAACACAATAATAGTAGTGGACATTGACACTCCACTTACATCAATGGATGGATCATCCAGACAGAAAATCAGTAAGGAAACACTGGCCTTAAAGGACACATTAGACTGAATGAACTTAATAGATATGTATATAGAACATTCCATCCCATAACAGAAGAAAACACATTGTTTCAAGTATACTTAGAACATTCTCCAGGATACATCACACATGGTAGGGCACAAAACAAGCCTCAGGAAATTTAAGAAAGTTGAAATCATATCAAGCATTCTGACCACAATGTTATGAGACTAGAAATCAATAATGAGAAAAAAAATCCCTCCAGAAAACACAAACATGTGGAAGCTAAACAACATGCTACTAAACAATCAATGGATCAATGATGAAATCAAAGAAGAAATTTTAAAAAACAGGAAAAAGTGAAAATGAAAATACAGTGATCCAAAATCTATGGTATGCATCAAAAGCAGTTATTAGAGGAAAGTTTATGGCGAAACAAGCTTACCTCAGGAAGTAAGAAAAATCTCAGATAAACAACCCATCCTTACACCTAAAGGAACTAGAAAAAAGGAACAAACAAAAACCAAAGTTACTAGAAGGAATGAAATCATACAGATCAGAGCAGAAATAAATGAAACAGAGACTAAAAGAAAAAAATAGAAAAGATCAATGAAACTAAAAACTGGTTCTTTGAAAAGATAAACAAAACTGTTAAACCTTTAGCTAGACTCATCAAGAGAAAAAGAGAGAGGGCCTGAATCAATGAACCAGAAATGAAAAAGAAGAAGTGACAATCAACACCACAGAATTACAAAAGATCATAAGAGATTATTATGAACAACTATATGCCGATAAAATGGACAACCTAGAAGAATAGGATAAATGCCTAGAAGTGTACAATCTCCCAAGACAGAACCAGGAAGAAACAGAAAATATGAACAGACCAATTGCCAGTACAGAAATTGAATCAGTTAAAAAAAAAAAAAAGAAAAGAAACTCCCAACAAATAAAAGTCCAGGACCAGAGAGCTTCACAGGTGAATTCTACCAAACATTTAGAGAAGAGTTAACACCCATTCTTCTCAAATTATTCTAAAAAATTACAGAGGAAGGAAAGCTTCCAAACTCATTTTACATTGCCAGGATTACCCTGATATCAAAACCAGAAAAATATATCACACACAAAAAAATTACAGTTCAATATCAATGATGAACATAGAGGCAGAAAAATTTTCAAATAAATATTAGCAAACCAAATTCGACAATACATTAAAAGAGTCATACACCATGATCAAGTGGGATTTATCCCAAGTATGCAAGAATGGTTCAAATTCTGCAACTCAATGTGATACACCACAGCAAAAAAATTGAAGAATAAAAATCATATGATCATCTCAATACATTCAGAAAAAACATTCTGAAAAAATTTAACATCAATTTATGAAAAATACTCTCCAGAAAGTGGGTATAGAGGTTACATACCTCAATATAATAAAAGCCATAAATGCTAAGCCCACAGCTTACATCATACTCAATGGTGAAAAGCTAAAAGCATCTCCACTAAGATCAGGAACAAGAGATACTATGCTCTATTGCCTGGAGGGAGGAGAATCAAAAAATCTATGAAAATACATTAACACCACCTTAGCAATTAATAAATATTTGGTAGAGATATTTTGAGACTATAAACTATCTTGTTTCTCCTTTAAGTTTTGCATCAGTGGATCTTACCTGTAGCAATTATTACTTTTTACTTTCATAGCAATTTTCTATTTCCCTGATTTTTTCTACATGTATTAATTGGAAAATATAGCTTATAAATAGACATAAAACCCTTGGCTTACACTCTTTTCCTTGAATTCATTGACAATAAATTATTGACAATAGTGATCCACTATTATCTATTTTTTTAACATCTTTATTAGAGTATAATTGCTTTACAATGGTGTGTCAGTTTCTGCTATAGAAAAAAGTGAATCAGTTATACATATACATATGTCCCCGTATCTCTTCCCTCTTGCATCTCCCTTCCTCTTACATCTCCCTCCCGCCCACCCTCCCTATCCCACCCCTCTAGGTGGTCACAAAGCACTGAGCTGATTTCCCTGTGCTATGTGGCTGCTTCCCAGTAGCTATCTATTTTACATTTGGTAGTATATATATGTCCATGCCACTCTCTCACTTTGTCCCAGCTTAACCTTCCCCCTCCCCATATCCTCAAGTCCATTCTCTAGCAGGTATGCATCATTATTCCCATCTTGCCTCTAGGTTCTTCTGACCATTTTCTTTCATTTTTTTTTTTTTAGATTCCATATATATGTGTTAGCATATGGTATTTGTTTTTCTCTTTCTGACTTACTTCACTCTGTATGACAGTCTCTAGCTCCATCCACCTCACTACAAAAACTCAGTTAAGTTACTTTTTATGACTGAGTAATATTCCATTGTATATATGTGCCACATCTTCTTTATCCATCCATCTGTTGATGGACACTTAGGTTGATTCTATGCCCTGGCTACTGTAAATAGAGCTGCAATGAACAGTTTGGTACATGACTCTTTTTGAATTATGGTTTTCTCAGGGTATATGCCCAGTAGTGGGATGGCTGGGTCACATGGTAGTTCTATGTTTAGTTTTTTAAGGAAACTCCATAATGTTCGCCATAGTGGCTGTATCAATTTACATTCCCACCAACAGTGCAAGAGGGTTCCCTTTTCTCCACACCCTCTTCAACACTTATTGTTTGTAGATTTTTTGATGATGGCCATTTTGACCGGTGTGAGATGATATCTCATTGTAGCTTTTTTTTTTTTCTTTGCGGTACGGGGGCCCTTCACTGTTGTGGCCTCTCCCGTTGCAGAGCACAGGCTCCAGACGCGCAGGCTCAGCGGCCATGGCTCATGGGCCCAGCCACTCTGTGGCATGTGGGATCTTCCCGGACCAGGGCACGAACCCGTGTCCCCTGCATCAGCAGGTGGACTCTCAAGCACTGTGCCACCAGGGAAGCCCTCATTGTAGTATTGATTTGCATTTCTCTAATGATTAATGATGTTGAGCATTCTTTCATGTGTTTGTTGGCAATCTGTATATCTTCTTTGGAGAAATGTCTACTTAGGTCTTCTGCCCATTTTTTGATTGGGTTGTTTGTTTTTTTGATATTGAGTCGCTTGTAAGTTTTGGAGATTAATCCTTTGTCAGTTGCATCATTTGCAAATATTTTCTCCCATTCTGAGCGTTGTCTTTTCGTCTTCTTTATGGTTTCCTTTGCTGTGCAAAAGCTTTTAAGTTTCATTAGGTCCCATTTATTTTATTTCCATTTCACTAGAAGGTGGGTCAAAAGGATCTTGCTGTGATTTATGTCATAGAGGGTTCTGCCTATGTTTTCCTCTAAGAGTTTGATGGTGTCTGGCCTTACGTTTAGATCTTTAATCCACTTTGAGTTTATTTCTCTGTATGGTGTTAGGGAGTGTGTTCTAATTTCATTCTTTTACATGTAGCTGTCCAGTTTTCCCAGCACCACTTATTTAAGAGGCTGTCTTTTCTCCATTGTATATTCTTGCCTCCTTTATAAAACATAAGATGACCATATGTGTGTGGGTTTATCTCTGGGCTTTCTATCCTGTTCCATTGATCTATATTTCTGTTTCTGTGGCAGTACCATACTGTCTTGATTACTGTAGCTTTGTAGTATAGTCTGAAGCCAGGGAGCCTGATTCATGCAGCTTGGGTTTTCCTTCTCAAGATTGCTTTGGCAATTCGGGGTCTTTTGTGTTTCCACACAAATTGTGAAATTCTTTGTTCTAGTTCTGCAAAACATGCCAGTGGTAGTTTGATAGGGATTGCATTGAATTTGCAGGTTGCTTTGGGTAGTAGAGTCATTTTCACAATGTTGATTCTTCCAATCAAAGAACATGGAATATCTCTCCATCTATTTGGATCATCTTTAATTTCTTTCATCAGTGTCTTATAATTTTCTGTATACAGGTCTTTTGTTTCCTTAGGTAGGTTCATTCCTACATCTTTTATTCTTTTTGTTGCAATGGTAAATGGGAGTGTTTTCTTAATTTCACTTTCAGATTATTCATCATTAGTGTATAGGAATGAAAGAGTTTTCGGTGCATTAATTTTGTATCCAGCTACTTTACCAAATTCATTGATTAGCTCTAGTAGTTTTCTGATGGAATCTTTAGGATTCTCTATGTATACTATCATGTCATCTGCAAACAGTGACAGTTTTACTTCTTCTTTTCCAGTTTGTATTCCTTTTATTAATTTTTCTTCTCTGATTGCTGTGGCTAGGACTTCCAAAACTATGTTAAATAATAATGGTGAGAGTGGACATCCTGTATTGTTACTGACCTTAGTGGAGATGGTTTCAGTTTTTCACCATTGAGGATGATGTTGGCTGTGGGTTTGTCATATATGGCCTTTATTATGTTGAGGAAAGTTCCCTCTATGCCTACTTTCTGGAAGGTTTTTATCATAAATGGGTGTTGAATTTTGTTGAAAGATTTCTCTGCATGTATTGAGATAATCATATGGTTTTTCTCCTTCAATTTGTTAATATGGTGTATCACATTGATTGATTTGTGTATATTGAAGAATCCTTGCATTCCTGGGATAAACCCCACTTGATCATAAGGTATGATCATTTTAATGTGCTGTTGGATGCTGTTTGCTAGTATTTTGTTGAGGATTTTTGCATCTATGTTCATCAGTGATATCGGCCTGTAGTTTTCTTTCTTTGTGACATCCTTGTCTGGTTTTGGTATCAGAGTGATGGTGGCCTTGTAGAATGAGTTTGGGAGTGTTCCTCCCTCTGTTATAGTTTGGAAGAGTTTGAGGATAGGTGTTAGCTCTTCTCTAAATGTTTGATAGAATTCGCCTGTGAAGCCATCTGGTCCTGGGCTTTTGTTTGTCAGAAGGTTTTTAATCACAGTTTCAATTTCAGTGATTGTGATTGGTCTGTTCATATTTTCTATTTCTTCCTGGTTCAGTCTCAGAACACTGTGCATTTCTAAGAATGTGTCCATTTCTTCCAGGTTGTCCTTTTTATTGGCATATAGTTACTTTTAGTAATCTCTCATGATCTTTTGTATTTCGGCAGTGTCAGTTGTTACTTCTCCTTTTTCATTTCTAATCCTATTGATTTGAGTCTTCTCCCTTTTTTTCTTGATGAGTCTGGCTAATGGTTTATCAATTTTGTTTACCTTCTCAAAGAACCACCTTCTAGTTTTATTGATCTTTGCTCTCATTTCCTTCATTTCTTTTTCATTTATTTCTGATCTGATCTTTATGATTTCTTTCCTTCTGCTAACTTTCAGGGTTTTTTGTTCTTCTTTCTCTAATTGCTTTAGGTGTCACCTTAGGCTGTTGATTTGAGATGTTTCTTGTTTCTTAAGTTAGGCTTGTATAGCTATAAACTTCCCTCTTAGAACTGCTTTTGCTTCATCCCATAGTTTTTCAGTCATTGTGTTTTCATTGTCATTTGTTTCTAGGTATTTTTTGATTTCCTCTTTGATTTCTTCAGTGATCTCTTGGTCATTAAGTAGTGTGTTGTTTAGCCTCCATGTGTTTGTATTTCTTACATATATTTTCCTGTAATTGATATCTAGTCTCATCGTGTTGTGGTCAGAATAGATACTTGATACAATTTCAATTTTCTTAAATTTACCAAGGCTTGATTTGTGACCCAAGATATGATCTCTCCTGGAGAATGTTCCATGAGCACTTGAGAAGAAAGTGTATTCTGTTGTTTTTGGATGGAATGTCCTCTAAATATCAATTAAGTCCATCTTGTTTAATGTATCATTTAAAGCTTGTGTTTCCTTATTTATTTTCATTTTGGATGAAATGTCCATTGGTGAAAGTGGAGTGTTAAAGTCCCCTACTATGACTGTGTTACTGTTGATTTCCCCTTTTATGGCTGTTAGTATTTGCCTTATGGATTGGTGTGCTCCTATTTTGGGTGCATAAATATTTACTATTGTTATATCTTCTTCTTGGATTGATCCCTTGATCATTATATAGTGTTCTTTGTCTCTTGTAATAGTCTTTGTTTTAGTCTCTGTTGTCTGATATGAGAATTGCTACTCCAGCTTTCTTTTGATTTCCGTTTGCATGGAATATCTTTTTCCATCCACTCACTTTCAGTCTGTATGTGTCCCTAGGTCTGAAGTGGGTGTCTTGTAGATAGCATATATATGGGTCTTGTTTTTGTATCCGTTCAGCCAGTCTATGTCTTTTGGTTGGAGCATTTAAACCATTTACATTTAAGGTAATTATCGATATGTATGTTCTTATTCCCATTTTCTTAATTGTTTTGGGTTTATTATTGTAGGTCTTTTCCTTCTCTTGTGTTTCCTGCCTAGAGAAGTTCCTTTAGCATTTGTTGTAAAGCTGGCTTGGTGGTGCTGAATTCTCTTAGCTTTTGCTTGTCTGTAAAGGTTTTAATTTCTCCGTCAAATCTGAATGAGATCCTGGCTGGATAATCTTGGTTGCAGGTTTTTCTCTTTCATCACTTTAAATATGTCCTGCCACTCCCTTCTAGCTTGCAGAGTTTCTGCTGAAAGATCAGCTGTTAACCTTATGGGGATTCCCTTATGTGTTACTTGTTGTTTCTCCCTTGCTGCTTTTAATATTTGTTCTTTGAATTTAATTTTTGATAGTTTGATTAATATGTGTCTTGGCATGTTTCTCCTTGGATTTATCCTGTATGGGACTCTCTGCATTTCCTGGACTTGATTAACTATTTCCTTTCCCATATTAGGGAAGTTTTCAACTATAATCTCTTCAAATGCTTTTTCAGTCCCTTTCTTTTTCTCTTCTTCTTCTGGAACCCTTATAATTCAAATGTTGGTGCATTTAATGTTGTCCCAGAGGTCTCTGAGACTGTCTTCAATTCTTTTCATTCTTTATTCTGCTGTGCAGTAGTTATTTCCACTATTTTATCTTCCAGGTCACTTACCCGTTCTTCTGCCTCAGTTATTCTGCTATTGATCCCTTCTAGAGAATTTTTAATTTCATTTATTGTGTTGTCCATCTCTGTTTGTTTGCTCTTTAGTTCTTGTATGATACGTTTCTTGTATTTTCTTCATTCTATTTCCAAGATTTTGGATCATCTTTTCTATCATTATTCTGAATTCTTTTTCAGGTAGACTGCCTATTTCCTCTTCATTTGTTAGGACTGTTGGGCTTTTACCTCCTCCTTCATCTGCTGTGTGTTTCTCTGTCTTCTCATTTTGCTTAACTTACTGTGTTTGGGGTCTACTTTTCACAGGCTGCAGGTTCGTAGTTTCCATTGTTTTTGGTGTCTGTCCCCAGTGGCTAAAGTTGGTTCAGTGGGTTGTGTAGCCTTCCTGGTGGAGGGTGCCTGTGTTCTGGTGGATGAGTCTGGATCTTGTCTTTCTGGTGGGCAGGTCCACGTCTTGTGGTGTGTTTGTGGGTGTCTGTGGCCTTATTATGATTTTAGGCAGCCTCTGTGCTAATGGATGGGATTGTGCTCCTGTCTTGGTAGTTGTTTGGCATAGCGTGTCCTGCACTGTAGCTTGCTGGTCATTGAGTGGAGCTGGGTCTTGGCATTGAGATGGAGATCTCTGGGATATTTTCACCGTTTGATATTACATGGAGCTGGGAGGTCTCTTGTGGACCAGTGTCCTGAACTTGGCTCTCCCACGTCAGTGGCACAGCCCTGACGCCTGGCTGGAGCACCAAGAGCCTGTTCTCCACACGGCTCAGAATAAAAGGGAGAATAAAAAGAAAGAATGAAGAAGAGAAGATAAAGTAAAATAAAGTTATTATGTGCTGGATTGGGCGATTGGGATTGACATGTATACACTGATGTGTATAAAATTGATGACTAATAAGAATCTGCAGGGCTTCCCTGGTGGCTCAGTGGTTGAGAATCTGCCTGCCAACGCAGGGGACATGGGTTCGAGCCCTGGTCTGGGAAGATCCCACATGCAGCGGAGCAGCTGGCCCCATGAGCCACAATTACTGAGCCTGCGTGTCTGGAGCCTGTGCTCCGCAACAAGAGAGGACGCGATAGTGAGAGGCCCACGCACCGCGATGAGGAGTGGCCCCCACTTGCCGCAACTAGAGAAAGCCCTCGCACAGAAACGAAGACCCAACACAGTCAAATATAAATAAATAAAAAATTAAAAAAAAAAAAAAAAAAAAAAGAATCTGCAGTATAAGAAAACTAACAAACAAAAGAAACACAACTAATACTAACTTTCTTTGGGTTATTTGAATGGAAATATGTTAATATAAATATTTCAGACATTACATGAAATTTCTAAAAATCTTATGTTCTGGTATAATGTTATAAGTCATAATTCTAGTTATTACTTTAAAATGTATATCTCAGAAATAACTAAATTTCCTTGTCAACTGCATTATTATGAACTTTCATCAAATCTTTAACCGTGGTCGTTTCTAAGTCTTTTGTTATGTACAGACAGTTCTGGGTGTACTTTGATGCTTTTGCAAAAATGTTCCTATAAATGGGTTTCATCTTCAAGGAATTCATGGAATACTCTCTGACAAGTACAGGTTTCTGGTAACTGACTATGCTGCTGAACTGAATGAATAAGCATTTTCAGAACTCTAATGGAAAACTGATGAATTCACAAAAGTGCTAACAAAAGATCAAGATGAAAAAAAATTAATTACATGGGAGTGAGTGAACTGATGAGGATGATTATAATTTTTGTGGCTTTCTGTTTGAATAAAAAAAACCCCACAAGGACTCAAAGGCAAAAAATATACAAATCAATTTTCACTGCAAAGTAAAGGAGCTGTTACAGTGGAGGATTACTGGACTGAATGTCAATATTATGAAATAGTATGAGTTTTTTTTCGTGTTTGGTAATTGTAACCATTGTTGCTTTTGTTGTGGTCATCCAAAAAAAAAAAGAAAAGGAATGTTAGATTTAAAAAAAAAAATTAAGAAAAAAAATTTTTTTAAGTAATAAAAAAAACAAAGGACACACAGAACCCTAGGACAAATGGTAAAGCAAAGCTATACAGACAAAATCACACAAGAAGCATACACATACACACTCACAAAAAGAGAAAAAGGGGGAAAATATATATATATCATTGCTCCCAAAGTCCACCTCCTCAATTTGGGATGATTTGTTGTCTATTCATGTATTCCACAGATGCGGGGTACATCAAGTTGATTGTGGAGACTTAATCCGCTGCTCCTGAGGCTGCTGGGAGAGATTTTCCTTTCTCTTG
Organism: Phocoena sinus; assembly: GCF_008692025.1. NCBI lineage: Eukaryota > Metazoa > Chordata > Mammalia > Artiodactyla > Phocoenidae > Phocoena > Phocoena sinus. Next base: position 98,913,874 of record NC_045766.1, on the reverse strand, counting down.
TTTGTTCGCACAGCTCCCGGGGTTCACCTTTGGATTTGGACCCGCCTCTGCGTGTAGGTCGCCTGAGGGCGACTGCTCTTCGCTCAGACACGACGGGGTTACAGGAACAGCTGATTCGGGGGCTCTGGCTCACTCAGGCCAGGGGGAGAGAGGGGTATGGATGTGCGGCGAGCCTGCGGCGGCAGAGGCCTGCGTGACATTGCACCAGCCTGAGGCGCGCCGTGCGTTCTCTCGGGGAAGTTGTCCCTGGATCCCGGGACCCTGGCAGTGGTGGGCTGCACAGGCTCCCGGGAGGGGAGGTGTGAATAGTGACCTGTGCTTGCACACAGGCTTCTTGGTGGCGGCAGCAGCAGCCTTAGCGTCCCATGCCTGTCTCTGGGGTCCGCGCTGATAGCCGCGGCTCATGCCCGTTTCTGGAGCTCCTGTAAGCGGAGCTCTTAATCCCCTCTCCTCGTGCACCAAGAAACAAAGAGGCAAGAAAAAGTCTCTTGTCTCTTCGGCAGCTCCAGACCTTTTCCCAGACTCCCTCCCGGCTAGCTGTGGCGCACTAACCCCTTCAGGCTGTGTTCACGCCGCCAACCCCAGTCCTCTTCCTGCAATCTGACCTCTGAAGCCCAAGCCTCAGCTCCCAGCCCCCACCCGCCCCGGGCGGGTGAGCAGACAAGCCTCTCGGGCGTGCCTCTCGGGCTGGTGAGTGCCGTTCGGCCCGATCCTCTGTGCGGGAATATCTCCGCTTTGCCCTCCACGGCTCCCTCCACCACCCGCAGTCTCCGCCCGCGAAGGGGCTGCTAGTATGTGGAAACCGTTCCTCCTTCACAGCTCCCTCCCTCTGGTGCAGGTCCCGTCCCTATTCTTTGTCTCGGTTTTTTCTTTTGCCCTACCCAGGTACGTGGGGAGTTTCTTGCCTTTTGGAAGGTCTGAGGTCTTCTGCCAGCGTTCAGTAGGTGTTCTGTAGGAGTTGTTCCACGTGTCGATGTATTTCTGGTGTATCTGTGGGGAGGAAGGTGATCTCCGCGTCTTAGTCTTCCGCCATCTTGAAGCTCCTCCTGTATAATCCCATCGCCAGCTCAGAAGAGATCGATCCACTGTTAATACGTGCTGTTGAGATGCCTATATGATTTCCTTTCTTTGTAAGTGAGGCTGTCTTTCCACATGGATTTTTCTTGAATTATTTTAAATACTATTTCTGTTCCATTATTTTTTTTTCTTTTTCAAGGATTCCAGTTTTGTTTGTGTATAACCCTTGCTTATTTTCCATACCATCATCCTCTGATTCTTTTTCACATTCATTCTTAATCATTTCCTCTCCTCTCTTCAATTACCCTTTTAAAGATAATAGTATCTCTTACCTTTGAGGATCTTGTAATTTAATCTTAATGTCCAAAATGATTATGTAATTTTCTCCAAATCATTTCCACATTTAGTCGTTTTTCATCTTATGTATTTTGTTTTCTCCATCTCTAATTTGGCTTTGGAATTTTTGATAAAAGGTGTTTTTCCATTATCTTCAAATGCTTATTTAAAGGTAAAGAAACAGACTCTGAGATGGAGATGTGCATGAAAGAAGTCTGTTGGGGAATGCCCTCAGGCACAGTGCTTATTAACTGAATGAAGGAAGTAAGATCAGACAGAAAGATAATTTGAATGTAGTTACAAAACAAAGACCTTAGCCAATCCTGTGGGGAAGTGGGGTTTGTGTTGTCTCTTCAAAGTTCCCAAGCCCTAAGTCGGGGGCCTGGAATTTATACAAGAATAGTCATTGGATACAGGCTGACCCCAAGGCAGTAATATGACCTTCATAAGACACTTATCTTCAGATAAGGATATTTCCTAGAAAGGGACTTAGTTGAGAGCTGTCAGCCACTAGCACTCTTACTGCTAGGGAAATAGGTGGGATCTGGGCTGTGAACAGTAGATCCGTTACTGGCTACCTCTTATACTGCTCAGAACTACTTATTTTTATAATAAGTTCTGGGGAAAGCCCCGCCAGAATTTGGATTTTTCTATTTTCCTGGAGAATCTTAAAAAATGAAGGTTAATGGGACACCTGCAGTTCCAACGGCTACAGCTAGTCTCAAAGCCACACTAATATCCGTCTTCCTCCTCTTGGTTCCCTTCACATTTGCCTCATACCTCTGCTGCTCTAGGTGATAATACGGGAGGATAATCCAGAAGTCATATCCCTGGGGAATGTGAACCTTACATCATCACCATGCCCTTTTCAGTCCTCATTGCTGCATTTGTCTATTTACTATCAAACTTGAGCAAGGGAGTACCAGCCGATACCTATGGATCACCTGAATGCCAAACAGAATTTTTCCTGCTTCCATTGCATAATAGCAACCCTGTCTCTTCCTGAAAACAGGGTCAATTACCTCCTTCAATTCTCATGGACTCCTTTTCTTTCCTGGTGGTCTCTTGGACAAGGAATCCAAAGTGACTGGGTAGCTGCTGAGGCTTTATGTATAATAGAATTCTTGCTGCATTCCCTGGTAAGAGCATTTCCCCTCTGAGAAACAGGACTTCTAAACCCATAGAGTGCAGGTATGTGGGGACATAGAGTACAGATTCCCCAAGTGGGTCACTTAGGGAAGTCCTGGATTCAGGTATTGAACCCACTGAAGACACAGCCCCATATAATGGTCACTGATTTCTGGTGGAAGGTACACTCTGGAGGTCATAGTACTGACACCTCAATTATACTTTCAACAGGCCGTTTCATCTGTTTATTAAGCTAGTAGTTTCCCATTGATGTGAAATGGGAGAGAACCAGTGGACCAGTCACTGCCCAATATGACACTTCTTTTACTGAAAAGTGGATTTCTGGCCCAATGCCATGTTATACACCACTCTATCAGCCTCAGATACTGGTGCTACCTGAGGTCTTGCAGATAGCAAAGGTAACTCGTATCTGAATTATGCTGATATTAGTCAAGATGCATTTCTGCCACTTTCAGAGTATAAGAGGTTCATAGCAGCAAACCTGACACCAGCGGCTGGCTGATCTTCTTGAGGGATGTTGCTATATTGGGGGCCACGATGGTTTCTGGTAAGTTAGGCATTTGGAAGCAACATTACCTAGATCAGCATGGAAATGTTGGAGCCTATGCATATGCATTCCTCCATCCCAGCCAATACAGCACTTTTTTCATGTGCCCATTGTGCCAGCACTGGCATGGCAGATGAACAAAGCAGGATGACCTCAACTGGCTAATTCTGTCTATTTGGCTGTTTAACAGCTCTTCCATGGTAGATGCTCTCTGGCGGACATTTATATGGAATATGAGGATCACCAAACACTGTATCCGCTCTAGTAAATCCACTCATATGCCTCTTCCTCAGATTTCCTTGTCCCTGACCTTCTCATGTTTCCCCTCACAGGACACTGACCAATATCCCAACTTTACACCTCTACCCTGAGTCTATATATTCTTAGCTTGGACCACTTCTATTTCTATACAATGGAAATAGATGATCATTCCACTGCTATAAGGGAGAATTTCCCCTTAGTGATGCCTTTCATGGTCACCTTGGGTGGAGCTATAGTTCAACAGCTGTACATTATGACATCAACACACCAAGATGACCATCCAAGAACCTACTTGGCTTTCTGAGGCCAGATGTGTGAGCTGAGGGAAAGATGTCAGTGCAATGGTGGTAGATGACAAGGTCTGGGTCACCTGCTGGTGAGGCTTATGGGATTCTCTGCCCTGCTTAGCCCAGATCCTTGAATTTGCCACCTTCAGCTTCTAATGAATTGCTCCTGGTTCTGCTCAACCTTATACTTGTTAGTGTGACAAATCCCAGCTCATGAAGGCAATTCTGGTTTTGGTCACTTAATGTCCCAAAGGCAGGAGCACTTCCTCTAGCATGTTTCATAGTACACCAGGGAGTTTTGGGGTTTGGGGGGTTTTTTGTTTGTTTTGTTTTGTTTCTGAATGGTTTATAATACTCTGCTAAGAGAGCAAATCCTTGATCCAAAACCTTAAGGGTACCTGAGTCTCCAGTTAGAGGGTTTTTTTTTTTTTGGTGATACGCAGGCCTCTCACTGTTGTGGCCTCTCCCGTTGCGGAGCACAGGCTCCGGACGCGCAGGCTCAGCGGCCATGGCTCACGGGCCCAGCCACTCCGCGGCATGTGGGATCTTCCCGGACCGGGGCATGAACCCGTGTCCCCTGCATCGGCAGGCGGACTCTCAACCACTGCGCCACCAGGGAAGCCCTCAATTGCCAATTAAACACCTTTTTCTAGAAGTCTCCAAGGCACCTCTTGCTAAGTAAATGTGAAATCAAACTTATCTCCTGCTCTCCTCTTTCCCCAAACCTGATCCTCTTGCAGGGTTACCTCTCTCAGTGGGTCATCATCATTCTGTTGCATTAGCCAGAATTTTAGATCCTTTGTCTTTAAACCCTACATTCAATCTATCACTAAATCCTGCTCACCTGCTCTAAGTTCTCCATTCCACTCATCACCACCACCTGATCCATGCTACCATAATCTTTTTCCTGGACAGTTTCAATAGTTTGTCCATATCCAGTTTTGCCAGCTTCCAATCTATTTTTCATGCTTCATCCAGAATTAAGTTATAAAACCTAAATCTGATCATGTCAACCTTCTTTATAAGAAATTCCCATGGATTCTTATTGCTGTTAGAATAAAGACCCAAATTCTTAATATTGTTTACCATACCCCCATATTATCTATACCCTGCCCACCTCTCCACCCTCCCTTAGACCATTTTCCCCCTAACTCTCTCTGCCTCACTGATTTTGTTTCGGTGCCTTGAAATTGTCATGTATCCTCCAGAAATAGGGCCTTTGTATATGTTAACCTCACAACTCACCCATCCACCTTTCCCTGAAAATTCTGTTTACCAAATTTCAGTTCAGTCATCACTTCTTTAGGAAATCTTTCTGTCACCTCCTCCCTACCTCAAGTGATAATGACAGTGGTGGTGGTGGTAGTGATAGCATTTAGTATTTATTGAACACTTACTATAACCTAGGCTCTCTTCTGGTGTTTTACACATAATTCACTAAGTCTTCTAAACTACCTTTTAGTCTCAATTTTCAGAGTATAATCTATTATAATATCCATATTTTAATGAGGAACTTGACACACAGAGAGGTTACGTAATTTTCCCACTATCAGCTATAAAGTGGCATAGCCAAGATTCAAAATTAGGTCCTGTTTTCAAAACCCACAGGGTTAACTGCTACATTATTTGCGTTTTCAGACTAAGATAAACCTCTCTATTGTAAGTCTTATATCTCCAATAACCTTGCCTTCATAATAGCAAAGTTGTAATTTTCAATTCATCTGGGTGATTATTTGGTTAATGTCTGTCTCTCGTCTCTTCTTCCCAATTCTATAAGGTGAGGGGAGGCAGATACCACATCTGCTTTTGTTTATCGCTTAACCTTAGTGCTGAGTATTGTGGCTGACATAGAGTAGACACACAATATATGTGAATAAAATGATAAAAAAACAGTTGTAAGTATATATGAAAGAAGAAAGGAAGGAAGATAGGGGAGGGAACGAGGGAGGGAGGAGGAAAGAATAAGAAAGCAAGTTCCATGTCTCCAGTTATGGATTATTCCATTAAGTACAGCTCAGTATACCACTTTCTATCTCTTAATTTCTACATTTGTCTTAGGAAGTCTTCTGACTATAAGAACAAATTCAGAAATGCTGTCTGGTATATACTAAATGACTTTAGAACTTCTCCTGAGTAATTACTTGATTATGAATAGCTGAGTCATTCAATATGTATTTCAGGCAGAAGATGTCAAAACCAGATCAAGCACTGAGTAATCCACCTATAACATAATTATGAGAATGAAGTTCGCTAATACACCCTACACTCCAGCCAGTCTGGGGACTGCTTTCCATTCCTCCAACACTTCATGAGCTTTCATGCCTCTGATACTTAACTTAGCATTCCCTTTCCAACCTTCTCTGCTGAGAAAATGTCTACATATCTTTCAAGGCCAGGGTCAAATGTCTTCTCCTGAGTAATCCATAATAAAATACCCCCAACTGTTTTTGTTGTGTGTTTGTATGTGGATTTCTTATAGAGATAGTGAGCCTAATCATAGGATATTTTAATATGATTTCTCTGTTAAAGATGTGGCTCTATTCTTGTGGTTAAGGTTGGAAGCTTCCCTTAAGGGTTGGGCATTCCTAATGTCAATCTCAAGGGGAAGAACTAAGTCCTCAGACAAAATAACAGAAGGAGCGCTCCTGTCTCTCTCATTCTTAGCAATAGATCTAGTGGGTTTTAGCCATGCCTAAATTTCCAGGCAACTGGGAAAGCACAAAATCTGCCTGTCAGAGATAGACTTAGGGATAGGTAAGGAGGCCTTGCTATAGGGAACCCTAAGGACAGGATGACTGACCCACTTATATAAACCAGATTATCGAGATCAGCAGCATTCAGATGATTTCAACGCCTTGATGTGTCACAATCAGTTATGAGATGCATCACAATTAATCCATTTCTAATAATAAACTACCATAGTTTAATATAATTATATATACATATATATATACACATAAACTAGGATGGATTCCATATTATCTCAATAATACCTTCCTCATTCCTTTACATTATAATATACTACCTTGAATGGGAGAAATGCAGGGGTATCATAGCTAGCCAATGAGCAATTATTCGTTACCTGACAAAGCCCACAGGAATGTATCACGCAGTCAACATCATTTGCCAACTTGCTTTCTCAGTGGAGAGAAAGGTTTGAGTACTACTCCTCTAGTTGCATATTACTACATTTTGTTTCCGGTGGTTACCTCTAAGTCTAGTCAGGGCATGTACGAATGATCCCTCTTAATCTTCTCTTTGCTACAGGAAATCACTTGGGCCAGAGTGATTGGGAGAGCAATGCCTTTTTGGCAGCCAATGCCGTGGTTTTGGCAGTAGTGGTGACTACTTCCCCAGGGGGGAATATGAGAACCTGGGAAAAGGTTTCAAGGATGTGTTTTGCCCCTCCCACATGGAGATTTGCTCTACTGCCAAACTAGAATGTTATTTTATTATGAAAGAGACAGTTTTGTTCCAGAAAGCATTTTTAACACCCCCAGACAAATTCAGTCATTCTCATCTCTTCTCCCATAGTTCCAAACGTATGATTATACTATAGATTCTCTCACCTTGCATTCTAATTATTTGTTTACATGACTGCCTCCCTAGTGCATTGAGAAGTTACTGTAAACAGTGACTGAGACTTACACAGATTTGAATTACTGTTGCTTATTAGCACTGTGCTTGGCATTGTAATAAGCACTGGCAGCTCTTTTTTTTTTTCTTTATAGCTTCGCCACACGGATCCTGTTCCCCAACCAGGGACTGAACCCGGGTCCTCAGTAGCGAAAGCACCGAGTCTTAACCACTGGACCACCAGGGAATTCCCACACTGTCAACTCTTGAACAAGGGGTCAGACCTTATCAGAAGAGCAAACCAAAATTCATCATTAAATTTGGGGTCCTTTTTGTTGTCTTAGGGTTTTTTAATAACAATCTTAAAGTCATCTTTATTCCACAGCTTTAATCTTAACATGATACATGAGGGGCACCCAAACACTTGTTTATTAATTTATCATTTATCCCATGTCAACATGCAAAATATAGCATAGAGAATAAAGCAATGAGTCACACACAGAATTGTTTTTCTGAAACTCAGATTTGATAGAGTCAGTCCTTTGACAAATTTATTCAGGTCCTACTAAATAGAATTCAAGCTCCTTGATTTGGCATTCTGACCTCATCTTTTTTAGGATACCTCCTGTAATTTCTACACCACTGAATTCTATACCCACCAGGCATTTTGTATGGTAGATAATCTGGTCTAATCTAAACCAGAGAGTACCGGAGGGCTCTCTCTCAGTCACCCTTCTCTATTCTGTCTTCCCACTCTCCCTAAATGATCTCACTCAGTACCAAGGCTTTAAATGTATATGCTGATGACTCCTAATCTCCAGCCTTGTCTTTTATATTCGATTACCTGTTTGACATCTCCACTCAGATAACTGATAAGCATTTCAAACATAACATGGATAAAATAAAACTCATATGTCTAGCTCCATTATCCCCCCTAGAATATTTCTCCTGAAGTCTCCTTCAACTCAATAAATGCTACTATGTTCTCAGATGCTCAAGGCAAAAAATCCAGGCATTTTCCCCACTTGCTCTTTCTACCCCCCTCTCAAATAGAAATCATTAGCAAATCCTGCTGACTCATCCTCCCAAACATAACCCAAATCCATCTACGTTTCTCCATGTCCACTGCTATCGGCCTAATTCTGAACTACTACAGTGTCCTTTTAGCTGGTCTCCCCACTTTCATCCTTACCCGTAATGATCCATTTTCTGCAAACATGTGAATACGGTAATGCCATTTCTCTGCTTTAAAAAACTCTGGTTTGGTAGACATAATGATGGTCCCCCCAAAGTTGTCCACCTACAGTAATCAGAAATTGTAAGTATGTTATGTTACACGACAAGGGTGAATTACATACTCCTGGATCATCCAGGTGGGCCCAGTGTAATTTTTTAAATGGTGGGAACAGAAGCAGAGGAGTCAGAATCAGAGTAGTACAATGTGAGAAAGATTAAACCGGCCCTTTCAGGCTTTGAAGATGGAAGGGAGCCATGAGCGAAGGAATGCAGACAGACCCTAGAAGCTGAAAAACGCAAGGAAACGGATTCTCCCCTACAGCTTCCAGGAAGGATGTCGACACCTTAATTTTAGCCCAGTGAGAATCATTTCTGATTTCTAACCTCCAGAATTGTGAAAGAATAAAAATATGTGTTGTTTCAAGCTACTGAGTTTGTGGCAATTTGTTAGAGCAACAATAGGAAATCAATACACCTTCCCAAGCATTCTCATTGAGCTGAAAATAAAACGCAAACTCCATACTCTGCATTACAAACTCGGCAAGATCAACTCTTCAATCCCATCATCATCCACTTTTCTCTGCCTTTTATGGGTTCCTCAAACATGCAAAACTTATAGCTGCCTTAAGGAATTTTCACTATAGCCTCTGTACCTAACATGCTCATCCCTAAACTGCCACAGCTGGTTTCCTGCTACTCATGTCTCAGCTTGACTGTTCACCTTTCCTATAGACCTTTTCCAATCATCTGATCTAAAGTGACTCCCAGTTATTCTTTATCACACCACTCCATTTTACCCACAGCACAGCACTTACTAATTTTTGCTATTTTTCTTATTTGTGTATTTATTTATGTTTTCTTCCCCAGTCTCCTCTATTAGAATGTAAGCTCCATGAGAACAGAATCTATAACTGTGATGATACGGAGTTGTTGGTTTGCAAACTGGCCCCTATACACAGAGGGCAAGGAGAGACCAAAGAAAGAGGCAAACAACTCTAGATTAGTAGGTGGTAGTTTTAATAAACAAGAGAACTTATATATCAGGTTTGTCTTGGGCAGTTGGTTGCAAGACAAGTAGATCTCCACACCCATCCGCCAGAATCTTAAAAGTTTATGTAGAGGCCTTAAATGTTTTCAGTCACATATACCATCTGGATGGTCTCAACAGCACCTTGCTCTCTCAAGGCTGCATCCTTGGAACAGCTTCCACAGTGGGAACAGTGGGCAAGAAGTACATTCTAAGGACGGGGAGGGGGCAATTACCCAACTGTCCAGGTCCAGGTTTCAGGTCAACCAGTGGTCACGTCCTCTGGCTGACTCCTCTGACAATAGTAGGCACTATAAAGTATTTATCGCATGAATGTGCAAAGAAATGATGCAAGAAACGGCAGCTGTTTTGTGGTACTGAACATAAGGACTTTTCGAAATGTTTAAGTAAGCCTAAAAATTGTTATATATTTGTAAGAAAATTAAAATAACAAGAAATGAGCTACATGATCCCTTTCACTGACTCCATGAATATTTGGCTGAGCTCACATTGTTTCACGGGTAGGAGGTGAACTAGAAGCAACGTTCATCATTCTTCCACAGTTCCTTTGGTAGAGCCTCGTCCCAGGAAATCTTAACAAACTCTCATTATAGGAGAAAGTTTCCCTTCAGTGTACTTCAGCACAGACTTGGTCCTGCATCGTCATAGTAATGTAGCCCTCACCTGAAATAATCATATTGCTCTAGAATCGAATTCTGAGGGAAGGGATTTACTTCTGCTTTGTTGTTTGGTGTATCTTCAGGGTACATCTCAGAAATATGCATAATCCTGATATAAGTGAGGTTGTAATCAAACTGGGGGAATAAGACTTACACCTATAAATGCCAGAGGACCACACAAGGCAAATATTGAGACTTGAGAAGGTGTTACATGGGTAATAAGAGCCTGGGAGGAGGGAAGAAGACAGATGAGCTTGTCCGGGGTAGACCTTGGATTGACCATTAAGGAAGGGGTAGGATTTGGATAGATGGAGGAAAATGGTGAAGATAATATAGATAAGGTAAAATGCACCACATGAAGAATGACAGTGACTTATTCAGAAAGCCATGAAGAGACAGGCTTCGCTTAGGGATGGTAAAGGGTAGTGCAAAGTACAAGAAGATAAAGTGAATTCAAATGATGTAGATTAGGAAAATCAAGATATGTAATTAACCAAACAAATTGCGACTAGTCATTGATGGGCAATAGGGATTCATTGCACTATAAATGATGAGAAAGTCCTAATAAGGGAATATTTTGAGGAAAGAAATATCTCCAGAAGGTGCTTCTGGATTTTCAAGGAAATTTTAATGGTTATTTTTTAAATTATTATTATTAAAAAATGTAAAGGTTACTTCTAGTAACTAAGGTATAAGATTAAAGATATTATGAATGTAACTTCAAAGGAATATTCTAGAAATTACATATTGACTTTAAAAAGAGGTGAGAAAGGTGCTACTTTAAGACCTCTGCTCACACAACCTCTCCTCTGAGTCAGTAAGTCCTAGTTCAGTTCCCACTTCCTCTATGAGGCTTTTGCTGACCAATCCAGTGGGAATTTTTTTTCCCACCTAGAATTTTATATTCAGAGTGGTAATAAAGATAAATAGTATAAACTTATATAAATTAAAATCAAAACATGTCCCTTAAAATTGGCTTAGAAATGGGCATTTGCCTTACTCTTTAGGTTTCAAATGATACATTTAATTATTCCAACTTAGTAGCTTTGTAATGTTTAGGAGATTAGGTCTCTCAGGAAATACTCTGATGTCAACGCCAATTAAATCCCTTTAGAATTATTGAAAATATTTGAACCATTCTCTAGCAATGATACAAATATTATCATTGACTTGTTGGTAGAAATATTCTCCTAAACAATCAAGACGATAGAGTTTTATTTCTGGATCTACTTTAATAACCATCATCAGGCAACCATCTAGCCTTTATTAAACTCTTATTGGAGAAATCCAGGTGGGAAAGAATTAAAAAAAATTTTTGGTAGAAATACTAACCTCCAGAAACATTTATTTAAGTTCTTTAAGGTTTTTGCCTTGCAATTCTTATTTAAAAATTTTTTAAGTTCCTTAAAGTCTTTCCTCTACCCTAAGGTCCATTTGTGTAAGAACTGGACAAATGACTATCATTTATTTGCATCACTTCTGAATTTAAGAGAAGCCTAAATTTACCCAAAAATAGATAAGTAAAAGCATACGTTTATAGTAATTACAGAAAACCTTATCAAAGTTTTGTGAACTTCTTTTAAAAATGTGGTTTGCCATATAACTTACAGCTTAACAGCCTCTACAATGAAATGTTGTTTAAAATTTTTGTGTCAGACATTCCCTATGTATTAAATAAATTATATGAGGAAGGAATATATTTTTAAACCATTCTTTTAAACCCCTGATGTAATTTTAAGGAGCTTTTTAGTTTATCTTTTGATTTTTAGGGAAATAAACTATCAATGTAAAACTTATTTCTGTCTGATTAATTATCATCGACTAGGGAAAATGAAGGAAAACTATGTTATGTGACTTCAAGTTGGCAAGTGTAAGGCATTTAATGAAAAAACTTATTCAAATTACGTAGATTTAAAATGTTCATTTTTTTTAGACTTCAGGTTATCAAGAGTAAGGCATTTAATGAAAAAATAATAATTCAAATTATATAGCTTTCAAATGTTCATTTCTATTATTGTTTCTAAATGTATCAGTCACAAATAGTCTGAGTTTAAAAGTTAGTAAACAGTTGCAGGAAGCCAAAGGAAAGAGATCTTCTCTCCAAAATGCAGGCAGACTCTCAACCACTGCGCCACCAGGGAAGCCCTGAATTTATCAATTTTTAACCCTTAAGGATGCTTCAATTTCTTTTGATAGCATTTAAATTTCTTTAGATTTTAATATGCACATGCACACAGGAGCAATTTTATATTGTGTGCCTAAATGACATCATCAATACCATAAAGACCATGAAAATAGTTTTTTTTAATGTTTTATAGTAGAAAACATATATAACATAAAATTTATCATTTTAACTATATTTAAGTATTTACAGTTCAGTGGCGTTAAGTTTATATTGTTGTGCAACTATCATCACCATCCAACTACAGAAATTTTTCATCTTCCCAAACTGAAACTCTGTACCCATTAAACAATATTCCCCATTCCTTCCCTCCCCAGACAACCTTTAATTCGTGTAAGTGGAATCACACGATATTTGTCTTTTATGCCTAGCTTATTTCACTTAGCATAAAGTCATCAAATTTCACCCATGTTTTAACATGTGTCAGAATGTCATTCCTTTCTAAGGCTGAATAATATTCCACTTTTTGTCTATACCACATTTTGTTCATTCATTCATCCAGCAGTGGAGAGTTGGGTTGTTTCTACCTATGACCATCCTGAATAATGTTTCTATGAACATGGGTGTACAAAAATAGTCTTTCAAACAACACTGTTAATCTGTACAGATACTGTCACTGAAATTGTTTGGGAACATTGATACCAATTGCTGACACCTAAATTATGAATCAGCTTTAGCTAATCCATATAGAGAAGTTTTTTGCACTGAATATTCCTCTCAAGACCTCAAAAGCCATCTTTGTGCATCTAATCTGATGTTTTCTCTTGAAAATATGCTGGGAAAATGTTAAATAACTAGCTTAAAAGTTAAGAGCTCCTGGAGATTGATACGCCCAGAGAAATGGGCATACACCAAAATCCACGTGACTTGTGAAGGCATTATGGAAGATGTTCCTCGTCCTTCTGGGCCAGAGAGAGCTCAAGAGTTGAATTGGGCATATTATAAATTAGTATCTCATTTCTCCACAACTTTTTCTCAACAGCAGAGTCAGGAATGGCTAAAGAAAATCATACTGTAAAACATGAGTTTATCCTCACAGGATTTGCAGACTACCCAGAGCTGAAGACCCTTCTGTTTGTGGTGTTCTTTGCCATGTATCTGATCACCATGGTGGGGAATCTTGGCCTGGTGATACTGATTTCAAAAAAGCATCATCTTTTCACACCAATGTACACCTTTCTGGGCAACCCCGCTCTCGTGGATTCTTGCTGTGCCTGTGCCATTACTCCTAAGATGTTAAGGAACTTCTTTTCTGAAAACAGAACGGTTTCCCTCTATGAATGCATGGCACAATTTTATTATCTTTGCACTGTTGAAACTGCAGACTGCTTTCTTCTGGTGGTAATGGCCTATGATCACTATATGGCCATATGCAGCCCTCTGCAGTACCATACCAGGATGTCAAAGGAACTCTGCATTCAGATGACCACAGGGGCTTACATAGCTGGAAACCTGCGTTCTATGATTCATATAGGGCTTCTATTTAGGTTAGTTTTCTGTGGATCAAATCACATCAAACACTTTTATTGTGATATTCTTCCTTTATATAGGCTCTCCTGTGTTGACCCTTATGTCAATGAACTGGTACTGTTTATCTTTTCAGGCTCAATTCAAGTCTTCACAATAGGTAGTGTCTTAATATCTTATCTCTACATTCTCTTTACTATTTTCAAAATGAAATCCAAAGAGGGAAGGGTCAAAGCCTTTTCTAGCTGTGCATCCCACTTTTTGTCAGTTTCATTATTTTATGGATCTCTTTTTTCATGTACATTAGACCAAATTTGCTTGAAGAATGGGATAAAGATATACCAGCTGCTATTGTGTTTACAGAAGTAGTTCCTTTACTAAACCCTTTTATTTGTAGCCTGAGAAATAAGGAAGTAATAATTGTTTTGAGGAAAATTCTGAAGAAAGAAATTTGAAACAAATGGGGTCTACTGTACCTTAATGACTTAAATGCAGAAAAAAAAACTTCTAAGTGAAATTACACAGAGAAAATGCACAAATTGTATGTAAAATATTAAAACATATCATAATGCATTCAATTTAAGTAGCAGTACATAAGGGAGAAAATATACAAGAAGGAGAAAATTATACTAAATCTTAATTCAAATTAACAAAAATCAAAACCAAATTTTGAAATAATTCAAGAAAAACACAGTATGCTTCCAAGGTCATGGATTGTGTCAGCATCGGGGAATATCAGCACCCAAAAGAAAAACAATTATATCTCAGTAAAACTGAAAAATGTTTTTAAATTTTCAGACTGAGGAAAAGAAAAGGAAGAAAACCAACAAAATTAGCAATTTCAAGTATAAAGGAAAATCCGATTACGCATTAATAGCCAGCCCACATTAATAGTTTGGAGCATGAGCACTCCAGTTATGCTAAAAGGGTTTAAGGGTATATGAACCTTCAACCAATGAAATCACTTACAACCATGAGTGACAAAGCTGAGGCAAGTGAATTTTGAGGAATTACTTTTAATAGCATTTTGAAGGACATTGTAGTTAGAATAGAGGCAGTTAGGAAACAAAGGTGTGAAATAAAAGTGAATGTTATATTTCCAAGTTGAATTTCCTATGGAGTTGCATAATTAAAGATGGAATGTCGGGCTTCCCTGGTGGCGCAGTGGTTGAGAGGCCTCCTGCTGATGCAGAGGACACGGGTTCGTGCCCCAGTCCGGGAAGATCCCACAAGCCGCAGAGTGGCTGGGCCCATGAGCCATGGCTGCTGAGCCTGCGCGTCCGGAGCCTGTGCTCCGCAACGGGAGAGGCCACAACAGTGAGAGGCCCGCATACCACAAAAAAAATAAAAAAGCCAAACTCATAAAAATAGGGTAAAATCGTGGTTACTAGGGGCAGGGGGATGGGAGAATTGGAGAGATGTTTGAGGGTATAAACTTGAAACTAATAGTTTCACGGTAACCTTGGACATGCCCGAGTCTTGTATGTCTTTCAGAAATTTAAAATTGGTATCATAAATTATTTCTATTAATTTGAAGTTTTCATTAATTTTTTACTAAAATAAATTTTTGACTAAATAAAGATATGATTTCCCCATTTTTTTCAAAGAAGGTAAACTTGTTAATGGGATCGGGTTCATTCATTACTTGAAAAAATGTTTATTAATATGTCTGTAGCATCAAAACTGGATATATGAAGTAGGAGAGGAAATATGCTATTAAACAAAACAACATAAGTATACAATATAACATAGTATAGTGACTATATTTATTCAAAATATTTCATGTATAAATACTTAACAGATACAGTCATAACTTAGTTCCATCTTGTATAGCTCACAAGTCACAAGTAGAAAAGGTTACATTTTGCTACAAATATTTACACTGTACTTGTTTCAGCAAAAATTTACTAATATTCCACGGATCTTATAGTTAATGGATAAACAATTTTCAAAACTTCAGAAAACTGAATTTTAAAGATAGTTTTTTAAAAATATAGCATAATCAACTATACTCCAATATAAAATAAAATTTTAAAAAATTAAAGAAATTTTTTAAAATATATGTAACAATTTTCTTTATGACTCTATAATGACACAGACAATATGATTTAAAATATTTCTTAAGGAAATACTTAGTGGTTAACTATACAAACTCTTAAAAATCAAACATATTTTGGACATTAAAAGGATAATAAGGGGGCTTCCCTGGTGGCGCAGTGGTTGAGAGGCCGCCTGCCGATGCAGGGGACACGGGTTCATGCCCCGGTCTGGGAAGATCCCACAAGCCGCGGAGCGGCTGGGCCCGTGAGCCATGGCCGCTGAGCCTGCGCATCCGGAGCCTGTGCTCCATGACGGGAGAGGCCACAGCAGTGAGAGGCCCGCCTACCGCAAAAAAAAAAAAAAAAAAAAAAGGATAATAAGGGAATATTATGAACAACTCTATGCCCATAAATTTGATAATCTGGATGAAATGGACCAATTCCTTGAAAAACACAATCTGTCAAAACTCATACAAAAAAAAATAGACAATCTAAAAAGCTTATACCTATTAAAGAAATTGAATCAATGATTAATAACCTTCCAAAACAAAAAGTACCAGGCCCAGATAAGTTCAACTGATAAATTCTACAAAACATTTAAGGAAGAAATTATACCAATTCCCTACAATTTTTTTCTGAAGATAGAGGCAAAGGGAATACTTTCTAACTCATTCTATAAAGCCAGCATTACTCTAAAACGAAACCAAAGACAATATAAGAAAACTACAGACAAATATCTCTCATAAACATAGATGCAAAAATTCTCAACAAAATATTAGCAAAGTGAATCTAACAATGTATATAAAGCCTATGCACCATGACCAAGTGGAATTTATCGCAGGTATGCAAGGCTGGCTCAATATTCAAAAAAGAATTAATGTAATATTTTACATCAACTGGCTAAAGAAGAAAAATTACATGATCACCTTAATAGATACATAAAGAGCATGTGACAAAATTCAACACCCAACAAAATTCAACATTCATTCATGATAGAAACTCTCAGTAAGCTAGAAATGGGGAAAAACTTCCTCAACTGGACAAATAATATCTACATAAAACCTAGAGTTAACATCAAACTTAATGGTGAGAAACTTGAAGCTTTCCCACTAAGATCAGAAACAAAGCAAGCAAAAGCACCAAAGCTTTTCAACATTGTGCTGGAAGTGCTAGCTAATGCAATGAAACAGGAAAAGGAAATAAAAGGGATACTTGTTGAGAAGAAAGAAATAAAACTGTCTTTGTTCACAGATGACATGACTGGCTATGAAGAAAATCTGAAAGAATCAACAAAAAACTCTTGGAACTAATAAGCAATTATAGCCAAGTTGCAGGATACAAGGTTAGTACAAAGGTTACACAAAAGTATATTTTAAGGTATTGCTTTTCTATATAACAGAAATGAACAAGTGGAATTTGAAATTAAAAACACAGTACCATTTACATTAGCACCCATAAAAATGAAATACTCAGGTATAAATATTTTAAAAATATGTATAAGATCTATATGAGGAAAACTATCAAACTTTGATAAATCAAAGGAGACTAAAATCAATGGAGAGATATTCCATGTTCATGGGTACAAAGGTTCAATATTGTAAAGGTGCTCCAAATTGATCTATAGATTCAATGCAATCCCAATCAAAATCCAGGCAAGTTATTTTGTGGCTATTGACAAACTGATTCTCAAGTTTCTATAAAGAGGCAAAAGACCCAGAATAGTCTACACAATATTTAAGGAGAACAAAGTTGGAGAACTGACACCACCTAACTTCAAGACTTACTGTAAAACTACAGTAATCAAGACAGTATGGTATTGGCATAAGAATAGACAAATAGATCAATGGATAGAAGAGAGAGACCAGAAATAGACCCACATAAACATGATCATAAGATCTTTGACAATGGAGCAAAAACAATGCAATGGAGCCAAGACTGTCATTTCAACAAATGCTGCTAGAACAACTGAACATGCAAAACAAAACAAATAAACAAAAAAGTCTAACATACCTTACACCCTTCACAAAAATTAACTCAAAATGTATCATATGACAGTCTCTAGGTCCATCTACATCTCTACAAATGACCCAATTTCGTCCCCTTTTAGAGCTGAGTAATATTCCATTGTATATATGTACCACATCTTCTTTATCCTTTCCTCTGTTGATGGACATTTAGGTTGCCTCCATGTCCTAACTATTGTAAATAGTGCTGCTATGAACATTGGGGTGCATGTGTCTTTTTGAATTATGGTTTTCTCTGGGTATATGCCCAGTAGTGGGATTGCTGGGTCAGATGGTAGTTCTTTTTTTAGTTTTTTAAGGAAACTCCATACTGTTTTCCATAGTGGCTGTATCAATTTACACTACCACCAACAGTACATGAGGGTTCCCTTTTCTTCATACCCTCTCCAGCATTGTTTGTAGATTTTTTGGTGATACAGAGTGAAGTAAGTCAGAAAGAGAAAAAAAAAATCGTATATTAAGGCATATATGTGGACTCTAGAAAAATGGTATAGATAATCCCTTTTGAAAAGCAGAAATAGAGACACAGACATAGAGAACAAATGTATGGACACCAAGGGGGAAGAGGGGTGGGAGGAATTGAGAGATTGGGATTGACACATATACACTATTGATACTATGTATAAAATAGATAACTAATGAGAACATACTGTATAGCACAGGGAGCTCTACTTAATGCACTATGGTGACCTGAGTGTGAAGGAAGTCCAAAAGGAGGGGATAAATGTATATGTGTGGCTGATTCATTTTGCTGTACAATAGAAACTAACACAACATTGTAAAGCAACTATACTCCAATAAAAATTAATTTTAAAAAATGTATTGCAGACATAAAGGAAAAATGCAGTATTATAAAATTCCTAGAAGATACCAGGAGAAAATCTAGATGACTTTGGGATTGACAATGAGTTTTAAGATATAAGACCAAAGCCATGATACATAAAAGAAAGAATTGATAAGCTGGACTTCAATAAAATTAAAATTTTCTGCTTGCAAAAGACACTGCCAAGAGAATGAAAAGACAAGCCACAAATCAGGAGAAAATATTTGCATAAGACACATCTGATAAAGGGCTGTTATCCAAAATATAGAAAGAACTCTGAAAACTCAACAATAAGAAAACAAACAACCAGATTTAAAAAGGTGCTCATAGCCATCAGCGAAATGCAAATTAAAACAATGAGACACGGTTACACACCTAGTAGAATGGCTAAAATCTGGAATAATGACACCACCAAATGCTGGCAAAGATGTGGTGCAACAGGAATTCTCATTCATTCCCGGTAGAAATGCAAAATTGTACAGCCACTTTGGAAGACAGTTAGGGAGTTTCTTACAAAACTAAACATATTCTTATATCATCCAGCAATCTCACTCCTTGGTATTTACCCAAAGGAGTTGAAAACTTATGTCCACACAAAAACCTGTGTATGTTTATAGCAGCTTTATTCATAATTGCCATAACTTGGAAGCAACCAAGTTACCCTTCAGTAGGTGAATGGATAAATTGTTGTATGTCTAGACAATGAAATATTACTCAGAAATGAGCTATCAAAGCCATGAAAAGACGTGGAGGAAACTTTCATGCATTTTATTAAGTGAAGGAAGCCAATCTGAAAAAGCTATATACTGTGTGATTCTAAATGTATAGCATTCTGGAAAAGGCATAAAACTATGGAGATAGTAAAAAGATCAGTGATTGTCAGGGGTTGGGGGAAAAGATGGACAAATAGCAGGAACATAGAGGATTATTAGGACAGTAAAAATATTCTGTATGATACTATAATGGTGGATACTTGTCACTATCAAGGTATCCAAAGCCGTAGAATGTACAACACCAAGAGTGAACTCTAATGTAAACTATAGACTTTGGGTGATAATGATGTGTCAACCAATGTAATAAATGTACCACTCTGGTGGGGATGTTGAGAATGGAGAAGACTATGCATGTGTGGGAACAAGGGGTATATAGAAAATCTCTGCACTTTCTGCTCGATTTTGCTGTGAACCTAAAGCTGTTCTCATAAATAATGTCTATTAAACATAAGCAAAAATCAAACACAGTCTGTAGCTCACACAGCAATCTTCTTATCTCAGCTCTGCCTAACCAAGTGCTCTGTGATTTTATCAGTTACTAGCAAAGACCAGTCTCATTTTATCCCTTCAAAGTCTTCATCTGATTTCTGGTTTCTGCTGCTCTTTTGCCATCTATACTCATTATGATGCTGAGCTGAAAAAGTTCAGATTATTTTATGGTATAAATTCTCCCATGTGGCCTCTTCTCATCTTCTCTGTAAAATAACAAATACATGACAATTCCAATTTTCACCTAAAACTGACTGTAAAAAACAGTCTCTTGCTTGTTTTTCTATCTGTTTCCCTGTTTCCTGTTTGTCTCTGGACAAAATCAGAAGGCTTTTTCTTTCATTTTAACTTTTTCCAAAAGTTGTCCTTGCATTTGGCCAACCTATTTTTGAGGTTTATAATATGTGAAGCCCTAAGGTAGATCCTGGGTGGAAATAAAAATTAAATATGACCTAATATTGACTTGAAAGGATAGAATTTGTTCTCAAGAAGCAAAGCTATTTCAGGTTAACCCTTGTGAAATGTTTTTGTAGGACAAAAATTGATAGAATATTGACAATGTCATGGTTCATTCCAATATATATTCACAAATAATTCCAATAGTAGCATGACCATCAAGCATCTTTTCTTATACCCAGAATCTCATTAAAATATCTGTGAGTCATCCCATAATCAGAGTGGCCCTCAGTCTTTGCCCACTATCTCAGCAGGTACTTCATGCAAACTTTAATTTCTGCCTCTGACACTTTTCTTTAGAGGGGCCCAAATTCACCACAGGGGCCAGACCAGGAATGAAAAATATATATTCTCCCTCTTATGCCAAAATTATCTCTCTCAAAACTAATTGTCACAAGTTAGATTTCCAGAGAAATAGTCTGTTCAATGGATTTTTCTGTGCTGGATGTTTATTAGAGAGTGCCCTGGGGGATAACTCTTGTGGAAGAAAGAGTTTTAAAGGATTTGTCAGGGGGAGAGACCCAATATAATACAGACCCCTGATAGCATGTGCCGACTCCACAAATACCCTAGAGCTAAAAGAGTTCAGAGTTCTCAAGAGAAAATAAGCATAGGAAAAAATAAAACAGAGGCTTCCGGGAAGATGGCGGAAGAGTAAGAGGCAGAGATCACCTTCCTCCCCACAGATACACCAGAAATACATCGACACGTGGAACAACTCCTACAGAACACCTACTGAACGCTGGCAGAAGACCTCAGACCTCCCAAAAGGCAAGAAACTCCCCACATACCTGGGTAGGGCAAAAGAAAAAAGAATAAACAGAGACAAAAGAATAGGGACGGGACCTGCACCAGTGGGAGGGAGCTGTGAAGGAGAAAAGGTTTCCACACACTAGAAGCACCTTCGCGGGCGGAGGGGGAACGCTTCGGAGCCGCGCAGGAGAGCACAGCAACAGGGATGAGGAGGGCAAAGCGGAGAGATTCCCGCACAAAGGATCAGGGCCGACCAGCACTCACCAGGCCGAGAGTCTTGTCTGCTCACTCGCCGGGGTGGGCGGGGCTGGGAGTTGAGGCTCAGGCTTCTGTCGGAGCACCGGGAGAGGACTGGGGTTGGCAGCGTGAACACAGCCTGCAGGGGGTTAGTGCGCCACAGCTAGCCAGGAGGGAGTCCAGGGAAAAGTCTGGACCTGACGAAGAGGCAAGAGACTTTTTCTTCCCTCTTTGTTTCCTGGTGCGCGAGGAGAGGGGATTAAGAGCGCTGCTTAAAGGAGCTCCAGAGATGGGCGCAAGCCGCGGCTAAAAGCGCGGACCCCAGAGACGGGCATGAGATGCTAAGGCTACTGCTGCCTCCACCAAGAGGCCTGTGTGCGAGCACAGGTCACTATCCACACCCCCCTTCTGGGGAGCCTGTGCAGCCCGCCACTGCCAGGGTCCCAGGATCCAGGGACAACTCCCCCGGGAGAACACACGGCAGGCCTCAGGCTGGTGCAACGTCACGCCGGCCTCTGCCGCCGCAGACACGCCCCACACGCCGTGCCCCTCCCTCCCGCCGGCCTGAGTGAGCCAGAGCCGCCGAATCAGAGACTCCTTTAACCCCGTCCTGTCTTAGCAAAGAACAAACGCCCTCCAGCGACCTACATGCAGAGGCGGGGCCAAATCGAAAGCTGAGACCCTGGGAGCTGTGAGAACAAAGAAGAGAAAGGGAAATCTCTCCCAGCAGCCTCAGAAGCAGCGGATTAAAGTTCCACAATCAACTTGATGTACCCTGCATCTGTGGAATACATGAATAGACAACGAATCATCCCAAATTAAGGAGACGGACTTTGAAAGCAAGATTTATGATTTTTTCCCCTTTTCCCCTTTTTGTGAGTGTGTATGTGTATGCTTCTGTGTGAGATTTTGTCTGTATAGCTTTGCTTACACCATTTGTCCTAGGGTTCTATCCATCCATTTTTTTTCTCTTAATAATTTTTTTTTTATTTTAATAATTTTATTATATTTTATCTTACTTTATTTTATTTTACTTTATCTTCTTTCTTTCTTTTTTCCTTCCCTCCTTCCTTTCTTCCTTCCTCCCTCCCTCCCTTCTTTCTTTCTTTCTCTCTCTCTACTTCTACTAATTCTTTCTTTCTACATTTTTTCCCTTTTATTCTGAGCCATGTGGATGAAAGGCTCTTGGTGCTGCAGCCAGGAGTCAGTGCTATGCCTCTGAGGTGGGAGAGCCAACTTCAGGACACTGGTCCACAAGAGACCTCCCAGCTCCACATAATATCAAATGACGAAAATCTCCCAGAGATCTCCACCTCAACACCAGCACCCAACTTCACTCAACGGCCAGCAAGCTACAGTACTGGACATCCTATGCCAAATAACTAGCAAGACAGGAACACAATGCCACCCATTAGCAGAGGGGCTGCCTAAAATCATAATAAGTCCACAGACACCCCAAAACACACCACCAGACGTGGACCTGCCCACGAGAAAGACAAGATCCAGACTCATCCACCAGAACACAGGCACTAGTCCCCTCTACCAGGAAGCCTACACAACCCACTGAACCAGCCTTAGCCACTGGGGACAGACAACAGAAACAACGGGAACTACAAACCTGCAGCCTGCAAAAAGGAGACCCCAAACACAGTAAGATAAGCAAAATGAGAAGACAGAAAAGCACACAGCAGATGAAGGAGCAAAATAAAAGCCCACCAGACCTAACAAATGAAGAGGAAATAGGCAGTCTACCTGAAAAAGAATTCAGAATAATGATACTAAAGATGATCCAAAATCTTGGAAATAGAATACAGAAAATGCAAGAAACATTTAACAAGGACGTAAAAGAACTAAAGAGGAAACAAGCAACGATGAACAACACAATAAATGAAATTAAAAATACTCTAGAAGGGATCAACAGCAGAATAACTGAGGCAGAAGAACACATAAGTGACCTGGAAGATAAAATAGTGGAAATAACTACTGCAGAGCATAATAAAGAAAAAAGAATGAAAAGAACTGAGGACAGTCTCAGAGACCTCTGGGACAACATTAAATGCACCAACATTCGAATTATAGGGGTTCCAGAAGAAGAAGAGAAAAAGAAAGGGACTGAGAAAATATTTGGAGAGATTATAGTTGAAAACTTCCCTAATATGGGAAAGGAAATAGTTAATCAAGTCCAGGAAGCAGAGAGAGTCCCATACAGGAAAAATCCAAGGAGAAATACGCCAAGACACATTTTAATCAAACTGTCAAAAATTAAATACAAAGAAAACATATTAAAAGCAGCAAGGGAAAAACAACAAATAACACACAAGGGAATCCCCATAAGGTTAACAGCAGATCTTTCAGCAGAAGCTCTGCAAGCCAGAAGGGACTTGAAGGGCATATTTAAAGTGATGAAGGAGAAAAACCTGCAACCAAGATTACTCTACCCAGCAAGGATCTCATTCAGATTTGATGGAGAAATTAAAACCTTTACAGACAAGCAAAAGCTGAGAGAGTTCAGCACCACCAAGCCAGCTTTACAACTGCTAAAGGAATTTCTCTAGGCAAGAAACACAAGAGAAGGAAAAGACCTACAATAACGAACCCAAAACAATTAAGAAAATGGGAATAGGAACATACATATCAATAATTACCTTAAATGGAAATGGACTAAATGCTCCCACCAAAAGACACAGATTGGCTGAATGGATACAAAAACAACACCCATATATTTGCTGTCTACAAGAGACCCACTTCAGATCTAGAGATACATACAGACAGAAAGTAAGGGGATGGAAAAAGATATTTCATGCAAATGGAAACCAAAAGAAAGCTGGAGTAGCAATTCTCATATCAGACAGAATAGACTTTAAAATAAAGACTATTACAACAGACAAAGAAGGACACTACATAATGATCAAGGGATTGATCCAAGAAGAAGATATAACAATTGTAAATATTTATGCACCCAACATAGGAGCACCTCAATACATAAGGCAAATACTAACAGTCATAAAAGGGGAAATTGACAGTAACACATTCATAGCAGAGGACTTTAACACTCCACTTTCAACAATGGGCAGATCATCCAAAATGAAAATAAATAAGGAAACACAAGCTTTAAATGATACATTAAATAAGATGGACTTAATTGATATTTATAGGACATTCCATCCAAAAACAACAGAATACACATTTTTCTCAAGTGCTCATGGAACATTCTCCAGAATAGATCATATCTTGGGTCACAAATCAAGCCTCGGTAAATTTAAGAAAATTGAAATTGTATCAACTATATTTTCCAATCACAACGCTTTGAGACTAGATGTCTATTACAGGAAAAGATCTGTAAAAAATACAAACACATGGAGGCTAAACAATACACTACTTAATAATGAAGTGATCACTGAAGAAATCAAAGAGGTAATTAAAAAAATACCTAGAAACAAATGACAATGGAGACACGACAACCCAAAATCTATGGGATGCAGCAAAAGCAGTTCTAAGAGAGAAGTTTATAGCAACACAATCCTACCTTAAGAAACAGGAAACATCTTGAGTAAACAACCTAACCTTGCACCTAAAGCAATTAGAGAAAGAAGAACAAAAAAACCCGAAAGTTAGCAGAAGGAAAGAAATCATGAAAATCCGATCAGAAATGAATGAAAAAGAAATGAAGGAAACGAAAGCAAAGATGAATAAAACTAAAAGCTGGTTCTTTGAGAAGACAAACAAAATTGATAAACCATTAGCCAGACTCATCAAGAAAAAAAGAGAGAAGACTCAAATCAATAGAACTAGAAATGAAAAAGGAGAAGTAACAACTGACACTGCAGAAATACAAAAGATCATGAGAGATTACTACAAGCAAGTCTCTGCCAATAAAATGGACAACCTGGAAGAAATGGACAAATTCTTAGAAATGCACAAGCTGCCAAGACTGAAGCAGGAAGAAATAGAAAATATGAACAGACCAATCACAAGCACTGAAATTGAAACTGTGATGAAAAATCTTCCAACAAACAAAAGCCCAGGACCAGATGGCTTCACAGGCGAATTCTATCAAACATTTAGAGAAGAGCTAACACCTATCCTTCTCAAACTCTTCCAAAATATAGCAGAGGGAGGAAAACTCCCAAATTCATTCTACGAGGCCACCATCACCCTGATACCAAAACCAAACAAGGATATCACAAAGAAAGAAAACTACAGGCCAATATCACTGATGAACATAGATGCAAAAATCCTCAACAAAATACTAGCAAACAGAATCCAACAGCACATTAAAAGGATCATATACCATGATCAAGAGGGGTTTATTCCAGGAATGCAAGGATTCTTCAATATATGCAAATCAATCAACGTGATACACCATATTAACAAATTGAAGGACAAAAACCATATGATCATCTCAATAGATGCAGAGAAAGCTTTTGACAAAATTCAACACCCATTTATGATAAAAACCCTGCAGAAAGTAGGCATAGAGGGAACTTTCCTCAACATAATAAAGGCCATATATGACAAACCCACAGCCAACATCATCCTCAATAGTGAAAAACTGAAACCATTTCCACTAAGGTCAGGAACAAGACAAGGTTGCTCACCCTCACCACTCTTATTCAACATAGTTTTGGAAGTTTTAGCCCCAGCAATCAGAGAACAAAAGGAAATAAAAGGAATCCAAATTGGAAAAGAAGAAGTAAAGCTGTCACTGTTTGCAGATGACATGATACTATACATAGAGAATCCTAAAGATGCTACCAGAAAACTACTAGAGCTAATCAATAAATTTGGTAAAGTAGCAGGATACAAAATAAATGCACAGAAATCTCTGGCATTCCTATAAACGAATGATGAAGAATCTGAAAGTGAAATCAAAAAACACTCCCATTTACCACTGCAACAAAAAGAATAAAATATCTAGGAATAAACCTACCTAAGGAGACAAAAGGCCTGTATGCAGAAAATTATAAGACACTGATGAAAGAAATTAAAGATGATCCAAATAGATGGAGAGATATACCATGTTCTTGAATTGGAAGAGTCAACATTGTGAAAATGACTCTACTACCCAAAGCAATCTACAGATTCAATGCAATCCCTATCAAACTACCACTGACATTTTTCACAAAACTAGAACAAAAAATTTCACAATTTGTATGGAAGCACAAAAGACCCCGAATAGCCAAAGCAGTCTTGAGAACAAAATACGGACCTGGAGGAATCAGGCTCCCTGACTTCAGACTATACTACAAAGCTACAGTAATCAAGACAGTATGGTACTGGCACAAAAACAGAAAGATAGATCAATGGAACAGGAGAGAAAGCCCAGAGAGAAACCCATGCACATATGGTCACCTTATCTTTGATAAAGGAGGCAGGAATGTACAGTGGAGAAAGGACAGCCTCTTCAATAAGTGGTGCTGGGAGAACTGGACAGGTACATGTAAAAGTATGAGATTAGATCACTCCCTAACACCATACACAAAAACAAGCTCAAAATGGATTAAACACCTAAATGTAAGGCCAGAAACTATCAAACTCTTAGAGGAAAACATAGGCAGAACACTCTATGACAGAAATCACAGCAAGATCCTTTTTGATCCACCTCCTAGAGAAATGGAAATAAAAACAAAAATAAACAAATGGGACCTAATGAAACTTCAAAGCTTTTGCACAGCAAAGGAAACCATAAACAAGACCAAAAGACAACCCTAAGAATGGGAGAAAATATTTGCAAATGAAGCAACTGACAAAGGATTCATCTCCAAAATTTATAAGCAGCTCATGCAGCTCAATAACAAAAAACCAACAACCCAATCCAAAAATGGGCAGAAGACCTAAATAGACATTTCTCCAAAGAAGATATACAGACTGCCAACAAACACATGAAAGAATGCTCAACATCATTAATCATTAGAGAAATGCAAATCAAAACTACAATGAGATATCATCTCACACCAGTCAGAATGGCCATCATCAAAAAATCTAGAAATAATAAATCCTGGAGAGGGTGTGGAGAAAAGGGAACCCTCTTGCACTGTTTGTGGGAATGTAAATTGATACAGCCACTATGGAGAACAGTATGGAGGCTCCTTAAAAAACTACAAATAGAACTACCATATGACCCAGCAATCCCTCTACTGGGCATATACCCTGAGAAAACCATAATTCAAAAAGAATCATGTACCAAAATATTCATTGCAGCTCTATTTACAATAGCCCAGAGATGGAAACACAACCTAAGTGTCAATCATCGGATGAATGGATAAAGAAGATGTGGCACATATATACAATGGAATATTACTCTGCCATAAAAAGAAACGAAATTGAGCTATTTGTAATGAGGTGGCTAGACCTAGAGTCTGTCATACAGAGTGAAGTAAGTCAGAAAGAGAAAGACAAATACCGTATGCTAACACATATATATGGAATTTAAGGGAAAAATATGTCATGAAGAACCTAGGGGTAAGACAGGAATAAAGACACAGACCTTCTAGAGAATGGACTTGAGAATATGGGGAGGGGAAGGGTAAGCTGTGACAAAGCGAGAGAGAGGCATGGACATATATACAATACCAAACGTAAGGTAGATAGCTAGTGGGAAGCAGCCGCATAACACAGGGAGATAAGCTCCATGCTTTGTGACCGCCTGGAGGGGTTGGATAGGGAGGGTGGGAGGGAGGGAAACACAAGAGGAAAGAGATATGCGAACATATATATGTGTATAACTGATTCACTTTGTTATAAAGCAGAAACTAACACACCATTTTAAGGCAATTATACTCCAATAAAGAAAAAAAAACTTTAAAGAAAGGAACAAATCAGGTAAGAAAATAAAATTTCAATAAAATTATAATTCATGGCAAATTTAAAAGATATGGCATCCAAAGTAGAAGAGAAGCTATTTAACAGAAATTCTATTTTTTGTATTCATTCAGTAAAATATAAATATATTTTATATATATTTATAAATAGATTATATATATTATATATTATAAATATATTATATGTAAAATATAAATTATAATAGCAGAAATTTTTAAAAGTCAATTGAGTTTAAAGGTAAAGCTGGCCTAATATTTTAGAAAGTGGAACAAAATGATTGAAAATTAAAGAAAAAAAGACCAGCAGTTTATATTCAGGAGCTCCAACATTCAAATAATAAGAGTTATCATTATCCTATCAAATAATATGAAAAAAATTATCATAGAAATAATTCCTTCTTGGAAAATATTTATGTATTAATAAATACAAGATGAATTCCCAGGATAATTGTGAAGTGAAATCTTAAGACAAAAGAAAACAATGATTAAAACTGGAGTAGAGTGAGAGAGCTCCAGAGAAGTGTTTTGATTTAAATATTTAATGTTGCTGTTGGCCATTCTGATATCCTCTTTGGAAAAAAAAAAATGCCTATTTAGTTTTTCAGCCCATTTTAAAATCAGATTGTTTTTTGTTATTAAGTTTTACAAGTTCTTTATATATT
This sequence comes from Phocoena sinus, assembly GCF_008692025.1. Taxonomy (NCBI): domain Eukaryota; kingdom Metazoa; phylum Chordata; class Mammalia; order Artiodactyla; family Phocoenidae; genus Phocoena; species Phocoena sinus. The sequence continues at coordinate 98,885,032 of NC_045766.1, read as the reverse complement.
TTAGGCATTAAGCCCTTACTGGATATATGGTTTGCAAAAATGTTTTCCCATTCTGTAGGTTGTCTTTTCATCTTGTTAATTGCCTCTTTTATGTGCTGAAGGTTTTAAAAAGATGCTCAACATCACTGATCATTCAGGGAAATGCAAATCAAAACCATAGCAAGGGGCTTCCCTGGTAGCACAGTGGTTGAGAGTCCGCCTGCTGATGCAGTGTACACGGGTTTGTGCCCCGGTCCGGGAATATCCCACATGCCACGAAGCGGCTGGGCCCGTGAGCCATGGCCGCTGAGCCTGCGCATCTGGAGCCTGTGCTCCGCAACGGGAGAGGCCACAACAGTGAGAAGCCCGCGTACGGCAAAAAATAAATAACTAAATAAATAAAACAACAAAACGAAACAAAACAAAAAAACACAACACAGCAAGATATCACCTCACATCTGTTGGAATGGCTGTCATCAAGAACACAGGAGACAACAGGTGCTGGAATGGATGTAGTGAAAAGGGAACCCTTTTACATTGTTGATAGAAATGTAAATTGGTCCAACCACTGTGGAAAACAATATGGAAGTTCCTCAAAAAATTAAAAGTAGATTTACCAACCCAGCAATTCTACTTCTGCATATATATCCAAAGGGAATGAAAACAGGATTTTGATAAGATACCTGCTCTGCAATGCAACGTTTATTACAGTTTTATTCACAATAGCCAAGATATGGAAACAACCCAAATACCCATCAACGGATGAATGGATAAAAAAAGATGTGGTATATATACACAATGGATTCCATTGTCATAAGAAAGGAAGATATCCTGCCATTTGCAACAATATGGATGGACCTTGAGTACATTATGCTAAGTGAGATAAGTCAGACAAAGACAAATATTATCACTTATATGCGGAACCCCCCAAAAAAATCAATCTTGTAAAAAACAGAGAGTAAGATGGTGGTTACCAGGGGGTTGGCGTGGGAGTGGGGGGCAGTGATGGTGTTTAAGGCCACAGACTTGTAACAAATAGAGATCTAATGCATATAGAGCCCTAATGCACAGTATAATGAATATACACAATAATATTGTAGTATAATTATGTAATGTGATAAATATTGTAACAATGGCAATTATATTACAATATATAAATATACTGAATACACTATACATCTTAAACTTACACGATGTTACATGTCGAATTTATTTAATAAAAATGTTAGAATTAATTAATTAGTTGATTATACTTCTGGCAAACAATTTTGTGTCAAAATGGTAGGAAAAAAAGGCCTTATTAACCTAAGGGGAAATTTTTTGAATAAGAAAAAGGTGATATCATAGTCCATTACATGGCATAACTATGAGCAATAAATACATATCCATATGAATAGAAATAATGACTACTGATTTAACCAAAATGGTGATTTAATTTTATTGAGTGGGTAAGGGGAGTGAAAGAGTATTCTCTGAGGAGCGCTGTTGTATAGTGAGAGAGCTATATACTCCTCTACAGAAACATCTATAACTAAGAAACTATAAAATAGCAGTATAACCACATCACTTAGAAATATAAAAGTGAATCCAGAAAAAAAATTAGGAGAGTTGAAAATGGTTGAGGGTTGGAGAGGGCAGAAATTGGGGTGAAGGTACAGATGCTATTTTTCATTTTAAGCCATTTAAAATTATCTGACTTCCAAAATTCTGCAAATTACACTGATAAAAAGAAAATATGAATTTTAAAACATTGATAACATTATGTTAAGCTTGAACTTTTGCTCCTTTCCACTTCCAGCATTTATAGTAGAAAACTAAGTTAGCATTTTTGAGGAAGGGTACGTTAGTTCCAAACATTTGAAATTCCAAGCTGTTTTCGGTCTCTGTGTCCCATTTGCAGCAACATGGATGGAACTAGAGATTATCAAACTAAGTGAAGTAAGCCAGAAAAAGAAAGACAAATACTATATTCTATCACTTACATGTGGAATCTAAAATATGACACAAAAGAACTTATCTACAAAACAGAAACAGACTCACAGACATAGAGAACAGACTTAACGGTTGCCAAGGGGGAAGGAGTGTTGGGGAAGGATGGATTGGGAGTTTGGGACCAGCAGATGCAAACTATTATATATAGAATGGATAAAAAACAAGGTCCTACTGTATAGCACGGGGAACTTTATTCAATATCCTTTGATAAACCATAATGGAAAAGAATATGAAAAAGAATGTATATACATACAACTGAATCACTTTGCTGTACAGCAGAAATTAACACAGCACTGTAAATCAACTATACACCATAAATGCCAAGCAAGGACCTAAAGGAAAGGTGCATATTGATTGCTGCTTACAAGGAATGAGAGAATTGTTGGCCAAAGGTGAAAAATGAGGCTTTAGGCATCTAAAAATGGTAAGACTTTGAAAAATGCCAGAGCAGGCCTAGACAAGAAGCAGAGCTGGCCTGATGCAGCCACAGGTCCTAAAAGAGCTTTGTAACCGTGGGGTATATTGGGCCCCTGTGGGGACAAAATTTTGCCATCTCACCGTGACTTATGCTCCGGTTATTTATTGTTGCATGGTCCCAAAACTCAATGACTTACGGCAACAAAAAAATCACTATATTATCATCTATCATGGTTTGGGGGGTTGCCTGTGCTTATCTAGGCAAGTTCTTGCTCAATATTTATCATCTTGTTGCAGTTACATGGTGGCTGGGACCAGAGTCGTCTCAAAGGCTCCTTCGCTTGTGTGACTGGCCATTGATACTGGTTGTCAGATGAGACCTAAGCCAACATGTGGCCTCTCCTTGTGATCTGGTGCTAAAAGTCGAATTTTGGGAAATAAGATCTTTACAGAAGTAATCAAGTTAAAATGAGGTCATTCGGATGGACCCCAATCCAATATGACTAGTGTCCTTTATAAAAAGGGGACACAGAGACAGATATGCAGAGGGAAGACAATGCAGAGAGACACAGGGAGAATGCCTTGTGAAGATGGAGGATTGGAGTGATACACCTAAGTCAGGAATGTCAAGGAGTGCTAGCAAACCACCAGGAGACAGAAAGAGGCAACGAATGATTCCGGCAGGAGTGTGGCCCTGCCAACACCTTGATTACAAACTTCCAGCCTCCAGGTCTGTTAGATGATAAAATTCTGTTGTTTTAAGGTACCTTTCTGTGGTACTTTGTTATGGCAGTGCCAGGAAACAAATACACCTGGGTTTCCTTACAGCATGGCTGCTGTAGGCAGTCACTACATTTTACTCTCATTTAAGGAGAGGAAACATAGAACAGTTGATGGGAAGAGTGTCAACACTACACTGTAAGGAGAGCTTGTGGGGCTTCCCTGGTGGCGCAGTGGTTAAGAAGCCGCCTGCCAATGCAAGGGACACAGGTTCGAGCCCTGGCCCGGGAAGATCCCACATGCCGCCAAGCAACTAAGCCTGTGCACCACAACTACTGAGCCTGTCCTCTAGAGCCCGTGAGCCACAACTACTGAGCCCACGTGCCACAACTACTGAAGCCTGTACGCCTAGAGCCTGTGCTCCACAACAAGAAGCCACAACAATGAAAAGTCCGTGCACCGCAACGAAGAGTAGCCCCCGCTCACCGCAACTAGAGGAAGCCTGCGCACAGCAACGAAGACCCAACACAGCCAAAAGTAAATAAATACATTTATTTTTAAAAAAGAAGAAGAGCTTGTGGACTGAGATATACTGTGTTGGCCAGAACAATTTAGAAGAGTTGAGAAAGATGGTAAGGCAGGGCTGAGGGTACCTCAAGGGCTGAGTTTGAAGGGAGAATGTTAAGGACAGCTTAGCTCACTTATTCTTCATAAAATTTGTTTTCCCCTGGGTAAATGTTAAGAGGGCTGTTGTGAAACAAAGAACAAAGCAGTGAACTCCAAGAGAATTCAGCTTTTCAGACTTGGAGTGCCTCACATGTCCCCTAACTCCCATGCTCCCAATAAGCCAAAATACTATGAGAGAGATACAGTTATTACCCCCATGTGACAGGTAAGAAAATGAAGTGCAGTATGGCGAGTCATTTGCTCGGGGTCCCACAGTAGTATTTGTGTTCTGAACCCCAAGCCAACTACAAAACCCACATTCTCAACTATCACATAAGTCACAACAGATCATCCAGAGGGTTGCACAGAACAGTTTAGAACTGTTGGCAGTGCAGAACAGCACAGTATTTTTTAACATTAATTTCCAAGATTCAAAAATCAGGAGAAAATTTATAAAAGCAAATTACAGCTGCTCTTGAAAAACTGGGATATCTGGCAACAATTAGTTCTTTTTGTGCCACCTGCCTGGCCTCTCTGAATATTTGACTGTGTAACTTGCATTTCAAAATACTGCCTCTCATTATACTTCACTATTTCCATACTTGTAGTAAAAACATTTACCAACTTGCTATTATAAACTATAAAATATACTGATTTGAACAATTTCTCACTGTTTCAGGTCACCTTTTATAGTGAAAATGTTAAATAGAAGAGAAATGAGCAAAAAGGCCCAGAAGGGGTAATTTATTAATTCATTGGTTAATTAATATATAGTCATATATATAATGGTTATTTAAAAAGCAAAATAACCAACAATAAATAAGCTAAATACATTAATTCAGTTTTTAAAAGGAAAATCTTATACAGTAGATAACTGTTGAGCTGTAATTTCTTTTTTAAAAATAAATTTTTATTGGGCAGGAGTTTAAGTATGAACTTGATAGAAATATGATGGAATAATAGTCAATATAATTCATTTTAAGCAAGTGTATGTTATCTTTTTATTAAAGACGAACTTACTACTTTACTTAAATGATATTCATCTCTTTTTATTATAATTTTATGTTTAGTTTTTGTTGGTGAATCAATATCAATCCCAGGGAACAGAAAAAACAAAAAAACAGTTAGTCCTGTTTCATGTGTTAACAGGAAAGTAAACTCCCTTTTATACAGGAAGGAAAGCCAAATGCTAATGTGGGAAAGAGTGTATTCTCAAATTAGTATGCTAGTTTTGGAGAAATGAGTCATTGCATCCTGATATTACTTACAGATCTATTTTCTTTGATACTCCCTTTAGAAGATAAGGATAAAAGAATATATATGAAATTTTAAAAATGAAATAAAAATCCAAAACTTTCTGTTAAAAGAAAAAATTTCTGAGAAATTTAAAAAACATGATTTCATGGAGAGATATGCCTTTGTGTGGAACTAGTTCTTCATAAAACCAGAGAGGGTAAATGAGAGGGAACACACTGAGACATTCTGATGGGCAGGTTAGGGCATCTAAGCCCAGGTACTTAAGCTTCCTAGTATGTCATCTACAAAGTGGAGGGTGGGGGACATACATTTAGCATATTTGCAATAAATGTGGAACATACTCTAAAAGAGTTGCTTGAGGTTATCACAGCTAGAGACAACAGGACAGGGCAAACTGGATTATTCATCCCTGGAAGACAGCTATGTAGAGACTAGCTCTACGGGTAGGCCAAGAAATGTAATTTGAGGGGCTCTAAACTATTCTCCTAGTCAAAATATTTCTTCATCTCCATAGCAACAACATATTCCACCATTAGACTGTTGAGACAAACATGGTGAATAGATTTTATCTTTCCTGCCAGATGAGCAAGTAAGAGCATGATTGAATGGTTGGGGACACTGTTCATGGATTCAAAAATGAAATATATTATGCTTCCATAGTTTAGTGGTAGCCTATGTTCCACATGACTGCCATGAAAGTAGGGGTGCAGTCTGCATCCCCAGGGCCTACTCCAATGCCTGGCGGCAGGTGAGGTGCTCAAAAATTATATTAAGAAAGAAAAGCAGGAAGAAAGGGAGAAGGACAGAAGCAAAAAATTAGGATTATGGTATTGAAAGTCCAGGTATTGAAATGGAAATAACTTACCTGGAAGGTGTGACTCATTATCTCAGTAGCATAAATCAATTCAATCGCTACTTTACCAGCTATTCAGCAGGAAGCAGCCCAGAAGAATGAGGCACAATTCTAGGAAGCCATTACTCTCACACACCGAAGGCAAGATGATGCCCTAAATGTGGTTCCTGGAAGGCCAGGGCAGCCTGAGGAAGCCAGGCTGCACTGGAAGAATCACAGCTAGATGTGGCAGGGAGAAAGGCCATGAGACAAGTTATCTTCTCGGTGCTATGTTGGCTGAACTAGGAGTGCGACTCCCCAGAGAATGCATCACCCGAATGTTCTCTTAGTCTTACATTGTCACAAGAAAAACGTAAGCCTGAAATTTATCATGACAAGAATCCTTGCAGGGGCAAGCTATGAGCACCAAAGAGATGACAGCTTTGGCAGAGTTTCCTCAGCAACCTGAGGGCTGTCCTTCGTTACACTCTCCACTCTCTCCTCTTCATCCCCTCCTGTAAAGTGTGTCGTCTCTTCCTGTCATCATCAGGAAAGTATGTACTGAGTTTACTTCCTCTTAGAGTGGGAAATGATATAGGGCAACACACAGTAAAAAGAATTACACAGGCACAATCCCTGCTCCTCCGAAATTTATCAAATGCAGGACATTAAAAAAGGAAAGAAAATGGTACAGCCTATTTATAGTGTATAAATTGACTAATATTAACTATAATTAACATTAACTGGCTAATATAATTGACTAATATTAAACTAAGTAGAACTTCATTCTTCACAATCCTTCTCCCTCTCAATTTTTTCTTCTACTTAACTAACCATATTTAAATATGTAGCCTCTACTTAGAGGGAGATAATAATTTTTGAAATAGATTTATTACTCTCCTCCTGAGGAAATAACACACCAAGAAAGTAACTCTTACTTGAGGACTGATTAAAGGAAACACGAGTCTCAAAATTTAATAATTGTGTGTACCTCTATGCACTCACCTCTGAAAAATGAGTATTGTGGCTCACCAGACTTACAAGATTAGTTCGTATCTTTCAAGAAAGATAAGAATTTTATTTATTGATTCATGCATCATTCACTAAGTATTTATTGAGCATCTTATTATATTCTAGGCACTGTGCCAAGCACTGGGTTCTATGAGTTAAGTCTGACAAGATTTCTGCTCTCATGGGTTTTAAGTTGTCCAAGGAAGGAAGATGTTAAACAAAATTATTAAAATTTAATACTGTTTAACAGGATTCAAATGTAATGTATACTGTTACCTCAGTTTAGTTTTATCAGAAGCTCCACGTTCCAAATTGAGATGTTGGACCCCTGTGAGGATTTGCAGGGGATGGTCTAAAAACAGATCTTGTGACTTTTAGCTCATGACTCCCCTCAAAGATTTATAAGAGCCTCGGGGATTCATGAGAGTTTGGAGAAATAGAAGACAGACATCTCTGGAGAGACAAGCTGAAGGCTCTGGGCTTCCCCTAGTCCCACCCGTTGTGGTGGGAGGGGCTTGCCTCCCCCTCACTGGGCTTAGTCACTTGAGAGGGGCTTTACTCAGGGAGCTGGGCAAGTGCCCACTGGAGCTTGAGAAACCTATGGAAGAATATCTGACTCACCCTTGAAAAGCTAAAAGCTGTAAGGGCTTGGCTGGATGGGACTGATGCGGCAAAGCAACGAGACCCCAGTTTGAGTTGGGGGAGACCTGCATTCCCACCATCCAAGTATTTATTCATTAGCTCTTCTTGTTTCCTGGGGACTAGATGTCCTCCCCCCAGAAGGAGCTGACCTGGGATCCTAGTAAATGAGAACTCCTGAACAACCTGAGATCACTAGGACCCCAACGGAGACGAGCCAGCCTGCCAGCAACACAGGCACTGAGGGGGAAGGGGTAAGCAGACAGCTGAAGGAGAGACATTGACTTCTCATGCTAAAAGAACTGCAGTCTGAAAGTCTGCAGAGGGTCGGGGGGGTCTCTGAGAAACTCCCCCGAAGTGGCCCCTAGGAGAGAAAGAGCAGCAACATGCATGGGCCTCTGCAGCCCCAAGGTCAGAGGACAACTGGTACAGCCACACAAAACCGTACTTGTTCCTAATCTACTCTTCCCAGGTTTTGACCATAGCGGAGTCACTGTCTCAGGAAAAAGTGACTGAGGACAGAGAGAAGAAGCTGTTCAAGTTTCAGACCTCCCAGCTGGAGGCAAAACTAAGCCAAGAGAGAATGGAGTTTTAACTTTGGTGTTTTAGTTTTAATATTTCACTAACTGGCCTGGAATGTGATTATCAGACGGGACTGAACTCTTTCATGTTGCTGTCAGAAAGAACTACTTTCTTAAGTAACCCCACGGCCTACCCGAGATTTTTTTTTCCCCCCTGGTACACAGGCCTCTCCACTGTTGTGGCCTCTCCCCTTGCGGAGCACAGGCTCCGGACGCGCAGGCTCAGCGGCCATGGCTCACGGACCCAGCCGCTCCGCGGCATGTGGGATCTTCCCGGACCAGGGCACGAATCCATGTCCCCTGCGTCAGCCGGCGGACTCTCAACCACTGCGCCACCAGGGAAGCCCCCTTACCCGAGATTTTACTGAGGTACGGGAAGAACAGATCCATGGAGTTTAAACAGAGTCACTTTCAAACTTGGACTTTACTGTTTCCCATATTCAAGAACTTCAGAGCACTGTGGACACATAAGAGGGAGAGCTAACTCAAGACAGATGGTCAGGAAAAACTGTGCTGAAGAAATAAATATTAAGCTTTGACTAGAAAAATAAATAGGCGTTATCCTAACCAAGGCAACAGAAAACTTTTATTTTCTGGTATAGCACTTCATATGAAATGAGCAAAAATCACAAAAGCCTAAGTGATTGAGTTAAATTGTACACGTGGCATCCCAACTGACAAAAAAATGAACCCTCTTCCTCTGCTAGCTCGGGGGGAAAATGTTGTATCTATAAATCTCAAAGTTACCTTGAAGGACTGTTGCAGAGCTTTCCCTCCAAAGTAGCAACATAATATTAAACTTAAGCTCTTGTCTATCAGTTCAAATTCTTTCCTAGATAATCTAATTTCATGTATACACTTTACAGTAGGGCTTTCTAATAATTTCAAGGGTTATTCACTCAAAAACTTCCCTCTGATTTCCTGAGAAACGAGTCTTTGCAAGGCTATGTGGGAGATGTTGCAAGATACAAAGATTAAATAAATAGGCAGTAAGATCTAGTAGGGAAGAGAATATATATAGTAATCAGTGTTAAACAAGGTAGAAAGTGACAAAAGCTACGGGGGCGGGTGCGTTACTCAGAGTGCTATAAGTATTCAAAAGAATAATACATTTGAGGTGAACTTTATTCTATTTGGTAAATAAATGGTCATGATTTTTGAAACGACATAATTTCAACAAAGTGATATGGACAAGTTTTGAGTATGTGGAGAACAGTATTCCAGTAACAATATAACAAGAAGCATTGATCTAAGAAAGTGCAAACTGGGTACAATTAATAGTGAGTTTGACTGAAGTAAAAGAATGGGAACAGGAAATGTTTCAAAGATGGAACTAGCTAATGCTAGATCTTGGGTGTGAGACTAAATTTAGACAATTCCAGATTGCTTCTAGAATCATTGCTTTATAAGCAATGAGGAGTCATTGAATGTTTTTTAGCAAAAGGTTGATGTGATCAGATCTATGCTTTTGCAAATCAGACTAGCAGGATATGTAAAATGGATTACAGAGAGAGCTGGCAGCAATGCTACTGTCATCATCCAGTAGCCTGAACCAGGGTAGGATAGCAGGGGTTTAGTGAGATAGACATTACATAGAATCAGAAAGTCTTGGTTAAGGCAAGGGAACAGGAGGAATCAAAGATGATGTCACCACTGAAAGTCTAGCTGATAGGGAAAACAAAGAAAATGGGAATTGGAGAAACGATGAAAAGAAAAATGAGTTCAGCCGCATAGCACAGGGAGATCAGCTCGGTGCTTTGTGACCGCCTGGAGGGGTGGGATAGGGAGGGTGGGAGGGAGGGAGATGCAAGAGGGAAGAGATATGGGAACATATGTATATGTATAACTGATTCACTTTGTTATAAAGCAGAAACTAACACACCATTGTAGAGCAATTATACTCCAATAAAGATGTAAAAAAAAAAGAAAAATGAGTTCAAATCTGGACATATTAAGTTTTAGGTACCATGGAAAGATTCAAATGGAGCTGCCTTGAAGGCAGTTAGAAATTTAAACCTAAAGCATAGGAGAGAAGGCAGGGCTGGGAACCTGAAATCATCTGCTGATCAATTATGATTATCATTTATTGAGATGCGCTGGACACCACGCTGAGTGCTTTACATGTATTATGTTATTTAAGCCTCACAACAAACATGAAAAGTGGACTTTATTATCCCACTGAGACATCAGAAGTGTTAGAATTTTCCCAAAGGTTCTGACGCAGTAAAAGAAGAGCTGGAGTTATAAGCAAATGTCTAAATCCGAAGCATGTGATTTAGATGTGAAAGTCATGGGTTAACAAGAGAGTAGCTCTGCTTGTCCACCTAGGAGGCTGTCTAGTAGTTGGGCGGTGGGATCCGTACCCACCTTTTCTGGTGGAGGTAGAGAAGGGCCGCAGCACCCTCCACGCAAAGACTCAAGGCCTTTTCCTCCCTTTCCTTCCTCCTGTCATCTTTTTATTTCAAATGGGAAGAGAAAGGGACCACTGCCATGGGGGATGGTTGGATAGTTATGATAATAAAAGTGGATGCTGCTGTCCCTAAACAAGTCCTGGAAGAAGTCTTAGCCCCGAGTGTTTGAATTCTTTCTAGATATTTTTTAGATAATTTCTTATCTTTCATACCTTTGAATGCTCCTTTAAGTCCAGGCAGGGCAAGAAAAGTGCCACTTTGCAACTTATTATAAGTGTTCATGAATAACGCTCAGTGTCTGGCCCTATGGTGTGTGTCCCTGAAATCCACTGCCACCCTCAGCACTTAAAATGAACTGTCCAAACCAAATTGTATTGCATGTGGTAGTAGTTCATTTCAGGAGCGTGAGAACAAGCCACAGGAATCCAAGTTCCTCTTGTTCTCTCAGTGGACCTGGATCTAATTTAAACAAGATAAAGACAGATTTTTGATGCAGCTAACCTTAACTCACCAACCGATGCTTAGCAAAATCATTGAAAGACCAAAAAATCCCACACTGGTACAGACCTGTTTGGGAAAAAGGATAACAACACAATCTTTTAAAAAATCCTTCCATTTTGACATGCAAGAATGGTTAAAGAGCCTGTCTGTACTGAAGCTCTACCTGTTTTGAAGTGAACATTAACAGGAAACTAGATTCTCCCTGATACTGTAGCCCCCAGCCCAGCGCTAAGCCCTGCTGGAGTGCAGCCACAGGACAAGCCACAGCAGCTCCAGCTCCTGCACAGACTGACCACACAGGCCGGGCAAAGGCTGACCTCCTCCCCGTGCTGCCTTCGTCTCCTAACAATACCTAGTATTTACTGACCTCTGATGTTTCAGGATCTATGTACCTTCTTATCTAACCCTCACAACAACCTATCAAGGCAAGTACTAGTTCATCTTCATTTTATATGTTCATTCTCAAGCATTTCTGGCTTGTGTAGAGGTTAATGTCAGTTACTCATACCTCTGTCCTTTCTGGTTCTAATCAAAAGAGAAGTAATGCAATGAACTGGTAAACAGACAAGGATCACAGTACTCACCTTTTTTATGGAGGCCTAGTCACTCCCCCCCCCACCCCCCGACTACAGGGTCCCTGAAAGTACTGAATTAAAGTAATTTGGAATTGAAGCCAAAACAAACGAAGCTTTCTATTACCTCCGGCCAAATCTGAACCTTAGGACCAGCCACTGGAGTGTCCTGGGCTGCAGGTAGACTCTTGGTACAGCTCCAGCTAGCAGTGGTGTGATGGATTGGGGCCCATCTCAAAGAGCCAGATGTCAGCAGAAGAGAGTGCCTGAAAGCACAGGAAAGAAATAGCTTCTAGAAGGCAGGCAGCATGCCAGGTCTGTTTACTCTACAGAGCCCACTGTCTCTTTCTAACAATCTGCCAAGAAGAGAGAGAATACTGTTTCTTGCTTTTAAATGTAGCTTTCAAACAGTTTTCAAACATAGCTACTCACTGGAATCACTTGGAAAGGTTTAAAAATATCAGTGACCTAGCTACACCCCAGACGGACTGAACCGGAATCTCTAGCGCACAAGTATTTTCTGAAGTTCTCTAGGCAATTCCAATACGCAGCATAGACTGAGAACCACCCCACGGGGTGGCCAGGTCACTAGGGGTAACCCCATCCACTCTTAATGCAGCCAGTCAAGCACTTCTGAGTGGCTACTTTATGCTGAGCAATATCCTCATTACAACTCTGTGAGGCAGGTATGATAATCATAGCATTTCACAGATGGGAAAAGTGGGACTTGGAAAGGCTAAGTGACAGACCTGGGATTACAAATTTAGTATGCTGTCTCTCCTGAGCTGGATACTGAACCACTATACACTTTGCTGCTTTTTGTGGTTGCCATGCTCCCAGCAATCTCTCCAATCAGTTAATACGTTCTTCTTCTTTTGTAGGGAGAAACATACAAGTGTTGGAGAAACTGGAAGAGTTCATTCCAATATGTGCTCCTTAAAGAGAGCATAAACCCCATCTGCGGAAGTTGAAGAAAAAGAATACAAGTTTCCAACAACTAACATTTGTAGCGATTTGAAAAACATGTGTGTTACAGGGTACTAAATCAACAGGCAGTGGGGGTTAATTGTCAAGCAACTAAAGTCAAACAGCAATTTTTTAAACAGAATCAGCTGAATAGTTTTGAGCAGCCCTCTTTGGTACCCTGAGACTGAGAATAGGAAAACTGGATGGCATAGTTCTGCTGTGAAGATAAGACTAAGGACTGTGAAGGAAGGTGCCATGGGAGATTATGCAAACGAGACTCAAAGCTGCTTGTGTACGTCCCAGTGACAATACAAGCTGAGCAGAGAAAAACAAGAACACAGGCTAGAAGACTAGGAGGGGCTGGAAGGCTGTAGGAGACGTGAGGTAAATTTCACATCCTGAGACAGTCTGAAGATGAAAGGTGACACATGACCCCATAACTCAAATATTTTAAAAGGTGAAGACAAAAGAGAATTCTCTCTCCCCTTATTCCATCTTTTTAGAACTCTGCAAAGGTAAAAAGTAATATAAATTGGATCTTGCTTTATACAAGTTTGCTGAAAGTGTGCAAGTGTTAGTATGTCAATGTATTAATTTTGCTAACAGAAATTTTAACACTGAAGAGGATTTAAATCTCTTCTTCTAGAGAGCAAATAAGTACTCTAATTTATTCTTTTCACATAATGAATTTGCAGGACACTGGCATATATCATAATTTGATCCAAGGGAAAAATATATCTCATTACAATAGTGTGTTGGAACACCTGATGAGCAAAAGAAAAAGAATTCCTATACACAGATGTGTTTCCTTGTTTTATTCTCTCAAGTCTGAATCATTACTCCCTTAAGAGAAGAGGGCTGAAAGGAGGACAAGAGACTTCACCCATCTGTGCCAGGACAGAGCTGGGTGGAGCTTGTGAAGTAACAATTTGCATCTTCAACACTATACACATTACCTGCTCCTTTAGCTGCTGGGAAACTTTTCAAAGTGTTGCAACTGGCAAAAATCAGGTTAAATCAACAGGTTGTTTTCATTTCTGGTGAAAGCTTACATAAGTGTTAAATTGTAAAATGCCCTCACACTGCTTTACAATAATTGAAAATGACTGGATATATATTACATAAGTTTTAACAGTGCTAGTCTGCAATTCAGCGATGTCTCTGGAATGGAAAAACAAACTCTAAATTGATTTGTTGTATGGTCAACTCCTTCTCACTGGGGTCACCAATCAGTTCACCTGTGACTTAACTCTATCCATTGCCTCCGCCCCCCCAACACACACACACACACACACACACACACACACACACACACACACACACCCCAATACTTAGACCAGGTAAAACTTTTAACACATTACAATTAAATTCCCGAGACCCTAGTATATTATGACCTAGACAGCAGGCACACAATATTAATTGAACAAATAAATTCTGCCTTTTTTATTGTATTAACTTTTACTGTGTTTATGGCTATCCTTAAGAAATTTTCTAAAATGAGTCTTTGCTAAAAAGGATATAGAAGACATTTATTCACATCATGAAATGAGATCAGGAACCAAAAAATTAAGATCTTAAAACATGTTTCTTAAGTTGCCATAAAACTCACATTCTGAAAAATCTGAAAATTATTTTTTTACACTTCGGGGGTTGCTTTCAAAGATTATGTGAAAAGAGAATAGCACTTTCCTTGCCACTGATTTTATGTATTAATCAAAAATGGTCAAATGTCAGTAATTTCATATGGTTCTACTTGACTAGAATCATTAGACAGATGAAAAACCGTAATATTTACACATCAAGTGAAACAATGCAAGCCTCTGTATTCCAAAAAATCTTTGCAGGAGAGAATGACCTCAGCTACTCTGAAATGTGCTTAAACAACACATACTCAGCACCAGGGCTTATGGTGCTAGCTTTCCATATTTAAGGGTGCTACTGGTGAGGCTCAAAAGTCAGATCCTGACTAAGCTTCCTCAATGCACACTAAACACGGGTGTTAGAGTAAGTCACATGTAATTCTGGGGTGATAAGAGGCAGGGATAAAATAAATAACTTCCAAATCCAAAAATGTCATGTTGGTCAATAATTTTAAAATCTCATTCCCCAAAGTGTGCTGTGTTTTGTTCACTTAGCTTTTCTACCTTCCACAAAAGGTGCTGAAAGGCAATGAAACTTCAAGAGTTAGGAGGAGGTAGAAAACTGAGTAACTAGCCATTTCACAGGCAATAATCGGCTGCAGAGTAATACTGGCTTTGTTGTAAGTCAGAAGCCCACTTGATTAATACACAACATAAACACCCACAGCCATTAAATGACTTTATGAAAAACTAGCCATGTTAAGTATGATACACAATGATCACAAAACTACTTTGAAAACATGCTTTAAAACGCTGAAGCATAAGAAATAGTCTCTTATTTTCTAATGGGAGCAAGGGGTTCCCACATTTTCTGGATGATAAAACAGAGACCCAAACACTGGACATAAAGTAGGCCTATAGAGCAACAATGCATTTCCCACAGAAAATCACAAAATCCTCATTCAGAATCCTGTACTTCTTTATCCTAAGGTACTGAGATTTAATCAACTCAGACACTATACACAATTCTGAGTCTCTTCTCATTTTTTTATTTTTTAAAAAAAGACAGATCTAGGATTTTGTAAGAAATTATTACTAAGTTACATTTTTTTAAAATCTGTCAAGTACTACAGTAATGGAATAAATAAATAAGATTTTTTAAAGTTCAATGTTTACAGACATATTTATAAAAAAATGACTGAATTAGAAGACATTAAATAATGTTGATACACACCAGGAAGGGATTAGGCAAGGAAAGGCACATCATTTCACCACAAGAAATAAAGACCATAGTTGGAAGTTAATGACCAGCCAAAGCTTTAGATCTTGTGGTAGTTTTCCTAGCTCCAGAGGGTCATTATGCTGTAACCTTCTTTATGGTACTTAGCTGAAATAAACGTATGGCAGTTGGAGAATTTTACTCTGTGACCCCAACGTAGTGTTTAAAAAAAGCACTCTTTTAGTAAGTCTGGTGTGTGAGGAGGGAAGGAACAAAAATCCAAAACAGTCTGGCGATACTAAAAATCCTATTGACGTATTAAGGAGAGTTTTTTTTAAAAAGTAAAATAAGGTTAATCCCCTTCTCTGGCTGAACTGGAATTCTTGCAGTTACAAAGTTAAAATTCCACGTAAACACTTCCTTTCTTGTAAACAGACACAGTACAGATAAACAACTGAAGATATTTCACCTCAGATGAAGTTATATGCCAATATTTAGAGAAAAAGATCTTAGATAATTTCCTTATTTTAGATAGCCTAAGTCCTTGAAAATAGCCTGGCTGACTGGCTATCTACAACAGCAAAGTGAACGTAAGTTTTGACAATGATTGTTTCCCAAACAAACTAGAGTTTCCAGTTAAACAGATACTTTATCCAACAGACCTCAGCAGAACTTGCTTTGGGTCAGCCTCCTACTACCAATTTTCTTTCACAAATTTGTGCCAAGAGTTTACCCAATTTTTTTGTCTGGACTCTGAACCTAGATTAGTTTGACTGAAAGATGGAATCACTCAGGTTCCATATAAATTTTAGTGGTATTAAGAAACAACTGTCTGTGTGAATAAATAAAATGGATTTTCAGGATAAAATGAAAATTTAAAAAAGAGTTAAATTAAAAACAACTGGGGGGCAGATAAGGGAAAATATTAATATCAAAAAATCATAAAAATGGCAATTGTAAAGCAGGCAGCTTCCCACTCATGCCACACGATATGCCTTCATTAAGGTGTACTCTTTCCGGTTGGTATGAGCGGCCCAGATGAAGAGAGCAGAAGCCATGAACTGTAAGGGAGCTGAGACACAAGCCAGGCAGAAGGACCATCCAAATTCGCCAGACACATTCTCAGGCAGCTCTAGTTTCTGGTGGAGTAGTTCGATTCCAGCAACGTAACAGCTCACTGAGCCCAGTGTACACAGACCTTGGAGGAAAATTTAGAAAAAAACAAAAACAAAAAAACATAGCTAGATAAGATCATGGTAAGAGCTTTCCAGGCAACACAACAGGGCAGTAATATGGGATCCCTAAGGAGACAAGAAGTAGGTAAAACTAAGTGTGATGACAAGACCCACCTGCAAGGAGATGGAGAATGCCTGTGGCAATGGTGGGGTACAAGCTTCGGCAGATACAAGCACAAAGTCCAATCAAAGCCCCAAAGCACATCAAACCTAGACTAACAAAAGGTAAAAGGAACTGGCAACGCCAAAGATCTGATTTTAAAAAAGAGAGAGAGAAAAAAGAAATGTTACCATGATTTCAGTTTTCTCATAATGGCAATTTCTTTCATATTCTAATTAGAACTTTTCTCAAAAAGTGAGAATAAAGTATGCTAACATTGAGGTTTTTTCCTAAAGCACATTATTCAAAACAATGCTAACTTTCTCCTGATAAAAGTAAAAGGACACTAACAATTAACTGTTACTGAGGGCTTCCTGTGTGTCAGGCACTGTTCTATACATGCTTTGTGTATTAAACCCCCAAAATCTCTATGAAGTAGGTACTATTACTATAATCTCCATATTATAAATGAGGAAACTGAAACAGGAGGTATAAATAACTTGTACAAGGTAACACAATAAGTGGTAGAACCAGATTTGAAGCAAAACATTCTGGCTCTACATACAAACAAATTTAAGTCCTCATAGGATCTTAAGACAGGAATAACAAGCAAATGAATAGAGATTATAAAAGACCTGTTAAACAAATATACATAAAGCACAAAGCAGAGGATCTGGTATATACCAAGCACTCAATAAATCACAGTTTTAATTATCATAAATTCCCTCAACAACATGGGAAAAAAAGCTGATGACTTTACAAAGCATCCCATTACATTTTCAAATTATTTTAATTATTATCAATGTAGTAACATCAACTTCAAACCAAACTTTACCTTTTAGTGCTAGTTTTACTTTCTGGAACTATATAAAAGTCTTTTCTCTAACTTCCCTTCAAACTCTGTTAGTAATAAACTTCTTCCTATGCATTTACAATGCAAAATTGAATACTTGTCATTTATTCAATGTTCCTTCTCATGACGTGGTCATTCTTCCAGGCAAGCTCCAGTAACCCTCTATATAGCCTAGAAACTAGGTCCAAATATGAAGACAGCATTTCCTAGGCCGCCTGACCATCAAGGAGTAGAATGCTCGTAATAATTATTTTCATTTGTTTTTGACATCTACACCTTGGTTACTACCACCTAAGACTGGATCAGTACTTCAGCAGGCCTGATACTTGTTGACTCATATAAAGCCTGCAGTCAACTTTTTTCACATATCCCGATCTGAACTCAGATAAATGAAGTGTTTAACTTAAATATAAAAATGTATCATTTATCCCTGTTAAACTTCCTCTTTAAATGGGCCCATTAATAACATCTTTTGGATGGTCTGGATTCTGTCACCCAATGTATTAGCTGCTCAACTTCATAGTTGTGATTTGGTAAGTATGTATCTAACTTCTAAAATGTGTTATCAACAGAACAGAGTTTGTTGGGATAATGTTAAAGACCTTATTTCAAGTTGACACAATGTACAATGTCATCCTGTTCCAAAAAGAGTTCAACGAAAGGGAAATAAAATTATTTTCTTTTTTTCCCAATTGTCTTGCTGCGTTCAAACTACTCACAGGTCCGAAGCAGATCGATCCCACTATTGTGGTTTCCAGGATCAACAAATTTCTCCTCGAACTGCTCATTTAGCGTGAAACTGATACATTTTGTGACCATATCAAATGACTCTGGAACGAGAATAACAATGATTGCTTGTTGTTTTAATTTTAAACATTTAACAAAAATCTCTTTTAGTAATTATTCTCTGAAATAAAAAGTGATATGGAAAAATGTTCTCAGGGGAGACAGCAACCTCTTTGGTCCTGAGTGACACACAGGCTTCACCAATGCCCAAAGGACCAACGGTTCTCAGCAGCAGGCTTAAGACATGGGTTCAGGGAGGAGCAGTAAAATGAATTAGAATAGGTAGTAAGAAGACTAGGAAGAAGCAGTGGACAAAGAAACTTTGATCTTCTCCCCCAAACCTACTCCATCAGCCATGTTCCCCATTTCAGGTAATGACAATTCCATTCTTCTTGTTCCTCAGACCAGAAACTTTATAGTCATTCTTGCCCATATGCAATTCCATCAGGAAATCCCAGAGGCTCTACCTTCAAAATATATCCAGAATCAGGCACTGCTCAGTACTACCATCCTGGTCTTGAGTCATAATCATCTCTCACCTGAATTGGTGCAATAGCCTCCTAAGTCTCCTGGCTTCTGTCTTGGCCAGCCACCTGTCTGTTTTCAGCACATCTTCCTAGGTGACCAGATTATCTTTCCTCTGCACAAAGCTCCCCAGTGGCTCCATCACACTCAGAGTAAAAACCAAAGCCCTCGTCACACCTAGAGAATCCTGCGTGATTTGCCCTACTCCCTCTCCCAGGATGTGTCTCTGACACATACCCAACTCTTCCCCCAGCCCCCTCCTTCCAGCCCAGGGAATTCCTTGCTGGTTCTGGAATACTTCAAGCATGCTCCCACCACAGGGCCCTTGCAGTTGTTCCTTCCAACCTAAATGATTCTCCCTGCCTCCACAACTACCCATATGGTCAACTCCTTCACCTTTATCAAGTCTTTCCTCAAGTGGTATTTTCCTGTTGCAGCGTATCTTGCCTTTATTATTCCATAGCATAACTTATGCCCACAAACATCCCCTTCCCTATGTATTTCCAAACCCCCTTTATTGTGCTGTATTTTTCATAGCACATGTCATCTTCTACTATCTTATTACTTATTCTGTTTATACTATTATACTTATTGTTTATTGCCTGTCAGTCCTTATCAGAATGTTAGCTCCCCTCGGGGGCTTCCCTGATAGCGCAGTGGTTGAGAATCTGCCTGCCAATTCAGGGGACACGGGTTCGAGCCCTGGTCTGGAAAGATCCCACATGTCGCGGAGCAACTGGGCCCGTGAGCCACACCTACTGAGCCTGCGCGTCTGGAGCCTGTGCTCCGCAACAAGAGAGGCCGCGACAGTGAGAGGCCCGCGCACTGTGATGAAGAGTGGCCCCTGCTCGCCGCAACTAGAGAAAGCCCTCGCACAGAAACGAAGACCCAACACAGCCAAAAATTAATTAATTAATTAATTAATTAAATTAAAAAAAAAGCAGCAGAGCAATAGTGTTAACTGGAGCTTTAAAAAAAGAATATTAGCTCCCCAGGAGTAGGGATTTTTATTTGTTTTTTCCCCTAATGTACTCCAAGATCCTAGGCCGTGGAACATGAAAGAATGCACTAATATTTGTTGACTGAATAATAAACGATTGCTAAGATTCAAATATCAAGTGCTCCTATGCTTTCATAAATAGAATTGAACATTTTAAATAAAATTCAACCAACTTTCACCTCTTTCCAAACTACTTTCTTTTTTCCATACAAAATCACAACTATCAGCCTTCCGATGTATGGTAACTCAAGCCTGTTGTGCTGTGATTTGAATATAGTGCTTCCCACCAAGAGCCCAACAGAAGTAGGCATAAACAGAAACAATTATAAAGCTGTTCCTTACAGAGAACTCTAAAGCTTCCATCTTAATAACTGGAAATTAAAAATTTTAAATGTTAAGAATGCTTACAAAATAAACCTGAGAGGCAGTTTCTTAGATTTTTTTTTTTTTTTTTACTTCTGTAATGGATATTTTTAACCTAAAAACTCCATCAAGATTGTTGTAAAACAGTCTCAAATATGCAGACTTAAACACAGAACTGGTGGAATTATACCCTCTAAGATTTAGTGGGCAAATGATAATATCAACTAAAACACAGCTACATATAAAATGACTATCAATTCATATGTGTTGACTTCATTTTGGATACTAGTTCTTTTTACCAGTCACTAAGTATTTGAAATCTTCCAGTGTTCTTTTCCAATTATTTTCTCATGACATGTGAGTTTAATACAAATATTTTAATGAGTGGGTAAATAAGTACAAAGATTTACAATGATTTTCCCAAGATAAGGACAGTTACTCATCCAACCAATATTAATGAGTATGATGGTAATTCATGGAAGCTGGGGAGGGAAGTGACGGGGAGAAAAGAAATACATAAGATTTCTTTTTTTGGGGAGAGAAAGAACCCACAAACCTGCTTATACATAACTGGGCCATCATCACATCACTTTCTCTATTATAGAGTAGGTAAAGGAGACAAAACTTAAAATAAGAGAAATACCTGTCCTTTCTGGTGGACTATACCAGTATGTGTTTTGGGGTATAGTGATACACCGTCTCCACAATCCCACTGTGCCGTTATTTCGGAAAAGTGCATCATTATAAGTCTTTTCATCTGCCTCATCACTAGCAAAGTCAGTCCAGATACTTTTGTTCAAATCGCTGGAATTTTCTTGAACTGGACTTCGATACTCATACCAGAAGTCTGTGCCAATTGAGGCCGCCATGTAGATGGTAGAAATGAGGCTAAGCACACAAGCAATTACAAATGCTGTAGCAAAACGGTTATCCATTCTGGCATTCAGACTGCTCTGTTTAAAAGTTGAAGAAAGAACAAAAGTTAGACTTCAAGGACAAACACAGATTTTGAAAGGAATTATGTCAAAATCACCCTTTACCCTATTCCCCCTCCCAAGGCTCTTTAAAGTAATGTATAATCATTAATGAATTTAAAAAAAAAAAGGAAGCAAGCATTTTTTAATTAAGTTCAAAACAAAACTCATTATCACAAAAGTACTTATTGAATGCTCACATACCCAGGATGCTACGGAGACAGAGGTCTTGTTCTCTAGTCTATCACCTGCACACTAAAACAGACAACACTGAAATGGACATACACATTACAGATACAAACAATAGACATGCCCAGAGTCAGCAATGTACCTTGCATACATTTTTAATGACAGACTGCAGAGCATTAAGTGTTCTGGGTCTGAGTGTGAAAAAAGCATAGGAAAAGGAAGCAGAGGAAATCGGCTCCTCCCAGTTTCCTCTGCATAGGGAAACCTTCTAAAACAAGGTTACGAGTAAGGAGCTATTTAAAAGACAGGTGAAAATGTTTGTTAACCCAGAAAGAAAGGTTGTTCCAGGCGCACGGCATAGCAAAGAGAATAACAACATATAATAATGCTAGATTCTAATCTGCCCCTAATCCATTAAAGCTAAGCCAAGCTCTTTTACGCTGCCAAAGTCTTCACTCCTATCTACTCTACCCATTCCTTATACTTCTGAACCTCCTCATCTGCAAACTAAATGATCCCTCCTCAGTCAGAAAGAAAACTCTGGATTAGGTAAATATTAACACTCCCAAGGCGTGGACAGGGCTCACTGGCAGTAGTAAATGGCCGCAGTAAAATGACTCAAGGCGGATCAAGCTTAGTCAAATACTGCAAGTATATACCATGACCGCGCCAAACACCTTAAAAAGGAGCACGAAAACGGGCTCGCAAACTGGAGTTGCTGAGTTTGGGAAATGGCAAGTGACTCAGGAGAGATCAGAGCAATTACAATAATTAACGATAACTCCAGAAGTTGGGTTTGTATTTTTATTCTTTTTAATCCTTTTTCCTCCCGGTGGCTCTCAAATGACCTTAAAAGGTCCCGAACACCGGGAGCGGCGTTTCGCCCAGGCCGGACGCCTGGCTCTGTCACCTCGCGCGGCGCACCCTGGGGTCGGGGGTGGTCGAGACCAGGCGGAGCTGCGGCGGGGCAGCCCTCCGCGGTCCCCGGCCAGGGGCCTCAGGTACCCGAGCAGGCCCCTCCCCGGACCACTCGGCCAAGGGAAAAGCCCCGCCCCAGGCCCCCGCGCAGAACCCGCACAGCCCCGGCCGCGCCCGGGGATGGGGCCCCTCTTCAAACGGATGGAAACACCGAACGGCTACGCGACCCCCGCCCGGCGACGTCGGCCCCGCTCACTCACCGCCCATCCTCCTGCTCCTCCAGCTTCACCCTCAAGCTCAAACCACAGCACCCTACTCTCCCCGCGCCTTCTCTGACGCACTTCCCTGCAGAGCCCGCCCCCTCCATAACTCCTGCGCCTCCGCCTCCTCCCCGAGCCCGGCCTGGCCCCGGCGCCGAGGGGGCTTGTGGGAGTTGTAGGAGGGACAGAGGAAAAGCTGCGAGAGGCGGTGGACGGCATTCTCGGTGCCGCGCGGCGCATTGTGGGAGATGTAGTTCCGCTCCCTAGGTGAGCAAAAGCGAAGTCTGAGCAGATGGATTCTTAATATTTTACTAAGGAAGGGACGAAGGTCCGCCGAGTAAGGCGACCTATTTCCGGTCACTACTAGTCATTAATTGTGACGAATATGACTCAGATTTTTCCAGTCCTGTGCTGTCCCTACCACCACCCTGCTTATGAACAGCAATGTGATTGTACTTTTAAAATATTAACGCATTGATTTTCTCTCCCACAACCTCACTCCCATTGCAGCAGATAGTCTTTCTGGTTTTACTGTTTACGTTTAGACTAAGAAGGATGTAACCTGACAGAAGGTATCCAGCTAGAATGTAATGACATTCTTCGGGTTTCAGATAGTTTTTGTTTGTGGCTGCTTTCTCTTTGTGGCAAGTGATATTAGTTTTCTCTTTATTGCAGTCAATAAAAATAAAATAAATTACAAAATAATAATTTATTTTTAAAATAAATTACAATTTGTTGAAGAAAAATATTAAAATAAATTAATTTTAAAATAAATTACAATTTGTTGAAGAAAAATATTAAGTTAATACTGAGGGTCCCAGATATGTCAAAAAAGTGAATAAAGAAATTTATGTAGTATGAAAAAGACTGAAATTTGGAGAATATTGCCTTAAGCAGATAAGGTCATGGACAACCTCAGAGATTGCAGATGACTGTATGGCACAGAGGCAACAAAATGATTCTAAGCCTTCAAGTACTGCATAGAAATCCACAGGCAGGAAGCAGGGACATCTTTTTAGTGATGTGTGTGGACTCATGAATGTGCTCTGAGACCAGCAAATGACAGGTTTCTCAACAGATACCTACAGAGGCAGCCAACTGAAGGAACAGAGGGGCTCTCAAACCCTTCCTCGTCCCCCAAATGCCTTAGAATTTGGCCACAGCACAGGAGAAAGGTGGGAGGCCCAAGTGGATACTAAATTCCTACCCCCCTGACAGACTGAAGGCATATCATTTGTTTCTCTACTTTTAGCTATAGTTCTTTTGCCTGAATGGCTGAACTGATATTCACATCCAGTACCTAATTAAAATAAAGTAATAGCCGAATATAATATTCAAATATGACTGAATTTTCATGTAGAATATCTGGTCATAGGAGAAGTTTGTCAGAGACACCAACTAGAGAAAATGGAGGAGGTGCCCAGGCAAATTGTTAATATGCAGTAAGACTCCTCAATGCGTGTATTCACCAGGAAATGTTTTCATCCATTGGCTTCATTAGAAATCCCCTACCTTCTCTCTCCAGTGGAGTGGAACTATCTCTCCAGTGAAGTGACATGGTAAATAAAACCAGGTTAAAGAGAAGTTTAAAAAAGGAAGAGGAAGACAGCACCTCAGTTCACAAACAAGGGAACTGAGCCCAGGGAATAACTGACTTCAAGCTTGAATACTGGGGCGAGCTGACTAGCTTTGTGACGTTAGACAATTTACTTAGCCTCTTTTAAGTCTCAGTTTACTTTTCTCTTAATTATGATGTTGACAGTAGCACCTATCCTGCGTGATCATTGTAAGGATTAAATGAGAAAATACACATAAAATACCCAGCCCAGAGCCTGGAGCGTAGTAAGCAATTGTTAAATTATTAGTGTTTGCAAATATTTGTTCAACACCTGTAATCTTTGAGTAGGATCAGTACTGTATAAACACCTTTTTAAAGCTCTTAATTCCCCTGGAGGCTGGAAGTAAGCCATTTATCTTGGTCCCTGCTCACATGAGGAGGTTTATGAACCTCTGGACTAACTGCCAAATGACTAGGAAAGACTTTCCAGGACCAGATTTCAGGCATCCTTACCTCCGCTCAGGAGATTCCCAGGCTGGGCTCATAGCATACGTAAGTCCTCATGATTCAGAAGATGGATGTTCCTGGGGAGACCTGCAAACAACGATGACACTTCCATCCATTAAGTCTGCAGAATGCCTAGGAAACGCACAAGACACATTTCAATCAGCAATTTGGTATGGACCTGGAAGTGTCTGCATGCTTGAGGTTGTGACCATCCGGCCCACTCAGCCCAGAGGACGTGAACCATCTCGTCATACCCAGTACCACTAAGCACACAATGGTATTTCTGATTTATCTCTACATCTTGGGTGTTTCTGTCTTCTATTTGTGCAGCTGGTCGTGTGGATAGGCAAAATAAATCCTTAATGAATTAATGGAGTTAAATGTCTGTTTCCATTTCTTACTGCACTGTTTGGGAAACAGTAGCTGCCTGACATATTTTCACAAATATTAAAGATGATTTAGTACAACCAAATACAGATTACAAAATTTAGATTTAAAGGCAAAGTTGAACTAGACCTCTGGCTTAATTTGTTAAGGATGGTTCTAGTTTCAGCAAGAAGGTGTTATAATTACACTATACTTTAAATAAACCAAATAACTGAAAATCTAGATATGCAGGTATTATAACTTGTTTATATTATGTGCTTACAAAACAACTCTTTATGCAAGAATTCCCTTCAATACCAAATTCCCTAATATATTTACATATTATTTTTAATTGTACTTTTTTTAGAAATTAAAAATTATGTTTAGCAAGATATATCTACATTATATTTTTCTCATATAGCTTTGTTTTTGTTTTGTTTTGTTTTGTTTGCGGTATCTACGTTATATTTTTCTCATATAGCTTTGTTTTTGTTTTGTTTTGTTTTGTTTTGTTTGCGGTACGCAGGCCTCTCACTGCTGTGGCCTCCCCCGCCGTGGAGCACAGGTTCCAGACGTGCAGGCCCAGTGGCCATGGCCCACGGGCCCAGCCGCTCCGCGGCACGTGGGATCCTCCCGGACCGGGACACGAACCTGTGACCCCTGCATCGGCAGGCAGACTCTCAACCACTGCGCCACCAGGGAAGCCCCAAAGTGATTCTTAAACACACTAAAGTTTAGAGTCCCTGTTCTAATTTATACATCTTAACCAACTTTATACATTATGCTTTGTTATTATTTTGGCTAACTTTTAAAAAAGTTTAAAAATCACCTCTAAATTTGAACTTCTTAGAAGTCTTCTGGCCTGGATCTCAGAAATTTTTAGGAATTAATTTAGACTTCTGAACCCTCTCTTATTCTGTGTCCCAATTCCTGAGATACGTTCAGAATTGGCTGAAATGTTGAAAATGAGGAGAGAGTAAGTTTTTGTCCACTGAGGCACCTGCTCAAGTGGATATACTATCATCATTCAGCCAAAGCTGTGACTACAAGCCCCTGCTGCACAGGTGGATTGAAGGTTTTGTGTGAATACAGCCACCCCAACTAGCACTATGATATATTACTTCTTTTTTTTCTCTATCAACCACTCTCACCCCATATTAGAAAGGATTCATTAGATTAGGTAGCAGATAGCACAGCAGAAAGAAACCTCTGTTCGTACATGGTCTACTGATATGTCCCAGAATAAAAGGCAAAGATCATGAAGCAAACTATATGTTTTTCATAAATCTTATCAATCAGAGTGATTATATATTCATTTGTTAGAAACACTCTTACTTGAGTATCATAACATGTATAACCATTTAAATAGTCCAGTTTGAGAGCTCTGTTTATAGTCTAAGAGTTAGTGATTTTTTTTTTATTCTGACAGTAACTTGGAGAGTTTAGTGCAATATATCATGCCAAATTAAGTGGAACCTATTTGCTATTATCAGTGTTCTCCCCCACTTTATTTGTTGGATTATTTCCCTTGGTACCTCATATTTATGTAAACAGCAGTGATATTAGTATTTTAGGCACACTTCAGGCTTCTTCATAATAGTTGATTTCATCTGGATTTAGGTGGTGTACAGCAAAAATTGTATTTATTTATATTGGTGTCCCTCATACCCAGCACAGTGTCTGGCATACAATAGGTGGTCAGTGTACCCAGCACAGTGTCTGGCATACAATAGGTGATCAATAAATGTTTGTAGATCTGGACTGAATTATGCTTGAGTTTTGAGCCATTTGCAATGAATAAGGACTTTTCACAAACTTCTCCAACAGCTTCTATTTTCCATGATTACTGTTTTTTTTGAAACAGCAAAGGTCTGAGTTGCTGCATCTTTTCTAATCAGAATGTATATAGCCTTCCTCCTTTTTCTTTGTCCATCTGCATTTCCCACTATCTCTGTCTTCTTGCATATTGCCTTGGCTGGAGGTGTAGGATACATGAATTACCCAACAAAACTTTAATGCTGTGGACCTATGACAACCATATTTCAGAGCTACATTATTCTTCTTCCAGCAGAAGTATAAGTCGTAAAATTTTAGAGATTTAAATGACATTAGCGATCATCTAGTACAACCATTTTACTAATGAGGACACTGGGGCCCAGAAAAAGATCATCTACCAAAGATTCACATTGATGATTTTAAAATAAAGGACAATTTAAATTTAAAATTCTCATCTATGTATGGTCCATTCTCTGTCTTTCGGAAGCATGGACATCTGAACAACTATAGTTTGTTGCTCTGTGTAACATTTGACAGGAATTACTAAAAGGAAAGAGCCCACATGCCGCGGAAGATCCCACATGCCGCGGAGCGGCTAGGCCCGTGAGCCATGGCCACTGAGCCTGCGCGTCCGGAGCCTGTGCTCCGCAACGGGAGAGGCCACAACAGTGAGAGGCCCGCGTACCACACACACACACACAAAAAAGAATCATTTTGAGGGCTTATTAAATATAAAGTCCTAGACTCTACTCCTAACAACTCTGATTCAATAGATCTGGGACCAGCTTCAGAAAGCTACGGTTTAGTAGGCATCCCAGGTGACTCTAACGTGGGTAATGTGGTCTGGCACCCACAGGTTCAAAACAATGACATTAAGAGGCCAAAAAAGACTTTAGTTAGAAAAATACTATAAGCTAGAGGCCGGTGGAAAGTTATCGATGGTCTCTGCCTTCAAGCTGCTCATGATCAGCTCAGGAGGTCAGACGCCAAAACAACTTACCGTGTAAAATGAGATAATAAGTACTTTAGAAGCAGTGTTGTAAAAGTTCTTAGAGAACACAAAGCTGAAAACAATGATCTCTGCCAGGAATGAAGGAGGAAAGCTGAGCGTGTTTTTTTTTTTTTTTTTCTGAAAAAACAATTCTTAAGAGGTGACATGTGTCCTGTAATTCAGTTACTGATATTTATGGTTTACTCTTTTTTTTTGGTCATCACCTTGTTCATACTGCCATTTCATATGCTTATGGTGTCCAGTGTTGTTTTTGAGTTTTGGTCTGTGCGTAGCTGGTTATTTTACTGTTAGTTTCCTCATGTTTATTTCAAAGAGCATTCAAAATTAAAAATGATTGTAGTTCCTAATTTATTTAGAACTATGACCTCCCCTACTCTATCTAGTTAGCTTTTATTGTGGGTTCTGTCTCATAATAGCTCTGTACTCTTTGAGCTATTAAAAGACCAGTACTATGCTGTGTGTTCCCTTCTTTGGCTTAAAACACTTAATTTATTTTCTAACTTGGGTCCCAAGATACTGTTGATCCATGATGGATATTCTCATACTGCAGCATTCCACCACTAATTACCATAATCCAAAGTGACTATATATGATAAAGCAAATCATTTTGTCTACAGCTGCTTCAAAATTTACTGAGGAAGTCAGATTTGAGATCGTTTACATCAGTAGGCTAACAGCTTTGGAATGCTGAAAGAAAATTTAAGACCTACAGAATAAATGTGCAGACAGATGTTTTCCTCTAGAGTATGAGCATGAACTCTTTTCCATTTTATAATTATTTTATGTGGAATTCTTGAGACATATCTAAAAAATTTTTTTTCAGTATCTTAGCCCCAGAATCAACCTTATCTTTTCAAATAC
Source organism: Phocoena sinus (assembly GCF_008692025.1). NCBI lineage: Eukaryota > Metazoa > Chordata > Mammalia > Artiodactyla > Phocoenidae > Phocoena > Phocoena sinus. The sequence goes on along the minus strand of NC_045766.1, from coordinate 98,856,406 downwards.
CAGAAGAACTTCTGGCTGCAGAATGCAAAACTCTAATAATACAATTAAAGAATACAATTGTATTATACAATAATACAATTAAATGTAATAATACAATTAATACAATTACAAAGAAATTTAAAAATATATACATATAATTGCTTCTTTAATGCACACACACACACACACACACACACACATACATATAGTGTTTAAATATTTAAAATTTCCATGTTTACCCCATCAGTCCTTTTCAAGTAAACATTGTCCTACTTCAAACTATTTGACAAAATGAAATATTCTATTAAATAGTTAAGGCTTACCCAGTGAGAAAGATTTCTATCCAAGAAATGTCAAAAAGTTAATTAGTTTATCTCCTCTGCAGCCTATACTTAGTGAAGAATATACCCTCCCACTCCCTCTCCAGGAACAACACAGAGCAGCCTAGGACACAAAAGAAGGTAGACGCAGGCCCGTAAATTAACTCCCGAGTGACTTTCTGGGGCTGCCCCAGATCAGGGTAGCCCTCATCCTCCCCTGACCCAGACTAAATGCCTGAGACTGAGGTGGCAATAGAACACATCAGGAAGAAGACAGAAGGAAGGAGCACAGCAGGCAGGATCATTCTTTTCAGTATATTAATTACAGGAGAAATAATTCAGTAGAAAGGACTTCAAATGTTTAACAATTATATTTTCATCTATGCAATAGTAGTATCAACCTGAAACTGTAATTTTGACGAAGAAATGAGATGGAGGGAAAGTAAGGGCAGAAGGGTATGAAGGAGGCTTGAGCCACTTTGGCCAGTAAAGAATTGAAATAAAAGGAGTCAGTTTCAGAATTTGTTGTATTTTACTATGGTAAAATATAAATAAATAAAAGGGAACAGATGAGAGAAAAATATGATAGAATCTTTTTGATATTAGCCTGTTTCTCAAGTGTTTTGAATGAACCAAAAATCTTCCTTTTATAGTGCCTATACTGGCCACTCCTTTGTAATGTCACCTAGTATAGCTCTGCCTGTTGCCAAGTCAGTAATTCCAAAAGTGAAGTTCACTGATGTGTGCAGGCACTTACTGAAAAGTCAGAGCTCAAAAGCTAAAAAATCGGGCCTTCCCTGGTGGCGCAGTGGTTGAAAGTCTGCCTGCCGATGCAGGGGACACGGGTTCTTGCCCCGGTCCGGGAAGATCCCCCATGCCGCAGAGCGGCTGGGCCCGTGAGCCATGGCCGCTGAGCCTGTGCGTCCGGAGCCTGTGCTCCGCAGCGGGAGAGGCCACAACAGTGAGAGGCCCGCGTACCGCAAAAAAAAAAAAAAAAAAAAAAGCTAAAAAATCACTGCTATCAAGGTGAGGCGTAAAGAAGAAAAGATCAGAGGGGATCTAGAGATTGATGAAGGATAGTTATTTGAGGGTTAGTAGGGAGAAAATCTCCTGCTCAAGGATATTAACACTAACAAAAGGGAACTTAATTGGTTGAATTATAATAACAGGTAATAGCGGAAAAAGAGCAGTTTGTGACTTTTAAACCTGTGTTTGTAAGCTGCATAAATAACAGCAATGCCCACAGTTAAACCCCAATGAATTCATCCTTGCTAAATTATACTGGATCATGAGTAACATTTCCAAAGCACTTACTACATGCAAGGTTCTGAGCTAATTGTAGTGAAAACTTTTTTTTTAATAATGATAAAAGCACAAGACATGGTCCCAGCATTTTGGGTTTTTTTTTTTTTTTTGCTGTACGCGGGCCTCTCACTGCTGTGGCCCCTCCGTTTGCGGAGCACAGGCTCCGGACACGCAGGGCCAGCGGCCATGGCTCACGGGCCCAGCCGCTCCGCAGCATGTGGGATCTTCCCAGACCGGGGCACGAACCCGTGTACCCTGCATTGGCAGGAGGACTCTCAACCACTGTGCCACCAGGGAAGCCCTGGGTATTTTTTTAAACTTACTGAACAAGACAGGATCAATTATGCATGAACTGAAAGAGCGAAATAAATGAGAAGAAACTAGTACCCTAATTGGAATCATTATGTTTGCCATAGATGTGGACTGGTATGATTTGGGGAAATTTACTCTTTATGCAATGGAAGACTATTCTCTTCACATTTCACCAATGATGTAAATGAAAACAGTATCTTCAACATCACCACCTTAAAATTCTAAAAGTAAAACAGTATACTGTATGTGAAACAGGAGGCTAGATCGAAAAGATTCTCAGTGTCAGAAAAGCAAAGATATCTTTAAGGTAGGTAAGGAGAAAAAGTTAATTCATTTCCTAATCTCTGGAGATTTAAAGAAACAAATTGAAGGTCTTGAAGAAAAAAGTTAAAAAGCACCTCAGTTTCCTGGGCAAATGCAAATAAAGAAAACCATAACCACAACTACCCAATACCAATCAGGGTGGTGTTCCTTGTGGGCCTTTCTGAGGATTGGTAGAAACTGTATTTTTTAATCTCTGTTTTTAATGCGTGTCCCAAGATCTTCTAAGGAAGGGGGTGGGGCAGGGAGAAGAGGCAGGCACTGTATAAAAGAAGCTGCCTTGAGAATTCTAAAATTCATACAAAAACTTCTTAGGTAAGAAAATTTACCAGATTTGGCACCTGCTGGACCCAGTGATGGACCCAGAAGCAACCGCAGTTTACTTGGAATATTTCTATGTTACAAGCCAAAATCCTGATATTGACGAGACCCACTCCCACGTTCCTTATACATCAGTCTTCCTTCCAGTCTTTTACACAGTGGTGTTCCTGACTGGAGCGTTGGGGAACGTCATCCTCATGAGTGCATTGCATTTCAAAAGGGGCAGCCGAAGACTGATTGACATTTTTATCATCAACCTGGCTGCCTCTGACTTCATCTTCATCATCACGTTGCCTCTCTGGGTGGATAAAGAAGCATCTTTAGGACTGTGGAGGACAGGCTCTTTCCTGTGCAAAGGCAGCTCCTACGTGATCTCAGTCAACATGCACTGCAATGTCTTCTTGCTCACCTGCATGAGTGTTGACCGCTACCTGGCCATCATGTGTCCGGCCGTATCCAGGAAAATCAGAAATAGAGACTGCGCGTATGGAGTCTGTGCCAGTGTCTGGTTTATCTCCTGCCTCCTGGGGTTGCCTACTCTTCTGTCCCGGGAGCTCACCCTGATTGATGGTAAGCCATACTGTGCAGAGAAGAGGGCCACTCCAGTTAAACTGACTTGGGGCCTGGTGGCCTTAATTTTTACATTTTTTGCCCCTTTGGTGAGCATTGTGACCTGCTACTGTTGTATCACAAGGAAGCTGTGTGTCCGTTACCAGCAGTCGGGAAAGCACAACAGAAAGCTGAGGAAATCCATAAAGGTCATCCTTATCGTTGTGGCAGCCTTTGTCTTCTCCTGGCTGCCCTTTAATACTTTCAAGCTCCTGGCTATTGTCTCTGGGCTGCAGCAAGACCTCTACTTTCCTTCAGCTTTTCTCCAGTGGGGCATGGAGGTGAGTGGGCCCTTGGCCTTTGCCAACAGCGGCATCAGCCCTTTCATTTACTATATCTTTGACAGCTACATCCGCCGAGCCATCGTGCACTGCTTGTGCCCTTGCCTGAAGAAGTATGACTTTGGGAGCAGCACTGAGACCTCAGACCTCACTAAGGCTCTCTCCAACTTCATTCAGGCAGAGGATTTTGCCAGAAGGAGGAAGAGGTCTGTGTCACTCTGAAAGGGACAGTAACATTTCAAGCTCTGTTGGTGGATCGGAGGGTTCATTTGTGTCTGAGACAAGAAAAGAAGAAAAGTATTGCTAGTGGTAATATTGCTTCATGAACACAAGGAAGTGTTCATTTTTAAAGAGGCATCTAGAAAGTCTCTGTGTTCATGGATGTAATTAGGCCATATGCTGTTTTGTTTTGGTTTTTTTCTTAGCTGAGTGGCCTTATTTGACCCTTGCCAATCAAGTTTACCAGGCAAAATACAACTCTTACGTCTGTGAACTCTAAGATAAAGGCTCCTGCTTGGGCCAGTTCCTTCCTTCATGGTTGTTAATGAACATTCAAGCCTTTTCCTCTCTCAGGAACCTAGATCCACACGACCCTTCATACCGAGCTCCAAAGTGGACAACATTTAAAGGATTCTGCTCACTTGTATCTGGTGAGAAACGTGGTGACAATGCAGGTAGTAAAAAATGTAATATACCTGTGCTCAGTAATTAATTATTCCTGAGTAATGAAGTGAGGTTCTGGCCTTAATCTTTAAAACTTTATATGGTAATCCTACACCATCTTCCAACATTATCTTTCACCCTATACCATTCACAATAACTTTGGACTGGCGAAAGCTCACTGGGATAAAATTATTTTGTATTGTGTGTATGATTTGGGACTTTACCATTTGGTCTTCAAGAGTATTTTAACAAGAAAGCATAGGACAAGGTTTGACTTTTATTTTCCTTATACGATATGTCGGTTAAAATGTATCTTATTATAATGATGTAGTAACTACTTTTCAATGGGGTTTTACTGTACTCTTTGTTTTCACTGCCTTTACAAATTAGGATATGGCTTTAATTACATGTTTTTAATTACCTAGTTATCTAGTTATAAAATAAAACTGCTACTACTACTGTAATTAGAGGTCATCAAATGCTTAGCAACACCCTCGTGCAGATTATCATTTTGTATTTTAATTAAAGTGTTAGTGCTACACATTCCCTGTAGCATCATTTGCTTGGTGTATGTAATTTCATGATTTGATCCAATAACATAGGAAGACAGGATGCTCTGTATTCAGCTGAAGGGAAAAATCCATAACAAAGATGTTACTGGTATTTTACTTACATTTTTTGAAACTCAGAGACCTTCTGGACTTCCTTACCTGATAAATATTTACTGAGTCAATTTGTACCTATATTCCTTTTAAAGAATTTGAAGTGGAAAATGTAACTAGCAGCAACCACGAAAGGCTTCGCAGCAGCAAACATACTATTGTAATATATCTTTTGGTTCAAGATAAAGTAGGTTATGTTTTTACCCCCACTATTTACACAAATGAATTATTGCTTTATTTTTAAATATTAGATTTGAAAATCAGAGAAAGCTTAGAATCTTTTCAGAGACTAGGTAATTCAAGTTCATCCTATGTATCTTTCATATTAAGAGAAATCTCAAATATTGTGCATCTTCTTATAGTCTATTCAGAAGTTTTTGGTTTTATAAATTGGTAAATTTATTACTTTCTCTTAAACTTTTATTAAATAAAAATATAATTTTGTTATAAAAGTATTCTTCTATGTTGTATTAATTTCTATTAACATATCAATTAATACTGATATTCTAACAGACATTTAATAATTTATCATAGATATAGAAAAAAAAGACTGTGTAAATCATAAGAAATAAAGTTTCTGGGAAAACTTCAAAAATGAATTCAATATAATTAAATAGATCTCCAAAGGTTAAAAAAAGCAAAAATACAGAAAATAGAAGACATTCACTTTTTTAAAACAAATCAACAAAAGCACTGTAACTAATCACAAAATCAGAGCCTTTGAGAAATGCTACCTTTAAAAAATAGCCCAGTCAATCAGCTAAGGTATTTGTGAGAAAATGAGAAAACCTAGGTTAATTGGTTTAGTTTCACCCTCAATGTTGGGACATTGAACAAGTCATTTTAATCTTTCATACCTAGATGTCATTGGTAATATCTATGTCTATAGAATCCTCAAAGATATTGTAAGGGTAATAAATATAAGTAAAAGGTTTTTTTTAATATTGAATAAAAAGTTATATGAAACAATTCTGTTTCTATCATTAATTATTGAATGTTACATAAAAGTTTCCAAACTAGATTATCAAATGACACTTAATCATTCTCATTTAACGAATATTAGAATCTATCCTACTTCTGTTTCACCCCTTTCATTTTTTCGTTTTAACATGGAAGAAAAACATACTGTTACACTTTTTAATACTTTAAGTAGATATACTACTTGTGTGCCTTATGAAGATCTTGGTATATTTTATATTCATAAGGTACCAGTGAGGAAAGGAAAAATAGGCATAATTTTACAGATAGCATAACGCTGACAGAAAAAAATTCAAAATGTGATTAGTGTTATGTTACTATGAGAACTTACCACAGAAAAGCTCTTCATTAAAGCCTGGGTGAGAAGTTGTCTGTTAACTTATAATTAATTTTAAAATTAAGGCACACAGTCACAAACACACATTTAGTCCATTTGGGCCATATGGAAAGAAGAAAACTAACCTGATATTCCTGGGAGCCCCACAATTCATCCATTCTAACGAGTCAAAATCACCTCTGAGTGAGAACAACACTAAGTAAGAACAGTCTTAAAGGAAGCTATGTGCGTGACTGAGAGGGGACGGTTACTAGGGGTCATGAGTTAATTTTTAAATAGACAAAGAAATGCACAGTATGATGGGAAGCTGAGTAAAAGAAATCTTCCTCTGATTCATCTTGACTCCTCAAATCATTCTCTATTCCCCCAAGACATCTCAGAAGTGAGAAATGACTTGTCAAATGTGCATGCCACAGAGAACAGCGAGCCTCAGTTTTCCTGCAGGGCTCATTCACAAAAGTCAAACAATAATAAAAGAATTACAAATTTATTTCTAAAAGAGCCCCTGGTGTGGCCTGCTAGCAAGATGATGCCTCCAGCCCCATGAGAGCAGTGCTGTCCAGAGAAAAAGCAGGAACATAATGCTAACTACCAGAAATGGGTAGTGGGTTTTGCTTCCCGCAGAGCTTGTGGGTTGGATTTATCCATTGCAAATGTCTTTTCTTATTTTAAGTTCTTTTCTCTCAGTCAACATTCTTTGCTTTTATCAACTCTATGAATAAGCAGTTATGACAAGACTTTACATACCAGTGTACAGGAAAAAATAGTTCCAGCAACTTGACTTTAAATTTCAGATGCAAAAATCCACCTTAGGATTAGTTCCTCTTGTCTCTTGTTACCTTTATCATTTTCTTAATAAAGCTACATTTCCTAAATGTATTGGATAAGTGGGAATTTCATCCTAAGATTGATTAACCTACAGCATTAAAACAAATAAACAAACCAACCAAAAAAAAAACCACTTTAAATATCCAATGTGCCAAACTGTTAATAAAGTGAAAGTTCTTATGATAAGTTAAATCAAATATAAACTCACACGAAATGTCCATTTATTAATCTAAAAGTGGAAGGAGGTACTCTGTTAGTTGGCAGACGTTATTAAACTAAAAAATTCTTGGCTTATGTATATGAGTACCAAATTTCTAAGATCCAAAGGCACTTTAAAATTACAGTGGAAAAAAAAAAATTACAGTGGAACTGTTTCTGGGTTGGCCACATGTGGTTAAGTTGAACCGTGGCTAATTTAGGCAAGTGGCCCATGTAAAGGATATATGATACAATGTTCATATCATTTTTATAACGCTCTGCAGACTGAGTAAAGGGTATCATCAATCTGACATTATTCAGTGATTTTCTCATTTTCTAATTAAGAAGATTTAATAATTAGCTAGTTTACTATCACTCCCATATTAACAAGAGTTAGGCTTCATCTATGAGTACTTTATGTTTGTCAACACTGATGGGAAATTTAGAATTTTTATCTGCTAGCCTCTATCAATTCTGATTAGCAAGATTTCATTTCCTTACTACTATTAGTTCAAAATGAAATATAAAAAGTTCTTCTTGCTAGAATACTTTATATTTGCAGAAGATATAGGTTCTTAAATCTGATGTTCTAAATTTTGATGTTCTTAAATCAAATAAAATTTTATGCATCAAAAATTATGTGTGGCTAAAGACTATTTTTAATTTTTAAAAACTTTTCTGTGGTAGAAAATTTCAGCCAGCAACTCTGCTCTTTTCCTTATAGACATATGTAAAAACTGTCTACTGTAAAACTTTCACAAATTCTTAAATCTGCAAATTCAAGTGTAGCATATAATTTACTCCACATGAATTTCGTAAAGTTTAACCTCCTCAGAGACACTGCATGATGTGTAGAAAATAAAACAGAATTGAGGTGTCAACCCTAGGTGTTTGGCCTGACCTGCTAGTTAAGTCAGTCATTACTCATCCCATCGTAGATTAATGGTTTAATTTTGTGACTCTTATGCCTAGACCAGTGGAGTTCCTTGAAAATATTCAATATCTCAAACATCAAACTGTGAATGCAAAGTGTTTGTCGTACACAATGCGCTATGTCAGCCACAAATTTGTTATTATGACTGATGGGTTCCTTATTATAACTGGATTCTGAAGCAGGCGTATTGCAGTCACTCGCTCACAAAACTTCTCTCTCTCTCTCTCTCTCTCTCTCTCTCTCTCTCCCCTCCCCTCGATCCCACATCTCCACCTCTGTCTCTCCCTTTCTCTGTCTCACAAACACAATGTACAAACACAGCTGATAAGCATCTATTGACTCTTGTTGCTAATATTCAGTTTAAAGTACTTGATAGAATGCAATAAAGGAGAAAATAAAGCAAAGAAAACATATAGTAGGGCTTCCCTGGTGGTGCGGTGGTTGAGAGTCTGCCTACCAATGCAGCGGACACGGGTTCGAGCCCTGGTCCGGGAAGATCCCACATGCCGCGGAGCAACTGGGCCCGTGAGCCACAACTACTGAGCCTGCGCGTCTGGAGCCTGTGCTCCGCAGCAAGAGAGGCCGCGACAGTGAGAGGCCCGGGCACCGCAATGAAGAGTGGCCCCCGCTCGCCACAACTAGAGAAAGCCTTTGCACAGAAACGAAGACCCAACACAGCCAAAAAAATAAATAAATAAATAAATTTATTTTAAAATAAAAATATATATATAGTAAATAGAAAATACAAAATAAAATGGCATATATAAAAATATCAACAATTACAATAAAAACATAAATGGATGAAAATATCCTATTAAAATTGAACAAGTAGCCCATTCCTACAATCAACTACTATATATACGGCACTATTAGTCTCTGGAGGATTTAAAGAGGTAGAAATGGAATTTGTTTCCTCATGGAGTTTACAAGCCCCGAGTTATTTTTTGAATCAAAGAATGAAGTACGGCCCCCAAGAACAAACCAAATCACTTTCTTTGATCTTTTCCAATGTTCAGGGAAAAGCCCATATTTGTCCATACACAAGTCACTTCAGGTAGCTACCATTTTGATAGGGCTATTTCCTAAATATCGTTGCATTTTCTTAAAGGAATGTACAATGTGTGCCCCCAACACTGGCAACCCCAAATGAAAATACTTTTATTGCCCTTAAAGATTTTTAGGTGTAAAAGTGTGTTTTAAACATAAGAACACAACTGAACAGTATCAGCTTTAAATTTATTTTCAAACAACTAAAAAGGATATGCAAAGTAGATTACTCTAACCTTGCCCAAAGACTGTGATTTAATGAGATGCCCTCTTGCTTACCCTCAGTTTAGACCAAAAGCAAAACTGACAACTCAGGTGGAGAGGTGGTAAACGAGAAACGAAACTTGCCCGTGGTTTCATGTTTAAAGCAAAAAAAAAAAAAAAAAAAACAAAAAAAAAGATTCAGAGGAGTTTAAAGTAATGCAATGCAAACTTGACTTGTATGCATTAATAAAAAATAGTTTAAAATTAGTAAAGAATTGAAAAAAAGTCAATGCAAACCTGCATAATTTACACAATCTTTAGGATTTCAAATTACAGTAACTTCACTTATATAATTCAAACAGAGAAAAAATACTGACAGTAAATTTATGAAAATATTTAGCAAAATAAATAATCAAAGATGGCCAAATTAAAATTTCAAAATATTGGGCTTCCCTGGTGGCACAGTGGTTGAGAGTCTGCCTGCCGATGCAGGGGACACGAGTTCGTGTCCCGGTCCGGGAAGATCCCACATGCCGCGGGGAAAAAAAAAAAAAAAAAAAAATATATATATATATATATATGTATATATATAATTTTACCTATTAAATTGGCAAAGATTTAAACATTAAATACTGAAGCTGGGCAGGATAAGAGGTGTGGAGTGTGGGCAAGACTTCTTGGACTATTGATTGAGAATAATTTGATTAAGCTTTCTAGAGGATATTTAGAAACATCTTTGAAAAGAAATCCACTTCTAGGACTTTACCCTGGAATGTAATTATGGCCAAGTGCAAAGATATACATACATGCATTTTTACTGCAGCATTGTTTGCAAAAGTGACTGGTACATATTAAGAGCTTGATAAGTGATAGCTGAGAAATAACTCCATTTTAGAGATGGAGAAAATAGAATTCAAAGAAATCAAATTTCACATAATTGTTAATGGACTGAACCAAAAATGAAACCTGATTTCAATTAAAAGTATTTAAAATTGTCTATGCAATTCCAAAGCTCATGCTTTTTCCACATCACCATATTTTTTTTCTCTGATTCCCAGGCTCTTTAATAGACTCAACATCACAACCTTCTCTTGGTTTAGTTTATTCTCTCTATATAATAATTTCTCAAATTCAAACTATATTTCTTATTTTTTCCAATGCAAATATCTCAAATCACCAAACCCTTTGCCTATTCATGACTAACATTACTTGAGGGGGGAGGAAGCCCATTTTATTAAAAATATATTTTTTTTTGCGGTACGCAGGCCTCTCATTGTTGTGACCTCTCCCGTTGCAGAGCACAGGCTCCAGACGCGCAGGCTCAGCGACCATGGGTCATGGGCCCAGCCGCTCCGCGGAATGTGGGACCCTCCTGGACCGGGGCATGAACCCATGTCCCCTGCATCAGCAGGCAGACTCTCAACCACTGCGCCACCAGGGAAGTCCCAAAAATACTTTTCTTTTTAAAAGAAAAACGTTTTCTTGTAACATGTTTACCATGATCTCTTAATTTTGACCTATCCGAAATGGCATATTCCATCCAATAGTCACTAAAATACTTATCTAGAAAAACAAATATGTGCTCATGTAAGAAATGGACAGTTATTTATTTTACTCCCCCTCACACCCAACCCCTCATTAAAAGATAGTAGCACTTATGACAGTGGCTCTCACAGGAAAATATCTTTTTTTCAAGAGCATATATGTACTAAGTAAGAATCAGAGTCTCATTTTCTCTATCCCTGAAAATTTTTCTAGTCCCTGATTTCTTAGAATATACCCACAGCAAGAAGAAAAAGTAAATCTAATGCCAAAACTCACACTATAGGCTGTGTGTCTCTGGGCAATGCAGCCTAAACCGGTCCAGAGGTTTAAAGTTTCACCATCTTTCTTATTAAGTGCTATTTGTTATGCCAAGAAGCTGCACTGGTCTGTGTGCAGAAAACATTCAGTAGCCAGTTCTCCTGTCTTTCAGGGACTTTGTTTACACTTTTCAGGGCGTATGTTTGTACAAATGACTTCCTAATTTTAGTAGGGACTCCCAAATGTAGTTTTGAGAAGCACAGGAGTTTCTCAGATTAGGAACAGTATAAACTGCCCCAAACATAACGTAAAAACTTGATTGAAATTTACATTAAATAAGAAATAATATTTACCATCCAGCATTTTTAGGAGGCAGAGTCAAGAATGTTAGGAAGTAAAATGATAATAAGGTTAAAAATTACTGGCCCACAATCAAGGAGAAAAGAAAACATAATATTTAAGAATAAGAGAGCATGGTACTCGAGTATTAAAACATTTATTTTTTAACAGCAAAGAATAATTACCTCAGCTCACTTTATTTAGGGAATATATTAAAATGTTAATAATGGTTTTTTTAGACAGTAGAAATAAGAACAAATTCACTTTTTCATTTTAATTTATTTTTCTTTACATTTTTATGAATACTTTACATTTCCTATAATGAATATGTATTTCTTTTTTAAACTTTAAAATAAAGGGTGCTGGAATAAATGTCACGTGTGGCATACAACACATATTAATATTTCAGTACAACTTTGCCTCTTCCTCTAAAGGCAAAATAGGGATTTTTTAAATGTCATATACAATTTTAAATTTCATATCTATAACTTTGGGATGATTTAATTTTGGACAAAGCCTTATCAAATTAAATCTCAATCAAATCGTATTTGTTCTCATATCAAATGCAGCAAGTCATTGTTTAGTTCAAAGATTCCAATTTACTTTTACTAAATTGACTTGCCCATTAAGTCAAATGTCAGCCTACTTTGAGTACGTAGATGCAGTTTTTATGTTATTTTTAAATATTTAAACATTTCAATTAAGTACAAATTAGAATTGGTTCAATAGAATGATAGCATTTGGAATAAATTGGGACTTACCAACTTATTCCAAATGCTCTCTTCTAAAACATTTGAAAATAATATGATATTTCCGGAAAAGTGCAAATATTTCCAAGTGAAAATCTTCTAAAGTAATGAACTTTTTATTTGAGCAGTCTTACGAGGATGAATGTTGACTTTTAACATTTTTCTCTTTCACTCGGATTTACCTAGAAAGTTTTCTAGTATCGAAGACGTCAAAAGATTGCTTACGAAGCTCTCGAGGAAGGAGAACCACTGGCCTGATGTCAGTTTTCCACTGTAACGGTACAGCTCTATTAGCAAGAAAAATGCACAGGGAAGATGACTTGTAATAAATATCTATAATTCTCATTGCAATGACTTTTTAAAAATGGAGATTAAGAATGAAATCTGTTTACTGAGTATTCATTTGGTACCAAGGAACTTTTAAGTGGTTAACATGTATTATCACATTTAATTTAATCCAGTCCACCTTCCTTCCATCTCTTTTCCCATAGGGGTCAGACCTCCATCTCAGTCCTAGGGTCTCTCCCCAGCTTCTCTACCTCCATCTCCCAGTAAATCTCTTGCCTACTCTTGTCATGAGGGCTGCTTCTCTGCAAACTGGAACTAACACGTGAAGAAAAGTTTTTTTTTTCTCTGAGAGAATATAAACTTTCGGAGGGTTCAAGAATTCTTTTGGGAAATGCTTTCCTTCAGACATGTCAAAATGCAGCATTCTACACAGTGGGATAACAAGCATTTTATACGTTTTCATACTGCTAAAGTCATATATAAAGCAGAGAATTGTAAAAGCGTGCCTCTGAGAAGTATCTTGATTAGCTGGCTTAAGAAAAGCCCTGGATGACACCTTAGGTAATAGGTAATAGTTCTTAGCACTATAATGATGAGTAATATTGTAGCTATTATTAGAGTTTATTTGCACCTTTCTCCCACTTCCCTGGAAAATTTAAAGGAAGAGTGGTCTTAAAATAATGGCATAACTACAAAACTATAATGTGACGTAGTGGGAAACATAAAGGCTTTAGAATCAGAAAAATTTGAGTTGGAAACCATAACAACAAAGCACAAGTTACTGACCTTCTCTGCCTCAGTTTCTAACCTGTTAAATAACACTGTTTTCCATGGAGTTGTTGAGGTAGGTCACAGTAATGTCTGTTTTGGTTTTATATTCTTTATTAATCCTATATGCATAAACACAAATATATATTTTAACTAATTTAAAGCAATTTAATTGTGAGGACTTAAAATTTATCTAGTTGTTGTTGAAGTATATATAAACTACATATAACTCTATAAATTAGGCATAATATATACATACCTAAATATGCAGACCCAAAAAAGCAGCATCCTCATTTACTCTTTAAATAAATTATTTAAATTTATTAAATAATAAATTTATTTTAGCTCTTGGACAGCAAGTTTTATCAATTATGTTTGAGAACTATTTTTGTTCAAAGCATTATAAGACATTTATTATTTAGTTCTAGCTAGTGCTATAACAGAAAATATCTTTAAAGAGATAAGACAATCAGTCCTTATCCGTGTGACTCTATGTCTTTCCTTAGAAGTCTCTGTAAGTAAAGTTTTTCAGCTGGGTTAATTAACACAGCTGTGTGTGTATACCTGTAACTCTATCAGAAATTATATATAAAGAGGGAGGGACGGACTTAAGGATCTACCAAGCCACGGTTTTGCTCTGAAGATAGGAGAAAGCACTAGCTATAGGCAAGAAATTCTCTCTTTGAAAGTCAAAGCCTTGACTTTGACATTTTTGATAACTTAAAGTGCAGAAAAATCTACAAATACAGATCTGCAAACGTTTAAAATGCTCCATCAAAGATCAAAATATCACAAACATTTTATTTATTTCTCTATGTAGAAAAAATAAGAAATAGATATAATATTTTTCCCACTTGTCTATAATTGTGGTGCCTACAACACTGCCCTCTGGAAAAATCAACTCTGTTTTGGGGCAGGGGTGGGGTTGGCAGAGGGACATGTAAGGAAATGGGAGATAGCGTCATCATTGTTGCTGATTTTCCATTTATTTTAGGGAAAAATTTCTTCCCTTGTGGTTTTTTTATATCTAAAATGACTAGCCAGCTGAGAACCTAAGCTGTTGGGAAGGCTTCTCAGGGAGAGTTAGAACAGGCACGTGAAGCCTGGGAGAAAAATTCATGTTCCCCAACTGCACTTCAGCTCTGCACTGTGAGTACACTGACCCAGTGGGAGAGGGGAATGATCTCGTGGCCACCACTCCCTCCCTATCCTCCACCATTGGCAAACCCTGCCAACAGCAGCTGCCGTGATTGGATTACTTCAGCCACTGAACCATCTTCACATGAATGCGTGGCTTCCGTTTTAACTCTAATTTTTCTTCAGTCATTTCTGTTTTTGTGCCTCTCTGCTTTCCATTAAATTCAAAACAGCACTAATTTTTTTAACTGAATGAAAGATGCTTTAAATTCTATAGTGCTTTACAATTTTCAAAAGTTTCACACACATGATTTCATATAATCCCATAATAACCCTTTTTGTTCCTCCTTACCCCTATCTTGCCCCTCTCCCCTTCCCTCGCCTCACTAGTAACCACTAGTTTGCTCTCTATATCGGTGAGTTTGCTTCTTTGTTGTTTTATTCACCAGTTTGTTATATTTTTTAGATCCACATATAAGTGATATATATTTGTCTTTCTCTGTCTGACTTATTTCACTTTAATCCATTCATCTGTTGATAGACACTTAGGTTGTGCCCATACCTTGGCAATTATAAATAATGCTGCAAAGAACATTGGGTTGCATGATCTTTTCAAATTAATGTTTTTGTTTTTTTCAGATATATACCCAGGAGTGGAATTGCTGGGTCATATGGTAGCTCTATTTTTAGTTTTTTAAGAAACCTCCATACTGTTTTCCACAGTGGCTGAGCCAATTTACATTCCCACCAAGAGTATACAAGGGTTCCCTTTTCTCCACATCTTTGACATTTGTTATTTGTCTTCTTTTTGATGATAGCCATTCTGACAGATGTGAGGTGATATCTCCTTGTGGTTTTGATTTGCACTTCCCTGATGATTAGTGATGCTGAGCATCTTTCATGTGCCTGTTGGCCATCTGCGTTTCCTCTTTGGAAAAATGTTTATTCAGTTCTTCTGCCCATTTTTTAATCGGGTTTTTTTTCTTTTTGATGTTGAGTTGTATGAACTGTTCATATATGTTGCATATTAACCTCTTATCAGTCATATCATTTGCAAATATTTTCTCCCATTCAGTAGGCTGTCTTTTTGTTTTGTCAATGGTTTCCTTTGATGTGCAAAAGCTTTTAAGTTTAATTAGGTCTCATTTGTTTATTTTTGCTTTTGTATCTTTTCCTTTAGGAGACTTCAAAAAAAGATATTGCTGCTATTTTTGTCTGCCTATGTTTTCCTCTAGGAGTTTTAACATGTTAAAAAACATGAGTTTTTTAACATGTTAAGTGGTTTTTTCCCTTGCTTTACTGCAAAACACAGAAGTGAGAAACGATGAAAGCATGACCTTTAGAAATAATGTATTTGAAATTTTCAAGGTAAAAATCTAGTTAAATTCAGACTCAAAGTCAGTTAAATTTCATGTGCCAAATTTCAAAAGGAAATTTGGTTCTCTGCATTTTAAAATTTATAACATTCTGTTTATAATTATAAAATTTATAATATTCTGTTTAATACAGACATATCACAATGTGCATGATAGATCGAATTAAAGGCTTATTTATATAATTTTTTATAGAATATAACACAAACATTTCTTTCAAAGGAGTTGTAAATCATCTACTTCAACCCACTCATTTTTCAAATGAGGAAATTAAGTGAAGGGTCTTATTCAGAAGCAAAAATCCTTTGCGCTTTTTAAAATCTCATTGAGCCTGTACACATGGGTACAATTATAAATGCTGTTAAGATAGTGAAATATTTCAGTTCCAGGTGGTCAGTGGCCACTGCCCTGAGTACTCTGAGTGCTCACCTATCATGGCCTTCTGTCACCTTCTCTAGGAGCTCCTGGACCCTTCAACATCAACCAACTCAAGGGTTAACACTTTGTAAGCAGGAGGGCTTTGGGAGACAGGCTCCCGCACAGACAGAAGTGGTGCCCACGAGGGTATAGGTTGTTAAATAGTTTTGAGCATCACCCCTGCCTGCAGTCAACAACAGAAACTTAAATTCTCAGCTGTACTGGACATTTGTTGATTGAGCCAGCATCCATTCACGAGCTTTACTCCCACCCCCAGGCAGTCATCTATCTGCCTCTTCCCAAAGCACAGCTCATGTGTTTTGGTAAAAGTTGACCCCACTCTCAGCCCCATGGAAAAGCCTTCACAGACTTCAGGTCCTCAGTACCTTCCACCCCCTGGCCACAGTCACCACAGGGTGAGCATGTGACCAGCCAACCAGGCTATTCAGAACGCCGGCTCAGCATTGCTCTCTCCCATCCGGGCACTATTGAAACTTGCAGCCCGTTTAAAAACTGAGTTCTTACTGGCATGGCCAAGCTGCTAGATCAATGAACCCTAACTCCTCCCTACATCTGGACTTTCCAGTCACCTGATCCTAAGCCCGTTTGTTGTCTTCTCTTGTTGTTTTAAGCCCATTTGATTTGGGTTTTCTTCGAAACCTTAAAAGATCTCAAAGTTGCCCCAGAGGTTTTGCCAGAATTCTCCAGTATGCCACTTTAGTTAATTACACCACAAAGTTATAAAACAAAGTAGAATTTCCCAAAATGTGTTCCAAAGAGCACAAATTCCAGGCAAAGCTAATAGTTATTGTGGTCCTGGAGAGGAACAGCTCAATAAAGTCAGTAAAATAGACCTGGATCCTCTAACAAAGAAGATTTGTGGTGTACTCAAAATATAATTTTTATTTTTTATTCTTCTCTAATCTTTTCAAATTTATTCGTTACGGTAATTGTCCCCTGCCCCTGCCTGAAGACCTTGGCAGGTCTCTTGACTTTTCTACTTATTTGGGGGGAAGCGCTTTAAATCTCGAATCAGAGCATTAATTCAGAAAAACATAATAACTTCTTTCTTTCTTCTCACCATTCACCTACTCCCCAGCTTTTTGGGGAAAGGTGGGGTGGGATAAGCTTGCCAGATTTAACAGATAAAAATATGGGAGGCCTAGTTAAATTTGAAATTCTGATGAATAGCAAATATTTTTTAATATAAACATGTCCCAAATATTGCATGGGATATATGTATAATAAAAAGCTTTCATTGTACACCTGAAATTCAAATTTAACTGAAGACCTTGTATTTTATCTAGCAATCGTAGGTGAAAGCAGGGAGAAAAGGTAAGGGGATTTTTGTCCTTACTTTGCTGAATGACTTCATGTTCTTTGGGTATGGGAGATGGTGAAGGTGACTCATATGGGCCAATGTTAGGGGTTCTTTGAACATTCCATCATAGGGGAACTCTCCAGCATCAACTGTCAAGATTTGAGGGATACTCCTCATTCCCTCAGGTTGTCTACCCCCCTTATCCCCTAGCCCATCAACTGGGAGACTCCACACCAGCCCACCCTTGATCCAGGGGAAGCAATGAAACCTTTGTCCCCATACATCTGTGGCTCCATACAGAGTGGGCATCAAAGTGATGATGTGCCAACTTTTGCATCCACATTTCCCAGGAGAGAAGCAATTCTAGCCTGCAGTGTCCCCAACATATGGGGACATACATTAAACTCTACAAGTAGTCCCATTAAGCCCTTGATCACTAGGCTGGTATAGGAGGTAGCAACTTTCCCAAGTGGAAAAGTTTGGGGCCCCATAGCACAGCTACTAGTCTCTCCCAAGAAAATCTTACAAAACCTCTCTATTCTCTGAAAAAAATCCAAGTTATGGACTAGGCTCCCAGATACTATGCTTGTACAGTCTGTATATGATGACTTAGCAACTCCCTTGGGAATTTCACATTTATTTTATCTTGTGCTTAGTTGAAACCTCAATCTTACATTCTGTTATACAGGTTTCTTTTCTGGGAAAATTCTCCCAATTTTTTTTTTTTAATGTGGTATGCGGGCCTCTCACTGTTGTGGCCTCTCCCGTTGTGGACAGGCTCCGGATGCGCAGGCTCAGCGGCCATGGCTCACGGGCCCAGCTGCTCCGCGGCATGTGGGATCTTCCCAGACCGGTACACGAACCCGCGTACCCTGCATCGGCAGGCGGACTCCCAGCCACTGCGCCACCAGGGAAGCCCTCTCACAATTTTTAATATAGACTACATTATGAGTCTACATAGATAGCAGCACTTCCCACATGTATTTAACTATATAAATGTTTTCCTTTTTTTCAGGAGCTTTTAATAAAATCGGTGTTCTGTGGCATAGACTTTGGAATGTTCTGCCCAAGAAGATTTTTTTAATGATTAAGAGGAAGAGCTCTGAGTCCAGATTTGAATTCTGGCTTTGCCATTACTGTGTAATGTTAAGCTCTGGGCTGCAGTTTCTTTAATTATAGATAATGGTATTTACCTCACTGAGTTGTTGTGGAAGTGAAATTAATCAAAACATGGCAAAGAACTTGGAACAGTGCCTGACACACAATATATGCTCAATAAACATCAACTGTTATCATTACTAGTAATAGTATCAACATTAGCAGCAGTATAAGTAGTAGTACTGAGGCTGCTTGGGTGATAATTATAAAATGGTGAACAGAGTTTTAACTACATTGAGATGCATCATTTTGCAACTTCATATGTTTCTGATTTTGCAGGTCTAAAAAGGCAAATGTTTCCATACATTTGAATATGGCCAAGTGGATCAAAATGCCTCCAGAGTCCTTAAATAATACTATAATTTTTGTATCCTCTTGCATTTTAGCCATATAAAACCTTTTTTGAAATGTAGACATTTTCACATAATTAGAAGATATATAATTAGGAATTATCTTTAGCTCTTATTTTTAAAGAAAGGAGGATGCTTAATCTAAAAGAAAAAACATTATTAGCAACTTTGGATAAGAATATAGTAATTACAAAACACAAAGTTGTCTACTTTACAACGAAATTTCCAAAAACATGCAATCACTTTTGTTTTGTGATTTTTCAACTCTTGCAGCTGTGCCTGAAGCCACGATCTTATGACTTAGAGTACAACACAAGCACACCATTGTCATCAATTTTTGAGCGGTCTCACTTGCACATGAAACTCAGAAAGGGCAGAAAGAAAAACAGCAAGCCCCACCAGCACATATCTCAAGACCACTCATTTTAAACACACAGTTGGATCCTAACTTGTGGTAAGCGGCACACCGAGCAAAGGTGGGCCTTAGATGAGCTGGTGAAAAGTCCCGGTCAGAATGTTTGGGTCTGAGTAGCTCAGCAACGTTGAGTATCAATTCCATTCAGTTTCAACAGACTGTATTGTTATGAGTTGAATTGTGCCCTCCAAAAAGATACGTTGACTTCTTAACCCCTAGTACCTTAGAATGTGACCTTATTTGAACACAGGGTCTTTACAGAGATAATCAAATTAAAATAGGGTCATTAGGGTGGGCTTTGTTCTAGTACGACTGATGTCGTTATAAAAGGTGGAAATTTGGACACAGACACAGAGGGAATATGATGTGAAGAGACACAGGGAGAAGATGGTCATCTACAAGCCAAGGAATGCCAGAAGCTACCAAAAACTAGAATAGAGGCCCCAAAACAGATCCTTCCCTAGAGACGTCAGGAGCATGGCCCTGCTCACAACTTGCTTTCAGGCTTCTGGCCTCCAGATCTATGAGACAATAAATTTCTGTCTAAGCCACCCAGTTTGTAGTACTTTGTTATGGTAGCCCTAGGAAACAAATACAGTGTATGAAAGTATGTCCCTCCAAACATGCAAATTACTAAAAGCTGTTGTCCTGTACTTTTTTCTGCTAACTTCTAATAGCTCATCAAACCTCAGGATCTGCCCTTTGAAGTTAGTAGAAATTTATGTACAGAAGAACCCCACAAAATGAAGAAACAAATGAGATAAAATGGCAAGAATGCCATTTCTGTATTCCCAATTTTTATTCCAAATGGTTAAGGAAGCATCTCTTTACTGAAGGGGGTCACAAGCCTATTCTGTCTCTGAGAGTGCCACATTTAAAAGTAAAATATTAGTGTCGGAGACCATCCATGTTACACTAAGAATAAATTTTAATTATAATGAATAACCCTCAGATCCAAGGAATGATAGCAAACCTACAACATTTATTGGCCCCACTCAGAGGATTATTTCCAGAAACTAACAGGTCAAAGCTTAAGCCCAGCTCATTCCTGCACACACTAGCCTCTGAGTCCCACTGGAGCCCTCACTTGCTGGGCATGACTTAAGCAAGGCAGGGGAGGAAGTGAACTGCTTTCTCACTACCTGCCTCATGCATCACCCTATTTGCTGAAAACGTCCACCTTATTGAAAAAAAAATGGCAGGAATTTTTGGTGGCTGGATTGTTGTAGGACTCCTGGTAAAGCACAGTCTTCAAAGCATACCTCAGAAAATTCCCACAGGAGTTAAAAACAGTTTCCCTTTTTTGTACTCCTCCCTATTCATTTTGCAGAACTCCCCACAGTGGCCTTTGCCCCTCAGGCCTCTAATCTGAATAGTATCACATGTTAAGTCCAAAGTCTCTGGACAGAAAGATAAGACCAGGGAAAACAGGGCTGTGGGTTTCATGGGCTCTAACACTCGCAAGAACCACGAGCTGTGGGTCTTTGCACGAGGCCCTTCAACATCGGCTACAGAAACCTCAGACCCTTATGTGTGAAAAGAGGAAGTTGTACTACATGGCTTCAAACGACCCTTACAAGTTGAAAATCCTACGAATTTGATTCTTTTGTTTTGTTTGTTTTTTAATTTTTATTGGAGCATAGTTGATTTAGAGTGTTGTGTTGCTTTCTGCTGTACAGCAAAGTGGATCAGTTATACATATACATATATCCACTCGTTTTTAGATTCTTTTCCCATATAGGTCATTACAGAGTATTGAATAGAGTTCCCTGTGCTATACAACAAATATCATATGATATTGCTTATATGTGGAATCTAAAAAAAATGGTACAAATGAACATATTTACAAAACAGAAATAGAGTCACAGATGTAAAAAATAAACTTACGGTTACTGGGGGGAAAAGGGCGGGGAGGGATACATTGGGAGATTGGGATTGACATATACACACTACTGTATATAAAATAGATAACTAGTAAGTCAGACAGATATCCTATAATTTTGATTCTAAACTCCCAAGGGAGCAGGGCATGGATGCTACAATGATCTCACACCTTAGGTTAATTTTAAGAAGAATAAAGAGAAGAACCCTGACTGAAAAGATGGTGATGTTATCAAAGAAGAGGGGTTTTGTGGTAGATTCCCAAGCGCTAACAGTATTTAATGATCCTACTTGGAAATAGAGAAGACTTCCAACTGCAGCCGACCAAGCCATTCCCAGGCAGTGGGTCCCACTGGGCCAGTAGGTGGTGTCTCTATCACAAGATGGGTGATCCATTAGTGGAATCTCTTTCTTTTTCTCTGTCTCTCTCTCTCTTTCCCAGGTTGCTCTTACTTACAAAACTCTCACTTTGCGCTGAGAATGAGTCATATTCTTTCATGATCTTAGGTGTTGTATCAGGATCCCAGGAGGAAAAAGGTGGCATCCCAAAATTTGTATAATTTAAGGGGGACTTAATAAAGGGAGATCACAAGGGTTAGTGCACTAGCCTGGGATGGTAACAGCAGAGCTTATATCTATGTCCAAAAGGAAGAGGAGAGGGGGCAGTTGCCAGCCCCTGAAAGAGGAGCATTTTGCAGCCCTCTCTAACCATCTCTAGAGAGGGCTGCCAGCTTGAAGCAACCGCAAAGGGAGGGGAGCCCGGGGAATAAATACTCTTGAAGCCAATACACGGCATTTTGAAAACATCTCAATCCTTGCTAGTTGAAGCACTTCCTGAAGTAATTCTCTTAATATCTTCAATCTGCTGAAAATGTATCCCTACTGAGGAGAGGCAGAGGTAGAAAATTGGTATCTACCAATGCACTCTCAAAACAATGCAAAGTTTTTGGTGCGGAATAGGTGTAAGTATACAAATCTAACATGATTCCTTACCTCCAGAATGTACTCCTCTACCAGAGATGAAAAGGTTGGCCAGAAAAAGTTCTAAAAGTTTGCTACTTGTTATTCTTTGTAATTAAATACATGAAAGACTGGTTTTTATTCAGAAACACTCTGTGAATATACTTAACCCATGACCAAACGCCTAGATTTAAAATGGGGGAAGTCACTCTAGAGCTCTCTCTTGAATGCCCAGCATTGCTTCAGAAGGCCATTAGGGTCAAACTTCTACAGTCTTACCATAGAGCTACTTCAGTCTGAGAATCTTACACTGTGTCCTGCTTTATCTGGTATGTTTCTTTATTTTAAAACCCCAGTTGGATCTATTCTCTTAATTGTGTTTCTACCCAAAAGAATAAGTCAAATTATTCAGCGTCTAACCTGGGGTAGCCAATATATAGCAAAGTGTTTCCACTCTTCACTCCAGTACACTCACAACAGATGTGACTAATCCACCGTTTCTAGTTCCTGGAAAATATGGTAGTGAGTGTCTCTGTCAACAAATTTTCTGTTGGCCAAAGGAATGAGCTTCTGTTTCTTTCTTCTTTTAGTCCTCTGAGGTTTTTCAAAATGGTATGTGTGTACATATATGTATAGCTGATTCACTTTGTTATAAAGCAGAAACTAACACACCACTGTAAAGCAATTATACTCCAATAAAGATGTTTAAAAAAATGGTATGAATATGTGTATAAAAGCCTTGTTAGGGTCTACTGCAATAAACCATTACAACATAATAATAGCTTACTCCCTGAAATTACCCTTCTGCCAGCTTACTTATAATTCATGCTTCTCTTTCTTATCTGAGCCTCTTAATCTTGTAACATCCCTGGTGTTAAGGAGTTGTCACAACTAATTAACATTTATCCTTCAGGTAGGTCATGCTGTAAATACTCTAGTAATCATTGTGTTTTCTTATGGGAATGTTGTTTATAACCAAAGCCAGCATTCTTCCACTTCTGAGTGAAACAGGGTCAGCTGAGGCAGGGAGAACATCAGCTTGAGGGTATAGCATTCCTTCTGTGCCTTAAGCTTTAAAACCAAACAAACCAAACCGTGAAATACCAAAGCTGGGGTGGGGGGTGGGGGGGGGGAGGGGGGGGGGAGGGGGGGGGTGGACGACGACTTTCTTGATGTTCAAGATAGGTAATTTTTAAGATAAGACAATTAAAACAAAGAACCTGTCATGTACAGTTGGTAACATAAACTAAGATTAGCTTCAAGGGAACGTAGATAATTACATGTTGGTTGACTTCATGGCTCATTCATTTGTTCAGCAAATGTTAATCACTCCTAAGCCAAACACTTGCCAGGCACTGTTATTGGCATTGTTTATAGGCTCTTCCTAAACTTAGGAAGTTGTCTGGAGGGCAATCAGCAGGTCATTGCATACATTAACCCTGGATCAGTCTGAAACAGGTGGAATTAGGATGGATGGATCATAGATCTGACCCAGTTTGGCATTTCCTATAATCTAATAACATTTTCATTGCAGATATTGATTTGCTCAAATACATAAGCGTAATACACCTAATACAAACCCTTTGATCTGAGTGATTATAAAGGATGTATAAATAGACAAAAAATAAACACTCCACCTGAAGTCCCACCTGTTCACCTGATTAAAATTCTATTTTTTTTTTAAGGTGGATGCTTTGGAAAAATACTGAGTTGACTTTTTCTATCCTCTGTACTGGGCTAAACCAGTTTCTCTAATATCAAAGTCTCCTTTTACACCAACTTTATACACTCTCCTGATGCCCAAAGTTCTCATCCCCACAGCTTCACTCTACCCAGTCTGATGACAATACACTGAACGCTTGCAAACAAGAAGGAATGCTTGTGGGATATGATGACAAGTGACTAAATAATTTCAAAATGCTATTGACTTGCTTTCTTTCTAGAGCATACATATAGGAACAATAATAAAAGTTCAAAGGAACTAAAATCCTTATCCCTTTCACCACATAAATTAACACCTCCTTTACATGAAAGTGATTAAGTACAAAGCTGTTCCAAAAAGTAGTTTAGATTTGGGTTTCATTTAGAATTTCTCAGTGGCATATTTTGTTTTTCTCCTATTATTTAACAATTATTTTAATGTACATATCATTCCTAGTACTTAAAACAAAAAATTGTTATGATTTTTTAAAATGGAGTTAGAAAACCAACAGAGAAGAAAACATGGCACCAGTTAGGAAAACAGTCATTGAAACAAAATTTATCTCAAGAAAAGGAAACCAACAGTGCAGCATAAGCAAAAAGATCTTTCTAGCATTATACTTGTTGACTAGTAAGTGACTGATAATTAAGAGAATAAACATACCCACCCTCTTCTACTATTCAAAATACCTTCTCTTTACACATAATTATGCAGAATCTTACCTTAAAGAGGAAGATCACAGGCTACTATATCACTGCTTTTTTATTCAAACTAAAAATCATACCTTTGTGTTTTTAAAAAGTTAAATGAAATCCTGAAAGCCAAATACAAGGCAAATAGAGAGAGAGAGAGAGAAGCCAGATGCATGCCTGTATTTCTGGAAGAATGGTTTCTGAAGGGTTTTTTTTGAAACTTCTTTAGCTCCAGCTAAAGTTAAGGTTAGCCCGAGAATCGCGTGCCATTTTTGAAGGGTCCTTGGGGCTGACTCATTTGCTTTATCATATCTTGTGAAAACGAGAGGTGGCAGGTATCACTGGAGGGCAAGGGGTGACTTGGTGACTGATCTCTTTACTGAACTGAGGGAAGCAATCACACGCAAGGTTCAGAAACACACACATCCCCCACTCCCAGAGAAACCAAGCAGCTTTGTACAAAGGAAGTTATTTCTATCCAAGAAGACAGGTGGTAACCGAAAATACAAACCTGAAGAAAAGAATAAATATCCTTTTCAGAAATATATCAACAGTAACAGTCAGAATTATTCTACTTCTCACCTCTATCTGATGCTCTTAACTGTTTATTTCAAGTTAAAATAGAATTGATTGTTGCTCTGTGTTTTAAAAATTCTCTCCCTTTCTAAATGCAACACTTCACTTTTAGCTGTCCAAAGAACCCTTTATAGTTTACTTCCTCTAAAACAGGTGAAATTTTAATAGAATGATGGGGGCAAAAGCCACAAACCCACCCAAAATGTTGAGGCGTGAGCAATGTGGACAGTGCAGAGGGAGACAGAAAGCAATAAATGCCCTAAAACAAGTTATGGGAAAAGTCAGAGATTCTTCTTTTCTGGGCCAGTGGGGCTTAGCTTCTGATTGAGCTGAACTTCAGAGACAGACAGTAATGTCTTTTTGTGTGGATTGGGGAAGGAAATAGAAACAACAAAAACCTTTGTTGGATACTTCCTGAGATGGAAGTGGGGACAGGCAGGCACTTCTCTAAACACTTTACAAACATATCTTTTTTATCCTAATTTTAGACATGGGAAAGTTCAGACACCGAGTTAACAGAAAAGGAGAGTAAAACAGGCAGACTGATCCCATTGCCAATCTGGAGTCTAAATGTTTCAAAAGCGCATCTGCCTTCTTTGTGACTAATAACCAACATGTTTTATTACTTCAATTAATGAAGAAGCATGTTCTCCTATATTAACTGAATTCATCTTCATTAAAGCACTAATAGGACGCTCTTATTATTTAGCTTGTCACTCAGGTGAGAAAAACACGTCAAGGGGAGTTCTCGAGATCACTCATCCTGGAAATGACAGGGCCAAGATCGGAACATAAATCTTGTGCCCTCAGCTCTGCTCCTTCAGTTTTTCCTTTTGCCTTTCAACTCTGCTCCCCTCCTCTCCTTAGGATTCAGGAGAAGGCTGTGATGTTCATAAACTCTCACATCCACCTGCAAGCAAGAACTGAAGCTTTAGCCCATCAGCTTTACAGCTTCTTTCCCCGTTGAAAGACAAAAGTCCTTAAGAGAGACAGTACTTGAATCTTCCATCCATCATTCGGACTTTAGTATGACAAAGGGTCTGAGATCAGTTGCTTGTTTTTTTTTTTTGCTTGTTTTTTTTTACATCTTTATTGGAGTATAATTGCTTTACAATGCTGTGTTAGTTTCTGCTGTATAACAAAGTGTCTCCCTCCCTCCCACCCTCCCTATCCCACCCCTCTAGGTGGCCCCAAGCACTGAGCTGATCTCCCTGTGCTATGCGGCTGCTTCCCACTAGCTATTTTACGTTTGGTAGTGTATATATGTCCATGCCACTCTCAGTTTGTCACAGCTTACCCTTCCCCCTCCCCATATTCTCAAGTTCATTCTGTAGTAGGTCTGTGTCTTTATTCCTGTCTTACCCCTAGGTTCTTCATGACATTTTCTTTTTCCTTAAATTCCATATATATGTGTTAGCATATGGTATTTGTCTTTTTCTTTCTGACTTACTACACTCTGTATGACAGACTCTAGGTCCATCCACCTCATTACAAATAGCTCAATTTCATTTCTTTTTATGGCTGAGTAATATTCCATTGTATATATGTGCCGCATCTTCTTTATCCATTCATCCGATGATGAACACTTAGGTTGTTTCCATCTCCTGGCTATTGTAAATAGAGCTGCAATGAACATTTTGGTACATGACTCTTTTGGAATTATGGTTTTCTCAGGGTATATGCCCAGTAGTGGGATTGCTGAGTCATAAGCAGCTTATGCAGCTCAATATTAAAAAAACAAACAACCCAATCCAAAAATGGGCAGAAGACCTAAATAGACATTTCTCCAAAAAAGATATACAGATTGCCAACAAACACATGAAAGAATGCTCAACATCATAAATCATTAGAGAAATGCAAATCAAAACTACAATGAGATATCATCTCACACCGGTCAGAATGGCCATCATCAAAAAATCTAGAAACAGTAAATGCTGGAGAGGGTGTGGAGAAAAGGGAACACTCTTGCACTGCTGGTGGGAATGTGAATTGGTACAGCCACTATGGAGAACAGTATGGAGGTTCCTTGTTTTTTTATAACTTATTTTTTAGGGTGGTTTCAGGTTCACAGAAAGATTGAATGGAAGGTACAGAGATTCCCCCATGTCCCCCCTGCCTCCACCCATGCAGAGCCTCCGCTCACTCCCCAACCCGTTATCAACATCACCCACCAGGGTGCCACATTTGTTACAACGGATGAATGTACATTATTAAAGCATCGTTATCACCCAAAGCCACAGTTTATACATTAGAGTTCACTCTTGTTGTTGTATATTTTATAGGTTTGGACTAACGTATAATGACATATATCCACCATTATGGTACCATCCAATGTAGTTTCACTGCCCTAAAAATCCTCTGTTCTCTGCCTATTCCCCGCTCCCTTCACCCTAACTAACACCTGGCAACCACTGATCTTTATACTGTGAAATTAGTTTTTGATGGGGGGTGGGGAAAGAAGATTAAAACAAACAAACAAACAAACAAACAATCAAAAAACGCAGAAGATGAGAGCATTTAGTCCTAAGGTATTAGGGGTGATGTGGGTGGAGAAATTGAAGACCTAAAGAGAAACTAAAACAACTTTGTAAGTAAGTTAGACACAACTTTCTCTGCCCCACTCATCCTCGCATCTTGCTGAAAACTCAGCTCAGTGGATTTGAAACATTTTAACAGTGAAAACCTACATTGAAATAAAAGCTTACATTTTTATACAGAATATAGTAAGAATGTAATCGCTATAAATATATGCTAGCATGAACGTTTAGCTATTTAAATGAAAGTTAGAGTCTTATGTGCATCCCAGCATCTACCTCAGCTGGCAGCATCCAGTCTATTTTTAAAATTTTGATTTACTTTAATTGCATTGAGACTAAAATCCAATCCATAATAACAAATATTTGCAAATGGTTCTTTAAAGGAGTTCACACTGCAGTTTAGGACTACTTCCATTAAATTGAATCTGAAGTTTTGAAGAGCACTAACAACTTGCTTGCATTCTGCAGTATAAACATAAAAGGCTGACACACACCTAAAATGTACAGTCCGTATTAACACCGTCTATGTCAAAATATTATCAAAATATGACCAACTTATGTGTTCAATTGCTTTTATCCAATTGTACTGTATTGTATTGTATTGGTGCATGAGGAAAGAATTCACCAAAAAGCGTTCCTGAGTCTTGCCAGGAACGTGATCATGTAAGCATTATTATTGTGTAGTCTTAGTTGTGCATATTTATAGGCTTAAATTTTTTAAATGACCAGTGCAAAGCCATAAACCTTTCTAAACCAAGGGCAGATCTGTAAGAGCAATATATGAACAGAGCCAGGGAAAACTCTGGAAGATTATTTAAAAGGACTAGCCTTGTGAGGTATGAAAAGATATTATAAAACTCTGGTAATTAAACTGTTTGTGTGGTGGAATAGATAAATCAATGAAACAGACTACAGGGTACAGAAATAGACCCAAATACATAGAGGAGATATGAATATGATCAAGTTGAGCACTTCAGGATAGAAAAAAATGAATTTGTCACTTGGAAAAAAAAGCCATATGGGGGAAAAAAACTGGATTTTCCTCATTTCTTATGTCAAAATACATTTCTGGTGCAGGGATGTGCTGGACCTGGCATATACCAGCTGGCAAGAAGCAATTGTGAACATCTTTTTCTAACTAACTCTGTGTTCAGTGAAGTTACATTGATAGCTTGTAATTGGGCATGGTGAGAGTGTTTACACTTCAGAAATTGGCAAATACTACAAATCAGGGCTTTTGTTTTTATTTTTTGAGATTCAATTTTCCAGTCACCACTTCTGGTAGGGGAAAAAAAAAAACATGTAAGATATGAACCAGAAGATAATATAAGCGTTTTTTTTTTTTTTTTTTTGCGGTATGCGGGCCTCTCACTGTTGTGGCCTCTCCTGTTGTGGAGCACAGGCTCCGGACGCGCAGGCCCAGCGGCCATGGCTCACTCTCAACCACTGCACCACCAGGGAAGTCCCCATACCAAACATTATTATCTCATGCAGTGTCTGTGTGTCAGGAGTTGGAGACCAGCTTAGCTGGGTGGGTATCTCACGAGGTTGTAGTCCGGTGTGGGTATAGTCATCTGAAGGTCTGACTGTGGCTGGAAGATCCAGTCCCAGTGTGACTCACTCTCTTGGCCGACAAGTTGCAGGGGGCCTCAGTCTTTCGCCCCACGGACCTCTCAGTAGGACTGTTGGAGTGTCCACATGACATGACAACTGGCTTCCATCAGAGTACGCAATCCAAGAAAGAGCAAGCAGAAGCCACAATGCTTTGTATGACCTAGTCCTGGAAGTCACACATCACCATTTCCGCAATATCCGTGTTACACACGTCAGCCCAGTTCAGTGAGGGAAGTGAATACACGAGGGAATGAGTACCAGGAGCTAAGGATCATTGGAGGCCATCTTCTGAGGCTAGTTACCACAGTTTGGACTAACAAGAAAAAAAAAGGAATCTCAATATTCATTAATAAAGTAAAATTTAAAAATTTTTAACTTAATAAAATGTTATAGAACCATTGAAAAGAAGGAAACTATCTCTGCTGCTATGAGAAAATGCTCCAAATATAAAGTGTGTGAAACACATATCTATATGTTTATAATAAGATTCCCTCAATATTCTTATAAAAATAGGCCTGGGGCTTCTCTGGTGGCGCAGTGGTTGAGAGTCCGCCTGCCGATGCAGGGGACACGGGTTCGTGCCCCGGTCCGGGAGGATCCCACGTGCCGCGGAGTGGCTGGGCCCGTGGGCCATGGCCGCTGAGCCTGCACGTCCGGAGCCTCTGCTCCGCAGTGGGAGAGGCCACAGCGGTGAGAGGCCCGCATACCGCAAAAAAAAAAAAAAAAAAAAAAAATAGCCCTGTGTGCACAATTACATGCATAAGCGCATGAAATTTCTGCAACAATTTATAAGGAGATCTATAAGTGGGCCGTGGAATTGGGGATGATAGTGGTTAGGGATATGTAGCTTTTTATTGTATGCTCTGAACTTATAGAAATGTTTGAAAGATGTTACTATGCACACATATCACATTTATAATTTTTAAAACTAGTTAACAATATGCTCCACAGATATTACAGGACAGACAGCCAAAGGGGGATATCATTTTAGCCAAGCTCAGGCAGACTTCCTCCAGACTCAAGTTCCTACTCGGAGGAGCTGAGTAGAAAAGCAGGGGAACCATAAGATGGTTTTCTGAGTTGAGGACTGAGTGCTGCCAATCTCCCTAGTCTCCAGGTCTCCAGCCTCTGCAAAGCTGGATTAACATGAGATGGGAATTATCCCCCAAATAGAAATCTGCTGTGGTGGATTTCTCCCTATTCTGAGGCCACAGGGTCCTTTGGAGTATCTGGCAGCTGAGATGTTTAGGAATGATAAGGTTTGCAGTAGGCAGCAGTTACATGGGGTCACACATCCACGGAAAGCCTCTCGACACCTTGACGTTAGTGAAACTTGGCTCCAGTGGACTTCCAAAGCATCCGCTACCAGGAAAGCTGGAGCATGTGAGCACATGTCCTGGAAGATCTTCAGGGACTATAGCTGCTGGAAGTTGAGTGATCACTCCTGATGGATTACCTTGAATAGGTTGGAGACCCAGGAAAGCCCATGCTCAGTTTATTATAAGGCCAAGTTTGGGGTTTGAAGCTCAGAACTGGGGGTTTCTTCCTCGGGTTGAGGAAGAAAATAGCTGAGAATCGTCTACAGCAACATGAGCAAAATAGAGTCACAGAGCTTTACGGAAGCCTCCTAATAGCTTATATCAAATGCCAATAATACAATGCTAATAATTATAAA
Source organism: Phocoena sinus (assembly GCF_008692025.1). Taxonomy (NCBI): domain Eukaryota; kingdom Metazoa; phylum Chordata; class Mammalia; order Artiodactyla; family Phocoenidae; genus Phocoena; species Phocoena sinus. The sequence goes on along the minus strand of NC_045766.1, from coordinate 98,825,352 downwards.
GGTGCATCTAACATTTATTAAGTGCTTATTATTCACTTACTAGTTATACTCAGTTTACAGGTTAAAAAGCTGAGAATTGGAGAAGGTAAGCAAACTTCCCAAGGATATTACACACCCTTTTTTTGAGTTTCAGTTTGGCAAATAATTCAGAAATGTACTTTTAAAAAAACAAACATGGAATCGAACATTTTAAGAATTCATGAAGCACTTCTGCCCAAGGAAATGGAAGACAACTGCTTGCTAACCTATCACTGGAACCAATGAGTGGCATTTACAGAAGGGGAGATTTCTGTTCAGTATAAAGTATAAGCTTATTCATAATCAAACTATTCAATCGTGATGTGTACTTTCCTGAGAGGTAGTAAGCTCCCCATCACTGGGAATGTTCAAGCAGAATCACAATTACCACCTGTTAGGTGTAATATAGAGAAATGTGAGCAGCATATCGTTGGGTTCCATTTCAAATCTAAGTTCTGATGTTCCTGTGAGAATAGAGGCTTCACTTTGTTATGCTTTGGGTTGAACTGAACTGAAGCTTCTAATTGCACTAGGCTGGATTAAGTATATTTCCTGAGATTGTGGGGTTTTAAAAATGACAGTAAACACTTAAAAAGTGCTTATTATGTGTGTGGCACTGTTTAAAGTGCTTTACATAGATGAACACAGGTAATCCTTTCTACCACCCTAGTGAGGTACATATTATGTACACAGGATTTACATAAGATCCTAACCTCAAAATCTGGGAACCAAATCCACGCTCTTCAGCACTCTGCAATGTTTATGCTCCACGTAGTGAGACAGCTGCAATTATAGAACCCTACAAGTGGAGAAGAGTTTAGCTAAGACACTGCAGATAAATGAATAAACAGACAAAGGAAGTGGTTTGTTGCATAATAGGGAGTTTCTATCCATGTTTCTATAGTTATGTCGCCAAACCACAGACTGATACTAAGAAAAAAATCAGTGCCAGAAAAGCCTTGATATCATTAATATTCCTTGATTCTGAACTCAGTACAGGTCAGCTTAATCTAAAAATTTTAATTTAGTATGGGAAAAGAAAGATGAGGAGAAAACAATTAAAATAGCATTAGTAGAACATAAGTTCCCTAGCCTTTGTTTCTTTATTTTTTCTATAACAATAGGATTTTTTTTCTCAGAGCAACAACCAGAAGACATTTACCATCCCTTACTGGATGCAATTCATGATGAGGTGCTGGCGGTACCATGGTGAGAGGCAAGGTCTTGGCACCTGTGCGCTTCTGTAACTCAGTGGTGCAGTTGCAGCCTCACAGCCAGACCACTGGTGTCTGGACAAGTGGCTTTGGGGTGTTGAGCAAATGCTTCATCTATCCACCCTTCAATTTTTCTCACATATGCAATGGAAATAATAGCACCTCTCTCATAGGATCCTTTCAAATATTGAATACATTAACTCATGTTATTTTAGAACAGTGCCTGGCACATAGTAAATCCTCAATTAGTGTTAACTATTAATATTAGCTGGTGTGAGGGGAAATGGAACATTTAAGTGTAAATCTAAATTTGCAAAGAGACATATAACGTTACTGAGTGGTATGTGAGAATCAGATGAGAGTTACAGATACTAAATATGCCTGGGTTCAAAGCAGGGTGAGATGGTTACAGGTGGGAGTGGTAGGGGCCACTGGGACAGACTCTCAAGGCGAAGAGAGGTGCAAGGCCAAGAAACAAATTCTTTTGCCCACCTTTGATGTGGCATACTTTGAAATGCTGTCACGAGTAAAATGTTCTCAGCTAATCTAAGGTGGCCTATGATATACACTTGACCACAAAGGAAAAAAAAAAAAAACAAAGAAGAGAATCAAAAAGTTAAACAATAGGTGGAAAACAATAATACATAAAAGAATTAAAATACACAGAGAAGTGACTTGTTATTTCCTTCCCAAATAAAACATACATATGTATAAAAATATGTGCTTAATATTCTGATATACGTATAAATACCTATCACTGAATTGTTTTTCACTTTTCCAGCTAAATTCCTCCATCAGATTACTCAAATTTCTTAGCTTTAAAAATAATTATTATTTTTGCTATTGACCAGAGAAAGTGAAAAGCAATTGACAGAGGCATCTATCTATATAACATAAACATACACATTATATGTATATTTTCCACCAGGAGGGGAGCAAGTGTAACCTGCAAATGACTAAACTCTTCTTCCTGACTAATCTCATCTACTCCTCTTCCTACTTGTAAAATGATAAAAATTATTTACCTCATCTTCTTTTTATTAAATATCTGATCACTTGTTTTAATGTCTTCAGTACAGCTTTAACTGACTTACTAAATACGTAATGTCTGGATGCACTTAACAGTTTACAGAACTCTTTTCCATGCATTATCTCAGTTACCTCTCACAGTAATTTTGAGAGGAACACGTTACTCATTCTATTTTACAGATGTGGTAACTTAAGAGTAGAGTCTGTGTGACGTTCCCTAGATCCCACAGCTGTGAGTGGTCTGAGATCTGGGCTCAGGTGGTATGGGAATATTAGCAAAGGTTTCAGAAATGACTATTATACATTTAAGGGTCCTCAGTTGGCTGGTTAAAAAAAGAAAAGGGGGGGGTGGGCTTCCCTGGTGGCGCAGTGGTTGAGGGTCCGCCCGCCGATGCAGGGGACACAAGTTCGTGACCCGGTCCGGGAAGATCCCACATGCCGCGTGAGCAGCTGGGCCCATGAGCTATGGCCGCTGAACCAGCGCGTCTGGAGCCTGTGCTCCGCAACGGGAGAGGCCGTGACAGTGAGAGGCTCTCGTACCACAAAAAAAAAAAAAAGAAAATGGGGGGACATTACAGACTTATATTTGAGTCTCTGCCTATAAATTTTTTAGTGTTGACACTTATTTGTCTTATCTTATTTCATTTTTATTTTTGCTTTCCCTGTTGAAAGCTAGAGAGTTATTTTTCCTCACAAGCTTCCAAAGCCTGCCAGGGTCAGTAACTAATTCCCACAACCCCTGACTATGGTCTGGGCTTTATTCTTCAGGGCAGGAAGAGAGGGAGTAAAGCAGAGACACACAGGATGGCTAGGTCCTGGGAAATTTTCCCAGGAACTGTCCTATTGTTTATCCTCATTAGGGATTAAAGTAAATTGTTAAAGCTATGGCCTGGGTACTGGCTTCATTGGCCCCAGAAAATGTGGCCTAGGTCAGCAGAGCTACTTCCTACTGTAAAACCCTTTAGCAGAAGTGCTGACTCATAACAGGCTTGCAACAATGTAAGGAATTTTTACAAAGACCTGGGGGACAGGGCTGTTGGAGCAGAGGTTAGCTGGAAGCCCAGGATAACCTAGAAGCCTATTCATAAGCAATTCTTGGCCACCAGAAAAGAGAGGAGGTTCACCCAATACTGGAAATAGGAACTCATGGCCTGATGGCCCCTATGGAATTGAGTCTCGCAAGTGTAAGGAGTGAGAAAAAAGGATTGAGAGAAACTTCATGGATTAGGGAAAATAGAAGGGGGAATGTACCTCCAAAAAAGGCAAGTGGATTGTAAAGGCAAGGAAGGAGCAGGCTTCAGTGGTGTTATGGTTACTTTTATGTGTCGACTTGGCTGGGCCATGGTGCCCAGATGTGTAGTCAAACATTATTCTGGATGTTTTCGTAAGGGTGTTTTTCAATGAGACTAACATTTAAATGAGAAGATTCTGAGTAAAGCAGATTTGCCTCCATAATGTGGGTGGGCCACTTCTAATCAGCTGAAGGCCTGAATAGAACAAAAGACTGACCTTCCCGAGCAAGAGGAGATTCTGCCAGCAGATGGCCTTCATTTGACTTGAACTACAGCACTGGCTCTTCCCTAGGTCTGCAGGCTGATGGCCTTAGAACTTGAACTGCTTAGAATAAGATTTGCTAGCCTCCATAATTGCATGAGCCAATTCATTAAAATAAATCTTTTGAGATAGAGATAGAGATAGAGAGATATGTATCTCCTATAGGTTCAGTTTCTCTGGAGAACCCTAACACAGGTGGGCTGCAGTCCTCAGCCTACAAGGATGGGACTTGAAGCTGGTGAACAAAACCCAGGGATTGAGCACCAAGCCAAACTGTGACTATCTGGCAAGTATTTGGGTACTGATCTCACTCTTGGCTTCTTAATTTTCCAACATTAATTTCTTCTTGCTAACTTTTCTTACTTTTAATTGAATACGTCCTATTATATATTATGTGTTATAAATCACCTTAATTCCTTTTTAGGATAAGTCAGAAGAATAAATAAATAGACCCTCATAATTTGAAGGAATTATTTATGACTAGATTTTGATTTCTACATATAAGGAAGAAACATATGAATTATCCAAACCTAAGAAGAAAATGTTGAGGAAAAAGGAAAGTATTCTAGTAATAGAACAGAAAGTATTGAAATTAATCCAGAGGACAAAACATCAAACCACAGAGATACAATCAAGAACCATAAACTCTATATTAAAAAAAAAAAAGGATGAGTTATGAAAGAGGGAAATGAGTTATTTGTTAGTATGCCTACCCAAATTTTTATGAAACTTATATATTTAAAAATATTTTCTGGTGTGAGAAAATTAAAGGGTTCAAGGATATGACATATAAGTAATGAAAACATGATGCTATGTTGTCTTTGTACATATACTTTTCAAAATGTGTATGCTTCTAACTCTAAAATATTTTTCTAAATGAAAAAAATGCAGGTAAAATTTCATGCTACGTCAATAAGAGGATTTTAGGGCACTTCTGACTCTATGATTACAGCAAGACACTAAAAAGCATGAGGAACAAATAACAGTGAACTCAGAATGTCACACCACAAAAGGAGAGTAGGAATGAGAGGAATCCACCCACCTGGCCACACAAGAACCTGGCCAGGGTGAAACCAAACCATGTAACAACATTGAGAGAAAGCCCATAGACTTCAGCAAGAAGCATTCTTCATCTAGTAACTCATTTTTCTTAAACAGAAAATCTCCTTCAATCTGATTTCCCTGCTCTCCTGCATTGTATCACACCAATCCAACCATGAATTAATGACACTGTAGTGGCAGCTCATAGATTGTATGATAGTCCAGGAAGGAGGCCAGATATTTTCCCCAAGTCCCAGGCTGGCGCATTCCTTCCACTGAATTTCTTCTAATCTGGAGGGGATCGAGGGGGAGCAGTGAGGAGTTGTGGGCTTTTCATTGGGTAACTTTCATTTCCATTTCATATTCTAGTGATTGCCAAGGAAACCATGTTGAGGTTTTTAGCCACTGGTAGCAAGCCCTTCAAGTTGTCATTAAAACAAACTTGAAGAAAACAAAGTAGAGCTATAAAAACAGGAACGTTTATTTTTTTAGGTTTCTTTCTTTACAAACACAACTCTGCTCAAGTTCCTGTATAACTCATGAGATGCTTTTGTGGTTAAGCCAGAGGGCCGCTATATTTAGAAAATATAACCCCAGAAACAGTGGTCGTTAGATGGTCATTGATTTCAATATAACTTCTAATCTCCCAAGCAGAAACTTTAAAGAGGTCACATATCTGGAACACTGTCCAGCACCCACCCTCTGAAATGCCTTCCCTGTATACCTTTATGTGTGTGAAATCTGTAACAGTTTATTTTATGAGCAATAGTTTCACTTATTAGCATAGACAGAAAAGATACTTTAGTTCCACAGTGAAAGTTTTATGGATCTTGAAGATTACAACCTGTTAAATAATTCTTTCCTCTGAGCACATCTGATCTCTTAAACTAGTTAGAAGATACCATGCATTTAAAGAATATTAACATGAGGTTAAAAACAGGAAGAGGTCTTTAAAACACTGATAGGGTAATGGCAACTCGTGATAAAAAAAAAATCAATGTAAGAGAATGGAAAGTTCTTCTGATAAGAATCTATATGATGGAAAAGTATGCATAATGAAAACAATGTTTTGAGATCTTTAAAAAAATGAGATCTTAAAAAAATGCACAGCCTTTACTTTTTAACTCTTTTATTAATCTAATAAATGTCAGCAGTTAAAAAAAATCAAATAGTAGTAAAGGCTTATACTGAAAAATAGCAGTTCTCTGGCCCATGGGCATCCACCCCAGTCCTGATCTCCAAAAGCAACCAGTTTTAAATCCTTTAGCTTTATCTTCTGTTTACCTCTATATTACTAAATGATAAGTTTAATCTCTTTTCTGAGAATATTAACTAGAGGTCTGTCTGTTATCTCTGCTTTCTCTCTCTCTTATATATTTGGAGGTTTTCCTCCAATACCTGATTATCTCTGCCCTTAAAGAGGCACTAAAAATTGGACTGAAAACTCTAGATTTGGGAGGTGGTGGGAGGTGGGTGGAGCGTGCGTAAGGAAAGAGCTGTGTGTGGTGAGAATGCCAAAGCTCCCTCCTGTGGTGGAGTTTGGGGGGCTTTTTGTGTTTTGTTTTGTTTTGTCTAGAACTATTCTACAAAATTGTTTTCTAGAAAAGAGCTCTTGAATTTCCTGCCCGGCTGAAGGCCAAATCCCTTGAGGGAAAAGGGCGGACAATAGTTTAGAGCCCTCAGTCAATAGGTCACTTTTCAAGAAAACCCCAATTTTCACTGCCAGCCTGTCCTCTGTCTTTGAAGATTTTAAATAAGAGAGGGAAGTGTTTAAGATATAAAGATAAGGGGGGGAAATCAGGATACAAAATTGTATACACAATTTAACTAAATTCAAATATACATGAAGTAGCTAGAAAGAAATACACCAAAATATTGAGTGGTTATGGTTATTTCTAAACAGTGGCACAAAATGTGATGATTATTTCCTTTTTGATACTGTTATTTTCCAAAATTTCCACAAAGTATAGGCATTAATTAAAATATTAGGGGAAAATACTCGATTTTTAAAGACACGTATCAGGATGCCAAAAGGAAAACCCACAGAAGTAGGTACATGTTGGTATCCAAGTAAACGAGTTTTTCTGCCCTAGCTGAAAGGGTATAATTATTTACTATTAATATTTAGGAAATATGAGGATATTAAGAAATATCTCCTTGATAGATTCAAATACTGAAATGGCCTCTTGTGTACCAGAATCCAGCTCAAGAAATAGATCACTGCTAACTTTGAAGCTCTCTGGAAGCTTTGCCTCAGTCCTTTTCTCCACTCACCAGAATTGTATTTGCCCTTGGTTTTTCATTAGAGTCTTATCACCTTAACACAGGCTATGGCCTAGCTTTGCATCTTTTGAATTTTATACAAATGGAATCAAACTGTATGTATTATTCTACAAGTTGCTTTTTTTCACCCCATATTATGTTTGTGAGTTTTGTGAATAATTCTAGTTTATATTTTTATTCCAATGAACACTTCTATTATTACATCTTTATTTAACATCTTTGTTCTCCATTTCTTTAGACAGTATCCATTAGTTCCCTCTAAAACTGATAAGAAATTAGCACATTTACATTTCCTCCCTGGTGACTCCAGCAGGGGTAAGAAGACAAACTTTATTGTTATTGTTTTGTTCCTTTGATTTATCAAGATATTCTGCTTTCTGATTTCTCCAACTTCATTTTTAGTCCTTAAAAGTATAAAAATGTACATTATTTTTACAAGCAAATTTTGAAATTTTTTGATATGTCACTAATTTTACACTCCCCCAAATATCTTGTATTTGTGAATTAAATATATGCATTAATGTACGCATATGGACAAATAATTATATTACACACAAAAATAGAACTTCTGAAAGGATAAAAATATTTTCTTACCTTTCCTCACTGAATTATCACATTGCCCCCACGGTGGGGGGGGGGGGTGGTATAGACACCCTCTTGATTTAGATGAGTAGTCCTCAATCTTTTCAGGAGCACGTATCCTTCTGAGAGTCAAATTAACATTACGAACTCTAAGAAAAATGCACACATTTTCTCATGATTTCAGGCACCTCACAATTCAGGAATTCCCTAGGAACTCAAGATGAAGACCCTGCTTTACATATTGAAAATTATTGGGATTATAGACATTGCCAATTTCAGAATCTCTTTGTACTAAAGAGAGAAATGAAACATAGTGGAGCCATTTGACAAGATAGAAATATCATAGTTGACTTAACTGTGCTTAGTTAAATATGTGATAACTCCTTCAGATAACCTCTCCAACAATACCATAGTTCAATGGAGAGATCTTCGTTCTCTCTCATCTTCTCTCCTTTCCTTCCTCTCCTCTTTGCTGTCCTATTCTGTGCCTCTCTCTCATCACCCCCCTCCCCTTCCTCTTCAATTTCTCCTCCCCACCCACCGGCAAAAACAAAACCCAACACTCGGGATTAGATTTTCTTGAGCAAATGGGCTCCACCTACTGGTTCTTTAAGGAATTTCATATTTAAACAGAACTTGAGAAACTGGAGACACTCTCTGATATGTCAATGGAAGTAATTTTAGTACCTGAGAAGACCTTGGTAATTTATAGATTAGGATTTCTAAAAATCTGAACTTCATTCCTAATTTATCAAACATGTAACTTGGAGCATTTATTATTCTAATATATTCTCTTATATGTAGAAACATGGTAATGTTTTAACCCTTATTAAAATCACACCCAACTTGTCCCTTTTGATTCCCTTCTTCCCTATTCCATTTGCTCAGTGAGCTGCTCTCAGGACCCTTTCTTGACACCTTTTTCCCTGCTTACTTCTCTGCCCCCAGTTCAGTCTTTGACTCTCCTTTCTTATTACACTGCATGTACTTCCTCAGATGGCTCACCTACTTTTTCAATTATCGTCTTCACACAAACAACCGGTAAATATATGTTTCTAGACTACATTTCTTTCTCCTGAGCTTTAGACTCACATCTCCAAATACTGGTAGAGGTACCTTGCAGGCATGCCAGGCTGATCAAATTCACTCTCCTCATTTTTTTGAATGGCATCCAACCTGTTCTAGTTATATATTGCTGTTTTACAAGCCACTTCAAATGTAGTGACATAAAACAGCAACCATTCTATTATGCTCACGGGTTCTGGGAGTCAGGAATTCTGTCTGAGAGAGCACAGCAGGGACAGCTAGGTAGAGCTGAGCGGACCATCTTTTGCTATTACAAGAGAGATACCATATCTCCCTCACATTACTAAAACAGGGAGGGAGGTAAAGATGAAAAGGAGGTGGTTATTCTTTCTTTCATTGATATGTGTACATTATATTTAAGTACCACTCTCTTGTTGAATAGCACATAAGATCAAGTACACATTAAAGAATTAAAAATTACTCTCAGCAGAAGTAAGTTAATCTGTATTGATATAGTGGACAATGTCACCTGCCATTTCTGTAAACAAAGGATGTTTTGGCCATAAAGCTATCAGCCACTGCAGCTGCCCCCAACAGTACACCCTGAGGGGAATTAAGGATGGAGAAAAACAGGATACCCGGCCTTAGATAGTTAAGATGCATGTCAAAGGAGTCATTTCAATGAGCTCAGGCTCTTGCATCTTCTCATACAAAGAAAGGCAGTAAAATCATTACCTAGAGATGTCTGGGATTTTTTGTGATTAGCAGTAATCTTTTGATGTTCGACTAGTTTTGCTTTTCTTTCCAGCAAAAACTCCTCTATATCCTGGCTGCTCCCTTTTCTCTTTGGAACTGTTCCTCAGAGCTACCTGAGAGGCTGCCATCCTGGGCTATAGTGCTCAGTAAGGTCACCAAATAAAACATTATTCTTGGGGCTTCCCTGGTGGCGCAGTGGTTGGGGGTCCGCCTGCCGATGCAGGGGACGCGGGTTCGTGCCCCGGTCCTGGAGGATCCCACATGCCGCAGAGCGGCTGGGCCTGTGAGCCATGGCCGCTGAGCCTGCGCGTCCGGAGCCTGTGCTCTGCAACGGGGGAGGCCACGACAGTGAGAGGCCCGCGTACCGCGGGGGGGGGGGGCGGGGGGGGGGAAGCATTATTCACTTGCTGGTAAACAATAGAGGCATTCAACTAGTACAACTTAATTGTGAAACTTTAGTTTTGTACCTTCCTAACCATCTCTTAAGAAAATACATCCATGACAGAGTCAATGTGGCAACTCTAAATGACCACAAAGCCAATCTGCTTTCCTAAGTAACTGAATTTGTGTCAACTCATTGAAACCATGGTGGATTAGATTATGCCCAGTTTTAACATTCAAACATGTTTTGAAATGTGAACAGGAATTAATAGGTGAAGGATACTTTAAAATACTGATGAGTTTAACTTGTGGAATCAAAACCAAGTGCAGAGATTGGAAGATGGGAATGCAATTACCTTGCTCTGCTGGTATATGCTGGTGTGTATGGGGCATAAAACCACCTGTAGAAACAAGTCTGAGAGGTTTTACATTGCATGACCCATGACTCAGTTTCAGGTTACAATGTAATGATACTTACTTAGTCAAGCCATATTGTAGATGTTCAAGCTTCACTATCTTGAATGTGCTAATTTAGATTTATTATGAAACTGGAATTTACATGTGTGTTTCTTTGGAAAGAAGGACCGACTTTCTTTAAATGTGGGATTTCAAATACATAGTTAATATTTGTGGCAGGGATAATACAAACATCCTTGAAAACAATTTCTAAATGGGCTCTTAAAAGATGTATACTGGGAACTTCTATCTTCACAGACTAGGAAGGAGACAGTTGTAAAGTAAAACATTAAGCTTGATACCACAATATACTATTACAAAACAATGTTGGAAGACAAAGGTTAACAGGTCATTCATAAGGCAGCAGACTTTATAAATGAGGAAAGACCCACCTTAAATATTTTGAAGTACAGTGTACTCTGAGTGACTACATGAATACAGACTGTGATGACAGCAATACTAAAGGTAAAAATGTGCTGAAGGGGACAAAAAAAGATTCCAAGCAGAGATAGCAGCAGCCTGAGCACAGGTCAGATGGAAGAGACTTGGGGAATGTTCAGAAAAATGCGGAGTGGTGATACGCAGTCTGAGGCTGAAGCGCAGGGGAGGCATGGAGGAGAAGATAAGGCTGAAAAGAGAGGTCTGTGTCAAATGGTGGATTGCTTTCAATGTCAGATTGAGTTCAGAAACTTTTCTGCAGGAGAAGGGAGGATGCTTAAAATATTTGAGGAGGGCAGTTAAGAATGGGATTCTAGTAAAGTAATTTTTTTTAACATCTTTATTGGAGTATAATTGCTCTACAATGGTGTGTTAGTTTCTGCTTTATAACAAAGTGAATTAGTTATACGTATATTCCCATATCTCCTCCCTCTTGAGCCTCCCTCCCACCCTCCCTATCCCACCCCTCTAGGTGGACACAAAGCACCGAGCTGATCTCCCTGTGCTATGCAGCTGCTTCCCACTAGCTATCTATTTTACATTTGGTAGTGTATGTATGTCCGTGCCACTCTCTCACTTCATCCCAGCTTACCCTTCCCCCTCCCCGTGTCCTCAAGTCCATTCTCTAAGTCTGCGTCTTTATTCCTGTCCTGCCCCTAGGTTCTTCAGAACCTTTTTTTTTTTTTTAGATTCCATATATATGTGTTCCCATATGGTATTTGTTTTTCTCTTTCTGACTTACTTCACTCTGTATGACAGACTCTAGGTCCATCCACCTCACTACAAATAACTCAATTTCGTTTTTTTCTTATGGCTGAGTAATATTCCATTGTATATATGTGCCACATCTTCTTTATCCATTCATCTGTCGATGGACGCTTAGGTTGCTTCCTGTTCGGTGAAGTAATGCTGAAGGGAGAGAATGGAGGTCAGAGTGACCAGAGGCAGGTAGGGTATGGCAAATATTCAGGTGAGAGGGAATGTGGGACCAAAGTAGAGTCATGGCAGGGGACAGAGGCAGGAAATAAGAAACATTTCAAAGGTGGACTCAACAGGATTTGATTAGGGCAATAAGGGAGGGAATGCCAAATCTATTTTGGGTTTTGGGTGTGAAAGGCTATGTGGTGATTTTGAAGATGATCAAAAATCTCTGACACTCCTCCCATTGAGAGCTGGGGTCTCATTCCCTCCCCGGTGAATCGGGAGCTGTTCGTAGCAACTCACTTGTAACCAACGGAATGTGAAGGACGTGACACTACATAACCTCAGGGGCTAGTGCTCTTCTGTGTCTGGCTTCTTTCACTTGGCATAATGACTTTCTGATATTCACCCATGTTCTTGCCTTTATCAATAGATGTTCCTTTTCATTGTTGAGTAGTATTTTAACATATGGATATATAATAACTTGTTTATCCATTCACCTGCTGATGGGCAGCTGTGTTATTTCTAAATTTTGGCTACTGAGAATAAAGCTGCTATGAAAATTCAACTGCAAAATTTATATTTTTCTTGGGTAAAATACCTAGGAATGAGGAACTATGGTTTTAGTACTAAGAAATAGTTATCTTCCCTATGTCAATTACCCTGGAAAAAATGAAAAATACAAACATTTCTTAGTCATATTTCGTAATAAAATTTATCAGCACACCTGTTGTAAGAGTTGAAGAATTCATACATTTTCCAACTCTACAGAGTCACACATGATCATACATTCAACATATTCCAAGATAATGCTTAATAATATGTAGGAAGATAACATTCCTTACAAACTTCAATATATTATGAATAAAATATTCACATTATTATATGAACACAGAAATCTTGAGAACTCTGTTGTGATTTTCTCTTAAGAGCAAAGGTAAAAGTTGCAGAATCTCTAATTTAAAAAGAGGACTATTTCAATTAGGCCATATTCAAGGAAATACATTTATAAAATGCCTACATGCTTCTTACACTAGTTATGTCTGCTTTAATTAGAGAAGGAAAATGTTTCTCATTTCCTAAATTCACAACATCCCCAGGACTGTTCTTAGTCTAAACCTCCATACAGAAATGTCTGGAACAGAATTTTTTAGGTATCAGAATCAAAGGGGATAAGCTTTCACATTCAAAAGTGCAAAGAATCTCAGCATCAACAAATTATAGTTCTACAAAAATCAAAATTACAACTTAGATATCCCTTGTTTAAATAACAGTGATGTCACTTTAGAGTTAACTACAGGTAATCACTGAATTGTAACACATGCAGAGACTAAGAAAATTTCAAGTATTCCTAAATATCTATCATTACAAAAGTGAATATTTTACAATATTATGATCTCTAGAGAAAGATTATATAAAGATTATGATCAAAGCAACTTCAGTAATGACAAAGTAAAATTTTTACTTTCATTTCCAGTTGCTTTCTAAAATTACTAGTCTCAATCTCATTGAATTAATGAAAATAAAATTTGTCCCACAACAGATTTTTGTGGCTGAAACTAAACCTTTAAAAAATATATGAAACAAAAAAATAACACGAGAAGTTTCCTGATACTAATTCTAATATTTAGATCCCCTAAACCAATTCTTGGAAATTGTCACTGTTTGTAAACTAGTCATATAAAATGATTCTAAAAGTATAAACAAGTTTTACATCAACCAGTTGACTCTGACAAGCTGCCACCTCACCACCCACCACTGACAGCATCCAGCGGAAGCCTGTGGTGCTTAAAACACATTTCACCAGGAAAGGAGGCGGACTCCAGGGCGGAGAAGACTGGAGCTCTGAGACACAGGTAACTAAGTGCCACACAGTGGCGGTGGTGTCAGCCAGTGGAGCAGGGGGCCCATTGTGTGTCCCCCAGACCCTACGAAGACTGCTCTGCCTGCATCAATGCACCCAGTCCCTTGGATGGCGCAAAACGTCCAGAATTTCAGCTTCTTTGGAGTTCTCTGAGGGTGAATGCATGTACTCCCATCTATGCAGGTTCAAAACAGAAGCAAAAAACGTAACAACAATAAAAAATAAACAAACAACATACATAGCTCTTTATCTAAAATAAATGAAAAATAAAATTCTAAGAGTAATAAAAAGACTTATACCTCTTTGTCTCCACTAGGCTTTTAAAAAAATATTTGCTGCTAAAGAAATAAAGTTTCTTAATAATTCCTGAGCACACTCTAGCTAATATTAATATTCCAGAGCCAAAACATACTTTTACTATAAACCAGGGTTTCATAAAGTATAGAACCTCAGGTGATCCATGGGCAAACTTTTAGCTTAGTACTTTGGCATTTTTTTTCATGTGTTATTTTCTATTTATGACAGAAATGTTGGTTTGCCTTTAATTTTCTCTCTGAAAAACTAAGAGTATAAAATTTAAGTAAATAATACCTCAGATTATATATAAATCTACAAATATGGTCAAAATGGTCAAACTGTAGCATGAAATCTGGCAAACACTGGTTTAGATCAGAGGCTGCAAACTCTTCCTGTAAAGGGCCACATAATAAATACCTTAGGCTCTTGGGGCCACATACCTTTTGCAGTCTCTTGCCTATTCCTTTTTTGTTTGTTTTTAATAATCCTTTAAAAATGTAAATTCCATTCTTAGCTTAAGGGCTGTACATAAACACAAGTGGACCTAGATTTGTCCTGAAGCCTTAAGTTTGCAGACCCCTGGTGCAGACTTTAAGAAGCTAAAAATAACCTGTTGCATAAATGTTGTTCAGTTGAGCAGGGGATTGATTTATAATCCGCCCTTACCTGCAGTTTGGAATGTGCGTTATAATTAGAGGCCAGCAGAGATCAGGTAGACTACCCGAGGCCTTAAGATCTCATGTCTACTTTTTAATCACATCTTGCCTCTAGGGTGGCAAGAACACCTAACAGTGATGTGCATGAGAATCCAGCCAAGGACATGAGATCCCACGAGCAACAGCTAAACAAGGACAGAGCCAATGCCATTCTGAATGTAGTGACAATGGTAGAGGGTACTGATCTCACAAGGCTAGATCTGCACAGCAGAATGACGCAAGGCAGACCTTCCATGCCAGCCAGTCCATTCTTATTTGGATATTTAAACTCATGGAGAAAAGAAGATTCTAGCTCTTCTAAAATAAGCAATGGTCATATTTTTTCTGATCTTTTCTGTTTCAGTCTGGATACACACCATTCTCACTTCCTCAAAGCCAAAAAAAGTCAACTGTAGATCTTTATTAACCTAACAGCACCAACATCAATAGATTTTAAAATTCCCCACAGAGATTCAATTAACCTTTATGGAAGCACACCATGGCAGCACGTAAAGCATCTGAAATAATCCTGCATACTTTCATACAAGCTTAATACTTCATAGTGGAGAATAAGACCTTTCCCCACAAGTGCAATCATTTCCAGTAAAATTAAAGAGCTGTTATGTTCACATAAATCTGCTTTGCTCATAGCTCTTCCTAGAAAATTACCAAGTAGGAACAGTCAATCTAGCTCCCCAGACACCATCATCCACCCTGTCTTCTCACTCCCTCTATCCTTTCCCTGCTCTCACATATAAAGCTATATCATTTATCCTGCCACCCCTTAAAAAAAAATTTTTGATTTTCCTGTGATTTGCCTGTGATTTTCTTATACAGGCAGCAAGGTCAAAACCAATGAAGTCTTCAGGAAAGACATTTGTGGTGTCAATGTCCATGTTTTGTGGGGATTAGAGGATTGTGGGGTTAGGGAATAACTATTATTCTTATGAGTTATTCTTACCGAGCGGTGAGAGGTAAAGACATCAAGATGCTTTCGATCCTGGATCCTGGAGTGAAGAGGCCAAACTTTGTACCCCGATCATACAGCAGGTTAAATTCTACATACCTGACATACAGACATCAAATAAGATTAAGGGTTGGCTGAGTAAACCCTTTCTTAAGATTAGTCCATAACAAATACTTAAAGTGGGGGCACCTTCCCACCACCTCCCACCCCATCAGCTGGAACTGGCAGAGAAAACACCAAGTCTCGTCAGTTGAGTTTTCGCCATCTGGAAAGGCATAAAGAAAAGGCTATTCTATCCAACAAACAACAGGATATAGATTCAGCCCCAACATAGAGCAGTTACAAAACAATAAGGTTATGTTTTCCAATAAATAAACAGAAACACAAAGCTTAGAACTTGAAGGCACAAAAACAATTAAGAAAAGCAAATGGCACCATTTACCAGGATAAAACAGCTCTTTCTGGCCCTCGCCTAGAGTCTGAGATGCTTTACAGTCAAAGACTTCATTTCACTGCTAATAACTCACACAAACTAAGACAGTGTAAGGCTCTTGTAATTGAAAAGCCAAGAAAAGATTACAGAAATCTATTAATAATTACTAATATATTCTAGATATTTCCTTTTCTTAAAATAGTTAACAGCATTAATAAGCAGTCTTCCTGCAAATTAATGACAAAGTCATAATAGAAGGTAGTGATTGAGTTGCAGTGCTCAGTCCTTAGCATCAACTAAAACCTGGTTCAGGATATTAGCTTTCCATGAACTGCCACAGAGTCATATCTAAACTCCGTCTAGCTTAAAAATCCGTGATTGCCTTTAACATCATGAGATCCTTTGTAAAAGGGTCTCCTCTCTCCAATTTCAAAAGATAATTTCTACTACCCAAAAGAATTGAGAATGATCCATAAATCTGAAAATTTCAATAGTCCCCCTTCGTATCATTTCTCAACTCACTCAAAAACTACTCTCTTGGTCTAAACTTCCCTCAGGTATTACCGTTTATGCATGGGTTACTGTATTTAATCACAACTAGGGAAAAATATTCTCTAGATTCCCACAGTCCTTCAATTTTTAGAAAGCAACCTTCACTGTGGAAACTTGCCAAAGGCTCTGAGAAAATTTAAATAAATTACATTCATGGATCCCTTTCTAGTCCTCACCATTTATTTATCACTGACTGAGTTCTGTGCACTAATAACTAATACCTTCTTATGTCTGTTTCAAAAGATAATTTAAATGGATCTTCTTAACTTCTTCCTAAGACCATGGAAAAGAACTCCAGTCTCTCAGCTCCCTTTTTCACCCCTGATGTTACCCTCCTGAAACATGATATTTAAGGGATGGCTGTGACTCTCTGTCTGTACAGATGTCTTGTTCAAAGACGCTTGTAAGGAGCTCCCAAATGAGCCTCTATAGGATCCCTGTGCTGCTTTTCTGTTCTGAGCGAACAATGCTCCTTTCTGTATATCAGCCTGACTCTCACCAGGTTTTGCTTAGATCTGATCTTTCTGATCCTTTCCATACATTCATCCTCTCCGAGGTACCTACAAACTATGAACCTTAACCACTCCCTTCAATTTAACTGATACCTACACTGTATCCTGTCTCCCTTTCCCAAAATACAGCAAAACAAAAAAGGAGACTAAGACTGGAGGTTCAAGGTCTGGGGAGAGAATAGTAGTAACTGAGGACAAGAAACTCAATGAGATAGCCAAGTAAGAGGCTGCAAAGTCAAAAGAGAAGCAGCTTAACCACTGCAGGGGAAAGTCATACAGAAGGGGATGCGAGGGAGTGGGGAAGAGTAACACAGATAATGGGTTATGAATGCCGCGTAAGAAAGTGAAGACAGGGCTCATAACCGCAGCCAGGAGCTGGGGTTATCTTAAGCCCCAGAGATTTCTGCCATTTTAAGGCCCAGAGATATGGGTGGTAGAAGGAGCCTCTCTTTGAAAGTACAGTCACCCACCACATCACAGAAAATCAACCTAATACCCCACGCTTCTGCCTAATTCAAAACACACGGACATGAAATGATACACACAAATGGAACTTTCAAAATATGTTGTCAATTAATAATAAAAAACAAAACAAACAAAATAAAACATCACTCCTATGTCCAAGAAGTTTTCAAGGCTTCACACCTCATTAGTATTCATGAAACCTGCCAGCTTTGCGTAAGAAATCTTACGCAAAACCAGAACATTGCACTTTCTTTCCACAGTTTTTCTTTTTTTAGTTTCTTGTTTGTTTTTTATTGGAGTTTGTTGTTGTTGTTTCCACAGAGTTTTAAATTATCCTCTTAGGATGGTCTTCCCCACTAAACTGTGAGCTTTTCCCAGCATGGTCCATAGCCATAGGAGGCACCTAATCAACTCAAGTGAAGGGAAGGAGTAGTAAAGGTGTATCTGGGAAATCATGGGACCAAAAAAAAAAAAAAAAAAAGTCCCAAAACAGATGCACTGTTAAAGAACTGTCTAACAAGAACACTTAATCAATTCTCATTTTCCCAAGTTTATAAACAGGGAGCAAGCAAGCAGAGGTAGTCCTAAGAAAGAATAAACAACAAACATTTACCTTGAGACTTTGAACATTATCTAAGTTGACCTTTTAGCTTTACCTCCTTAAGTACCCAAAGTTTCATATGCCTGAGACAAAATTAACATAAATGAGAAAATCCGTTTTATAGCCATGGACCAGTAGTACACGTGCAATTAAGATGGTAATGAGAAACCGCTGTGAGAGGGAAGACTGAAAAATTTGGAGCTGATTCACAATCACACCCCCGCTGAAGATGACCTCACGCGGGTCACCCAACTGAGCTCACCAAGCTGCCTGCACAATGCAGGGTGGCTAAGGTGAGCATCACAGTCAGAAATAAGACCTACTTAACTTCATTCACATCTAAGAAAGTCTGCAAGTTTTGAAGGCACGAGGACCTGGTTCCACACCTGGGATCTTTTATTTACTAGCTGTGTAAACTTGGGCAAGGGACTTACTTTGCTAAGTTTTGTCATCTGTAAAATGATGATAATGACACCAATCTCACAGCTTTGTGAAGAAATTTAGATGCAAACTGCCTAACATATTAGCCAGCACATATTAACATCTCCATAATTAATAAATACTATCATTAAGTGTAAATAATTTCTGAAGTGATTATTTTCATAACACCTTCCATGAAAACCTAAAGATAAATGAAAAAAATGTGTGTTTACAAAGCAGCAAGAACATTAAATGATTCCCCTATCTTGGCGTAAGGCTGGAAGGTATTGCTAGAAGAAACTATGAGAAATCAGCAGAAATAAATTCAACAAGTTCTTACTATAGGCCTAATATGGTTCTCTAATGTACACACAAGTTAAACAAACCTTGCTCTTTTTATAATACTATTTTATACAATGTTTCTTAATTCACTTGATATTTATCTAGTTATGAAAAGAAATTAGGGTGAGTATTAACAAAACTCTGACAAAGTATCTGCCCAAGACAACATATCATCCACTCTTATTACGGCTGCCGCACTTCCCGACCTCCTACCCACCCCAGAGTTACGCGATGAGACGGTTCATTCTCCGGTCACTCACTCACCGTCCTCTCCGGAGCTGCTGCCACAACTTCTCCCGGGGGGTGAAGGAGTCATCACAGTGCTTTTTCACAAGGGGGATATAAGAAGGAATGACAGCCTGGGCACAGCTCTGCACAAAGCAAAAGACCTCCTCCTTGGATGGAGAGTCAAGGTCATCAAAAAAGATACCCCCGATGCCCCTCCGCTCCCCACGATGGGCTATAAAAAAGTAATCGTCACACCTGGAAAATACAGTAAGGCCAAATCAGGGACCAAAGAGGAAAAAACAGACAGACATGAAAATCAGTGTGAGCATTTCAGCTTAGAGCACCATCCCTGACTAATGCCAGCACAGCGCCCTTACTTTTTGTCCATGTCTGAAAATGAAACTAGAGTTTTAGACAGATTTCCTGCAGTTATCAACAACGAAGAAAATGCTTACACTTTTACCTACAAAGCAACAGGCAAGCTAATACATGTCTATCTGAAGATGTGGCACTCTAAGACCTTTACTGAAAAGAAACAGAGTCCACTATTAATACTGTATTTCCTTCTTTTTTTTAAAGCACTGTATCTCTTAAAACAAGTGGTGCTGCTGCCCTCAGAAGCACTGCTACTTTTGCAGCAGGCAGGAATCCTCTACCAACAATGACACAAACCAGGTCCTTGATGGAGTGCTAACCCCTAAGCTGTCTGAATCAGTTCTTATTCACCAAAGGAAGGCAGAGTAAATTATCTCTAAGGTCTCTTTCGGCAATAAAATGTGATGACTCTATAGCATGCATAACTCAGGGGGAGGGTTGGTGGAAGGAAATGGTCAGAGAATAAGAGTCTTCAGAACATTAAAGGTTGCCCTTGTGAACCAGCGCATGAAACTATCAATTTGTTCTTGAGTCTTTCCCCACCTGTGCCTACTAGAGCAGATTTCCTAAGTCTTTCCTAATTGCTAAATTTGCAGTATAGTTTACATCCTGGAAATAGTTTTCATTATCTCTGTATAATGAGGGTTCCTAAATAGAAGACCTGTACAAACAAAAACTAAAAACTATTGAAAAGGTTATCTTAAAAATAGCCTTAATGGCTTAAAGTTAAAAAAAGGCAGCAGGTGCAAATCCCTAGAACTGATGTGTTGGTATAAGTCACCTTGACTGTTACTTCCTGGCTTTTCTTCACAGGTACATTTTATTAACAGAATTAAAGTATATCCCGAGCAAGGCTGTAAAGCCAGCTTTAACTAAATCATGTTATTTCCAAATCTCTTTTCATGATATTATGAAATGAAGAGATTTACTAAATATGTATACTAAAACTTTTTGGCTAGCCCGCATCCTAGATATTTTATTAATACTACTCAGATAAAGTTCTTCAGTAACAGCAATAAAAGGAAACCAAAAAAAAAGAGAGAGACAGAATATGTACCCCACCAATCCTCCTCCTGAAAGGAAGCTGATTTGTAAGAGAAAAACAACCCTTCATCCTACATCTGTGTGTCCATAGCTGTCCAGTGTTTCGTGGTAATGTCAAATCAAAGAGAGGTTATTTAAATGTTTTATAATTTCTGAGGATTTTAAAGCTGAACTCCATATTCTTAGATAAATAACATCAAGATTCCACAAATATTAGCACTGAAAGCAAAGCAAAAAAAAAAAAACCCCAAAAACCCTTTCTGTTCCTCCTTTTCCTAGAATGGTAATTAGCTCTAAGCAGTGTTGAGTACATTATTATTCCAAACAACTTATGCACAGACTCCATTCCACATCTACCAAATATCCTGGGTCTCCTCACAACTTTTTTCTTTACCATTAGAGTTCCTTTCACAAAGTTTCCAATCCTACTTTCTCCTTGTCCAAAATCTCCGGTACATTTGCACCTCTCCTAATAGTTCTCCAACCCTTCCCATGCCCTAACACATTTCCATGGCAACGAGATAATCCTCGTGTGGGATGAGAATTTAATATCCCACTTTAGGATTAAAAAGTCTCTGATTCTCAGGCATATATCACCTTCAAGTTTATATCCTAAAACATCTGGTATCAAAAATGATGTTGCTGCCCAATTTTTATCACAGACATTCAAATATTCCTAAGAAAATAATGTATTAAAACCACTTAAAACTCGTATCTCACTTCTGGTGAAAGGAAGGGAGGGAGGGAGGAAAGAAACAGTTCAACCTTCATAAGCTGAAAAAGATACTTAGTGACACAGTAGTGCCTTCAGGATCTACAGAAGGAATGGAAAATACTTAGCGGTCATGAAAAGTTCAATAACTTTACCTACCATTTTTTGAATTTGGGGTAGAGATCTGGACCATGCTGGTCACAAGCCTTCTTTAGAGTCCTGTGAAAATGCACTGCATCCTCTTGGTTCAAGTATGTTGGGGTAAGGTCACATCCACCACCAAACCACCACTGCTTGTTACCTACCAAGTCGAGACATATGATTCTGATGTGGACTTTGAGATGTAGCACACTACTCAAAAGGAAAAGTTAAATACGTTGCTTTAAATGCCGTCACCTGCGGAGACACCAAAAGGAGTGGCGTGCACTGCACAGGTGCTCTGACAGGGTAACAGCTGGCCTAGCTAATGGCAAACACAGACTGGAACGATATTTACATAATGAAGCACGATCAACTGCACCCCATCTTAAACCCGCTGACAACGCACTAGTGCCTGGCAAAGCTACACATGTGGAAAATAATTTCCAAAAGCAAGTTCTCAATGGCAACTTAACACTGCACGTGAGGTTTTCCTTTGGATGTAATAAAGTTATATTTGCAAAGAACCCTGTGTGCACTTTAAGTTCGGGTTCATTAAATCATTCCTTGTGTGTTGGAGGAAAATGGGGATGCCAGAGACCAGCCAATACCACTTTCACTTTTCCATATCTAATAAATAATCTATTGCACCTGCCAAGGAATAAGCTTTCACATGTTTCCCAAAAAACCTAGTTAAGATGGCATTTATTTTTTCTTGATTTTAGATGTTATGCCCCCTGACGTGTTTTAAAATACTCATTTTGCACAAAAGTACTTTCCACACCTCCAGAGCCCTTACCGTCGGCTTCTTCTACTTCAAAGTATCTGTAGTTGAAATGGATAGTGGGAGCATGAGGATTCTTGGGGTGGATAACAGAGCTCACGCCCATAGCACAAAATGGCAATTTACCTGGAAAGTAAAACATGCAGTAAGCTGCACTCGATCACCTGGCTTGATACAAATTAACTCCAACATGGTTTCTGAATCAATTTTCAAAGGTTGATTTTCAATTTGTCTCTTAAAATATAATTTTTAAAAAGTAACTGTGTCAGGCTTCCCTGGTGGCGCAGTGGTTGAGAGTCCGCCTGCCGATGCAGGGGACACAGGTTCGTGCCCTGGTCCGGGAAGATCCCACATGCCGTGGAGCGGCTGGGTCCGTGAGCCATGGCCGCTGAGCCTGCGCGTCTGGAGCCTGTGCTCCGCAACAGGAGAGGCCACAACAGTGAGAGGCCCGCGCACCACAAAAAACAAAAAGTAACTGTGTCTTCAAGTCCGTTCTCTATGTCTGTGTCTTTATTCCTGTCCTGCCCCTAGGTTCTTCATAACTATGGACATGTATACACTACCAAATGTAAAATCGATAGCTAGTGGGGAGCAGCCGCATAGCCCAGGGAGATCAGCTCGGTGCTTTGTGACCACCTAGAGGGGTGGGATAGGGAGGGTGGGAGGGAGACGCAAGAGGGAGGAGATATGGGGATATATGTATATGTATAGCTGGTTCACTTTGTTATAAAGCAGAAATGAACACACCATTGTAAAGCAATGATACTCCAATAAAGATGTTAAAAAAAAAAGTAATTGTGAACATGCTCAGCTGGCACAGGCACCCAGATGGAATTTTACAGAAGCAATATGTACTTTATAAATAAAACTTGCCGGGAGAAAAGGTTTACAGGGACTATTAAAGGAGATTGTCTGATTTACCATCTTTCGTCTTTAGCTTTTTTCCTCTGCTTCTCATCTGTTTTGCTGCTTCCTCAGAAAGATTTCCATGAACGACAGAAATGCTCACCCCGGCCTTTTCAAAAACATGCCCATCTTGAAGTACACAGCTGATGCCACCACCTCCTGTTTATGGAAATGTAAAATGAGGAGAGAATGTAAGGGTATATGCGAAGTTAAAAACAACTGCTGCACGAAGGTGGTGGGATTAGGAGTTATTTTCCTCCTCTATTTTCCAAATCTTCCATAATATCAGCATATTTATAATTTTTAAGTACAATAAAATTAGATAACCAGCTTAACTTTATGACATTTGCTACTGATCATGGGTGAATATTTTCTCTCCCCACACCACCCAACCGAATACTCTTCTACATCCTTATGTCATCATCTAAAATGAATCACTGGAATAGTTTCCCTTCAAATAAGACTGTTCAGAATGGGAGCTGTTGGTTGTGATACATGAGAGAAAGCTAAGATTAAAAACAGGAATAAGTACATTCAAAGAGTGTTCCAGTATTGCCAAATTTAAGAGCTCCATATTGTTTCAATTGTTTTTTCTCAGTGTGCTGTTTGCCTTTTAATTTTGTTTACAGGTAATTAAAAAACAGATACTGAAATGCTTAAGGAATTCGGAAGCTTGAACTGAGTGAGACACATTAACATTTAGGTATATGAGCTTTACTACTAGTAGCTGGTTTGTTTTTTGAAGACACTAGAGGTACCACAAGAGTTAATTGTTTCATGAAGCTTCATGTTTGGCTTGTTTTATTTCTAAAAATTTTTAGAGCTGGATGGGACATGAGATGATCCAGTACGACCCTTATATATTTCAAATGAGAAAACTGAGGCCCAGAAAGGCAAAATACTTTCTCCAAAAACACACAACTAGTAAGTGGCCCAAACAATTTGTCTCAGTGCTTTCTAAGCATCAAACAATATTTGCAGCACTTCATATATATACACCTTATTTTATCCTTATAATACATTCATATGTTATTTATAATTTCATTTCATAGATGAGGAAACAGAGGCACAAAAAGTAACTACTGAGGGTCACACAGCTAGTCCAGGTTGTGTCCTGATTCAACAGTCTTCACTTAAAAAATTAGAAGATGGAGGACTTCCCTGGTGGCAGTGGTTAAGAATCTGCCTGCCAATGCAGGGGACACGGGTTCGAGCCCTGGTCCTGGAAGATCCCACATGCTGCGGAGCAACTAACAACTAAGCCCGTGCACCACAACTACTGAGCCTGCGCTCTAGAGCCTGTGAGCCACAACTACTGAGCCCACGTGCCACAACTACCGAAGCCCACGCGCCTAGAGCCTGTGCTCCGCAACAAGCCACCCCAATGAGAAGCCCACATGCCACAACAAAGAGTAGCTCCCGTTCACCACAACTAGAGAAAACCTGCGCGCAGCAACCAAGACCCAACACAGCCAAAGATAAATTAATTTAAAAAAATTACAAGATGGAAAACACTATGAAAACCAGATTTAATTTCATTTAAAATAAATGTGGCAGTATCACAGCCCCAAATCAGCTGATGAGAAGTTGCTGCAGTAGTCCCAGGTAAGAAGAATCAGAAATCCTTTAAGTTTATGACCAAGATGTAAGGTTTCACTGTATAGGCAATAACATGGTGATAAATGTAGGACACTATAAGAACTAGGTTATAATACTTAAGTATTTTACCAGTGGAAATAAAGATTTTCCTGGCACGAAATCTGATGGGTGCATTTGGCAGAACTACTGACAAGCCAGGTCAAATATTTCTTGCGCAACCTGGGGAAAAGACACAATGACACAATAACTCCCTCAGCTGGAGGAGACTGGTTGACCCTTAGTAAAGAGGAGATGACTTTCTTTTTCCATCTCCAAAGGAAAAGAAAGGGTAAACGCACCCAGAGAAGCAGAGGAAATGTGGAGAAAATCTATGCTCAGTTACAACCTTGGACATCCAAGCCTGTTGGCTAAAACTGACCTTAAGACTTGTATGAAAAATGCCATATAAAATTGCAAAGATTTTTTAAATGTCCAGTACTAGAGTGACAGCAGATCTGGGTCCACACCTGCAAGCTGAGGGCTGATGACCCTGTCAGTGTCAATCGTTTTAAAGGTATCCCTTTTAACCTAGCAGCCGCTGTGTGGGTACCCCTCTCCTTACTCCCATCCCCTATTGAGTCATTTTCTGCCTGCAAACTAAAGCCCGACCTCTCTTCCCCATCTCCACCTCCCGCTAGGGGCCGACCTCCTCACCTTCCTTCCTCTCCCACCGGTCCACAGAGAAGCGGGCGCCCCCGTCCACCTGTGCCAGCGCCTGGCACACCTGGGCCTGGGTCTCCAGGATCAGCAGCTCCATTTTGGTCTTCATGTCGCCCGGTCTCCTCCGCAGCTCGTGCAGGTCGGTCACAGGCGAGGCCATGAAGCAGCTGCAGCGGCGGGCCAGCTCGTCGTCCTCCTCCTCCGGCCTCCCCGGCGAGGGGCTCGGTGCCCCCGAGCTCTTGCTCACCATCTCCGCCCGCTCCACGTGCCCGAAGGCGGCGGCGGCCAGCCCGGCCAGCCCCGCGGCCAGCCCCGCGGCCAGCCCGGTCCTCAGCCGGGGGCCGCCTCCCGCAGTAGGGCCGTACCCCAGCCCGCGGCTCTGCTCGGAGCAAGCGGTGCCAGGGGGACGGCAGAAGCGTCCGGCCGCGCAGCGCAGGGACCAAGAGCGCAGTTCCCCGCAGCCGCCCCGCGCCGCGAGCCAGCAGAAGCCCGCGCTCAGCTTGCCCAGGTGCATGGCCATGCTCCCGCACTGTCACCCTGGGCAGTGCCCACCTCCCGCAGACAGGCCCCTGAGCCCCCGGGAGTTCCGAGCGGCGAGCAGCGAGCGGCGCAGGCACAGGGAAACTTCACCAGAAAAAAGCTACTACCGGGTCGGCTCCCCGGCGTAGAATGCCGGGAGCTGTAGTCCCGGCTCCTATCGCCGCCTGCAGGGGCGCGCCCGGGAGATAAAAGAATCCACCGTCCCCAGAAGGGCGGGGCCCACGGGTAGAGAACTGGGGTGCTGGGTAGGAGAGGGCAGTGGAAGCGAAGGCGGAGATAAAAGAGGCCGTCTTGTCACGTACAACCTCTGGTCTGCGGTTCACGCAATCACAGGGAGAAGACAAAGTAGGGCTGGACGCGCTGAGGGCTAACCAGGGAGAAATGTGGCCAGAGACCCCTGCCCCAACTTACATTTCTAAACAGCCTTGCAAACCCTGCCTCCTGTATGTGTAGAAGGCCCCTTCGTCCCCGGTTCTAGTCCTCTAGAGCTTCTAGAGCTTGTAGGATTGGTGGGGGCGGAGCCTGGGAAACTCCTTACCTATGGGCTAGTTTTTTAAAGGAGTCGGAAAAGCTAGTTAAAGGACTCCTAAGAAAATCCTAGGAAAAGACTTTCTGGGATCAACTCCATATCACAGTTCTATCATAAAAATCTTCCCAGGCCTTGCTTCTACAGTGCCCACTTAATTATTTTGGAACTAGGAAAAGCAAAGTGTTTTATTACTAAACCGGCATAAAACTTAGGAACTGGTGTGTCTGGCTGCTCAAGGAAGAAGAGATTTAAACATACGGATCCTACAGTTGTAGAGTGCTGCCAAGTGTTTCTCACGTTTAGTACTTCCAGCAACTCCGGTAAGCTAGGCAGGACAGACATTCACACCCCTTCCTCTTCTCACCCCCAGCGCGCACACATGCACACACACACACACACACACACACACACACACACGTTAAGAGAAATGAGGAAAGAAGCTAACATAGGTTTGGTAGATTTTTTTTGTTCCTGTAACCATGCCACAGTTCCATGTTGTCTGGACATAAGAGTGTAGGAAGGACTGTCATAGGCTAATTCGTCCCTTAAGTCTCCAGGATGATTTTAATTTCTAGTAGTAGATAATTACGTAAGCCACTGGTGGTGGTTTCTACGTTTTTTTCTTGGTGGCTAGATGCAGTGATGGACATTCCATGGCTGCGGGTCAAACCAGTTTTTCAAGGCAGTATATTTTATCATCCACAACAGCATCCAGCAGCTCTTACACAGAGCATATTGTTAGCTGGGTGGGCATGCTTGACTCTCTAGCAGATTCTCTAGTGTTAAAGGCCTGGATTAAGAAGTGAATGAACTACGTTGGGGGGAGCTTTTAGCTGTAGTGTAACTTGCTGGGAGGCTGAGTTGGCAAAGGAAAGAAAAGATAAGAACTGTCAGTGTATAATGCAGCCCACTGCAGGGAACATGGGGGCTGAGTGAGCACCAAGAGGGGACCAAACCCAGCCTGGAAGCCTGGCAGGTCTTTTGGCAGGGGAGACACCAGAGCTGAAGAACCTTAAGGAGGTTTAGCCCTCAACAGGGTGAGGGAGGGTCTGGAAGCTCTGTGGGCGAGGGATTAAGAAACATTAGCTGGGTATTAACCCTCCTTGACTGGTCTAGACCATTGAAAAGAATACCTCAAGGTGTAAGGGAGGAGGTGAAGGACAGACGGTGTCTGTGTTCAGAGAAGAAAGGTCCACAGGGCAGTTTGGGGCCTCAGCCCTATCAGGGATATCCTTGCGGCCTCCTGGGTCCTGGGCCTATGCACCTGCCCACAATCACTTTGTCACTCCTAATCCCATTCCTGCCTCACCTCTGTCTACCTGGGCAACTCTTTTGTGCCTTTCAGAACTGGGATCTGGCTTCACCTCCCACTGATGCCATCCCTGACCGTCCCAGGCTGACTTGGATAGCATCTTCTCCTCCTCTAGGCTCCTGTGCTCACCCCTACCTAACACTTGTCCTACAGACAACACATCTGTCTACCCCACCAGACTCTGAGCTCCGTGAGAGCAGGGTCTTTGTATCCCCAGCACCTACCACAATGCCTAGCGTGTGGTTGGCTCTGAATGTTTATAGAATGAATGAACAGAGGGCAGACTGAGCAGGAGATACTGCCAGATACTCTGAAGGAATCAAGAAGAAAGAGTGTTGTGAGACAGTGAGATGTGAGGGGAGAGGGAGAGGGGGCAAAATTGATGAAGGGGGTTAAAAGGTACAAACTTTCAGTTATAAAGTAAGTCCTGGGAATGTAAGATACAGCATGATGACTATAGTTAACAATACTATACTGTATTTTTGAAAGCTGCTAAAAGAGTAGATCTTAAAAGTTCTTATCACAAGAAAAAAAATTTGTAACTATGTGTGGTGATGGATGTTAACTAGTTAATTGCAGTGATCATTTTACAATAGGAACATATATACAATCATTACATTGTACACCTAAAACTGATTTAATATTATATGTCAATTATAACTTAATTTTTTAAAAAACAGAAGAAGAACTATCACTCAAGGAAGGCTTTGTTTGCCTTTTCTAGATGCCTGTGGTGGGGTTTTTTTGTTTGTTTTTGTTTTTTTGCTGTACGCGGGCCTCTCACTGTTGTGGCCTCTCCCGTGGCGGAGCACAGGCTCCGGACGCATAGGCTCAGCGGCCATGGCTCACAGGCCTAGCCGCTCCGCGGCATGTGGGATCTTCCCGGACTGGGGCACGAACCCGTGTCCCCTGCATCGGCAGGCAGACTCTCAACCACTGCGCCACCAGGGAAGCCCTGTGATGGGTTTTGACTGAGCCTGGTGGTGATAAGTGAACCTCATTAATGAAAAGGAACCTCTCTGGCCCATTTTCCTTTAAGAACCCCCTTCATTATTGCTCTAATTCTGAGAATACCCATAAAGTTAGTAAAAGATAAGCAGGCACAGGCTGTTTTGAACATTTGCCTGGTCAGATAGGCTGGACTTGAGCCCAATTGTGTGCTAGTTTCCAAGTTTCCACCCCTCCCCACCCTTAGCCTTTCTATGTGCAGGGCCTCTCTCATTTCCTCCTCTGGTTTCCAGCGCCTTCCCTGCCTTCACCTTGTTATGGTACACTTAAGAAAGACCTTAACAGCCTGATTAGTGTGAGTTTAAACCACACTTCCTAGGGTTCAAATTGTCTCCAAGGAGGATACTTGTATGTAAGTGTTATTTGTTGGGGTGGAGTAAAAGGCATCCCCTTGTCAAGCAATTTCAAGCATCAGAAAGCTGACAGGGACAAATCATACGTTTAGAGTAAGTTGTAAGACATAACGTGTAAGGTAGATATTCTCGTCCTTTTTGAACCCAGTTTCCTGCACTGCTGTGTGTTCTGTGTGACCCTACCAGCCAAAATGATTCTGACTAGACTTATACAAACTCATGAGGTATAGGTATATTAGTATCATTTTTCAAACTCCACATGCTTCCCAGAATCCTTATGAACTTTACTCCTTCTCTCTGCCCCAAAGCCCTGTTGAACATAACTGACTTTAGGCCTGCTGATGGTATATGAGTCTGCCCTTTTCTGGAGAGAATTAGAAAAGACTCTGACATCCCTCTGGCAGATTTTCTGCCTTCTAAAAACACACACACAGTCATAATTCCCAGTACCTTAACTAAATTGTACTGCTTTCACCAATTCCCAAATTTTGAGAGCGAAACTTAAGAAATGTATTGGGTTGGCCAAAAGGTTCGTTCGGGTTTTTCATAAGATGGTACGAAAAACCTGAACGAACTTTTTGGCCAACCCAATATTATTCAAGTGACTCAGCTCTGTTATTTTCTGCTAGATACAGAAACTCAGGATAATTATAAACTGTGTTGCCAAACAGATGTGTTTGCCTTGGCAAACTTCTGCCAACTTATCCGAAATTCTAATGAGGGTGGTCATGGGGTGATAGTAGTGACATTAGCAAAGAAGTGGAATTTTTGAGATTTTTACTCAATTTTTGTCCTAGAATTTGCATTTTAAACTTTTAGGATTTTGGAGGCAAATATTTACACAAATCATTAAAATAATTGTTTTTTAAAGCTAATGTAGGCTAAATATCTAATTCAATTTGGTGTTGCTATTTTGTTTTTTCTTTAACTGAAGGAATTTTTTTTATAGGAGCATAGTTGCTTTACAGTGTTGTGTTAGTTTCTGCTGTACAGCAAAGTGAATCAGTTGTACACATATATAACTATAACTATATATATATAACTATATATATAATCCCCTCCTTTTTGGATTTCCTTCCCATTTAAGTCACCACAGAGCACTAAGTAGAGTTCCCTGTGCTATACATTAGGTTCTTGTTAGTTATCTATTTTATACATAGTAGTGTATATATGTCAATCCCAATCTCCCAGTTCATCCCACCCCACCCCCCATCCCCCCTTGGTGTCCATACATTGGTTATCTACGTCTGTGTCTCTATTTCTGCTTTGCAAGTAGGTTCATCTGTACCATTTTTCTAGATTCTACATATATGTATTAATATATGATATTTGTTTTTCTCTTTCTGACTTATTTCACTCTGTATGACAGTCTCTAGGTCCATCCACGTCTCTGCAAATGGCACAATTTTGTTCCTTCTCATGGCTGAGTAATATTCCATTGTATATATGTACCACATCCTCTTTATCCATTCCTCTGTTGATGGACATTGAAGTTGCTTCCATGTCCTGGCTATTGTAAATAGTGCTGCAATGAACATTGGGGTGCACGTGTCTTTTGGAATTATGGTTTTCTCCGGATATATGCCCAGGAGTGGGATTGCTGGGTCATATGGTAGTTCTATTTTTAGTTTTTTAAGGACTCTCCATAGTGGCTGTATCAATTTACATTCCCACCAACAGTGTAAGAGGGTTCCCTTTTCTCCACACCCTCTCCAGCATTTATTGTTTGTAGATTTTTTGGATGATGGTCATTCCGACCAGTATGAGGTGATACCTCATTGTAGCTTTGATTTGCTTTTCTCTAATAATTAGTGATGTTGAGCATCTTTTCATGTGTTTGTTGGTCATCTGTGTGTCTTCTTTGGAGAAATGTCTATTAGGTGTTCTGCCCATTTTTTGGTTAGGTTGTTTGTTTGTTTGTTTTATTCAAACAGAAAGTCACAAAAATTATAATCATCATCAGTTCACTCAGTCCCGTGTAATTAATTTCTTTTCATCTTGATCTTTTGTTAGCACTTTTGTGAATTCATCAGTTTTCCATTAGAGTTCTGAAAATGCTGATTCATTCAGTTCAAGCATAGTCAGTTACCAGAAACCTGTACTTGTCAGAGTCCTTTCCATGAATTCCTTGAAGATGAAACCCTTTTATAGGAACATTTTTGCCAAAGCATCAGAGTACACCCAGAACTGTCTGTAAATGACAAAAGACTTAAAAATGACCACGGTTAAAGATTTGGTGAAAGTTCATAATAATGCAATTGACAAGGAAATTTAGTTATTTCTGAGATATACATTTTAAAGTAATAACTAGAATCATGACTTATAACATTATACCAGAACATATAAGATTTTTAGAAATTTCATGTAATGTCTGAAACACTATATTAACATATTTCCATACAAATAACCCAAAGAAAGTTTAGTATTAGTTGTTTTGTTTGTTTGTTTGTTTATACTGCAGGTTCTTATTAGTCATCAATTTTATACACATCAGTGTATACATGTCAATCCCAATCGCCCAATTCAGCACACCACCATCCCCACCCCACTGCAGTTTTCCCCCTTGGTGTCCATATATTTGTTCTCTACATCTGTGTCTCAACTTCTGCCCTGCAAACTAGTTCATCTGTACCATTTTTCTAGGTTCCATATACATGCGTTAATATATGATATTTGTTTTTCTCTTTCTGACTTTGTTTTTTTTTTTGATGTTGAGCTGCATGAGCTGTTTGTGTATTTTGGAGATTAATCTCTTGTCAGTTGCTTCATTTGCAAATATCTTCTCCCATTCTGAGGGTTGTCTTTTCATCTTGTTTATGGTTTCCTTTGCTGTGCAAAAGCTTTTAAGTTTAATTTGGTCCCATTTGTTTATTTTTGTTTTTATTTTCATTACTCTAGGAGTGGGTCAAAAAAAGATCTTGCTGTGATTTATGTAACTAAAGTCATTTTAAAATTAGTTTTTCGGGCTTCCCTGGTGGCGCAGTGGTTGAGAGTCCGCCTGCCGATGCAGGGGACACGGGTTTGTGTCCCAGTCTGGGAAGATCCCATATGCCGTGGAGTGGCTGGGCCCGTGAGCCATGGCCGCTGAGCCTGCGTGTCTGGAGCCTGTGCTCCGCAACAAGAGAGGCCACAAGAGTGAGCGGCCCGCATACAGCAAAAAAAAAAAATTAGTTTTTCGTAGAGGTGTAGATACCACCCAAATATTCCAGAAAATTTTTATTAAATAGAGAAAGCCATGGTGCCTGCCCCTTATGTCTTTTATGTTCTGCCTTTAGCCCCTCTGTAATTCTTTCCTATAGTAATATGTATGTGATATCTGGAGTTACAGCACCATTTTGCAACCAAGATTAAGAAAGTCCCGTGAAAAAGTCTGCACAGCAGGAAGATTGAAGGAGCCTGGGTCCTGGTTACATCCTTGAGCAGATGCACTAGCCCTGGGCTGCCTACCTTTGGAGCTGTTATTCTATGAGAAAAAATAAATTAAGGTACTGGTTGTCAGGTTTTCTTTTACTTGCAGCTTAAGTCTTTCTAATACTCTAATTCTTCCTTGTTCGTTCAGACGCCCACCCTGGAACAAATCCACAATGGCTAGGGTAGGAGATAGGATCATGTTAGAACACAGGGTACCTCCGCCTATAATTAGTGTTGGAGAGAATGAGTGGTGAGTGTGGGATGTCATTTCTAGAAAAAGGGAAATATGGTAAGCAAACAATAGCATAAATGCCCGATTTAGAGAGAAATTTTTGAAGATTATCCCAGTATTGAGCCTGTGGATCTAAGATTAACAAAAATATGAAATTCAGCAAGAAGAACTAGCAAGTATAGGGGGGACAGGAGGTAATCACTTTGATCCAGACAGTTGTTAAAAGAGTTGTTTCCACCAGTTTAGCCAAAGCTCTCCAGAAGTCCATTTGCCTGGACACGGCAGTTTCCTGGCCACCTACCCCTTCACTATACAATGCTCTCAACATCCATTCTAGGAGGCTTAAGAATATCATGGGTCAACTGAAAGGTGTGTGGGGGGAATCATTTGGGAAAATGTTAGGGACAAAGTGTTGGGATATATGCAGGTGTCCCTTCTGTTAGGCAATCAAGGAACAATGGGCATTGGGCTGCTGTTGAGTAATCCTCACCAGACAGAAATAAGAACGACATTTAACATTGCTCCTGGGTACCTGCCTCCATGATGATTTCGTGACACTAGCAACCGATGGTATTTGCAGAAGAGATGCAAAGCTGCTCCCATTCAAGTCATGGAGAATTCATCTGATTTGGTGGACTAGAATACTCTCCTGGAAAATACACATTGAAAACCTTTTAACTTAAACCCATATCAACATCTTACTAAGCTTAGGAGTCAAGAATTTGTTTCCTTTGTTCTCTGTATCTAACTAGAGTGACATTTTCTCCGATGTCTAACTGTTTAGCTAGGACCAGAACTTGCTTCTAGAAATGATGGTGTTGAATGAATGCAGAGGGAAGGGAAGCACATTTAAAATACTCTCTCTTATTGCAGACACATTGAATTTAAGATGCTGGTGGGCTGTGTAAATCAAAATGTGGGTCCAGAAAGGGGTAAGAACTGGAAGGGTAGATTTGTGAGATACCCACAGCTGGAATGATGAAAAGTTCACAGAAGAACTTTTAGAACAAAAGGATAAAGGGTTCAAAGTCCGAAGACAGAGCACAAGACACATTTAATGACAAAAGAAACAAGAAGTCTTGGGACCTTTGGTGCTATGTCCCAGAGGCATGGGGTGGGGGTCATCAAGGAGGAGAGTGTGGCCAGTGGACAGAAAGCTGCACTTTCTGATCAGAGAACTTAAGTGCTGAGTACCAGATACTAGAAATTATGAAGTCACTGGATGTCTTTGAGACAAAAGCTTCAGAGAACCAGATGATGTGGCAGGTAATTTAAAAGAAAATATAGAACAATAGTAGCTCAGGGTGGGCAGTTACAAGATCCATCTTTTGTCTGAGTTGGAAGACTTGAGCATGTTTTTGTTTTTTGTTTGTGTGTTTTTTGCTGAGAAGAGTGAGGCAACAGAGAGAACTAAAAATGCAAGAACGTGCACCGCTAGGAGACCCCGTGACCAGACCCAAGTTTTAATTCCTTTGCTCCTTTTCCCAAATTGAACCATTCAGCCTCCATTCAGAGAGCACAAAGGTCAAGGAGAATGGGAACGAGGATTGGGCGAAAGGATTAAACACTTTTGGTCCTGATATATGTACCTTCAAGGGACCAGGCTTTCTTGCTCCAAATAGTTGGTCCTACCCTCACCCTCATTCTAACCAGTTCCCAGGCAGCCTTAATGTCCTATCCTCAACTGTAACCGAAGGGTTATGAGAACTTTGTGGGGTAACTATTCTTGGTCAAACTGAATCCTGGTCATTCATTCTTCCTATAGACACTTATTTATCACTTTCTATGTGCTATGTTCAAAACAGCCCCATAATTTTTTTTTCTCCCGTTGTGGAGCACAGGCTCCGGACGCACAAGCTCAGCGGCCATGACTCACGGGCCCAGCCGCTCCGCGGCATGTGGGATCCTCCCGGACCGGGGCACAAACCCGCGTCCCCTGCATCGGCAGGCGGACTCTCAACCACTGCGCCACCAGGGAAGCCCAGATGTAACCACTCATATTACCCTCACATGATGAATCAGGAAACTGAAGTTTAGGTTTAGACAGGGAACAAGTGTAGACCTTGTTTCTAAGGCTGTCTTAACATTACTGCACTGTTCTTCATCTGACCCAGAGTCACTGTCCGCTAAAACAATGAAACCAATATTTTCTAAATACCTGCACCTTATTAGGAACTTCAGAGTATGCAAAGGAGCTAATACCCTCCTCCCACCCTCCTAGAAAGAGATTCCATTTGAGCCACCAGATAACCTCTTTAAATGAAATACCACCCAGGCAGTCCCCATTCTGCATGGTACTTTGGGATCATAAAAATAATCATGCACACAGAGGCCAGAAAAATCAATCTGAATAATCAATGTGAAAAAACTGATTGTTTTGTGATCTTAAAAATGTTTTGTCAAAACTTTAAAGATTTAGTTACTGTAAGTTATAAATGAAAAAATATCAAAACTAGTAGTTATTTAGTACAATGCAATTTAAAGCATTAGAAACATTCAGAATAAAGTGTTTTATTTCTTTGCACTTATCGAGAATAGTTTCAACAGTGCTTGCCTTTTTTGTTGTATATCTTTATGATATGGAACGAGCATTTTTTCTATGTCTTGGTGAATTGTCAGCCTCCTTTCTAAGTTTGGATTAGCTTCCAATATTTTATCCTTTGTGCTTTCAGTGTTGTGAAATATTCCAAGAATTCCTTTAATGTGAAGGTTTTTTGTTTGTTTATTTGTTTACCAGCATAACTTCCTCTGGGACATCTTTAGCTGGCTTGTCATAACCACTTTCCTCAGTTATGTCAATAAGTACTAAGTTCCTGTGATGCTTAATCTTATGTGTCAGCTTGGTTGGGCCATCGTGTCCAGATATTTGGTCAAATTTTGAACTGCAATATCAGATTTCACCTCGGTCTCCAGTGTACTGGTTCACTATGCAGATTTTGGACTTGCCAACCTCCATAGTCATGGGAGCCAATTCCTTAAAATAAGTCTCTCACTATTATATATAAACATATCCTATTGGTTCTGTTTCTCTGGAGAATGCTAACACAGTTCCTCTGGCTAAATATCTGTCTCAGTGGTGGTGATGACATTTCCATGGTCAGCTTTTTCTAATTCTGTTTATATTCAATTAGAATTTCACTTTTTGTTGCTTTACTACACTTTCGTCTCTATTGTCCAATTACCTCTTTCAGTATCATTTTTGTAAAATGTCACATGAATTTATTACTGTTAGACAAAGAAGCAACATAGTTACCCACTTTACTCTCGGTATGTAGTGTGTATATGTTAATTCCAACCTCCTAATTTATCCTCCCCACTGCCACATTTTTCCCCTTTGGTAACCATAAGTTTGTTTTCAAATGCTGTGAGTCTGTTTCCATTTTTAAGTAAGTTCATTTGTATCATTTTCTTTAAATTCCACATATAAGTGATACAATTGGTATTTGTCTTTCTCTGTCTGACTTAATTCACTTAGTATGATAACCCCTAGGTCCATCCATGTTGTTGCAAATGGCATTATTTCATTCTTTTTTACAGCTGAGTAATATTCCATTGTATATATGTACCACATCTTCTTTATCCATTCCTCTGTCGATGGACATTTAGGTTGCTACAAACAGTCTTTCAAAAAAAGTAATGTGATTGGTCAGTGAATATCACGTGCACCTGTTATTTATGTAGTGATTTGTGGACTGAAGAGCTAGCACAAAGTTTGTGCTTTATTTTTTTTAACATCTTTATTGGAGTATAATTGCTTTACAGTGGTGTGTTAGTTTCTGCTGTATAACAAAGTGAATCAGCTATACATATACATATATCCCCATATCTCCTCCCTCTTGCATCTCCCTCCCACCCTACCTATCCCACCCTTCTAGGTGGTCACAATGCACCGAGCTGATCTCCCTGGACTATGCGGCTTGCACTTTATATATCCATCTTTATCTCTATCTACCGTGTGTGTGTGTGTGTGTGTGTGTGTGTGTGGTAACTGAATTTGAACTATGTTGTTGGGGAGCTGGTGATATTTAACTAAACCATGGTAACTAACTGAAATTTGTGCATATTGAGGTCATGCAATTCAAGGACTGCCTGTATTTACTTTTGAATTGATTGTCTAGGTCCATAATTAATAAGTCTCTACCATGAATAAATAAAGCAAAGAAAACAGGTTCTCAGCTGAATCAGCAGCATCTCTGTAAAAATTCTACCATATCATTAACTGTCATTCTTGAAATACCTGATACTTGTTTTTCTTGCCTATTTTCTGTGAATAACTGGCTGCTTATAGAATCACATAAAAATGTTCAAATATAGAAAGTGGTTTGTGGCAAAGACAACTATTTGTCCACTGAAAATCCATTCTCCTCTTCTTCCTTTAATTATGGTACTCCAGGTTTTAGTGGGGCATATAGCTGCCTCACTGAAGACTACATTCCCACCCTCTCTTGAAGCTTATGGCCAAATTCTGGTTTATAGGATGTGAGCAAAACTGTTGTATGCCATTTCTGGGTTTGTCCTTAAAAGGAAGGGCTGTGTTCTTCCCTGGTCTTTTCTCCATTGGCTGGGATACAGATGTAAGAGCAGGAAGTGGAGCAGTTATTTTGAACCCCAAATGGAATCTGTGTTAAGTGTAGATGTCAGGGCTACTACCTCTGGACAGTTATATCAAAGAGAATAAACTTCAGTCTTGTTTTAGCCACTATATTTTGGGGTCTTTTTGTGACAGACATTTAACTCTAACCTAAAAAATCCATGGATGGTTTCCTGTTTGGGAATAAGCTATAGCCGAACATAGTAATACAGGGGATTTATATATATCACACTAAATAGTTAATTGATTCTCCTCCCTTCCATTCCTAACTGAAAGAGGATAAGAAAAAAAAAAACAGAAGGCTCTAAGTATAATCCCCTTCTGAGAGAATAAATGGAGCAGAACCTACTGAAGACAGTTAATGATATAATGAAGCCACCACAGATAGGATGAGTAAAATCTGCCACTCCACAACGTGGATTTGATGTTCCACATTTATCAGTTACTGTGCACTAAGGCTATGAGCCTCTATTCCTAGTAACCAGACGTGCTGGTATGGAGGCTTCCAATAATTAAATCGAATTCCCAGGAACTGCTGAGGTCTGATGAGAGACAGTTACTGGCAATATTTACATAACTTCTGTGACAAAATAAATTTAATGTAGTGTCAATCAGTTAAGTCACTGACATGGAAATAAGTTACCCTGATACAGTTCTTAAAATTTGTACATCATCGGGGCTTCCCTGGTGGCGCAGCAGTTGAGGATCTGCCTGCCAATGCAGGGGACACGGGTTCGAGCCCTGGTCTGGGAAGATCCCACGTGCCGCGGAGCAACTAGGCCCGTGAGCCACAACTACTGAGCCTGAGTGTCTGGAGCTTGTGCTCCGCAACAAGAGAGGCCACGACAGTGAGAGGTCCGCGCACTGCGATGAAGAGTGGCCCCCACTCGCCGCAACTAGAGAAAGCCCTCGCACAGAAACGAAGACCCAAGACAGCCAAAAAAATAAATTAATAAATTAAAAAAAAATTTGTACATCATGAAATATGGCTCTTTTGTAAGGAACTGATAAAAGATCTGATTCATCAACACCAACAAACGTGTAATACTCGTGTATATACACTAGAGGGCACTCACCTTCTACTATTTTCTATTTGAGCAACATTTACCATAATGGCTTTCAAACAAGTGTATAGAAGAATCACCTTGGGAATCTTATTTGAAAAGTATACCCTTAGGTTGTGAAGGAGCCTGTGAATCTGCACTTTAGTAAGAGGCTATAAGGGAGCATGGTTAAGAGGTTGGCTCGTGAAGCCTGACCGCCAGGGTTTGAAACCTGGCTTTGCCACTTACGAACTCGGACAATTATTTAACCTCTCTGTGCCTCGGTTTCCTCATCCATCAGATGAAGTTAGAAACAGCACCTACCTCTTACGGTTGTTGTAATGATTAAAAGAGGTAACCTAGAACATACAGCCTAATGTCTGGCAATAAATATTCACTCTATTATTAGAAGTTTTTTGGGGGTTTGTTTTTGGTTTGTTTTGTTTCATTTGGTTGGTTGTTTTGGTTTAAACAAAGAGTTTTATTTGGGCAGACCTGGGGACCGGGAGGGCCCACACATAAAAGAAGGTGTTGGGTCTCTTGGTGGTGAAGCATGGCTTGTGCTGACAATGCAGGACCTGGTGGGGCAGCCGGAAGTTGATCTTGGAGTCATGGAATTGCTTGACTGATGGTGGGGGACATCTGCTGGCTGTGATCTCCTCCACCTTCATGATCTGGATCGAGTGGGCCCAGGCGCGGGGCCGGGCGCCCACGTCGTGGTCTGCAGGGCTCAGGAGGGGACAGGGTGAATTGTACATCCTCCCAAACCTCCCATCACATGGGGGGGAGGTGGGCACTTGGGGACCCGGTGGTCACAGCATCTGGTCCCAGCAGGCACTGGCTACCAGGGATGTAGACCCTCCAAATTCACTTTGAGAGACATGACCGCAGCCCCCAAAGGCAACGAGATCCACTTGCTGGTAGCACCTCTGTTTAAATTGTTGCTATATGAAACAGCAGTTCTTGGGGCTAGGGCCTTAGAAGTGTTTAATAAAGATGCTCATTGATTTTGTTTCAAAGAGACTTGAGAACCATGCTTGAGAAACACAGGACTCTTTTTAAAAGAAAAAAGAAGATATTTTCAACATTCTACCCAGCTGGGCTGAGACTTCAGGCTTTAACCTCTGCTAGAGTGAAAACGGAATGGCAGGAACCAAAGGTACAGGGTGGAGAACGGAGCAGGATGAAACTGGTCTTCATATGTTTTTCCAGAGAGTTTGTATTTTATTCAGAAGTCAGTGGAAATTCATCTAAGACATTGAGGCAGAAGATGGCATAATCAGATTGATATTTGAGATAGATCACTCTGCAAGTGGAGTGGGGGATGGAGAGTGAGTGGTGATGCTGAGGCAGATTAGATAGGGGAGCTCAGGTAGATGCAGAGCTGCTACTTTTCCATCCTACGGAATGGTCTCCAGAAAGCATTACAATTATTTACATTAGTGATTCCAGTATTAATAATTTGAAGCTTATAAATGTTTTCTTCTTAGTTCAAAATAGAGTGGAGTTTGTAATGAAGCACTCTGCCCCAACCCTACCCTATGATTTATACACACTATAGAATATACAGTACCTGGCAGGCATCCTTCCTGGGTTTTGTTTTGTTTTTTTAAATTAATTAATTAATTTATGGCTGTGTTGGGTCTTCATTTCTGTGCAAGGGCTTTCTTTAGTTGTGGCAAGCAGGGGCCACTCTTCATCGCACACGCAGGCTCAGTAGTTGTGGCTCACGGGCCCAGTTGCTCCGCAGCATGTGGGATCTTCCCAGACCAGGGCTCGAACCCATGTCCCCTGCATTGGCAGGCAGATTCTCAACCACTGAGTCACCAGGGAAGCCCTTCCCTAGGTTTTGAGGCAGTCCCCAACTGCCTCACAACACCAGAGGCTGTAAAAGGGGCACATTCTGCATCCTGACTCGTGATACTGTAGAGGTTGGGGTAGATTTCCAGTAGCCGTGGCAGCTTTAAAGTGTCTGACGCAAAAGGTTTAAAATAAACTTCAGTTCTGCTCTATCACTTCCCCAGCCAGAATGGGAGGAGCTGCCAGTGGGGTGGGAGGAGTGTAGGAGGAGGGGAAGGCTGAAGTCACACTCTCCTTATTGGCTTTACCTAAAATTCACCAACACTGTTCTGCTACCGTCAAATTAGCAGAGTCAACAGTGCTAGGGAAAATGGCTACATGAGTCTTTTCTCTAGTTCCTGAGGAGGGGCTATAAACGATTTTATGAGAAAAGAATCCATCCCTGGAGTCCTCTCTGACAGGATCATTTCCTACTTGTGCACTCAGCCAAGCCTTATATATCACCCACATAACTTGTCACTAAATTCCTTAGAAACACATTTCTAAGTCTCTGAAAACATGCAAAATGTAAATAGATAAAACAGCTCTTCCCTCTGTTGTTCAGATCGCAGAATCATAGGTTATTATCTTAGACTGCTTAGAGCTAGAAAGAACCTAATCCAATGGTTTTCAAATTTGTTTTAGTATCAGATCCCTTCAAATGAAATCCTGGCAAGTTCAATTAATATGTTCAATTAATTGAACATTAATATGTGAACAGAAAGCAGAGCTACTTCTATTTCTATCTGGGCAATGCCTCTCTCTGTGTTTGTCACACCTCCAACCCCCTACTGTGTGAATTAATTCTTTGAACACCTGCGACTTAGAGGAGCAAAGTCTGATTTGGAGCAAAGTCATGATTAAACAATTTCTTCCATTTTACAGAGGACAAATATGAGTCCCAGAGAGTTAGTAATTATTTGAGTAGAGTGTAAAATCAACAGGGGGATGCAAAGAAATAAAATCAAAGGTTATTGTTCGAATGCATGATAGAGAATAGAGTTTGGAAAGGATTTTCTTAATGGTTTCTTCAGAGTTGGATCAATGAGTCAAGAAAAACATGATAAATTGCAATGTGTGAGGGGCAAGAAGAAGGTTTAATTTAGATCTAGAGAAGGATTTCGATAGAAAGAGATGCAAACTTTGGAACTTCGAAATCTCTGGCCCAGAATTTGTTCAATGTGGCAAAGCTGCATACCTGTCTACAGAGAATCAAAGCCAGCTTTTAATTAAAGTCCCGCATTGTGGTGGAGACCTTCAGCCCTATCAGCCATTAGTCATCATCATCCTTGGCATTATCAAATATCCATTACAGGTCTTTACAAGTTTAACCCAGAGGTCCTTTTTCCACTGGACGTGGTTTGTGCAGATCAATAGTTTAGACAGACAACAACATGGAAATTTCCTGAAGATTTGTAGGAGAAAAACTACTCAGTTCCAACCTTTCTTGCCTTTGTTTCTGCATTCAAAATCAAACTCAAAACTTGCCTGGTCCAGGAAATGTCTACCCACCTGACTTGGTTCATTACTGTGCTCAGCAACTTCCGTTTTTAACTTACCTTGCTGAACCTCTGTTCCTCACCTGTAAAGTAGAGATAATAAGAAAGATTTCTTACTGGGCTTATATGAATAAATGGAAATAAAATACATTAGCCATTTAGCACAGTGCCTGGCACATAGTAATTATATTAAAACTGTTAGTTTCAGCATGAATATCTGATAAACCAAGGTCAAATTAATAAAAATTAGAAAGAGGTTAAATTTCTCTTCAGGTATCTTTTCACTTAGAATCCACTCTAATTTCTGGGCTCTGTTATTTTTTCTCTTTTCCCCTTTCTTTCTTTTTATTCTGGAATAATAATGATCAACTTTCATTAGTGTAGAGGTTAACTGATGATAGGAATCAAAGTAGAGAATAAATTAGATACCCTATTCAATACTGTAGTTTGCCTTTAGTTACAAACTTTTTAGAATTGCATTCCCTTAGACAGCAGAGGTGTTTGTTTCCCATGCCTCTTTCATCTCTAAATGGTTAGAGAACATCTGTTTTTTTTTTTTTAGAACATCTGTTTTTAGTTAATACATTCTATAGTGTTGGACAAGGTAAGCATCTCTGGAAATAAGCATGTGGTCAATCAAGACCAGCTGAAATTAACCCACACTATTCAAGTGGAAATTCTAGAACTGAAAAGTTCAATAGCCGAAATGAAAAATTCAATGTATAGGCTTAACAGCAGATTGAATATTTCAGAAGAAAGGGTTATTGAACTTGAAGACAAATCAATAGAAATTATTCAACCTGAATAACAGAAAAGTGAATAATAAGAAAGAATGGCAAAAGAAGTTCCATGCAGGAAGCTGATAGCAATACAAGCCTACCTAAGAAATAAGAAAAATCTCAGATAAACAACCTAAACATACACCTAAAGGAACTAAAAAAGAAGGACAAACAAAACTCAGTTGAGAATATGTTTCCTTTAAATCCAAAGATTACCACAGAATTCACCACTGTAACAGAATAAAGGAGAAAAGTCATAAGATCAACTAAACAGGTGATGATAAAGATATTTGACCAACTTCAACATTTATTCATGGTTTAAAAAAAACTCTTTAGCAGAAACTAACACAACATTGTAAAGCAGCTATACTCCAAAATTAATTCAAGAAAAGAAACTCTTTGGTATAGCCACAATGGGAAATAATTCAGCACTTCCTTATAAAACTAA
The DNA here is from genome assembly GCF_008692025.1 of Phocoena sinus. Taxonomy (NCBI): domain Eukaryota; kingdom Metazoa; phylum Chordata; class Mammalia; order Artiodactyla; family Phocoenidae; genus Phocoena; species Phocoena sinus. The sequence goes on along the minus strand of NC_045766.1, from coordinate 98,782,436 downwards.
ACATGAAAACACCATATGACCCAGCAATTTGAACTCATGGACATTTATCCCAGAGAAGTGAAACTTACGTTCACACAAAAATCTATACATAAATTTTCATAGGAGTTTTATTCATAATAGCCAAAAACTGAAACAACTCAGATGTCCTTCAATAGGTGAATGTTTAAACAAAGTGGGATATATCCTTACTATGGAAAACTATTCAGCAGTAAAAAGGAATGGACTCTTTATATGTCAAAAAACTTGGATGAATCTCCAGGGAATTAGGCTGAGTAGAAAAAATCAATTCCTAAAGATTGCATAGTACATAATCTGTTTGATTTATATAAAATGTTTAAAATTTTTTTTTTTTAGAAATAAGGAACAGATTAGTGCCTACCAGGAGTTAGGAATAGTAGGCAGGGAGAGGAAAGAAATGTGCTTATAAAAGGGCAACATCAGGAATCCGTATGGTGATGGAAACGTTCTGTATCTTGACTATGGTCAACTTACACATGAGATAAAATTGTATAGAACTAAATACACATGAGTATAAGTAAAACCAGAGAAGTCTGAATAAGATTGTTGGATTGTAATGTCAAGGTCTTGATTGTAACATTACACTGTATCTCTGCAAGATGGCACCACTGGAAGAACCTGGGTAAATGGTACAGACTCTCTCTGTATTATGTCTTACAACTGCATGTTAATCTACAAATTATCTCAAAATAAAAGGTGTAATTTAAAAAACCACTCCTAACAACCTAGTAATAGATGAGAACTTCCAAATCTGATCAAATGTAGTTCTAAAAAGCATATAACAAACCTTATACTTCTTGGGGAGATATTGAAAGCTTTTCTTTAATATAAAGAACAAGACAAATACCTGTTCTCCCCACTTTTATTCAGCACTCTATTAAAGGTTCTAGCTATGGAATAATGCAGAAATCGAAGTTATAGGACAGGAAAAGAACTAAAATTGTCATTATTCACAGGTCATGTGGTTGCATATGTAAAATTCCAAAAGAATCTACAGTTAAATTTTTAGAATTCATAAGTGTACTAGCAAAGATACAGGAAAAGTCCATATACCAAAATTGTATATATAGTATACAAAAATCAATTGTATACATTAGCCAAAAAAACACCCCAAAATATTTAAGATATACCATTTAAAATAAAATTAAATTAAACACAAGAATAAATCTAACAAAAGACATGCAAGGCCTCTACACAGAAAATTACAAGCATTATTAAGAAAAATTAAGGAAGATCAGATAAATGAAAGAATATACCATAGATGTTTTAAATACCAGTATTATAAAGAGGTCAGCTTCCTGAATTGATCTATGGCGCAAGTGCAATACTGATCAAAATCCCAATTAGTTTTTGTTATTGTTGTTGAAATTAACAAGTGGTTATGTGATTTATATGGAAATGTAGAGAGGTAAGGAAAGCCAAATTGCTGTTAAAGAACACCATGGGAAAATTTGCTGTACTGAGAATTAGTTAACAGAACTATTAAATAATTTTAAAATATTAAAAAGTTATAGAAGTTAAAGGAGTGCAATACTGGTACAAAAATGGACCAAAAGACCACTGGAACAGGAGAGAAAATGAAAATGCAGAAACAGACAATGAATAGATAAACACGTAATTATGACAAAAGTGGAGCTGTAGAAAAGTGGGTAAATGATAGCCTTTTCAATAAATAGTGCTGGGTCAATGTATTAATTTTCTGTAGCTGACATAACAAATAACCACAAACTTAGTGGCTTAAAGCAACACAAATATATTATCTTACCGTTTTTAGGTCAGCAGCCCAACACAGGTCTCGCTAGGATAAAATTGAATATTGGCAGGACTGCACGTTCTTTTCTAGAGGCTCTAGAAGAGAACTCGTTTCCTCGCCATTTCCAGGTTCCTAAAGCCACCCATGTTCCCCACTCTACGTTGGCTTGTGACCCCCTTCCTCCATCTTCAAAGCCAACAGTGTTGCCTCTCTCTGATTATTCTTCCCTAATTAAATCTCCCTTTGACCACAGCCTGGAAAGATTCTATTTTACAGATCCATTTGGTTAGGTTGGGTCCAGTCAGATAATCCAGGATAAACTCCTCATCTCAGAGTCACATCTGCAAAGTCCCTTTTGCCATGGAAGGTAGCATATTATGAGGTTCCAGGGATCAGGAAAAGGGCATCTTTGTGGGGCCATTGTTCTGCTTACCACAGTCAAGTAGATACCCTATGGAAAAAATAAGAAACTTTCCTTTACCACTCACCAAACACAAAATCAATGACAGATGGGTTGTAACTGGCTATAAATGTGAGAGTTTGAAAAATTAAAATTTTGGAAGAAAATACAGAAGAACATCTTCATGATATTGGGGTAGTGAAGGATTTCATGACCAGGACACAAAAAACACGTAAGATTGAGAAATTGATCTAGATTAAGATTAAGAACTTCTTTTCATCAAAACATCCTATTAAAGAATGCAATGCAAGGCCACAGAGTGGAAGAAGATACGTGGAACACACATCATCAATGAAGGGCTGCGTCAAAGTCTGGGTTCCCCTGAAAGCAGAACCTGAAAAAAAGACTTGGGTACAGGAGCTTCTGGGGATCCACTGTGTGTGTGTGTTATGCTTCACAATAAAACAAGTTAACACCAATAAAAACAAAGGTCTTAAATGTAATAGCTAACACTTATTAAATGCTTTCTATGTGCTAAACTCTGTTCTAAACATTTTATGTAAATCAACTCAGTTAATGCTTAAGACATGCCCAGAAGTAGATACCTTTATAATCCCTGTAAAGGAGGAAGCTGAGTCACAGTATAGTTAATGTCCTAAAGCTAGTAGGTATAGTGTGTGATGGCAGGCATTGTTGTCTCTTTTGTTGACTGCTACATTCCCAGTGCCTCTTGATTGAGTAAAGACGCAAAGTAGGATTCAAACCCTGCTGCCTTTGGTAAAGCCTGCATTCTTAACATGGCACAGAACAGCTCATGTTATTCATTTAAAATCTCCTATTAGGGCTTCCCTGGTGGCGCAGTGGTTGAGAGTCCTCCTGCCGATGCAGAGGACACGGGTTCGTGCACCGGTCCGGGAAGATCCCACATGCCACGGAGCGCCTGGGCCCGCGAGCCATGGCCGCTGAGCCTGCACGTCCGGAGCCTGTGCTCCGCAACGGGAGAGACCACGACAGTGAGAGGCCCACGTACCGCAAAAAAAAAAAAAAAAAAAAAAAAAAAAATCTCCTATTCATGTCCAGATTGTAAGAATGAAGATAATAAAACTATAGGGAAATTAAAATTAATGTTTTAATTTTAAAAATAGGTTTCTATTTTAAAAAGTAAATGTTAAAATGTTATCCATTAGTCTAGATTTCTTAGAGGAAAGCGGGATGGGAAAAACTGATCTTGGAGAGTGAGCAGTGAGCGGTGCCTTGAAGCGAGATCTTAGTTCCCTGCCCAAGAACTGAACCTAGGTAGCCTGGATGAAAACCAGGAATCCTAGCCACCAGTCCACCAGGGTCTAGAAGCTAAAAGCAAAATTCCCCTGGCCCTTGCCCCCACTGAAAAATGCATTTCTCAAGGAGGCAAACATGTAAAAACAGGTACATTATTAGAGGCACAGCACAAGTGGGAGAGCACACAGAGAAACTGTTTAGTTAAGACAGAAGTAAGGCAGAGATACACACCCAGAGAGAAAGGGGTGTGGGCGTCCTCCCTAAGGAAGAGGAGGACAGTAAAGAGGTGTCTAACTCACTTATATAGGGCAGTTCCTCCAGGTCTTTTTTTTAACTTTGGCCAATTATCTGGTTTCTTTTCCCACACCTGACCTTCCCTAGGCACCTCCCCAACATGCGTGCACAACTTTTTTCCAAGATGGATTCCAGTCCAGAGGTCTATGGGGGGGCTTGGCATCACCTATTATGGGGTGGTGCCCCCTCCTTTTTGACCCCCAAGGAGCCTTTCTGCACATGTGCAGTGTCTCCCTTGCCCCAAGGACGGGAAGTATGTGACCTATTGATCTTTCCTCAAACAGGGTTTAGCCTCTCTCTGTCCTCGCAGTGACTGTTATCTTAAAGTGTCCATATTCCAGCTATTTACCCTGTCCCTGTTGTTTTTTTCCTATCTCGAAGTGCAAATGGGAGGCTGGTTGTAAATATTTAGCCTAGAGGACACCTGCCTCATTCCTCAGGAAAAGTTAACAGGAGGCTGGTTGTAAATGCCTAGCCTTGGAGCCCATCTATCTCCTGCCTCAAAACCAAAGGCCTAAAGAATGTTTTAAAATACTTTTCTTCCCCACAAAATGTGTTTAAGATCATATTCCCATCATTGCCAGCCAGCATTTTAGCCCTTGCCAATGAACTTCACAGATCACAGAAACCCACCCTTCATAACCCTTCTCCCAACACCTGAGCCTAATCCCTGCGTGACCCTCTCCCAGCTGAAAGACTTGTTCGTGTTGGCGGTTACTTTAGCAGTCGCATTTCCAGCCACTGAATCATATTAAGCTGAAATCAAAACCAAACACATATTCCTCTAAGAAACAGCCAAGGCTTTCATGTTAAATACCAAGCATTTCTCCCCAGCAGTCCAGGAGTTCTGGCACTTTAAGATGTTGACCAAGTATTGTCCAGACTACAGGTCACTGCTTAGAAGTTTTTGTTGCTGCTGCTGCTGTTGATGGTGGTGGTGATGCTGTGTGTGTGTGTTTTCAAAACCAATGTAGAAAAGTTCATGCAATAGTCTGCTTTCATTTTAAGAAAAATGATTACAGTATAATTTGTATAATAAAATCTCTTCTGAGAGATTACAATTTCCCTTCTGTTGGATGATGGCCAGGTTGTTGTGGGTGGGCAAGGGGAATATTCAAAAGTAGTATTCATGCTTTTTCAATGAAACATGCATTTAAATGAGCCACAAATCAACATGTCAGTTGAAGCTATGGAACTGGCTACTACAGTGACTTTATTTTTTTTAATTTAAAAAAATTTTACATTGGAGTATAGTTGATTAACAATGTTGTGTTAGTTTCAGGTGTACTGCAAAGTGATTCAGTTATACATATACATGTATCTATTCTTTTTTGAGTTCGTTTCCCATTTAGGTTATTATAGAATATTGGGCAGAGTTCCCTGTGCTATACAGTAGGTCCTTGTTGGTTATCTGTTTTAAATATAGCAGTGTGTACATTTCAATCCCAAACTCCCAAGGTTTTGGTGCTTGTGATAATGTCTTCAGAGAAATTATGCAGTCTAAAACACTAATGTATTCTTACTCTTGTGTATTTAATTTTCTATGAAATATATTTATGTGCATATCCATTATCATATCAATCACAATGCCTGCTTGTTGTTATTTCCTTGAGCCTATTAAAGTAAATGATTTATATTTTCCCTAGAAGTTCATATACAGTGTTTTTTTATTCACTCATAAAAACCATATTTATTTTGAAAGCTATAATTTCACATTCTCATACTAGAATTATATATAATAAAGTCCCAGCCTGTAGGGAACAAGTTAGAAAATAAATAGGCATACCTGAAGTAGAAAAAAAATAGGCATACCTGAAGAAACAAAGAACAAATTTCAAATATCTTATATTGTACACAGGATTATTTGCTATTTATCAAATTTTATATTTTGTTTAATATTTTTTCATTTTTTTCCATAAAAAAGAGTCCATAGTATAGTTAAATTTTTGTTTGTTTGTTTTTTTCGGTACGCGCGCCATGGCTCACGGGCCCAGCTGCTCCGCGGCATGTGGGATCTTCGCGGACCGGGACACGAACTCACGTCCCCTGCATCGGCAGGCGGACTCTCAACCACTGCGCAACCAGGGAAGCCCTAGTTAAATGTGTTTTAAATGTTTGTATCCTTATAGGTCTTTTCATATTCTTACATAAATAAATCACAAAAGGAAAGTATTTATTTGAATACAATGAGATGATTGGCACATTAGAAAAAGCCTTGATTTTCGGAGTCAAACAGAGATGAGTTCAAAATTCAGACTTTGCTACTAATTAGCTGTGTGATTGTAGGTGGGTGACTTGACCTCTCTTAGACCTTGCTTTTTACCTCCCTAAGAAGGAATAACATCTGCTTTGCAGGGTTGTTGTAAAGGATTTTTATCCATCCATTTCATCAACATATAAGCATTTCTAAGTGCTACTACTTTATAACACAATTTTTTTTTTTTTTTTAGTTGGAAGGAAACTTTAATGAAGAAAAAATTACGAGCAAAAGCAAGAGGCACGTAAATTTGTTTCTCCTCCAGAGACCATACATACTCCAGCAATGTGGATGAAATGTCCCCATTTTCAACCCTATATATTTATCCAAATCAGATAGATAGATAGATAGATAGATGGATGGATTCAAGGTGCTCTTCTCCTTCCTACAGAGAGCTGTTTATTGAGGCAGCAAATATTTCTTGAGTGTCTAATCCATGCTGGGCACTATGCTTGGTGCTGGAGGCTGTGAACAAGACAACGAGTAGTAGTCATTCCACATGCTAATATAGGATATTAGTTAAGAGTTCTGGTTACAAGAAACAGCTACTCTAGCAAATGTAAGCAAAAATGGGAATTTATTGGAAAGCTACTACTGGTAGAGTTAAACATCCAAACCCTGGATAGGGTAGGACCAGGAATTCATGGACCTTCCCCTTTGGGCAATGATGTCATTATGGTGACTCAGCCCCAACAAGTCCCAACCGCTGTGCCTTTCAGGTCAAGTTTCTGAAGAGAGAAACTCATTGGCTCAGCTTGGGTACAGTGTCTGTCCCTGGTCCAATCACCCATGGCCAGAATGGCCAGCTCATGTGGCTTGAACCTGCCCCAACATATCTGAGTCTTCCCAGAAACTGAAAGAGTTTGTGAGTAGAGCAGACACTCGTTAGTTTCTATATCTTGCAGCCCTAACATTTCAATAGGTTCAGGGTTATATTCAAAATATTTAACAACTGCTATGACCCAGGCAGTGACTAGTCCAACCAGTGCTGGTTGTAGCCTAGAAACAGGGTCCAGGAGGGTCCTTGCTGGGTCAGGCGTTAACCCTGTATGACACAAATATTGAAATAAATAAAACTCCCCTTCATTCAGTTATGTTACAGTTCATCAATATCTCAAAAATGTGGCACCAGAATTAAATACAAATATGATAAAATGTTAAACAAAAAGCTCTTCAAGTCTTTGTTTACCTTTATTACTATGTAGCACTGATCAGCTACTTTGGGAAGTGCTAGGTAAGTGTGTGTTGGATGGGTGGACCCTTCAAACAAGAGTCACTGCCAAGTTACAACAGGACTAGTTACCTCCTGTGATCTGGTCACTAAAATGGCTAATTGAAAACTGAATTGCAGCCATGAGGCTTCAAAAGAGGCTCACCTCCACGATCCTTCACTGCAGCAAGAAGAAGGTCTGGTCAGACCCAAATGAGACCAACAAAATCACAAATGTCAGTTCCCAACAATGGATTGGGAAGCTGATCTAAGACAGGCTGCTCATCTGGAAACCTTTAACTGTCCAGTCCTGCGCTCAATGCTGGAAAAACACCTTGGCCTGTCTCAAGGGCAGGGATGGGGACATGGGCATGCAAAATGTACTCTCATTGTTGAAATGCCTGAGAAGGTAACCTGGATGAGAATTCTGCATTGGCTGCTCAGAAGATACCATGAATCTAAGAAGACTGACCACCACATGTATCACAGCCAGCACCCGAAGGTGAAGGGGAACACGTTTAAAAACAAGTGGATTCTCACGGAACACTTCCACAAGCTGAAAACAGACAAGCCCCGCAAGATGCAGCTTGCTGACCAGACTGAGGTCTAAGATCAAGGAAGCACTCTGAGAGCAACTCCAAGCCAAGCAGGAAGAGATCACGAGGAATGAGACCAACAACTAAAGCTCTCCATCTCTTGTCTGTACAGAGTGGCCTCTGCAAATGTATAGATCCATCATCGTTCGATAAAACAAGGCTTTATCTGCCTGAGGTGGAAAAAGTGAATTGCATTTATTTTTCTGTCAGCTTTTGGATATGTTGAACATTCAACCAATTAAAAATCTGAGTCTTTTTCACATGAACTACTGTTCACTGAGATCTCCCTCTCTCTGTTTATGGGCTATTGATTTACTGAACCGAAATATAGGATTTTACATTCATCCTTAGTTACATTTCATCCTATTAGCTTCAACCAATTTGATTGAACCTGTTGAGTCCCGTTGGCTCTTAGTCATGATGCATGCTAATTATTCCTTCCACATTTGTGACATTTGTGACTTTGATTACAGTATAAAACTCTATTCATCCAAATTGTTGACTTAAGAAAGATAAATAAAAAAGAAGATAATGTGGAGTGTAATGCCTTGTAACACGTCACCCAAACCTTGTGCTAAGTTGTTCCCAATCCAATAAATGGCCACCCTTGATTTTCAGATGCCAGTTGGTGTAACTATACGTATTTTCATCTAGTGCAAATTTCTGCATTTTTTTTCTGCCAGGATATAAAAGTCTTTAGTTGTATTTTGGCATTTCTCTCCAATATTCTTTAAACATCACCAATAGTACTTCGTAAGTCGCTTACAGAAGTCATTCCAACCAAAGAATTAAAGTTCAACTAGATCTGGACACATTCCCTGATTTAAATGATCTAGGTACCCTTATTCCGTGCTACTCTATTTGGACTTCCCTCAACTTCCTACTTCCCTATGACTCATATTTCTCTATTAATATTTGAGATTTAGTTTGCAGAAACTAACACAATATTGTAAATCAATCGTGCTTCAATAAAACAAATTAAAATTAAAAAAAAACACTGCTATCTAATCACTTAAAAATGACCTCACCAATATACAGAAAAAAAGAGGAAAGAAACACGTCATCAACAACAGATGAGTTAGTGTGGTAGCTTTATACATAATTTTTTTCTTTTTTCTATTTTCTAAAAATATGGAAATATTTTTCACTTCTATTTCAGTTCAACCAGACATGGATTAGGCTCAAACTAAGAATTCACCAGACTATGGGAAATCTTATACCACTGCATGTGTAAAATATATTTTTACTTAACAAATATTGATTCAGCATCTATTACTTACTAATGAAGAAAGAGCCAAAAGGTTCCCAAAAGGAACAGTCTTACTGCAGTTTGGAGAAACCAGTCATATTTTGTCCCTACAACCCGTGTGTACCTGTTCTCCAGGTGAAATGCCCTTCTTCCATTTCCACCTCTCTACATTCTTATTCACCTTCCAAGGCCAATTTCAAATGCTAATTTACCAAAGAAATCTGCCCTAATCCTGTCATCTAAATATGCCTTTGACAATTCAGAAGTCCCATCATATCCTGCCTTAAGATCAACTGTGTATGTTGAGGCCTTATGGGATGGGGGATATGTCCCTTATAGGCAAAAAATGTACTTTAGTCAGTTTTCTTAGATTCTCCATAGGACCTAGCATGATATGCCATAAATACTTTCTGAAAAAAGGAAACCATTAAAGGTAATTAATCTACTCTGTTCACTTTGTTATAAAGCAGAAACTAACACACCATTGTAAAGCAATTATACCCCAATAAAGATGTTAAAAAAAAAAAAAATCTACTCTGTTAACACTTCCCTATTCAGGAAGTAAATCAGCCCTCTCAAATCATAGTCAGATAGAACGTGAGAGAGAATACTAAACACTGACTGGGATAGTTAGGAGGATTAACTTTTTTCCACCTTTTTCTCAAGTCAGATTTGTTCTTTTGTGTAGAAACAACGTCCTTATTGGTAGGTTGGTAGCTCTTAATCTCAGCTGGATGGAATTTCGTCTTGTTTTCAGCTGGATAGAAGTAGGCTGGCTATATGCTTGTTAGTATTTAAGAAGTCCCTTATCTTGGGGGGTAGCACTTTTTATGCCTGGTTTTTCCTAAAGTTGAGATGGCATCCCAGGCAGAGGGCCTTCTTTCTGAAGAGTGTAGGGTTGCTATTAATCAAATAGCATCTTATGAGCTGCATGTCAGTGATGCTTATTTATCTATGGTTAGTATGGGTCCTTGAGCCACTGTGAGGGAGGTTTCAGTTCTGATCTGGATAATATATCTTACATATCCTTTCTAATTGTGGTTATGGCCATGTTTGTTGTTTGATACTAGATGTAACAACAATTTAGTGGCTGGGATTTTGCTTCTCTGTGGCCCAATGATTTAGAGCTGTGATTGCAAATTGTGGCCTATTATTGGGAGAATCACAGTTCTTTTCCAGCGGATTCCCAAAACTTGTATGGGCATCAGACACTGTTATAAATAATTTTTCACCCATCTGCTATTTTAGAGCTAATGTAGATGTGGTAGGGTTAATGAAATAGATTGACTTTATAACGGCACTTAATTTATGCTGGACTTCTGCCACTTGTCGACATAATTACTGGTTATAGTGCTAGCATATAGGGTTCATAAATCTGACCCTTAAAGAGGCCTAATAGCAAAATGCTAGGCACCAGCATATTAGAATCTGAGTGGCTTCTCTTTGAAGTAGGCTGGGTTCAGGAAGGCAGCTGGGGCCTTCTGGAAGTCAAAGGACAAACTGAGGACCCTGGACTGAACAAAGAAGGCCTCTTTGGATAGCCACAGAGACAACAAAGTGAGTTTGTGTGAGATTCCAGTCTTAAACATAGACTTCTCTCACCTCGAGTCTCTCCCTATTCTTATCCCTGTCCCAGGCCTGTTATTACATTGAAGATACAGAAGTGCCTTCTTTTCATACATTTTTCCAAGATCAAGCTGAGGTGAAGAGAGAACATGCAAAGCAGTTCATAAAATATCTAAGAAAATATAAGTGTAAAGTCTGCCTTCCGGTGATTAAGGTGACTATGTAACTTTGTTATGATGATCTCCATGGGGCCTTTGCTGGGTCTAGAGAACTAAATTATTAGTCGCTACCTGACTTGTTAGCTTACTCATGTTCCTACACGGGATGTGAGGGCAAGCATGTGTCTTCTTTGTAGCCTCTTCATATCATTTTCAGTAAATTTTAGCCGCTACCTGACTTGTTAGCTTACTCATGTTCCTACACGGGATGTGAGGGCAAGCATGTGTCTTCTTTGTAGCCTCTTCATATCATTTTCAGTAAACTTTAGCCGCTAAATGTATGTTTGGCTTTTCTCAAGGAGCCATACAAAGTGTCATCTCTGGACCACAGCACCAGCATCACCTGGGAAGCTCACTGGAAATGCAGATTCATTGACCTCACTCTGATAAACTGAATCAGACTCTCTAAAGATGGGGCCCAAGGAGCTGTGTCTTACCAAGCTCTCCAGATGATTCTAATCCTCTGTATAGTTTGAGAAGAACTACTGGTCTCTCCCTAGAGCTGTTAGTATCCTATATTAGATCTTTAATTCAGATGTACGCTCAGGTATTTAATACAGCCGTCTCTTCGATGTAGTAAAACAAACATTTTTTTCACTGGAACAGACACTAAAGAAACAATCTGAGCCTTAGTCGAACGTATTACATTTAGCAACATTCCTACTTATCTGAGGGGGTTCTTTTAACTCCAAGTCTATAAAGAAAACTAAATGTCTGGTGACTGAACTGAACCACCATCCAAAGCTAATGAAATCCCAAAGCTAATAGAATAGTGCGTATAACTGTGCTAGTGGTACCCATGCTTTGCAGAACATTAAAGTCACCTGGGGAGCTTTGAAAAACCCTGCTCCTCTGTACCAATTAAGTCAGAATGTCTGCAGTTGAAAGCCAGATATCAGTATTTAAGGTGCTCCACTGATTCCATTGTGCCAGGAAGTGTGGAAATCATTGACCTCTGCAAACCTAGTCATAATTCTACCTAGGAAGTAGGATGTAACCAAGCTGTGCCTCAGGTAGGATAGTGACTCCCCTGTTTCTCTCCAGCAGAGGCCTGATATAGATAACTGGGGAACTGGCAAACAAGCTATAGAGTCTGCTCTGCAGTTGGAGACAGCGTTAAACACACTGCTGCAAGAACTGAAGACCTTGGCTTCTAAGAATAAAGAAACCAATGTAAGTAGTAAACTGGTTCTGAAAGAAGTGTCATCTTTCACTTCTGGATTATGGCTTGCTTTTGGGAAAGAGCCCAAGGCAATGGATTAGCTAATGTGTCTATTTCCCCGGAAGGAAATATATGAACTTATTTCTTGGACGTGGGAGGAGGAGGTGTCCTGGCAAGGAGAAATGCAACTCAATACAAGACGGGAAGACGACTTTTCAGGAATAACGCATTCTGGATATAAATAAACACATCTTGAGAACCACTGTCCTAGACTGCCCCTACAAAAGTGAATGTCAGTGGTGACCTATTCTATAGACTTCTCTGAAGTATTCTCGGTTCATAGTGAGCACTCTACCTCGCAGTGGTAACTTATTTCTCACCAACCCTTTAACTTTTCTGGAAGTCGAAGTGAAGAAAATGACCTAGTAGAAAAGTTATCAACCTAGATGCATACTGGACTCGCTGAGGAGCCCTGAAAATGATCAAATGCCTGAGCCTTATGCCAGAACACTAAAATTTAAATGCCTAAATGGGGTCTGGGAGCCTACTCGAAACTTACATGTCATTGAGATAGGGTGGAAAAACATCCGCAGTGGTAGCTTATTACTTAAATTAATCTGTACTTTTGATGAGTTGCCTTAACACTCATACTCATTGAAAGTGGTTGTTTGTATTCATCTGGAGGTCTTGAAGGTCATAGATCAGTGCTCTTTGAACTTCAATATGCATATGAATTGCCTAGTTGCTTCTTAAAATATAGATTCTGATTTAGTAGGCCTGGAAGGGATTCAGGATTCTGCATTTCTGACAAGCTCCTAGAACTGCTGGACTAGGACTGAGCTATAATTTGGGTAGCAAGATCTTAGATTGCCTCCCACTGCAGACAAGGGCCTCGATGAATTCCTCCTTGTTTTATTTCTGTAGCTCTCACGCTTCATGAAGAAGTTCCTGGATGAACAGACCAGGAACATAAGCTATCTGGAATACCAGCTTAACTACCAGAAGGACTTAGGAAAGGTGGCCCAGAGTGAAGGACAGCCTGAAAAGGCTGCTGAATCATCTGAAACATCAGGTAAAGAGACAACATCTGATGGCAACACAGCAAATCTTCCCACCCAGCAGGTCCCAACGTCAGCTACTTAAGAATCTTGATCTTCTCCATTTGACAGAAATGTGCTTTCCTTTTCACCTCACAAATAAATCTGTTTTGCATTATAATTATGTGTAAAGAGATTGATATTGGAGCACAAGAAGGGTTAGGTTCATTAATGTGAGTTTGGTGAAAGCTTCCTGAGGTACAGTGGGTGCTTTAAAAAAAAAAAAAAGGCTTTCCTCAACACCCAGATACAGGATTTGGTAAATTCAGCTAGTCCAAGTGGATATAGCAGAAATTAAGTAGTGAAACTTTAGATCTCCCTAATGTCCTCCTCCCCCAGCTTGTATACACATCTTAAGTTTACAAAATGGTAGGGTTTTCTAACTTAAATGCAAAGCTAAAACTTAAACAAGAACTCTTGGTCTAGAAAAGGTGGCTCTCACTTGAAAGATATACAGTGAATAGGCAGCTGCAACCCAGGTGCATTTCCACAGCTGGAGGTAGGCATAGGGAACAGGAGGGTACCTAGGCAATTAAGACAATACAGGGCTTCCCTGGTGGCGCAGTGATTGGGAGTCCGCCTGCCGATGCAGGCGACGCGGGTTCGTGCCCCGGTCTGGGAGGATCCCACATGCCACGGAGCGGCTGGGCCTGTGAGCCATGGCCACTGGGCCAGCGCGTCCGGAGCCTGTGCTCCGCAACGGGAGAGGCCACGGCAGTGAGAGGCCCGCGTACCGCAAAAAAAAAAAAAAAAAAAAGACACTACCGACAAGTGTTGGGATGCCCCGACCCCCTCCACTGTGGGCTACCTAGCAGCTACTGGGGTAATTGCTTTCAGGAGCAAACAATGAGCATGCAAGCTTGGATCAGACCCAAGGACCTCAGGTGGCTAGTACCACCTGGGAAGAAAGGGGGCGCTATAGGATTGTGTCCTGGCTTTAAAACTGACCAGCTCCATGGCCTTGAATACGTTTTTATTTACCTCACTCATGGATACAGTTTAGTCATCTGTAAAGTAGGATTAATATTACTTAGTTCATAAAGTTAATAAGAGGATTAAGTATGTAAAGTATCTAAAAACAGCACCTGCTCAAATTATGTATTCTGTTATTTGTATAATAAACAGTGCCATTTCTTAAACTTGGAAAGCCAGTACTACATAATGGAAGCACTTAGAATAAGAAAACATGTCACTGAAATTGAGACAGAATCTTAAAACATTTAATATTAGAAGTATCTTGTTCTACATATTTAATCATCACCACAAGCCTATGAGATAGGTTCTTTTTTATCTCCGTTTTACAGATGACACTGAGACAAAGCAGTAACTTACCCAAAGTCATACTGCTACTTAGTGGTGGAGCTGAGGAAGGATTAATTAACTGTCTGATAAATATTCTCTATTATGGTGTTCATGAAAAGTGATGTTGAATTGCTTAAAAAGCTTAATTGATTTCAACTTTTATGTTTATGTTTTGCTAAAACTATTTTTGAACCATGCTTCTTTCATTTTACTTTTTTAAATTGTGGTAAGAATACTTAACTTGAACTCTACCCACTTACATTTTTAAGTGCACAATACAGTATTGTTGGTACTTCCTTTGTGGTTCAGTGATAAAGAATCTGCCTTCCAATGCAGGGGACTCAGGTTCCATCCCTGGTCAGGGAACAAAGATCCCATAGGCCACAGGGCAACTAAGCCCACACACCACAACAACTGAGTTCGCGCGCCTCAACTAGAGAGAGAGAGAGACAGAGAGAGAAAAAAAAACCCGCGTGCCAAAACAAAGAGCCCCCACGCCGCAAGGAAATATCCCACGTGCCTCAACGAAGATACCGCCTGATGCAACCAAGACCCAACGCTGCCATAAATAAACAAATAAATAAAATTTTCAAAAATACAGTCTTGATAACTATAGGTCCTATGTTGTACGACAGATCTTTAGAACTTATTCATCTTGCATAACTGAAACTTTATATGAATTGAACAGCCCCCCACGTCCCCTTTCTTTTGAATGTATGTCCATGTTTACTCTGTTCTTCTATTCATTCCTATGTTGCATGAATGTTTTTAGCAGGTCATTACTACTGCAATCACTACTGGAAAAATCCATATGCCATGTATGCTTTAAAATGTTCAATGCCCACTTGTTATGTTACATTTGTATTAATAAAGATTGCACATTAAAAAAAAAAAGTATCTTGTTCTAAGGGGAATAGTCAACCACATAGTGGACTTCTTTTCCTACCTCTTCACACCTTTTCTACAAGTCACACATCTTGAAAATCACTGCCACGGCGAGCTTGTCACCCCTGGAGAAATACTAGTTTACAAAGCATTCTTGAATAAATTCTCACTTTTATAATTACTAATTTATATCCAATTTTATACTTGTTAATGAATGATAGAAATTCACATTGGATTGGGAATAAGACAAGACTGCATTATGCTCAGCACTACTTATTGTTTCTTCTGAATGTTCTCAAGCAGCGTTTCTCAACCTCAGTACTACTGACATTTTGAGGCAAATGACCCTTGTTATGTGGAGTAATCCTTTGCATTGTAAGGTGTCTAGCAGCATCCCTGGCCTCTACCTACTAGATGGAACCTTCTCCAGTTGTGGGAAAACTGTTTCCAGACATTGCCAAATATCTCTTGAGAGGCAAAAATCACCCTGTTTGAGCACCACCTTTATAGGCAATGCAATAGAAAAGCTAAAGGAAAAGATCTGTTTGAAAAAAACTTATTTAATGTGATATGATTATAACTAGAACTGAAAAACTATTATAACTTACAAGAAAGTTATAAACTTTCTTGTAAGTTATAAGTTATCCAGCCAGGATGCAGGATAACTTATAACTTACAAGAAAGTTTATAACTACAAATTTTATATTACAAAGTTTATATCTACAAATCAACTTTTCATATATAGTATCAACAAATAGAGAGAATATTTTTTAAAAGATATCTTGTTTAGCCACAAATATCAATACATAAAATATCTAGGAATAATTTTAACAGAAGTAGCTTGGAAACTTTATAAAATAAAACTAAAATGTTTCCTGAAAGAAAGAAGCTTTGAATAATGAAAAGAGAAGAGGAAGATTAAATTTGAAAATTGTGACACCTTCCAGATCAAAGGTCTAAAGCAATTTTGTTCACGATCCTAACAGGATTTTGAGGGTTTAGACAGTTTAGTACCAAAGAGTAAGCTCCGGTCATGGGGAAAAACATGGGAACACACATAAAACTTCCTTAACATCATTAGTCACTGGGAAATACCCCCAAATCACAATGAGTCACTATATACTCATCAGAATGGCTAAAATTAAAATGACTATCAACACCATATGCTGGCAAGGTGGTGAAATAACTGAATCTCTCTCACACATTGTTGGTGAGAATGTAAAGTGGTACAATCACTTTGGAAAAAGACATGTCATTTTATCTTATAAAATAAGCATATACATACCTCATGCCTTTTGGGAGAACACACTTCAGCACATAATAAATAATAATATTGTTAACTAAAATTGAGTAGAGAAAGCTACAAAGAAAAGAAAGGAAGGAGTTACAAGCTAATTCACTTGATGTTCACAGTAGGAGTCAACAGATACTGCCTGAAGAAAGAGGGTTCTAAGAGTTTTATGTAAAACTCTAACTATAAAGAGTCACTAAAAATATCATAAGGACTATAATTTTTAATATAACAGCCTCCATAGTGAAAGCTTATATAAATACAATCATCATACTACATTTTATTTTGTAACCCTTACGTTAGTCCTTGTTTTAGCCATAGTTTCATTGTTAAATACATTCAGTGTTCACTCCCAGGACTTTTGCTGATGTTTCCCTGATCATTTTTCTGCTTGGGTCAATTTTGTTCTTTCGGAGGTGTTTCAGCAAGGCCTAATGCAGATAGTATTCCCACAGTCCATGAATTTGCAGAAAGTTTTGCCTGTGCCTTTGACACTTGAAGAATATCTTGGATGAAAATCCTTGGCTCAAACTTTCCTCAAATATCTGATAAATATTGTTCTGTTTCTGTTAGCATTGACTCTAGCTATGCCAACTTGTCTTTCTTTCCCTTATAAATGACACAATGTTTTTGCCCAGATTCTCAAAGTGTGCTACTAGTGTTAGTAGGCTACATCTTGTGTTGGCAGGGTATGTGTTAGTAGGATATGTCTTGGTATTGATCATTCTGAGACAGTTTTTTTCCATATCTTGGGTATGCTTTTTAATATACAAATTCAAGTCCTATTTCACAGCATTTTCTAATGTTTGCTTTACTCCATTCTTTTATATTTCCTCCAACTGGAAGAACTCCAATTATTCATATTTTGAATCATTTTTGCCTACCATTTATAACATTTACTTTAAAAAAATCTTTTTGCTTATTTCCCTTATACTTCATTTTTTCCATATGTATACACTGTGTCCTGCTGTGCTTTCTATAGGGTCTATTTCTTCTTATACTATTTGTAATTTAGTCTTTATTTATGAAATGATTCTGTTTCTTTCATTTCTTTCCTAAATTTTACCAGGTACCATTTCAAATCTTTCTATTGACTGACCATCAGCTTCCTTTGGTGGCCAAGTCTTCCCTGTGTTAATGTATCTATTTATTTTTTAAAGGTTACACTCCATTTACAATGATTACAAGATACTGGTTATATTCCCCAAGTTGTACAATACATCTTTGTAGCTTATCTTACACCCAATAGTTTGTACCTCCCACTCCCTCACCCCTTCACCCTTCCCCACACTGGTAACCACTAGTTTGTTCTCTGTATCTGTGAGTCTGCTTCTTTTTTGTTATGTTCACTGGTTTATTGTATTTTTTTAGATTTCATGTATAAGTGATATCACACAGTATTAGTTTTTCTCTGTCTGATGTATTTCACCTAGCATTATGCCCTCCAAGTCCATACATGTTGCTGCAAATGGCAAAATTTCATTATTTTATGGCCGAGTAGTATCCCATTGTGTCTATGTGTGTGTGTGTGTGTATATATATATATATATATATATATGTATGTATATATACCACATTTTCCTTATCAAGTCATCTGTTGATGGATACTTAGGTTGCATCCATACCTCAGTAATTGTAACTAATGCTGCTATGAACGTGGGGGTCCATGTATCAATACCTTTTAGAATTAGTGTTTTTGTTTTTTTTCAATATTTACCCAGGAGTGGAATTGCTGGTTCATATTGTAGTTCTATTTTTAGTTTTTTGAGAAACCTCCGTACTGTTTTCCACAGTGGCTGCACCAATTTACATTCCTACCAACACTGTAGGAGGGTTCCCTTTTCTCCACATCCTCGCCAACATTTGTTATTTGTGTTCTTTTTGATGATAGCCATTCTGACCAGTATGAGGTGATATCTCATTGTGGTTTTGATTTGCATTTCCCTGATTATTAGTGATGTAGAGCATCTTTTCATGTGCCTGTTGGCCATCTGCATTTCTTCTTTGGAAAAATATATATTCAGTCCTTCTGCCCATTTTTTAATTTTTATTTTTTTGATGTTGAATTGTATGAGCTGTTTATATATGTTGAATATTAACCCCTTATAGGTCATATCATTTGCAAATATTTTCTCCCATATCCCCTCCCATTAAGTAGGTTGTCTTTTTGTTTTGTTGATGGTTTCCTTTGCTGTGAAAAACCTTTAGTTTTATTTAGGTCCCATTTGTTTATTTTAGCTTTTGTTTCCTTTACTTTAGGAGAGGGATCCAAAAAAAATATTGCTGCAATTTATGTCAAAGAGTGTTCTCCCTATGTTTTCCTCAAGGAGTTTTATAGTATCTGGTCTTACATTTAAGTCTTTAATCCATTTTGAGTTTATTTTGTATATGGTGTTAGAGAGTGTTCTAATTTCATTCTTTTACATGTAGCTGTCCCGTTTTCCCAGCACCACTTATCGAAGAGACTGTCTTTTCTCCATTGTATATTCTTGCCTCCTTTGTCATAGATTAATTGACCATAGTGCATGGGTTTATTTCTGGGCTGTCTTTCCTGTTCCATTCTATGTGTCTGTTTTTGTGCCAGTACCATACTGTTTTAATTACTGTAGCTTTGTAGTATAGTCTGAAGTCAGAGAGTGTGATTCTTCCAGCTCTGTTCTTTCTCTAGATTGTTTTGACTATTTGGAGTCTTTTATTTTCCCATACAAATTTTAAAATTATTTGTTCTAGTTCTGTGAAAAATGCCATTGGTATTTTTATACGGATTGCATTGAATCTGTAGATTGCCTTGGGTAGTATGGTCATTTTAACAATATTGATGCTTCCAATCTAAGAACACAGTATATCTTTCCATCTGTTAGTGTCATCTTCAATTTCTTTCATCAGTGTCTTACAGTTTTCCAAGTACAGGTGTTTTGCCTCCTGAGGCATTGTATTTTATTTTATACCTAGGTTTATTCCTAGGTATTTTATTCTTTTTGATGTGATGGTAAATGGGATGTTTCCTTAATTCCTCTTTCTGATAGTTCATTGCTAGTGTATAGAAATGCAACAGATTTCTGTATATTAATTTTGCATCCTGCAACTTTACCAAATTCATTGATGAGCTCTAGTAGTTTTCTGGTGGCATTTTTCAGATTTTCTGTGTATAGTATCATGTCATCTGCAAACAGTGACAGTTTTACTTCTTCCTTTCCAATCTGGATTCTTTTCATTTATTTTTCTCCTCTGATTGCTATGGCTAGGACTTACAAAGCTATGTTGAATAAAATTGGTGAGAGTGGGCATCCTTGTCATGTTCCTGATCTTAGAGGAAATGCTCTCAACTTTTCACCATTGACTATGATTTCCATGTGCATGGAATACCTTTTTCCATCCCTTCACTTTCAGTCCGTATGTATCCCTAGATCTGAAGTGAGTCTCTTGTAGGCAGCATATATACAAGTCTTGTTTTTGTATCCATTCAACCACTCTGTGGCTCTTGGTTGAAGCATTTAGTCTGTTTATATTTAAGGTAATTATCACTGTGTATGTTCTTATTGCCATTTTGTTAATTGTTTGGGATTTGTTTTTGTATGTCTTTTTTTGCCATTCTTCTTTTGTTCTCTTCTCCTGTGATTTGATGACTACCTTTAGTAGTCATTGGATTCCTTTTTCTTTTTTTATGTGTATATCTATTATAAGTTTTTGGTTTGCAGTTACCCTGAGGTTTTTTTTTTATAGCTGTCTATATACATAATTGTTTTAATTACTGATCCCTTCATTTAAAATGCATTTTTAAAACCCTGCATTTGTATTCTCCTCCCTTCATGATTACTGTTTTTGATATAATATTTAATATCTAATTGTTTCATGTATCCCTTAACTGCTTATTGTAAATATAGATGATTTTACTACTCTTGTCTTTTATCCTCCCTACGAGTTTTGTTTGTGGATGATTTCCTACCTTTACTGTGTGTTTGCCTTTACTGCTGAGTTTTTCACTTCATGATTTTGTTTCTAGTTGTGGCCTTTTCTTTTTTGCCTAGAGAAGATCCTTTAACATTTGTTGTAAAGCTGGTTTGGTGGTGCTGAACTCTTTTAATTTTTGCTTGTCTGTAAAGCTTCTGATTTCTCCATCAAAACTGAACAAAAGCCTTACTGGGTAAAGTATTCTTGGTTGTAGGTTTTTCCCTTTCATCACTTTAAATATATTGTGCCGTTCCCTTCTGGCCTGCAGAGTTTCTGCTGAAAAATTAGCTGATAGCCTTATGGGAGTTCCCTTGTATGTTGTCATGTATTTATTTTTTATTGTTTTCTTTCCTGTCTGCAATTGCATCAAGATTTTATGCCTCTTTATTCATGTTGGAATGTTATATTGCACTTTTCTTCTGCTTTGGCCTGATATTTTTGTAGGGAGTGTTGTTAATCTGTAGGGAAGTTTTGTATCTATTTTCAGGTCTTTTTTTTTGCCCTTGTTTCCCTAGAGCAGCTTCCTTTGGATGTTTTAGTTGCATAATACTTTGTCAATTATATTTAAATAAGTCAGATTTTTCTCAGTTTGAAGGAGGATCTTTTGAAGTACGGGAAGGGGTAGCTTTCCCAGTTTCTCAGTTCAAGAGCTCCCTCTTCTATTGCTATTATAAATTGCACTTCTGGTACTAAGTCTTACCTAAATTTCAGATCTTAACTTGGTTCACAAAGGCTTCCACCATCAGTTCCAAACTTCTATAGTATCTTTACCACCTCTGGTGAAGAAGCACTTTCACCAAGGAATCTTGTCCTAATTTCCACTTTCTGACTCCCCTCTTATTTATTTATTTATTGGTCATCAAATAACCCTTTATTTAATTATTTTCCTTTGTAGTTCTTAACTAGCTAGGCATTCCACTGCACCACTGTTGATGTCATCTCTGATGTCGTGAGGGTGGCAGCCATCAGCATTGCAACCCACGGGCTGGAAAATCCCCAGGATCTCTTTAATGGTTCCAGAGAGTTCTCTAGCTAAAGATCAGTGCCTCATCTGTTGCACAATGTTGACAATCTCATCAAAAGTGATGTTTGCACTGTGCTTAATGTTTTTCTGCTTCTTTCTGTCTCTTGGCAGTTCTTTGACGGCTTTGATGATCAGGACAGAGGCAGAAGGTACTACCTCAATCTGGGCCTGTGTGTTCTGAATGGTCAGTTTCACTGTAATTCTCAGACTCTTCCAATTACTAGTTGCCTGGTGATGTCATCACCAACCTCTTTTGGAGACAGACAGAGGGAGCCGATATTGCTGGCCAGGGCAAATGTGGCACCAACTTTCCCATCAGTGCACCTCAGATATACAGCTTTTATCTCCTTGGGGTTGAACTTAGGTGGCAAGGTGGAGGTGGCTGGTGTCATATGAACCCATATTTG
The DNA here is from genome assembly GCF_008692025.1 of Phocoena sinus. NCBI lineage: Eukaryota > Metazoa > Chordata > Mammalia > Artiodactyla > Phocoenidae > Phocoena > Phocoena sinus. The sequence continues at coordinate 98,760,478 of NC_045766.1, read as the reverse complement.
GGATGACCCAAGAAAGCTGCACCTTGGCTGCTTCAAGCTGAAAGCTCCCTTCTGTTTTAAAAGTGCTATTTTCCCAGACGGCATCTTCAATAAGTGGTGTTGGGAAAATTGGACAGGTACATGTAAAAGTATGAAATTAGAACACTCCCTAACACCATACACAAAAATAAACTCAAAATGGATTAAAGACCTAAATATAAGGCCAGACACTATCAAACTCTTAGAGGAAAACATAGGCAGAACACTCTATGACATAAATCACAGCAAGATCCTTTTTGACCCACCTCCTAGAGAAATGGAAATAAAAACAAAAATAAACAAATGGGACCTAATGAAATTTCAAAGCTTTTGCACAGCAAAGGAAACCATAAACAAGACCAAAAGACAACCCTAAGAATGGGAGAAAACATTTGCAAACGAAGCAACTGACAAAGGATTAATCTCCAAGATTTACAAGCAGCTCATGCAGCTCAATAACAAAAAAACAAACAACCCAATCCAAAAATGGGCAGAAGACCTAAATAGACATTTCTCCAAAGGATATATGCAGATTGCTGACAAACACATGAAGAATGCTCAACATCATTAATCATTAGAGAAATGCAAATCAAAACTACAATGAGATATCATCTCACACTGGTCAGAATGGCCATCATCAAAAAATCTAGAAACAATAAATGCTGGAGAGGGTGTGGAGAAAAGGGAACACTCTTGCCCTGCTGGTGGTAATGTGAATTGGTACAGCCACTGTGAAGAACAGTATGGAGGTTCCTTAAAGAACTAAAAATAGAACTACCATATGACCCAGCAATCCCACTACTGGGCATATACCCTGAGAAAACCATAATTCAAAAAGAATCATGTACCAAAATATTCATTGCAGCTCTATTTACCATAGCCAGGAGATGGAAGCAACCTAAGTGTCCATCATCGGATGAATGGATAAAGAAGATGTGGCACATATATACAATGGAATATTACTCAGCCATAAAAAGAAATGAAATTGAGTTATTTGTAGTGAGGTGGATGGACCTAGAGTCTGTCATACAGAGTGAAGTAAGTCAGAAAGAGAAAGACAAATACCGTATGCTAACACATATATATGGAATCTACGAAAAAGAAAATGTCATGAAGAACCTAGGGGTAAGATGGGAATAAAGACACAGACCTTCTAGAGAATGGACTTGAGGATATGGGGAGGGGGAACGGTAAGCTGTGACAAAGCGAGAGAGAGGCATGGACATATGTACACTACCAAACGTAAGGTAGATAGCTAGTGGGAAGCAGCCGCATAGCACAGGGAGATCAGCTCGGTGCTTTGTGACCACCTAGAGGGGTGGGATAGGGAGGGTGGGAGGGAGGGAGACGCAAGAGGGAAGAGATATGGGAACATATGTATATATATAACTGATTCACTTTGTTATAAAGCAGAAACTAACACACCATTGTATAGCAATTACACTGCAATAAAGATGTTAGCAAAAAAAAAGTGCTATTTTCTCAAATCTGCCACCTCTGTGTGACTCCTCACCCAAACATATTCTAAGCCTTTTATCGCCAACTCTCTCATTGCACCTTCCCACTTTGATCACAGTTCTCACTGGTGATCTGACCTCATCCTTTTGGGAGTGAATATTTACTGTTGATTTCTCACATCTGCCACTTCTAGGACCCTTCTGCACATCCTGTTCTCACAAACACCTGCAGCACTGTTGTGGCTTCCTGAACTAAAACTTATGACTTCAGATGCCCAAAACCTTTATTATCCGGGATACTTAAAGGAAGAGAGTAGAGGAGAAAAAATCCAGTAATAATAGATGTCATATGGAACACACTAAAATGTTTACTTCCTAAACGTGAGGAATACCCCTTGAGTGCAAAAATCATATCATTTGTCTGCTAAAGAGGGTTCAGGAATAGGGCTATGCTGACAGAAGGTCCTTCGGGAAACATTAGCTACATAAGTGCAAAAAGACTCACGAAGACAACCTGAAGTGGATGAAGGTTGGATTGGATTTTGTGACTACTGAAAAGAGAGATACTGGGCTTCCCTGGTGGTGCAGTGGTAAAGAATTCACCTGAATGCAGGGGACATGGGTTCGAGCCCTGGTCTGGGAAGATCCCGCATGCTGCGGAGCAACTAAGACCATGAGGCACAACTACTGAGCCCGTGTGCGACAACTACTGAAGCCCACGCGCCTAGATCCCGTGCTCCGCAAAAAGAGAAGCCACTGCAATGAGAAGCCCGAGCACCGCAATGAAGAGTAGCCCCCGCTCCCCGCAACTAGAGAAAGCCCGCGCGCAGTGGCAAAGACCCAATGCAACCAAAAATAAATAAAAATTAAAATAAATAAATTTATTTTTTAAAAAAAGAAAAGAGAGATACTGCTTTAGAAAAAAATATCAAAATCACTCAGCCTAGATTGCTATCCTGGTCCTTTCTCACCTACAGGAAATTCTTGCAAATGGATGATCCAGAAATCTCCAACTCAAACAACAACGATAAATACAAAAGAAGAAGGAGTTGAGTTATCAAGCAGGGTGGTTCCTCCTGGAGACTCTAAGGGAGAAACTCTTTCATGCCTCTCTCCTAACTTCTGGTGTTGCTGGCAATTCTTGGCATTCCTTGGCTTGTGGAAGCATCACTGCAATCTCTGCCCCCATCTTCACATTGCCTTCTCCCTGTGTTTCTCCCCTTCTGTCCTCTGTAAGGACATCTGCATTGGATTTAGGGCCCACTCTAACCCAGCATGATTTCATTTTGATCCTTATCCTAATTATATCTACAAAGACCCTTATTGCAAATAAGATCATATTTTGAGGTTCTGGGTAGACATGAATTTGGGGGGACACTATCCAACCCACCACAGCATCCATAAAGCCTCTTTGCAACTAAGACACTAGCACCCCTATTTATCACCTCTAAATTGATTTGTTCCTCTTTTATCAAATACTATGTGACAGGCACTGTTCTAAGCATTTCACAAATAATAACTCATTTAGGAAGATGGCGGAAGAGTAAGACGCGGAGATCACCTTCCTCCCCACAGATACATCAGAAATACATCTACACGTGGAACAACTCCTACAGAACACCCACTTAACCCTGGGAGAAGACCTCAGACCTCCCAAAAGTCAAGAAATTCCCCACGTTCCTTGGTAGGGCAAAAGAAAAAAGAATAAACAGAGACAAAAGAATACAGACGGGACCTGCACCAGTGGGAGGGAGCTGTGAAGGAGGAAAAGTTTCCACACACTAGAAGCCCCTTCGCGGGCGGAGACTGCGGGTGGTGGAGGAGAGCTCAGCCACAGGGTGCGGAAGGCAAAGCGGAGAGATTCCCGCTCAGAAGATCGGTGCCGACCAACACTCACCAGCCCGAGAGGCTTGTCTGCTCACCCGCCGGGGCGGGCGGGGCTGGGAGCTGAGGCTCGGGCTTTGGTCTGAGGGCAGGGAGAGGAGTGGCGGCGTAAACACAGCCTGAAGTGGGCAAGTGCACCACGGCTAGCCAGGAGGGACACCGGGGAAAAGTCTGGACCTGCCGAAGAGGCAAGAGACTTTTTCCCTCTTTGTTTCATGGTGCGCACGGAGAGGGGATTAAGAGAGCTGCTTAAAGGAGCTCCAGAGACGGGCGCAAGCCGCGGCTAATAGCGTGGACCACAGAGACGGGCATGAGACACTAAGGCTGCTGCTGCTGCCACCAAGAAGCCTGTGTGCGAGCACAGGTCACTATCCACACCCCCCTTCCAGGGAGCCTGTGCAGCTCGCCACTGCCAGGGTCCCGTGATCCAGGGACAACTAACCCGGGAGAACGCATGGCGCGCCTCAGGCTGGTGCAATGTCCCGCCGCTGCAGCCGCACGCTCGCCCCGCACTCTGTGCCCCTCCCTCCCTCCGGCCTGAGTGAGCCAGAGCCCCCGAAGCAGCTGCTCCTTTAACCCCGTCCTGTCTGAGCGAAGAACAGACGCCCTCAGGCAACTTACAAGCAGAGGCGGTGGCCAAATCCAAAGCTGAACCTGGGAGCTGTACGAACAAAGAAGAGAAAGGGAAATTTCTCCCAGCAACCTCTGGAGCAGCGGATTAAATCTCCACAATCAACTTGATGTACCCTGCAACTGTGGAATACCTGAACAGATAATGAATCATCCCAAATTGAGGAGGTGGACTTTGAGAGCAAGATATATTATTTTTCCCCTTGTCCTCTTTTTGTGAGTGTGTATGTGTATGCTTCTGTGTGAGATTTTGTCTGTATAACTTTGCTTTCACAATTTGTCCTAGGGTTCTGCCTGTCCATTTTTCCTTCTTTTTTTTCTTTAACTTAAAAAATTTTTTTCTTAATATTTGTTTTTTATTTTAATAACTTTATTTTACTCTATCTTACTTTATTTTATTTTATCCTCTTTCTTTCTTTCTACATTTTCTCCCTTTTATTCTGAGCCATGTGGATGAAAGGCTCTTGGTGCTACAGGCAGGAGTCAGTGCTATGCCTCTGAGGTGGGAGAGCCAACTTCAGAACACTGGTCCACAAGAGACCTCCCAGCTCCACGTAATATCAATTGGCAAAAATCTCCCAGAGATCTCCATCTCAACACCAACACCCAGCTTCACTCAATGACCAGCAAGCTACAGTGCTGGACACTCTATGCCAAACAACCAGCAAGACAGGAACACAACCCCACCCATTAGCAGAGAGGCTGCCTAAAATCATAATAAGTCCACAGACACCCCAAAACACACCACCAGACGTGGACCTGCCCACCAGAAAGACAAGATTCAGCCTCATCCACCAGAACACAGGCACTAGTCCCCTCAACCAGGAAGCCTACACAACACACTGAACCAACCTTAGTCACCAGGGACAGAAACCAAAAACAACAGGAACTACAAACATGCAGCCTGCAAAAAGGAGATCCCAAACACAGTAAGATAAGCAAAATGAGAAGACAGAAAAACACACAGCAGATGAAGGAGCAAGATAAAAACCCACTAGACCTAACAAATGAAGAGGAAATAGGCAGTCTACCTGAAAAAGAATTCAGAATAATGATACTAAAGATGATCCAAAATCTTGGAAATAGAATAGACAAAATGCAAGAAACATTTAACAAGGACCTAGAAGAACTAAAGATGAAACAAACAGCAATGAACAACACAATAAATGAAATTAAAAACACTCTAGATGGAATCAATAGCAGAATAACTGAGGCAGAAGAACGGATAAGTGACCTGGAAGATAAAATAGTGGAAATAACTACTGCAGGGCAGAATAAAGAAAAAAGAATGAAAAGAACTGAGGACAATCTAGGAGACCTCTGGGACAACATTAAATGCACCAACATTCGAATTATAGGAGTTCCAGAAGAAGAAGAGAAAAAGAAAGGGACTGAGAAAATATTTGAAGAGATTATAGTTGAAAACTTCCCTAATATGGGAAAGGAAATAGTTAATCAAGTCCAGAAAGCACAGAGAGTCCCATACAGGATAAATACAAGGAGAAATATGCCAAGACACATATTAATCAAACTCTCAAAAATTAAATACAAAGAAAAAATATTAAAAGCAGCAAGGGAAAAGCAACAAATAACACACAAGGGAATCCCCATAAGGTTAACAGCTGATCTTTCAGCAGAAACTCTGCAAGCCAGAAGGGACTGGCAGGACATATTTAAAGCGATGAAGGAGAAAAACCTGCACCCAAGATTACTCTACCCAGCAAGGATCTCATTCAGATTTGATGGAGAAATTAAAACCTTTACAGACAAGCAAAAGCTGAGAGAGTTCAGCACCACCAAACCAGCTTTACAACAAATGCTAAAGGAACTCCTCTAGGCAAGAAACACAAGAGAAGGAAAAGACCTAAAATAATGAACCCAAAACAATTAAGAAAATGGGAATAGGAACAAACATATCGAGAATTACCTTAAATGTAAATGGACTAAATGCTCCCACCAAAAGACACAGATTGGCTGAATGGATACAAAAACAAGACCCATATATTTGCTGTCTACAAGAGACCCACTTCAGACCTAGAGACACATACAGACTGAAAGTAAGGGGATGGAAAAAGATATTTCATGCAAATGGAGATGAAAAGAAAGCTGGAGTAGCAATTCTCATATCAGACAAAATAGACTTTAAAATAAAGACTATTGGAAGAGACAAAGAATGACACTGCATAATGATTAAGGGATCGACCCAAGAAGAAGATAAAACAATTGTAAATATTTATGCACCCAACATAGGAGCACCTCGATACATACGGCGAATACTAACAGCCATAAAAGGGGAAATCGACAGTAACACATTCATAGTAGGGGACTTTAACACCCCACTTTCACCCATGGACAGATGATCCAAAATGAAAATAAATAAGGAAACACAAGCTTTAAATGATACATTAAACAAGATGGACTTAATTGATATTTATAGGACATTCCATCCAAAAACAACAGAATACACATTTTTCTCAAGTGCTCATGGAACATTCTCCAGGATAGATCATATCATGGGTCACAAATCAAGCCTTGGTAAATTTAAGAAAATTGAAATTGTATCAAGTATATTTTCCAACCACAACGCCATGAGACTAGATATCAATTACAGGAAAAGATCTGTGAAAAATACAAACATATGGAGGCTAAACAATACACTACTTAATAACGAAGTGATCACTGGAGAAATCAAAGAGGAAATAAAAAAATACCTAGAAACAAATGACAATGGAGACACGACAACCCAAAATCTATGGGATGCAGCAAAAGCAGTTCTAAGAGGGAAGTTTATAGCAATACAATCCTACCTTAAGAAACAGGAAACATCTCGAATAAACAACCTAACCTTGCACCTAAAGCAATTAGAGAAAGAAGAACAAAAAAACCTAGTTAGCAGCAGGAAAGAAATCATAAAAATCAGATCAGAAATAAATGAAAAAGAAATGAAGGAAACGATAGCAAAGATCAATAAAACTAAAAGCTGGTTCTTTGAAAAGATAAACAAAATTGATAAACCATTAGCCAGACTCATCAAGAAAAAAAGGGAGAAGACTCAAATCAATAGGATTAGAAATGAAAAAGGAGAAGTAACAACTGACACTGCAGAAATACAAAAGATCATGAGAGATTACTACAAGCAACTCTATGCCAATAAAATGGACAACCTGGAAGAAATGGATAAATTCTTAGAAATGCACAACCTGCCAAGACTGAATCAGGAAGAAATAGAAAATATGAACAGACCAATCACAAACACTGAAATTGAAACTGTGATTAAAAATCTTCCAACAAACAAAAGCCCAAGACCAGATGGCTTCACAGGCGAATTCTATCAAACATTTAGAGAAGAGCTAACACCTATCCTTCTCAAACTCTTCCGCACTATAGCAGAGGGAGGAACACTCCCAAACTCATTCTACAAAGCCACCATCACCCTGATACCAAAACCAGACAAAGATGTCACAAAGAAAGAAAACTACAGGCCAATATTACTGATGAACATAGATGCAAAAATCCTCAACAAAATACTAGCAAACAGAATCCAACAGCACATTAAAAGGATCATACACCATAATCAAGTGGGGTTTATTAAAGGGATGCAAGGATTCTTCAATATACGTAAATCAATCAACGTGATAAACCATATTAACAAATTGAAGGAGAAAATCCATATGATCATCTCAATAGACACAGAGAAAGCTTTCGACACAATTCAACACGCATTTATGATAAAAACTCTCCAGAGAGTAGGCATAGAGGGAACTTCCCTCAACATAATAAAGGCCATATATGACAAACCCACAGCCAACATCATCCTCAATGGTGAAAAACTGAAACCATTTCCACTAAGATCAGGAACAAGACAAGGTTGCCCACTCTCACCACTCTTATTCAACATAGTTTTAGAAGTTTTAGCCACAGCAATCAGAGAAGAAAAGGAAATAAAAGGAATCCAAATCGGAAAAGAAGAATTAAAGCTGTCACTGTTTGCAGATGACATGATACTATACATAGAGAACCCTAAAGATGCTACCAGAAAACTACTAGAGCTAATCAATGAATTTGGAAAAGTAGCAGGTTACAAAATTAATGCACAGAAATCTCTGGCATTCCTATACACTAATGATAAAAAATATGCAAGTGAAATTAAGAAAACACTCCCATTTACCACTGCAACAAAAAGAATAAAATATGTAGGAATAAAGCTACCTAATGAGACAAAAGGCCTTTATGCAGAAAATTATAAGACACTGATGAAAGAAATTAAAGATGATACAAATAGATGGAGAGATATACCATGTTCTTGGATTGGAAGAATCAACATTGTGAAAATGACTCTACTACCCAAAGCAATCTACAGATTCAATGCAATCCCTATCAAACTACCAATGGCATTTTTCAGAGAACTAGAACAAGAAATTTCACAATTTGTATGGAAACACAAAAGACCCCGAATAGCCAAAGCAATCTTGAGAACGAAAAACAGAGCTGGAGGAATCAGGCTCTCTGACTTCAGACTATACTACAATGCTACAGTAATCAAGACAGTATGGTACTGGCACAAAAACAGAAATATACATCAATGGAACAGGAGAGAAAGCCCAGAGATAAACCCATGCACATATGGTCACCTTATCTTTGATAAAGGAGGCAGGAATGTACAATGGATAAAGGACAGCCTCTTCAATAATTGGTGCTGGGAAAACCGGACAGGTACATGTAAAAGTATGAGATTAGAACACTCCCTAACACCATACACAAAAATAAACTCAAAATGGATTAAAGACCTAAATGTAAGGCCAGACACTATCAAACTCTTAGAGGAAAACATAGGCAGAACACTCTATGACGTAAGTCACAGCAAGATCCTTTCTGACCCACCTCCTAGAGCAATGGAAATAAAAACAATAATAAACAAATGGGACCTAATGAAACTTCAAAGCTTTTGCACAGCAAAGGAAACCATAAACAAGACCAAAAGACAACCCTCAGAATGGGAGAAAATATTTGCAAATGAAGCAACTGACAAAGGATTAATCTCCAAGATTTACAAGCAGCTCATGCAGCTCAATAACAAAAAAACAAACAACCAAATCCAAAAATGGGCAGAAGACCTAAATATACATTTCTCCAAAGGGTATATACAGATTGCGGACAAACACATGAAAGAGTGCTCAACATCATTAATCATTAGAGAAATGCAAATCAAAAGTACAATGAGATATCATCTCACACTGGTCAGAATGGCCATCATCAAAAAAATCTAGAAACAATAAATGCTGGAGAGGGTGTGGAGAAAAGGGAACACTCTTGCCCTGCTGGTGGTAATGTGAATTGGTACAGCCACTGTGAAGAACAGTATGGAGGTTCCTTAAAGAACTAAAAATAGAGCTACCATATGACCCAGCAATCCCACTACTGAGCATATACCCTGAGAAAACCATAATTCAAAAAGCATCATGTACCAAAATGTTCACTGCAGCTCTGTTTACCATAGCCAGGAGATGGAAGCAACCTAAGTGTCCATCATCGGATGAATGGATAAAGAAGATGTGGCACATATATACAATGGAATATTACTCAGCCATAAAAAGAAACAAATTTGGGCTTCCCTGGTGGCGCAGTGGTTGGGAGTCCGCCTGCCGATGCGGGGGACGCGGGTTCGTGCCCCGGTCCGGGAGAATCCTGTGTGCCGCGGAGCGGCTGGGCCCGTGAGCCATGGCCGCTGGGCCTGCGCATCCGGAGCCTGTGCTCCGCAACGGGAGAGGCCGCAGCAGTGAGAAGCCCGCGTACCGAAAAAAAAAAAAAAAAGAAACAAATTTGAGTCATTTGTAGTGAGGTGGATGGACCTAGAGTGTGTCATACAGAGTGAAGTAAGTCAGAAAGAGAAAGACAAATACCGTACGCTAACACATATATATGGCATCTACGAAAAAAAATGTCATGAAGAACCTAGGGGTAAGACGGGAATAAAGATACAGACCTACTAAAGAATGGACTTGAGGATATGGGGAGGGGGAACGGTAAGCTGTGACAAAGTGAGAGAGTGGCATGGACATATATACACTACCAAACGTAAAATAGATAGCTAGTGGGAAGCGGCCGCATAGCACAGGGAGATCAGCTCCGTGCTTTGTGACCACCTAGAGGGGTGGGATAGGGAGGGTGGGAGGGAGGGAGATGCAAGAGGGAAGAGATATGGGAACATATGTATATGTATAACTGATTCACTTTGTTATAAAGCAGAAACTAAGACACCATTGTAAAGCAAGTATCCTCCAATAAAGATGTAAAAACAAACAAACCAAAAAAAAACAAAAAAAATTCAATAACTATTCAGACAACTTCTATTTATCCTTTTTTTTTGAAGTTTTGAATTGTATTTTTTTTTTATACTGCAGGTTTTTATTATGATCAATTGTATACACATCAGTGTATACATGTCAATCCCAATATCCTAATTCATCACACAACCACCCACACCTCCGCTTTCCCACCTTGGTGTCCATACATTTGTCCTCTACATCTGTCTCAATTTCTGCCCTGCAAACCAGTTCATCTGTACCATTTTTCTAGGTTCCACACACATGCGTTAATATACGATACTTGTTTTTCTCTTTCTGACTTACTTCACTCTTTATGACAGTCTCTAGATCCATCCACGTCTCAGCAAATGATCCAAATTCGTTTCTTTTTATGGCTGAGTAATATTCCATTGTATATATGTACCACAACTTCTTTATCCATTTGTCTGTCGATGGGAATTTAGGTTGCTTCCATGACCTGGCTATTGTAAATAGTGCTGCAATGAACATTGGGGTGCGTGTGTCTTTTTGAATTATGGTTTTCTCTGAGTATATGTCCAGTAGTGGGATTGCTGGATCATATGGTAATTCTATTTTTTGTTTTTTAAGGAACCGCCATACTGTTCTCCATAGTGGCTGTATCAATTTACATTCCCACCAACAGTGCAAGAGGGTTCCCTTCCAGTATTATTATTGTTTAAGACATTTCATATTCATTTAGATTTACCCATGTATTTATCCTTTCTGTTGTTCATTATGTCTTCTTATTTCATTTTGCTTTCTATCTGGAACCATTTACCTTCTGACTAAAGAATTCCCATTAGTATTTCTTTAGTGTAAGTCTACTAGTGAATAATTTTTTCAGTTTTTTTCATGTGAAAACATCTTTATTTCACTTTCATTTTAGAAAGTTATTTTTCAGTGGGTGCAAAATTCTAGTACAGTTATTTTCTTCTAGCTCTGACATTAGTTGTCACTTTGATGTTTGTGGCCTACTTTCTTTTGTTGAGAATTCAAGCATCAGTTTTATTGCTGCTATTTTAAAAATCATACATCTTTTTCCTCTAGCTTGTATTAATATTTTCTCTTTGTCTTTGGTTTTGAAAAATGTTACTATGATACACCTATATGTATGCTTTCTCTGTATTTAATTTAAATGATGTTTATGGTTTCCTGAATTTGTGGCTTCATGTTTATTATGAACATCATTTTGATCTTCAAATTTTATCTCTGCTTCATCTGTCTCTTCTGAATTTGTTTTGGTTTGTTTTTGGTAGGATTTATATTACATATATGTTAAATACTTTCACTATTTCCCATATATCTCTTATGCTTCCTCTTTTTTTTTTTTTTGTATTTTCCATTCTGTTTTTCTCTCTGTGCTTTGTACATAAGATTTTCTCCCAAGGTATGTTCCAATTTACTAATGCTCTCCTAAATTGCTTCTAATCTACTGCTCTTAACTTTTTAATTTTAGTTATTATATTTTTTCAGCTCTATAATTTCATTTGAAGAATTTTTATATTTTTGAGTTTTATGCTGAGATTTTCCATTTTGTGATCTTATTTCTGGAACATATTAATATGTTATTTTAAAGATCACATATAATAATTCCAATATTTGGATCTCCAGTAAGTATATTTCTATAATCTGTTTTTCTTTTATTTTTCAGTCATGTGGTTTTGCCTCCTAGTAATTTTTCATTAGCAGCTAGAAAATACATTTGATAAATTGTAGTGATATTTTAAGACTCTAGATAATATCTTCTAGAGAGCATTCATTTTTGTTTGGTAGTTAGATAAAAGGAAGATTAATTTTAATTAAATCAAGGATTAAGTTAATTTAATGTCTAGCCCTTATAGAGTTGTAAGTTAAAATTGGAATGGTTGCCTGAGCCTCTCCTTGGTTGGCCTGAAGTCCAATTTTTGACCACCAGCACTATAAGACTGCTAGAAATTTTGCTCAGCTTCTCAGCCTCCTGGCTTCTACTTACAAACAGACAAACATCTAAAAGGAGAACTTAGGGCCAAATTGGGCTCACTGCTCTATTCTTGCATTCTGTCTTAGCCTAGGTTCCCTAGAAAATAGATCCTGAGGTAAAGGTTAAGCGCTAATTTTTAACAGGGAGGTATAACTCTGAGATAGTAAAAGTAAAGGGAAAATAAAGTGGGTAGAAAAGGAGGAAAAGGAAATATAAGCTAGTGTATTACTGCAGATGACCACAGCTTCATGAAGAGAGGCTCACTGTATAGAACCACTTTGTCTTGGAGTAGTCTGATAGAGGGATAAAGAGAGAGGAATTTATTCAATGGCTCCCTCTATTTACTGGCTTAACTTTCATTGGTCAAAATTTACCCACAAGACATTAACTTCTATGCATTCCTGATGTTTCAACTGGTCTCTTCAGACCCACCAAGGAAACTGAATCCCATACCCTACAACATGTTGATTCTTCTAACTCCAGAACTAGTGAGAGTAATCAGATCCTTGATGGGTATGGCGGGGCCTGGTGCCATAGCTGCAGCAACTCATACCACATCAGGAGCAATGGAGTCTATGTGGAGACTAGCACTCACCTTGGGGGAGGCTGAAGCAGCCTGCAAAGCTTGTTGAAGAAATGGTTGTGACCTTGTGTCCACAGTAAGTTTGAGGACCTGGAGAACAGATAGGGCCTAGAAGATTTAAGGAGGTTCCTCAATGTGTCCAATGCACCTTCTCCTGGGAATCTTGACCTATCAAAGCCCTTAGTAGCTTCATAGTTTCCAAATGTCTTTAAGCAGTGGTTTTATGTATTGTCCAGCATTTCTGATTCTCAGGGGAAGGTTTAATCTGCAACCAACCACTCCACATTACTAGAAAAGAAAAAAAAAAAGGCACTGCTATCTTTTAAAGATCTTATAATAGTAACATATAATGTTAACCACAGGCACAACTGACACCCAAATATAGCTAAAAAACTAGTTGACATCAGCTGCAGAGTAAAACTAGTGGGACACCAAGAAGCCAGGTTCTCACTTGTTAGATATAAATCACCCCTCACCTCTATGTTGACTCCTCAGATAAGTTCAGTTGATATTTTCAAAGTCAACTTGCCCTTGATTTCCTCAGATTAGTCACTGTTAGTATTACTCACCCATTGGAAAGTCCCATCCTCAGGAAACCACTAATCACGGGTGGGGCCATAAGAGAAGGGCACACAATATACCAATTATATCATCTCTGAAGCAGAGGGTTCACAAGTGCCTTTATTTTTTTTCTGAATGCATAAATTCCTTTATTGAAAATATTGGGTTAGCACTGTAGTACATATACTCAATATCCATAACTCAAGGGCCACACATTTCTGATTGGAAAATACTGTTTTAAATAGAGAACACAGCATCTGGATATGCTCTCACAAGTATAATATCATGGACTAAACTAGGTAGGAGTGAACTATATGCAAAATGACCATTTTGTTAATAGCATATGTTTGCAAATGGCATAAATGGTAAATGTGGTCATCATGAGACATTCTTGGTGTCTCACACCAACACATAATTTAACAGGCAGATTAAGGTTAAACTGCCAATAAGTTGTTAATTAAGAGTTCTCAGTAGGAGAACTTGGGTGAAAGTACACCCAGTCTATAGATTTAAGATTTTATAGCATTCATTTAAACTTGCATGGAATGTGAGTGGAGTAAAATAATTGTTGATTTGACAGGAGGCCACTTGGCAATTTGTTTGTTCTCTTTTATATATACTCTAAAATAAGAGAATATCTAGCTAAAGGAAATATTCTGTCAGCTTAAGGCCAACATTCTAAGAACTGTTTACTTCTTTAAAATGTTATATAAACACTACTTTTCATTAATTTTTCCTTTCAAAGATCACTATGTGTTTAATTCTGACTGCTGCAAAAACTCAACTCACACTAATCATTATCTCTTCTTCCTTTTCCCAGCTAAAGTCTATCTCTGGTCTAACCTACAGTCTATAATTCAACTTCTTGTGACATACTCTAAGAATTTCAGGATCTCCTCATCTGCTGCTGTTCCAAAACATTACTGACCTATATGAACCCTGTAATTTTTAGCCTCTTCCAAATTAGGCCAAAGATTTTAGCTCTTAATTAAACCTCCTTATAGAAATTTACCATTGTATCTTTTCTATATTTTTATGTAATATAAAAAACAGGAAGAATCAGTGGAAGGAGCTCATTAGGACCACTAAATAAAGGTCTTCTCTTATATTTGCTACCTTCTCAGGGCACTTAGATGCCTCTCTTTAGAAAAATGTCACCCTTTGGAGAATGGTAAGAGATGCATGCTTAATCATACAGTTCATGGAAATTGAGAAATGTTTCATTAGCTTCATCCAAAATAACAATAAGTTTACTACAAAGGTTTTAGGATAACAACCTTTCTCTACTTCCTCCCAATCTGTCATTGTCACCACCATGGGTCATCCTTGCCACAGCAATCTGAATATGTGTGGCCAAAGGGAAATGATGACTTTTCCAAAGGGAAGAGGACCTTTCTTCAGTAAAGGGAACATACACGGCTCTGGTTTCCTGCTAGAGCTTAACGTATAGGCCCCATTCAACATCAAGAAATACTGTATCACAAAATTGTGTATGCAGTTAAAAAACTATGTGTGCAGTATGATCTCAGTTATACAATATGTGTGTCTATAAAACATGTATGCATGTATGAGGATATATAGTAAAGTGTTAACCAATTATGAATCATGGAATTATGGGTACCAGCTAATTTCTATGCACTTATTTGTGTTGTCATCATTTTATTTATTGGACATGTAATATTTTTTTCAAAAAACTTAAAAAAAAAACTGTTTTGTCAGATGTTGTGCTCTTCTAGGTACGTAAGTCAGTAAATAAACATGAAATGCATAGAACAAGCAAATAGCTTGTTCTCAACAAATGTTAACTATTATGGATACAGCACAGGAAATTAAATTTAACTTTTTCATGAAATGCAATTTTAAAATATCTATATTTAAAGGCATGGGTCTTAAAAGAGTGTACAGATCTACAAAGGAACCAAGTAATCTACTAAAAGTGCTTGCCTCCTTTTTTATTTTTTTAATTTAATTTAATTTTATTTTATTTTGCCACATTGTGCTGCTCACGGGATCTTACTTCCCCCACCAGGGACTGAACCCAGTTCCCCTGGAGTGGAAGCCCAGAGTCCTAACCACTGGACTACCAGGGAGTTTCCACTTGCTTCCTTTTTTAGAATGAGGTATAACTGAAACAGGAAAAAAAGACTTATAATGACTATTAGGCAGAGGACTATAAGAGATTTGAAGTCAACAACTCTTTAGCTGTGAGTGCTGCCCCTCACTGGCTAAGGTTATAATCTGGGTAAAAAATAATGAAAAAATATTTGGAGAGAAAAATGATGAGCAAAAGAAGACTAGAAGAGGGAAAAGAGGACAGGAACGGAAAGGAGAGAAAAAAGTTAGATCTAATTATAATGATTAATAGGAGAAAAGAAAACAATAAAATGAATAACAATTGGAGGGGACTTCCCTGGTGGCACAGTGTTAAGAATCTGCCTGCCAATGTAGGGGACATGGGTTCGAGCCCTGGTCTGGGAAGATCCCACATACTGCTGAGCAACTAAGCCCATGTACAACAACTACTGAGCCTGCACTCTAGAGTCCGCAAGCCACAACTACTGAAGCGCACGCACCTAGAGCCCCTGCTCCGCAACAAGAGAAGCCACTGCAATGAGAAGCCCGTGCACTGCAACAAAGAGTACCCCCACTTGCCGCAACTAGAGAAAAGCCCGCGCGCAGCAACGAAGACCCAACATGGACAAAAATAAATAAATAGATAGATAGATAGATACATAAATAAATAAATAAATTTATTTTTAAAATGAATAACAATTGGAAGAGTGGCATCTACATAGACCAATTAATGTTACAAATGTCAGGCCTTCTGCTAAGTGTTTTATAAGAAGTATCTCATTTAGTTTTTAAAATTGAAAACTAAATATAGAAATTGGTATTAAATTGTCCCTATTTAACAGAGGAGAAAACTAAGATTTTCAGGGTTTAAGTGATTTTTCCCCAGATCATGTATTAGACCTCTTTAATGAGGTATGTCCTGTCCTTTTGAGCTTCACTTTGGCCTGATTTGTCTTCTTGGGGTGTGATGTCCCATCTTCCCAAATTATAAAATAAATGAACAGAATATCTGTCCCTTGTTTGATGTCCTCTATATTGTCACTATTTTCTATAATCCTGTGAATTAAGCAGGCTTAATAGGGCTCAAAATAACTTAATGTGAAGACAAATGCAAAGATCTAACTCTAATACCATATTCATATTTTCCAAACTAAAACTTAAATCATTAATTCTATGACATTATACTTGCAAATTTATTACATATAAAATTTTACTAAAGTATAAAGAGAAAATCACAGAATACTTTTTTGAAAAGCATCAAATTAAACAAAATGTGTTTGGCACCAAAATTTTACTGTTGTCACCATAAATGCTTGACATCTGCATCATCACTCACTTAATAAGGAATATTTTCCCCAGAAGAAAACTAAATGGGAAGAGTGTCTGCTGTGAAGTTTTATACTTTTCCCAATATTTGGATAAAAGAGTTCTGGATTGACAGTCAGAGTCTGGGTCCAGGTTTTAGCTCCTGCTCTGTCAGTTGTGCAGTCTTTGCCCCAGCCCCTAACTTCACTGGGTCTTAGTTTTCTGATCTGTATAATAAAGTTTTGAGCAATATGTTTGGAAAAACCCTATAACTATATAGCTTATAAAAAAACAAGGCAGGAAATTACCAATGGCATTTTTCACAGAATTAGAACAAAAAATTTTACAATTTGTATGGAAACACAAAAGACCTCAAATAGCAAAAGCAATCTTGAGGAAAAAAAAAAAACACGGAGTTGGAGGAATCAGGCTCCCTGACTTCAGACTATACTACAAAGCTACAGTAATCAAGACAGTACGGTACTGGCACAAAAATAGAAATATAGATCAATGGAACAGGATAGACAGCCAAGAGATAAACCCACACACCTATGGTCACCTAATCTATGACAAAGGAGGTCAGAATATACAATGGAGAAAAGGCAGTCTCTTCAATAAGTGGTGATGGGAAAACTGGACAGCTACATGTAAAAGAATGAAATTAGAACATTTCCTAACACCATACACAAAAATAAACTCAAAATGGATTAAAGAACTAAATGTAAGGCCAGACACTAAAACTCTTAGCGGAAAACGTAGGAAGAACACTGTTTGACATAAATCGCAGCAAGATCTTTTTTGACCCACCTCCTAGAGTAATGAGAATAAAATAAACAAATGGAACCTAATTAAACTTAAAACTTTTGCACAGCAAAGGAAACCATAAACATGACAAAAAGACAATCTTCAGAATGGGAGAAAATATTTGCAACTGAAGCAACTGACAAAGGATTATTCTCCAAAATAAACAAACAGCTCATGTAACCCAATCAAAAAATGGGCAGAAAACCTAATTAGACATTTCTCCAAAGAAGACATACAGATGGCCAACAAACACATGAAAGGATGCTCAACATCACTAATTCTTAGAGAAATGCACATCAAAACTACAATGAGATATCACCTCACACCAGTCAGAATGACCATCATCATAAAATCTACAAACAATAAATGCTGGAGAGGGTGTGGAGAAAAGGGAACCCTCTTGTACTGCTGGTGGGATTGTAAATTGATACTGCCACTATGGAGAACAGTATGGAGGTTCCTTAAAAAACGAAAAATAGAACTACCATATGACCCAGTGATCCCACTACTGGGCATATACCCAGAGAAAAACATAATACAAAAAGACACACGCAACCCAATGTTCACTGCAGCACTATTTACAATAGCCAGGACATGGAAGCAACCTAAATTCCCATCGACAGATGAATGGATAAAGAAGATATGGTACATATATACAATGGAATATTACTCAGCCATAAAAAGGAACGAAATTGGGTCATTTGTAGAGACGTGGATGGACATAGAGAAAGACTGTCATACAGAGTGAAGTAAGTCAGAAAGAGAAAAACAAATATTGTATATTAACTCATATATGTGGAATCTGAAAAAACTGGTATAGACAATCTTATTTACAAAGCAGAAATACAGACACAGATGTAGAGAACAAACATATGGATACCAAGGGGGAAAGGGGGGAGTGGATGAATTGGGAGATTTGGGATTGACATATATACACTATTGATAGTATGTATAAAATTGATAACTAATGAGACCCTACTGTATAGCACAGGAAACTCTACTCAGTGCTATGTGGTGACCTAAATGGGAAGGAAATCCAAAAAAGAAGGGATGTATGTATACGTATAGCTGATTCACTTTGCTGTACACTAGAAACTAACACAACATTGTAAAGCAACTATATTCCAATAAAAATTTATAAAATAAATAAATTAATAAACAAAACAAGGGCTTCCCTGGTGGCGCAGTGGTTGGGAGTCCGCCTGCCGATACGGGGGACGCGGGTTCGTGCTCTGGCCTGGAAGGATCCTGCATGCCACGGAGCGGCTGGGCCCGTGAGCCGTGGCCGCTGGGCCTGCACGTCCAGAGCCTGTCCTCCGTAGCGGGAGAGGCCACAGCGGTGAGAGGCCCGCGTACCACACACAAAAAATAAATAAATAAACAAAACAAAACAAGGCAGGAGCTCTCCTGTGATAAGAACTAGATCATAAAGAACTCTAAAACTAATATTTTAATGTCTCTAATACTTTGTTAAAATTTTTTTCCACATGTTTAATCATTATTGTTGACTTTTACTTGGTGCCATAAATGATAGGAGATAGGAGTAGCCAAGATGGTGGAGTAGGAAGACACTGAGCTTACCTCCTTCCACAGGCAAACCAAAATTACAACTATTTACAGAGCAACTATTGATGAAAAAGACTTGAAAACCCACAGAAAAGATTTTCTGCACCTAAAGATATAAAGAAGCAACCACAATGAGACAGGTAGGAAAGGCAAAGACATGGTATAGTCAAGACACTTACCCCCAGGTGAGCAACTGAGAAGCAGGAGGATAATTAAAACTGGAGAGGTTCTCCACAAGGAATGAGGAGTCCAAGCCCCACATTGGGCTCCCCAGCCCAGGGTTCCTGCACCAGGAAGGTGTGCACCCAGAACATTTGGCTTTGAAGGCCAGAAGGGCTTACTTTCAGGAGAGCCAGAGGGTGTAGGAAGTAGAGACACCACTCTTAAAGGGTGCAAACAAAATCTCAAACACAGGAAGGCTAAACAATAAACATAAATAAGAATAAAAATTCAAACATAAAAGTAAACTAAACAGCTAATCGATCACTGAAGAAATCGAAGAAGAAATTAAATACCTAGAGACAAATGAAAATGAAAACATGACCCAAAATCTATGGGACACAGCAAAAGCAATTCTAAAAGAAAAGTTTATAACAATTGAAGACTACCTCAGGAAAAAAGAAAAATCTCAAATAAGCAACCTAACCTAAAGGAACTAGAAAAAGAAGAGCAAACAAAACACAAAGTTAGTAGATGGAAAGAAATCATAATGATCAGAGCAGAAACAAATGAAATCAAGACCAAAAAAAGAAAGAAAAGAAAAAAAAAAGAAAAGATCAATGAAGCTAAAAGCTGTTTTTTTGAAAAGATAAACAAAATTGATGAACCTTTAGCCAGACTCGTCAAGAAAAAAGGAGGGCCCAAATATATAAAATCAGAAGTGAAAAGGGAAAACTTACAAACAATACCACAGAAATACAAAAGATCTTAAGACATTACTGTGAACAACTATATGACAATAAAATGAACAACCTAGAAAAAATGGACAAATTCCTAGAAATGTATTATTTTCCAATCTGAACTGGGAAGAAATAGGAAATATGAACTAATTACCAGTAATGAAATTGAATCAGTAATTTAAAAAAAAGAAAAAAACTCCCAGTGAAAAAAAGTCCAGGACCAGATGGCTTCACAGGTGATTCACCAAACATGCAGAGTCAATACCTTTCCTTCTCAAACTATTCCAAAAAATTGCAGAGTAAGGAATGTTTTTGACTCATTCTATGAGGTCAGCATCACCCTGATACCAAAACCAGACAAAGATATCACAAAGAAAGAGGATTTCAGGGACTTCCTAGTGGTCCAGTGGTTAAGAATCTGCATTTCAATGCAGGGGACACTGGTTTGACCCCTGGTTGGGGAACTAAGTTCCCACATGCCACAGGGCAACTAAGCTCACGTGTTCTGGAGCCTGCATGCCACAGCTAAAGAGAAGCCCATGCACTGCAACGAAAGATCCCACATGCCGCAACTAAGACCTGATGCAGCCAAATAAATAAATAAATATTTTTAAATCGTGTTAAAAAAAAAAAAAGAAAGAGAATTACAGGCCAATAGCACTAATGAACATAGATGCAAAAATCCTCAACAAAATACTAGCAAACAGAATCCAACAACACTTTAAAAGGATCGTACACCATGATCAAGTGGGATTTACCCTAGGGATGCAAGTATGCTTCGGTATCCCCAAATCAATCAGTGTGATACACCACATTCATAAACTGAAGAATAAAAACCACATGATCATTTCAATAGATGCAGAAAAAGCTTTTGACAAAATTCAACACCCATTTATGATAAAAACTCTCCAGTAGGTGGGCATAGAGGAACATATCTCAACATAATAAAGGTCATATATGACAAACCCACAGCAAACATCTTTCTCAAGGGTGAAAAATTGAAAGCATTTCCTCTAAGATCAGGAACAAGACAAGGATGTCCACTCTCAGCACAATTATTCAACATAGTTTTGGAAGTCCTAGCCATGGCAATCAAAGAAAAAGAAATACAAGGAATACAAATTGGAAAAGAAGAAGTAAAAACTGTCACTGTTTGCAGATGACATGATACGATACATAGAGAATCTTAAAGATGCCACCAGAAGACTACTAGAGCTAATCAATGATGTTAAATTTGCAGGATACAAAATTAATGCACAGAAATCTCTTGCATTCCTATACACTAACAACGAAAGATCAGATAGAAAAATTAAGAAACAATCCCATTTTCACCATCACAACAAAAAGTATAAAATACCTAGGAATAAACCTACCTAAGGAGGTAAAAGACCTGTACTCAGAAAACTATAAGACACTCATGAAAGAAATCAAAGATGACACAAACAGATGGAGAGATATAACATGTTCCTGGATTAGAAGAATCAATATTGTGAAAATGTCTATACTACCCAAAACAATCTAGAGATTCAATGCAATCCCTATCAAATTACCAGTCACATTTTTTACGGAGCTAGAACAAAAAAATCTTAAAATTTGTATGGAGACACAAAAGACCCCAAATAGCCAAAGCTGTCTTGAGGGAAAAAAATGGAGCTGGGTAAATCAGACTCCCTGACTTCAGACTATACTACAAAACTACAGTAATCAAGACAATATGGTACTGGCACAAAAACAGGAATATAGATCAATGGAATAGGATAGATAGCCAAGAGATAAACCCACACACCTATGGTCAACTAATCTATGACAAAGGAGGCAAGGATATACAATGGAGAAAAGACAGTCTCTTCAATAAGTGGTGCTGGGAAAACTGGACAGCTATATGTAAAAGAATGAAATTAGAACACTCCTTAGCACAATACACAAAAATAAACTCAAAATGGATTAAGACCTAAATGTAAGACCAGACACTATAAAACTCTTAGAGGAAAACATAGGAAGAACACTGTTTGACATAAATCACAGCAAGATCTTTTTTGATCCACCTCCTAGAGTAATGGAAATCAAAACAAAAATAAACAAATGGGAACTAATGAAACTTAAAAGCTTTTGCAAAGCAAAGGAAGCTACAAACAAGACAAAAAGATAACCCTCAGAATGGGAGAAAATATTTGCAAACAAATCAACGGACAAAGGATTAATCTCCAAAATATATAAACAGCTCACGCAGCTCAATATTTAAAAAACAAACAACCCAATCAAAAAATGGGCAGAAGACCTAAATAGACATTTCTATTACAGATAGCCAAGAGGCACATGAAAAGTTGCTCAACATCACTAACTATTAGAGAAATGCAAATCAAAACTACAATGAAGTATATCCTCAAACCAGTTAGAATGGGCATCATCAGAAAATCTGCTAACAACAAATGCTAGAGCAGGTGTGGAAAAAAGGGAACCCTCTTGCACTGTTGGTGGGAATGTAAACTGATATAGCCACTATGGAGAATAGTATGGAGGTTCCTTAAGAAACTAAAAATAGAATTACCATATGATCTAGCAATCCCACTACTAGGCATATACCCAGAGAAAACCATAATTCAAAATGACACATGCAACCCAATGTTCATTGCAGCACTATTCACAATAGCCAGGTCATGGAAGCAACCTAAATGCACATTGACAGATGAATGGATAAAGAAGTTGTAGTACATATATACAACAGAATATTACTCAGCCATAAAAAGGAACAAAATTGGGTCACTTGTAGAGACATGGATGGATCTAGAGACTGTCATACAGAGTCAAGTAAGTCAGAGAGAGAAAACAAATATCGTATATTAATGCATATATGTGGAACCTAGAAAAATGGTACAGATGAACTGGTTTGCAGGGCAGAAATAGAGACACAGATGTAGAGAACAAACGTATGGACACCAATGGGGGAAAGTGCAGGGGAGGTGGTGGTGGTGGGATGAACTGGGAGATTGGGACTGACATACATACACTAATACGTATAAAATAGATAACCAATAAGAACCTGTTGTATAAAAAAATAAAATAAAATTCAAAAATATTAAAATAAAGACTACCTTTCTTTTTTTTCTTTTTCTTTTTTTTTTTTGGCCACACCATGCAGCATGTGGGATCTTAGTTCTGCCACCAGTGATGGAACCCGTGCCCACTGTGGTGGAAGCAGGGAGTCTTAACCACTGGACTACAAGGTAAGTCCCAAAGACTACTATATATTTTTTTAAATAAATTTATTTATTTTATTTTATTTTTGGCTGTGTTGGGTCTTTATTGCTGCACACGGGCTTTTCTCTAGTTGTGGCGAGCAGGGGCTACTCTTCGTTGTGGTGTGCAGGCTTCTCATTGTGGTGGCTTCTCTTGTTGTGGAGCATGGACTCTAGGTGCATGGGCTTCAGTAGTTGTGGCACGTGGACTCAGTAGTTGTGGCGCATGGGCTTAGTTGCTCCACGGCATGTGGGATCTTCCTGGACCAGGGCTCGAACCTGTGTTCCCTGCATTGGCAGGCAGATTCTTAACCACTGCACCACCAGGGAAGCCCAAGACTACTATTTTTAAACTCTTTCATTTTTATTTCATTGTATCAATAGATTGAAAAAGTGGCCACAAATGGTATCCATCCTGCACACGTGTCCCTTTGCAAAGGTCACTTTGCAGTGATTCCCATGAAGAGGTAAAGTCTATTCTTCTAAACCTCGAATCTGCACTTGACCATGTGGACAATGGGATGGTAGAAATAATTACACAAGCAGAGACTTGAAAAGTAGTTGTACGTTTTCAAGTACAACTTGATTGCTCCCTTGCTGCTCTTGGGAACCCTGGAACCACTGCATGTAAATAAGCCTAAATTAGCCTCCTGGATGATGACATGTGGCCCAGTACCCATATGAGAGCCAGCTAACTACCAGATATGTGAGTGAGGCCACTGACTGCCCTCTGACCAGGAAAGCATAAGCAAGACCACCTGAGACCAGCAGCAGACCTTTGCAGCTGAGTCCAATCCAAAATGCTAACCCACAGTATCAGGAGCTGGTAAATAAATGATTGCTGTTTCAGGCAAGTTAGTTTTGGATGGTGGGCTACACAGTAAAAACTAACTGATAGAGAAATTAGCACCTAGAAATGAGTTGCTATAGTAAAATGGGTTGCAAAAACCCAAAACATGTGGCCTTGGGTCTCTGAATTGGGCAGACACTGAAAGAACTTTAAGAACCCAGAAGCAAAAATGAGAAAGAGGGTGAGCAAACTATTAGTGGTAGCTGGAAAAACAGTGAGGAAATTACTATAACAGGCCAGAAAAATGGCAACATGTATCATGTACTTAAAAACAATTGGCACAATGGTTGCCTGCAGAACTTTGCAGATTTTTTAAAATACATATTGCTAATGAACTTATGGACCTTGCCAAATGATTTCCTGGCAAAATGCTGAAAGTGTCAATTGGTTTCATTTAGCTGCCTAAGAAGAAAGAATTTAGAGGAAATATACAGGAAATAGCAGTTTCTCATCCCTGATCTCTTTAGCCAGAAAATCCTCCAAGTGAAAGAAGCCTGAGGTGAAAGATCATATCAAGGTGTGGCTATTAAAGCTTTATTAAGATATTTGAAAGAATTAAGGTGGCATCCAGTTGATCCTCTTAACTGTAAAAAGGTGGGGTTGTCTAAGAATATTAAGGCTGTTATCCCACAGATAACAGACTGACACACCCACATAATTCTCTTTCTAAAGAATGTGGGTGTGGCTTTCCTTGGACCTAGTAGACTCCAGTCAGATTCAAAGGAAAACCAAAAAGGTTTTTTTTTTTGTTAACATCTTTATTGGAGTAAAATTGCTTTACAATGGTGTGTTAGTTTCTGCTGTATAACAAAGTGAATCAGCTATATGTATACCTATATCCTCATATCTCCTCCCTCTTGCGTCTCCCTCCCATCCTCACAGTTTTAAGAGTTGTACTGATGAAAGCACCACATAAAGGACTGAAGAAATTAGATTGCTCAAATTACAAAATATGAGTCCTTCCTTACAGAAAAGTCTCAGAAGACAGCCAAGAGCTCAGAAGGTAGAGCTAAGAGCCCTGGAGAACAATAAAGCAGGGAGATGAAACTAGACCTAATCAAAAAATATTTCCTGCCCCCAGGATGGGGAGACTAGCAACCCATGTCCTGGATTTCAGAATTGTTATAGACCAGCAGCTGCTATGTGTTTCAGATCCTTCCCCTTTCTGATGGCAGTGTCTCCTGTAATGATCCTGTCCCTGCCCAGTCATGTATATTACTGGGTGTGTTGAGGGCAGATAATCAGTCTTTTTTGGTTCACAGGTTGCCAGACAAGAGGAGCCCCTCTGAGGATCCTCATCTGATCTGATTTAGATCACAAGATTCCATACTAGCCTGATGCCATAGTTAAAGGAGATCTTGAGGGTCTTACGTATGGAAGGAATGATAAAATTATTTTGTTCAAAGGACAGACTGCTAGATTGCAAAAATGGCTATAATACATTGTAGCTTCTTCCACGAAGAGATGTTTATTTCTCCACCCTTTGAATCTAGACTGGTTTTGTGACTTATATCACCATTAGTGTGCAACAGAATTGATGTTGTACCAATTCCAGGGCTACAGCACCTTCACTCTCTCTGATCATGTCAACCATGTGAATATACATGGGCTACCTGCTGCATGACGACAGGTATGTGGCCCAGTCACCATTGTCGCTCCAGCCAACAGCTGACCAACACAGAAGCAGTTTTTTAGCTGCTCAGAGACACTCGAGGAAGTTAAATGAGCTAGTTGAGAAGAGCACCCAATTGATCCCAGCCCAAATTGCTGACCTAAGAATTGTGAAATAAACACATGGTTGTTATTTTAAGGACATCAATTGGAGGTAGGGGAGGTTGTCACGCAGCAGTAGGTAAGTGACACAGACACCTAAATGTCACAGAGCCATTTATCGATGTCCTGTCCTTTCTCCTCTGGTCTTCAATTCTCTCTCTGCCATGGATCAATTGTGCATAAATCGGTGGGTCTGTTTTGGGCATTGCAGTCTGTTCCAGTAGTCTATTTATCTGTGTCTACACCAGTTCGACACTATGTTATTCAATGTAGCTTGATATCTGATGAGGCTAGTCTCCCACAACACACCTTTTTCTTCTTCCTTTTCTTCTTCAAGAGAGCCTTGGCTATTCTTAACCTTCTGTTCAATTCTGTAAATTTTAGATGAGTTTATCGAGTACAATAGGAAAAAAACACTCTGCTGGGATTTTTTTTATTGAAATCTTATTAAATCCAGAGGTAAACTTGGAAGAATTGGCATTTTTTAAAATTGAAGTACAGTTGATTAACAATGTTGTATTAATTTCTGCTGTACAGCAAAGCAATCAGTTATACACATATATAAATTCTTTTTTATATTCTTTTCCATTATGGCTTATCCCAGGACATTGAATATAGTTCCCTGTGCTATACAGTAGGACCTTGTCCATCCACTCCCTAAGTAGTAGTTTGCATCTACTGACCCCAAACTTGAAGTCCATTCCTCCCCCACCACCCACCCCCTTGGCAACCACAAGTCTGTTCTCTACGTCTGTGAGTCTCTTTCTGCTTTGTAGATAGGTTCATTTGTATCATATTTTAGATTCCACATATAAGAGATATCTTATGGTATTTGTCTTTCTCTTTCTGACTTACCTCACTTAGTATGATAATCTCTAGTTGCATCCATGTTGTTGCAAATGTCATTATTTTGTTCTTTTTTATGGCTGAGTAGTATTCCATGGTACCACATCTTCTTTATCCATTCATCCATCAATGGACATTTAGGTTGTTTCCATGTCTTGGCTATTGTGAATAGTGCTGCTATGCACATAGGGGTGCATGTATCTTTTTGAATTATAGCTTTGTCTGGATATATGCCCAGGAGTGGGATTGCTGGATCATATGGTAATTCTATTTTTAGTTTTCCGAGGAACCGCATACTGTTTTCCATAGTGGCTGCACCAACTTCATTCCCACCAGCAGTGTAGGAGGGTCCTCTTTTCTACACACCCTCTCTAGCATTTGTTATTTGTAGACTTTAATGATGGTCATTTTGACTGGTGTGAGGTGGTACCTCATTGTACCTTTGATTTGCACTTCTCTAATAATTAGCGATGATGAGCATCCTTTAACGTGCCTATTGGCCATCAGTATGTTTTCTTTGGAGAAATGTCTATTTTGGACTTCTGCCCATTTTTTGATTGGGTTATTTGTTTTTTTGTTGTTGAGTTGTATGTGTTGTTTGTATATTTTGGAAGTTAAGCCCTTGTCAGTCACATCACTTGCAAATATTTTCTCCTATTCTGTAGGTTGTCTCTTCGTTTTGTTTATGGTTTCCTTCACTGTACAAAAGCTTGTAAGTCTGATTAGGTCCCATTTGTTTATTTTTGTTTTTATTTCTATTGCCTTGGGAGACTGACCTAAGAAAACATTGGTATGATTTATGTCAGAGAATGTTTTGCCTTTGTTCTTTTCTAGGAGTTTTATGGTGTCTTGTCTTATATTTGACTTTACTTGTGAGTTTATTTTTGTCCATGGTGTGAGGGTGTGTTCTAACTTCATTGATTTACATGCAGCTGTCCAACTTTCCCAGCACCATTTGCTGAAGAGACAGTCTTTCCCATTGTATATTCTTGCCTCCTTTATCAAAGATTAATTGACCGTAGATGTATGGGTTCATTTGTGGGCTCTCTATTCTGTTCCATTGATCCACATATCTGTTACTGTGCCAATACCACACTGTTTTGACTACTGTAGCTTTGTAGTATTGTCTGAAATCTGGGAGGGTTATGCCTCCTGCTTTGTTCTTTTTCCTCAGGATTGCTTTGGCAATTCTGGGTCTTCATGGTTCCATATAAATTTTAGGATTATTTGTTCTAGTTCTGTGAAAAATGTCATGGGTAATTTGATAGAGATTGCATTAAATCTGTATATTGCTTTGGGTAGTATGACCATTTTAACAATATTAAAGGAACTGACTTATTTTTGATATTGATTTTTCCTATCTACAAACATCTCTCTATTATTGAAGTGTTCTTTGGTCTCTTCTAATAAATTTTTACGTAATTTCCCACATAATTTTTTTTTTTTTTGCAGTACGCGGGACTCTCACTGTTGTGGCCTCTCCTGTTGCGGAGCACAGGCTCCGGACGCGCAGGCTCAGCGGCCCACAGGCCCAGCCACTCCGCGGCATGTGGGATCTTCCCAGACCGGGGCACGAACCCGCGTCCCCTGCATCGGCAGGCGGACTCTCAACCACTGCGCCACCAGGGAAGCCCTCCCACATAAATATTTTGTACATCTTTTTAAGATTTATTCATAAGTACTCTGTATTTTTATTATTAATATAAGTTAGATTAAAAAAAGTTTTTCCAACTGACTATCAAAGTGAAAATGACTCATTAATTGTAATAATTTGTGGGCATTTGAATATTTTCTATTTAGGAAATAATCTAAAGAAAATAGCTCTCTCTCTACCCCTTATGATTGACAATGGATGAGTCCAAAACAAGATTTGCAAATACAAGAAGAAAGAGAGGGAAGAAAGAGAAATAAAGCCAAAAATGTCCCCTTCTTTCATTACAAGTTTGTAAGTCTGAAACAGACTGAGTGGAGGCAAGGAGTAACTACTTAGATAAGAGTACGTAGTTTTGATATTACACTTGCAGGGAAAGAAGGCAAATTATTATAAGACCAGATGAAACTTTTATTTTCTAAGAGCAGCTGTAGGATTCCTGGCACAACAGGACATTTGCTATCCTAAATGTCCCAATCAATGAAAGCAATTTAAGCTAACAAAGAAGACAGTCAGATAGCCAACAGGCACATGAAAATATGCTCAACATTGCTAATTACTTAGAGAAATGCAAATCAGAACTACAATGAAGTATCACCTCACACCTGTCAGAATGCCATCATCAAAAAGTCTATGAATAATAAATGCTGGAGAGGGTGTGGAGAAAAGGGAACCTTCCTACACTGTTGGCAGGAATGTAAATTGGTGCAGCTGCTATGGAAAACAGTATTGAGATTCCTTAAAAAACTAAACAATAGAGTTGCCATATGATCCAGCAATACCACTCCTAGGCATGTATTCGGAAAAGATAAAACTAATTTGAAAAGATACATGCACCCTGATGTTCATAAGAGCACTATTTACAATAAACCCGAGACATGGAGACAACCGAAGAGCCCATAAACAGACAACTGGTTTAAGGAGATGTGGTATATATATATGTATACACACACACACACACACACAAACACACACACACACACACACACACACACACACAATGGATTATTACTTAGACATGAAAAGGAATGAAATATTGCCATTTGCTGCAACATGGATGGACCTAGAGATTATCATACTAAGTGAAGTAAATCAGACAGACAAAGATATGATATTATATTACTTATATGTAGAATCTAAAAAATAATACAAATGAAACTATTTACAAAACAGAAACAGACTCACAGACATAGAAAACCAACGTATGGTTACCAGAGGGGAAAAGGATGGGGGAGGGATAAATTAGGAGTGTGTGATTAACAGGTACAAACTACTATACATAATATAGATAAGCAACAAGGATCTACTGTATAGCACAAGGAACTATATTCAATATCTTATAATAACCTATAATGGAAAATAATCTGAAAAAAACTACATGCATATAACTGAATCACTTTGCTGTACACCCAAAACTAACACAATATTGTAAATCAACTATACTTCAATTAAAACAAAAAATTTAAGCTTTATGAAAAAAAGTATAAGATATATTTCATGTTTTTCTGAGATGGCAAGGAAACTAAAGTATCCATAAACACCAACATCAAAGTAAAAGTGGGAAACCTAAGAGGAAAGCAAGAACCAAAACCAGCATTTGTCTGAAGGCGTCTCCAGAAACCCTGGTGGCTTTGAGTTTCGGTTTTCATGTCTGGCCAATTCTGGTGATAAATGATAAAGCTCAGGGACCTCCAAGACTGGGAGTCTAGTTAGATCACCCCGTACATTGCTGAGGCCCTGTGGGGCAAATAATGGCCCTCCAAATGTGTCCATGCCATAATCTCCTATACCTGTGAGCATGCTGTTACACGGCAAAGGGGAACTACAGTTGCAGAGGGAATTAAAGTTGGTAATCAGCTGACTTGAAGATAGATTATCCTGGATTATCCAGTGTAATCATAAGGGCCTTTTAAATGTGGAAGAGGGAGACAGAAGGCCGGAGTCATAAAGGGATTTGAAGATGCTATGCTGCTGACTTCAAAGATAGAGAAAAGAGGGCTTCCCTGGTGGTGCAGTGGTTGAGAGTCCGCCTGCCGATGCAGGGGACACGGGTTCGTGCCCCGGTCCGGGAAGATCCCACATGCTGCGGAGCGGCTAGGCCCGTGAGCCATGGCCGCTGAGCCTGCGCGTCCGGAGCCTGTGCTCCGCAACCGGAGAGGCCACAACAGTGAGAGGCCTGGGTACCGCAAAAAAACAAAAACAAAAACAAAAACAAAAGATGGAGAAAAGGGCCAGGAATCAAGGAACGTACATGGCCTCTAGAAGCTGGAAGAAACAAGGAAACAGATTCTTGCACACAGACCTCCAGAAGCAGTGCAGCACTGATGACATTTTAATTTACCTCAGTGAGATTCATTTCAGATTTCTGACCCCCAGAACTGTAAGATAATAAATTTGTGTTTAAATCATGTAGTTGGTGATTATTTGTTACAACAGCAATAGAAAAGTAATACAAACCCCAAAGGGATAATATATTTCCAGAACATTTTCAATATGGGATTCTGAGGGAAAATTATGGCTATGGAGATGACAGAATGATTTCTATAATAAATGTTAAAATGAACACAAACATACTCAACCCATTCAGGAGTTTAACAAACAAAAACAACTTATTGAATTGGATTTAATCAAATTAAAAGCATTATTTTCCTCTGGGAAAGGTAAGGCAAGTTTCATTAACAATTACAAGGCTTCCCTGGGGGTGCAGTGGTTAAGAATCTGCCTGCTAATGCAGGGGACATGGGTTCGATCCCTGGTCCGGGAAGATCCCACATGCCGCGAAGCAACTAAGCCCCTGCGACACAGCTGCTGAGCCTGCGCTCCAGAGCCGGTGAGCCACAGCTACTGAAGCTCACACGCCTAGAGCCCGTGCTCCACAACAAGAGAAGCCACCGCAATGAGAAGCCCACGCACCGCAACGAAGAGTAGCCCCTGCTCACCGCAAGCCAGTTCACACTGGCTGTCACAATCCTGCTTTCTTTGGAAGCTTTGCGGAGGGTAAGGTGCATGGGGTATGGGTTTCAGTCCTCTATGAGAAAGACATGAGACAATATATTGGGCTTAATTTGGGCTTTTTACTGATAGCTAAGCCTGCAATAGGTTCAACCAGAGTTATCAATAGAAAAGAATTTTAGAATCATGAAAACTTCAAGCTGTAGGAAAGCTCATAATACCATCTTTCTAATTCCCTGATTCTTGGGCATAATGTGGCATCATTCTTGTTTTACTTTTTTATGTGTTTATCTATTGATGAAGCACTTAGAGTTTATTTATTTATTTATTTATTATTGGAGTATACATAGTTGATTTACAATGTTGTGTTAGTTTCTGGTATACAGAAAAGTGATTCAGTTTTATAAATACACACACACACACACACAATTTTTCAGATTCTTTTCCATTATAGTTCATTACAAGATATTGAATATAGTTCCCTGTGCTATACAATAGGACCTTATTGTTTATCTATTTTATATATATAGTAGTTTGTATCTGCTAATCCTAAACTCCTAATTTTTCCCTTCCCCCAGAGTTTAAATAATTTTCCCAAAGTCACTTTCAAAAAGTGGGCTTTTCTAAAGAATATGAAAATTTCCCAATTAGCCACTCTAATTGAAATTAAGACTGATATATATTATATTTCTAATATCCATCATATTAGAAAACTGAGAAAAATTTAAAATATTTACATATATTTAGTTATTAATTCGATTAGAACAACAAAAATAAGCCCATTACCTGTTATCATAATGTACAATTTTGAAAAATAACTATCCTTTCCAAAACAAACAAAAAATAAGACAGTTCAAAGAGTGAACTGTTTTACAGTTTTGCAAATCTCTTTAATGTTTAGCTTAATAGACAACTAGATTCTCATATCTGTACTTGCATTCAATCTGCTTCTCTATACTGTTTTGGCTGAAATAAATGTAGAAAGTCCAGTCATACACAGAGGAGTAATTGACATAGAAAGAGGTATTTAATAGCCTTTTCAGACAATTGATGGTATTATTCTTTGCTACTACATCAAAACTTGACTCATCTTGAAGAATGGTTTCAATGTGGAACCTGAAACAATCTGTCGAATGTTATAACTCATATTTTAGGTTCTTTTTTCCCAGTCTCATATTTTATAACCCCTCATGTATGTATGTCCATATATATGTCATATATACGTGTCATAAATATATATATCTCATATACACACATGTGCATGTAGCAGGCACTGTCCTAAGCTCTTTATAGGTATACCTGATTTAATTCTCACAACAGCCTTATAAAGGTAGACATCCATATCTCCATTTTGTAAACGGAGAAACTAATGTAAATAAAAGTAAAGTCTCGGGACTTAACTGGTGCCTCAATGGTTAAGAATCCGCCTGCCAATTCAGGGGACATGGGTTCAAACCCTGGTCCGGGAAGATCCCACATGCCATGGAGCAACTAAGCCCGTGCACCACAGCTACTAAGCCTGTGCTCTAGAGCCTGTGAGCCACAACTACTGAAGCCCACACGCTTAGAGCCCACGCTCGGCAACAAGAGAAGCCACTGCAATGAGAAGCCCGCACACCACATCCAAGAGTAGGCCCCGCTCACCGCAACTAGAGAAAGCCCACGCGCAGCAATGAAGACCCAACGCAGCCAAAAATAAATACATTAAATAAATTAAAAAAAAAAGTCTCTTCTCAGAGTTTGCCAAGGTCACATAACAAGTAGTCTTAGACCCAGAATATGAATCCATTATGCTGTTGACCCCTACTAATACTACTTCCCTTACTACGGATGGAGTAAATACTAGAAAGTAAGTGATTATATCAAACATATGTCATCAACCCCATTTTGCACCTAAGGAAACTGGGATCTAGACAAGCTAAGTGAGTTACTTAAGGTCACAGAGGTTGTTAGAGGCCCAAACTGGGAACTATTGCCTTCAGTCTTCTACAATTCAAGAAATCCACAACACAGTAGTCACATAAAAAGGAGACTACAATTTCTTTGTTCATCTATGTTAGGAATAAAGTGGCTAGTATAAATGGGAAGGGTTTTCATTTTCTTCAGAAAAATATATAGACAAATTCTATTTTTCGTTCACTGTTTTGGTCCAAAGTTATTGGATAAAAATTAATATTTTATAAGCACAGGTTTGTACACATAAACAGGCACATAGAAACTGGCACTTTAATTCTAAATTTTTATTTAAAGGATTTAATCACAGCAAAAAAAAGTCTACGTCACTCAAGATTTCTTTATTAATGAGTCAAAATAGACAAAATCTAAAACAACTAGAAGAGTTTCATATATGTGCTACAGTCAGATCTTTACAATTTACTTTCACTGGTAAAGTCACCCTTTCTGTCAGAGTCTCTAAGTGAAATCTGGTTCTATCCTGAGCTTCTGAACACATAACCTCCTGGGCAGTGCCTTGTATTGGGTTGCTAGAGTCTTTCTTGAGATTATTTTACATCTGCAAATCATCTAACTTTCCCCTGATGAGCAATAGTTAAAGGCCCTTTATAAAGTTACTGAAGGGACTTCCCTGGTGGTGCAGTGGATGGGACTTTGTGCTCCCAATGCAGGGGGCCAGGGTTCGATCCCTGGTTGAACTGGTGCCCCTGGTTGGGGAACTAGATCTCACATGCATGCCGCAACCAAGAGTTTGCATGCCACAACTAAGGAGCCCACCTGCTGCAAGTAAAACCCAGTGCAACCAAATAAATATTTTTAAAAATAAAGGTACTGAAAACAGATCAGAATGAGCCATTTCCTTCACTTAACGCCCTTTAAAGCTACCACATGACCAAGAATCTCCAAATTCTCTACACATTATTCATGGTCCTCATGATTCTGAGAAACTAATAAACTGTCTTCATGGACTCTCCCTTGGCTCTCATGGGCCACACAAGGTGGTTCACCATTCTCTCTAATGACCTTGTCATGACATACACCACTCAGCTCTTGTTCTCTCTTCTCCTCTCACTCCACTCCCAGCCAGTCTTGACTAGTGGTGAATAATACTCACTTCAGTGTACCATGACCTCAGAAACATGCCCACAATAAGCACCCCGCAACCATCCCCCCTTCTCTTCCTTGCATTTATAGAGAAGCATATCCGTGCCTCTTTCGTAGCATGAATTACTATTAAATTTGCTTGTGTGCCTGGAGCATGAGCTCTGTAACAGCAGAGATCTGTTATTCATCTTTACTTCCCCTGCACAAAGATTAGGGTCTGACGTGAAATAGGGAAGTCTGCAGAACTATTTGGTGAAAACTGTGTTTGCTGGCTTGATCCACTTCATAATGTTACATTTCTTCCAAACTGAAGGTTCTTAGTCTAATAGAAAGAACGAAGCCTGGGATCCATTCTCTGGTTTGCTAGACATAGGACTTTAGGTAAATTTTTTAACCTTTCAGCATCTGTTTTCTGTGAGAGTTTTGGAAAAGTAGTAGATAGTATATTGAAAATATATAAAGTACCTATCATTGTGACACATCGTAGGTGTTCAATGGAGTGTGGCTATTATTTACTTTGTTCCTGTGGCCCCTGATGGTCACACCCCTACTAAAGGTTGTGTGTGGGCACGTTACACACCTAGCTGGAGAGAGGGCAGCTATCACCTGATCAACACATGTTCTTTAGAAAATTTCCTGGTCCTAACTTCTCACTAGGATCATTTACTAATCAATGACACTATTTAATATTGCCATAATCCCTTGTGCCCTTATTTCAGTGATAGTCATAACCTACGGAGGTTATATTTTTCTTTCTTTGTCTGGAGATTTCTTGTTCTGACACGCTTGCTATTTCACACTGAAATTATTCTGTACATGTATAAAAGAATCAAACTTTAAAATGAAGGGGGCTTCCCTGGCGGTGCAGTGGTTAGGAATCCGCCTACCAATGCAGGGGATACGGGTTCAATCCCTGGTCCGGGAAGATCCCACATGCCGCGAAGCAACTAAGCCCCCGCGCCACAGCTGCTGAGCCTGCGCTCCAGAGCCGGTGAGCCACAGCTACTGAAGCCCACACGCCTAGAGCCCGTGCCCCGCAACAAGAGAAGCCACCACAATGAGAAGCCCACACACCGCAACAAAGAGTAGCCCTTGCTCACCGCAACTAGAGAAAGCCCGCGCCCAGCAATGAAGACCCAATGCAGCAAAACATAAATTAAAAAAAATATACATATAGGGAATGTTGTCTTTTCAGAACCAACCCTTAAGCACTGACTAAATGATGAAATTTAAATTTTCTTATCATTATAAATGCACGGTAGCACTCTCTCTATATATATATCTCCCAGTCATAAAAAGTAAATAGGTTTCTTTGCTTTGAACTGAGAGATACTTTGGTTAAAAAGCATCAGTTGTGAGTAAACCTTACTTGCTTTCACAATACAAAGAACTATCTGGGCCTCCATTAGTTTAGATGGTCAGATAACTGATCACAGGTTAAATGTTGAGGGCAAGAGAATGACCATTTATTGTAGCCGCCAGACAGAGAAGAGCGCCTGTCACGAAACAGATAAGAAAACTCTATGAACAAATGCATCTTCTCCAGCACTCAGCTATTACCAAGCCCAGCAGGAATTTGGACCTAGGCTTGGCTGACCCCAAAGCCCGTGATCCTCTTACCCTTGCCTCTCCCTGTCTCTGGAAGGCAGGATGCAGTATGTGAGTGGTCCTTCTAACGTGTTGTCCAGCTGCCATTCCTCATATCACAAAGTACAAAATCTATAACCCATTCCCCTTCTCACTACAATATTGGTAACCCAGTTTGTCACTCTACCAGAACTACAGAAGGAAGGGAGGGCTTAAAAGAAGTCATCCCCCCAAAGAAATTTCTATTATCTCAAGTATATTTGGAGCGAACTGGAGACTAGAAAGGCAGGTAGTTTCTCGTACATCTATAGATAAGAGTGACCCTGGTAAACCATTTCCTGAAAACAATTTTTTGGTGCTGATCTGAAAGTGAGTGGTTCTGTTTGGTCTCGTGATGGTTTGTGGGTGGTTGGTTTAGGATGGGATGAACCATTTTTTCTTTTAAATTTTTATTTATTTATTTTGGTTTCTCCGTGTCTTAGTTGCGGCATGTGGGATCTCCGTTGCAGCATTTAGGATCCTTAGTTGCAGCAGTATGAGGGATCTTTTTTTAGTTGCAGCATGTGGGTTTCTTAGTCACAGCATGCGGACTCTTAGTTGTGGCAAGAACGTGGGATCTAGTTCCCTGACCAGGGATCGAACCTGGGACCCCTGAATTGGGAGCACGGAGTGTTACCCTCTGGACCACTAGGGAAGTCCGGGATGAACAATTTTATGGTTAAGGGTCTGTGGGTGAAGATCACTGCCTTCACCCCTCCTCAGGCTTGTCAGACCGGCTTGTTGGAAGGGATGAGCCTGTCAGTTGCAGGCAGCAATCTTCAGGCTATATGGACTGTAGAAGGGATTTGAATTAATCCATTATTTCCCAAACTTGACCTCCCTCTGACCAACTTCTGTCTGGCTAACCGTCTAATTTCCCTGGGGGTTTTCCTTTTTTAACAAAACAACTTTGTTTTGATTTAGCCTAGGACTAGGCTTGGGTTTTAGGG
The DNA here is from genome assembly GCF_008692025.1 of Phocoena sinus. Lineage (NCBI taxonomy): Eukaryota > Metazoa > Chordata > Mammalia > Artiodactyla > Phocoenidae > Phocoena > Phocoena sinus. The sequence continues at coordinate 98,723,471 of NC_045766.1, read as the reverse complement.
AGGAAACGTCTTTAAACAACTTGCATTTGAAATGAGGAAGTGAAAAAAAAAAAATGACGAGGCAAAGCCAGCCGTTTCCTACAAACCCTTGATAACGTGCAGCAGTTCATTGTCCTTCTGCCCCAGTGGAAACGGGCTTCCGCGCTTGCCTTGTCTGCTGCTTTTCCAGCCTCCCTCACCTGTCCAGACAGCTGTAACCTCCCCACTGGTCATCACCCCCGCAAGGTAAGATTCTGAGATACGTGTGTGAGCTCTGGGACAACTCGGTCTTTACTCAGTTTTGAGCAAAGCTACACTTTTCTTACAATGGTTGTGATAGGTGACACTTTACAAATACTGCCTCCTTTAATCCTCATAGCTCCCCAATGAGGAAGACTGTATTATTATCCTCATTTCACAGAAGAGGGAAGCGAGACTTAAGCCGTGTGTCCAAGTCATTTTTCTGATTCCAAGACCTGTTCTCTGAACCAGAGGGTTTCAAAATGTCTTCCCATCAGCAGAGTGCTGGTTAGGAACAGAGATTTCCAGGCAGCCAGCTCAGAGATCCTGACTGAGTAAACGTGGAGTGAAGCCCGGCAATCTGTTTTAACGTCTCTGATGGAGGCAGGATTTAAATCTTTCCAGTGATGTTCTCCGCCTTTATATGGCCTGCTTGGTACAGCCCCTTCACACTTCTCAGCGCTGATTCATCACTCCCGCCGGGTTCTCAGAGCACTCTGCTCTCACGGCTAGTATGTGTTAGCTTACTAACAGACAAGGCCACGGTGTGTTAAAATTTGCTGGTTTTAGTTCTGTCTTCCTGACTAGTTGGGAGCTACTTGATGCCGGGGATACTGTTTCTTTTTGACTTCCTCTTCCTGAATTGCTTCTTCCACTGATCTTTACATAGCTGGGTTCTCCTTATTATCGGGGCTTCAACTTAAACGTTTCCTCCTCAGAGAACCTTTTATAATGACCTTAAGAATTAATTCAGCTCATGCAGCTCAATATTAAAATAACAAACAACCCAATCCAAAAACGGGCAGAAGACCTAAATAGACATTTCTCCAAAGAAGACATACAGATGGCCAAGAAGCACATGAAAGGATGCTCAACATCACTAATCATTAGAGAAATGCAAATCAAAAGTACAATGAGGTATCACCTCACACCAGTCAGAATGGCCATCATCAAAAAATCTACAAACAGTAAATGCTGGAGAGGGTGTGGAGAAAAGGGAACCCTCTTGCACTGTTGGTGGGAATGTAAATTGATACAGCCACTATGGAGAACAGTACGGTGGTTCCTTAAGAAACTAAAAATAGAACTACTATCCGACCCAGCAATCCCACTACTGGGCATATACCCTGAGAAAACCATAATTCAAAAAGAGTCATGTACCACAATGTTCATTGCAGCTCTATTTACAATAGCCAGGACTTGGAAGCAGCCTAAGTGTCCATCGAGAGATGAATGGATAAAGAAGATGTGGCACATACATACAATGGAATATTACTCGGCCATAAAAAGAAACGAAATTGAGTTATTTGTAGTGAGGTGGATGGACCTAGAGTCTGTCATACAGAGTGAAGTAAGTCAGAAAGAGAAAAACAAATACCGTATGGTAACACATATATGTGGAATCTAAAAAAAAAAAAAAAAAAAACGGTCATGAAGAACCTAGGGGCAGGACGGGAATAAAGATGCAGATGTGGAGAATGGACTTGACAACACAGGGAGCGGGAAGGGTAAGCTGGGACAAAGTGAGAGAGCGGCATGGAAATATATACACTACCAAATGTAAAATAGATAGCTAGTGGGAAGCAGCCGCATAGCACTGAGAGATCAGCTCGATGCTTTGTGACCACCTAGAGGGGTGGGATAGGGAGAGTGGGAGGGAGGGAGACGCAAGAGGGAAGAGATATGGGGATATATGTATATGTATAGCTGGTTCACTTTGTTATAAAGCAGAAACTAACACACCACTGTAAAACAGTTACACTCCAATAAAGATGTTAAAAAAAGATTATATCTCAATAAAACCAGAAAGAATAAATTAAAAAATAAAATAGTTAAAAAATAGAATTCAGAACCCCACCACTCATTCACTGTCGTATCACCCTATTTTCATATAGCGTAGAGCACAGAGATTTGCATAGTAGGTGCTCAATTAGAACTAGATTATCCAAAGCCAGATTAAGTACATGTGTAGGACACCAGGAAAAGAGGTACCCTGTTTTATTTTTAAATAGAAATCGACATATAATTATATATTTTTTCTTTTTCTTTTTTTTTTTGCGGTACGTGGGCCTCTCACTGTCGTGGTCTCTCCAGTTGCGGAGCACAGGCTGTGGACGCGCAGGTTCAGCGACCATGGCTCACAGGCCCAGCCGCTCCATGGCATGTGGGATCTTACCGGACCGGGGCATGAACCCGTGTCCCCTGCATCGGCAGGCGAACTCTCAACCACTGCGCCACCAGGGAAGCCCTATAATTATATTTTTAAACTGTAGAAGTCATGTGGAAAAAAAAAAAATTAGGATTTTCCTGGTCTCTCTTCCACTTACATTATGGCTTAAAATTATTTTTATATAGAATTACTTATTGAAAATGAGCTCCATAACATGTGGAGTCTTTGAGTCTCTAAAGGTTTTAAACTAGCACTGGTATGTGTTTAACATCTTTGGTTTCCAAAACATTTTGAAAATAAATTGGGCAGGTATTATTATTCAGTCCCATGCTGAAGAGGTGGGGAAAAAAAAAAAAAAAGGAAGAAAAAAAAAAAGGAAGAAAAAAAAAGGGAAGAATAAGCACACAAAAGAGGATGTAGCATCAGATCTCACAGGTTAAAGGCTCAGTCCTACAAGAGTGCCCCTTCCTCCCCACTTCAGACAGCAGTCACCAAGTCCCGGTTGTCACCTATGCTTCTGATCTATAGATTGGAGGTTCCAATGACCCCCTCCTTGGGTTTGGTTTATTTGCTAGAGCAGCTCACAGAACATTTTACTTACTAGATTGCTGGTTTATTATAAAAGGATGTAACTCAGGAACAGCCAGATGGAAGAGATACATAGGGCAAGGAATGGGGAAAGGGTACAGAGCTTCTCCAAGCACACTGCTCTCCCCAAATCTTCATGTGTTCACCAACCTGGAAGCCCTCTGAACCCCATCCTGTTCCGTTTTTACAGTAGGCATAATTGATTAAATCATTGGCCAATGGTGACCGAATTCAATCTTCAGCCCCTCTCCCCTCCTGGGAGGTCTGGGGGTGAATCTGAAAGTTCCAATCCTCTAATCACAGAGTTGGTTCCCTTGGCAACCAGCCCCCATCCTTAGGTTAGGTCTAAAAGTCACCTCATTAACATAACAAAAGACGCCTTCATCACTTATCGCTTAGGAAATTTGTGCCAGAAATGGGGACTAAGACCAAATATATATTTCTTATTATAAATCACAGTATCACACCTGTCAGTGAGGCCCCAAATGCAAGGGCATCAAGAGTACAGAAAATAAGAAAATATAGCTTATATGGTTTAGTCCTGTAAACTCCAAAAAATGACTGAAACATAGCTGCAGGCTTCTGGAAATCCTCACCTTCTAACTGGAAGAGAGCCTGAGAGAAGTGGGAACACCTTGTCTTCTTCCATTGTCTTAGACTTTGTAATTAAATTTTGACTTGACATTCTTCCCTTGACTTGGGAATGACAGAACAAATTTTCTTGCTCTGTCCGTTTTTAAAAGAAAGGATTCTTGTAAATGTGTCATACTTTACCAGTATTCTTAATAAACTTTGGCAAGGATGTGGCACAGAATGAAACTACTCTTTTCAGATGTAAATGCAGGCATAGGTCCTGTAAAATCTTTAAAGAAAAGTGATGGGAGAAGAGAAAACATGTCTCTGTTATCTCTGAGGAGCTGTCCCTTTCCAGAACCTAACCTGGGCCAGTAAACTGTTCCAACTCATCCTGATTGAAAATAAGAATGAGCTGGAGGGGATAGAGGTGGAAATGGAGAAGTGAGAAACTTAAGGAGATTGTAAGGTTATTTAGGAATATATGGTCCAAAAGGACGTTTAGCAGAAATCAGAGGGACAGTTCTCTCTTCCAAAAGGGAAATAATCTTTTGCTCCTGTTGGCATATTTTCCTGAGTATCTCTTGGTTGAATTTCTGCAATAGCAAAATAATCAGTTTATCAATATGTAGTGGGTTTAGTGCATTACTTAGAAATGTTGATAGCACAGACTCTTAGACTTGTGGAAATTTTAGGAGTTAGAAAATTAATCCTTCACCTATGCAGGAATTCTGAAAAAGTTATATTGTTAATACAGGCAAGTTATTCCATCACTAGACACCTTGTGGTGTTAATTTAAATGGCTGGATAAGTACCTAGCCCTTTAATGATATGGTTTGATCCAAAAGATAAAATTGAAGATAAGTAGAGAAAAAAATGAACCAAGAAATGTGTCTAACAGAATCTCCCACCTGAAAATCAGGTCAGTAATCTTAATTTAAAATTAGTTCTCAAAGCCAACATTTCGATAAACCATAGAGAGACCATGCTTCTTTTCTTTTCTTTTTTTAAAATTTCTTTATTGCATTTATTTTATTTTTTGGCTGCGTTGGGTCTTTGTTGCTGCCCGCGGGCTTTCTCTAGTTGCGGCGAGCGGGGGCAACTCTTCGTTGCGGTGCATGGGTTTCTCATTGCGGTGGCTTCTCTTTGTTTTGGAGCATGGGTCCTAGGCGCGCGGGCTCCAGTAGTTGTGCATGGGCTTAGTTGCTCCGTGGCATGTCGGATCTTCCCGGACCAGAGCTCAAACCCATGGCCCCTGCATTGGCAGGCGGATTCTTAACCACTGCGCCACCAGGGAAGCCCCCATGGTTATTTTCTGATGAGAGCCTGGATTGTCAGGGTTCTAGACTGCTAGTTGTATATGCGGGATGATTTTGGGGCTGTAAGAAGGAAAAATGTGACTGACTTTAACACTGAATGTATTTTAATATATTACATATTAATATAATGAAAGACATACTTTATAACGATTCCAGGGTCAGATCATTTAGCAGCTGGTCCACCTCATCAAGGATCCACCTTTCTGTCTTCTTGTTCTGCCTTCTCCAGATGCTGGCTTCATGTCCCTCAGCTGGAAGAGGGACAGAGAGAGCACTCCCTTTCCTCATTTATCTTCTGAAGAGACTAGGAAAACTTTTCCAAAGGCCCTCCTCCCTTATCGCATTGGCGAGAATCGTGTGGCATGCTGGTTCCTAACCTCCTCAACCCCAAAGGCAGTGGCTGCCATGGTTGGTTCAAACCCATCCTGATTTACACCCCTGGGACTGGGAGAAGCCCAGTCTCCCTTAAAGTTTATGGCCAGCCAAGTCCTTAAAATCTTTGGGTTTCTATTGACAAGGGTACAGGGAAAAATGAATTTAAGACAGACCATTGCATCAAGAAGGCAGTGTATTTGACAGTCAGTGGAGCACAGAGTAGGGTTTATATGATTCCACCCACCCCATTAAAGGAATCCTTATTATTCACAAGTTCTTTCAAATATTGAGATGAATGCTGTTTTTGTCATTTCACTTGGGCTTGGATATTTTTCCGGATAGAAGAAAATAAGCCTAATTTCTTTCTGTTGTGTCAACTGCCCAAGCAACAGGATTTAAATGTAGCTCTCACGTGACTCCTAACTCTTTTCCTAAAGTTCCTAAGCTAAATTCGCCCGTTCTGCTCAGCCATACCTTGTGGTTTCCAAATCTTTCACTATGTCTTCTCACTGTACATCCCTTATCTCTCCTCAATGAACTACAAGAAACTCAACTTTCAAGACATAGCTCTGGAAAGCCTTTCCAAATTCCGCATGGTTGTCGGGTGCTCCACAGTCAACATTTACTGAACTCTACATGCCAGTCATTATGCCAAAGGCTTTATCAAGAACCTCACTTAGGAATCCCCAGGCAGTCCAGTGTTTAGGGCTCCATGCTTCCATTGCAGACGACATGGGTTCAATCCCTGGTCAGGGAAGTAAGAGCCCGCATGCCATTGGCGTGGCCAAAAAAATAAAAAAAGAATCTCACATAATCTTCATAAGAACCCTATGGGACTGTTATAATTTTATCTCAGTTTCATAAGTAACAAAACTGAGGCACAGAGAGATTAAGTAATTTACGAGGTCACACAGTATATAAATGGTGAGGCCAGGATTCAAAACCAGATGATTAGACTCCAGGGTCCTGGCTCATAAGCATTATATCCTACAGCCTCCTATGCTCTTATCGGCATCTCCAGAGTTCTTCTCGCCCAGTGCCTGGCACATAGTGAACACTTCACAAATGTTTGCTGAGTGAATGAATGATTCATGATTTTTCTCTTCTATAGAATATCATTTATCAATTTCCTCCTGAAAATGTGATGCCCAGCATTGAAAACACTACTCCAAGTGGTTTTTGGCCAGAACAAAATAAATGGCACATGTAGGAAGCCAGATAATGTCTCCACCCCGTACCCCCCAAAATTGTCCCCAGAAACTGTGAAAATGTTACTCTAAATGGCAAAAGGAACTTTACAGACATAATTAAGGAGATTGAGAGGGGAAGATTATCCAGGTGGGCCCAATGTAACTACAGGGTCTTTATAAGAGGGAGGCAAGGAGGGTCAGAGTCAGAAAAGAACATGTGTTGAGAGAAACAGGTGTCACAGAGAGACCTGAAGATGCTACGCTGCTGGCCTTGAAAATGGAAGAAGGGCCACAAACCACGGAATGCAAGTGGTCTTTAGACACTGGAAAAGGCAAGGAAACTGATTCCCCCCTGGAACCTCCAGAAGGAATGCAGCCTTGATGACATCTTGATTTTGGACTTCTGACCTCTAGAACTGTAAGGAAATAAATTTGTGTTGTTTTAAGCTAATAAAGTATGATTTGCTGTAACAAAGCTTAGCAGCAGGAGGAAAATAATACAGCATAGATACTTTTCTTGATGTAGTTATGTTTCTATTAATAACAGCTTAGCAGTGTAGCCCTCTTGATATTAGGCACATTGAGTTTTCAGACTGCAGGCAGATTAATCTAAAAATATAGATTCTCTCTTTTCATTTTTTTTTTTAAGACTCTTAGTTGGCATCCGTCCCCTTCATGTGGCCCAGACCTCCTGTCTTGTCACCACCATCCTAGTACCTTTTGTTTGCTCTCATTGATGCTGTGTTAGAAGTTTGTTTCCCAAGAGGCCCATTCACAAGAAATAACAAATTCCCGCACATCCTTGGGACTGTGTTCTCACCACAAAATCTAACATTATGTTACTCGTTTGGATGTAGTCAGAATTTTTTTTTAAAATCTAAATTTCTAAAATGTCTGTCTATGGAAGAGGAAAAGAAGAGTTATTTCAAGTTAAGCCATAAAAGCATCTCAACCTCTAAGTATTTTGAATCCTGATAATCAGTGATAGCAGATTTCTGACTTCAAGTTAATAGATTCTTGCATTTAGGATATAAAATATTTATTATTTTATTTTGCCTGCCCATCTAAATTTGTATTTTATTACTAACCCATGCCTTGTTATTCCTCCTATGAATCAGAGATATCATCTGTCTTGCAGTCCTTTAATAATGACTTTAACTTGAGCAGTTGGTATATTTAACTCCCTAAACCATGCTTATTAAAGTGTGGTCCTTGGACAGGCAGCATCAGCAACTTCTGGGAGCCTGTTAGAAATAAAAATTCTCAGGCCACACTCTAGTCCTGCAGAATGAGAGACCCTGAGGCGGGGCCAAAAATCTGAGGCAATAATTAGGGCTTGGAACTATGTTAGGTGATGGGGTCAGAGTGTGAGACCTCTACAGACCTTTTGGAAAAGTCATTCATATCTCAGTGACTAAGAATCCTTGGGTAAGATTCTCTTCTGGCAAATTCTAAGTACATGCATGTCTTATTTTAAGCAAAGGTAACACTAGAAAAGGAAAACCTTTTGGAAAAAAATAAGGAAGATTATTTTCTGCATAAAGCAAATTACAAATATCATGTTCCCGAATGCTCCCAGGAAGTTGTTTCCTCTAGTTCCCACCACGCTGTTTATGTCCAACAGTTACAATACCCTGACAAATAGTGTTTGTCTACGTGTCTGCTCATCTGCAATCATCATCAAGGTGGAAAATCTGTTCATTCACCACTGTTCTCTTTGAACTTAGCCAATGCATGACACATAGAATCTCAGTAAGTGTTTGTAGTCTTAATGCCTATCTCCCTCATATCATTTCTCAAGGCAGGAATTCCAATGTCTAGGATTCTGTATGCCTGATGCCTGGAATGCCATAGTGCTGGGTATATAGTAGGTTCTCGATAAACATATAAATGAATAAATCAATGAAATCATGATGTATATATCCAATTCCATTCCCCCTATTAACATGATCATTTCACATTGTGATGTGCTATGAAGTCTTAGTAGAAATAAGTAGGCGTGGGTTGGTGCCAAAGGAATTTCTGTTGCACTAAGATTTTGATTGCCAAAACATTGGGCATTGCACAAACTACTTCTGTAGAGATGAAGAAAAGCCAGCTAGCGAAAAGATAGAGGATTTCAGAAATTAACCTGAATTTTGACCAGAATTCGTCTTATTATATCTGAACCAAAACACACGTTATTGAAAAAAGACTAATTGTATTAAGTACTAACAGTAACATATTAAGAAATGCTGATAACCGTATGGTTCCTAGAGCAATAGGAAGCAATTTTATATTAAATCTGTCACGGCAAGTTTGCCATACGATTTTTTTTCTAAGAATATTTCTCGTGAAGTAAGTGACATTCATGTCCAAACTTATAGTCATGGTTGATTTTTATGAAAAGATCCCAGCCCTTGGTTTTCTAACTGGATATACAGAGAATCAAATCTACAGCAATTTTGTCTCCTGTTAACTGGTTTGGGGAGATAGAAGAGTAGATTATAATAGAATACTGAAGAAGAGTCTTTTCCCCCACAAAGACAAGCTGTTTTTTTTTGTTTGTTTGTTGTTTTGCTGTACACGGGCCTCTCACTGTTGTGGCCTCTCTCGTTGTGGAGCACAGGCTCCCCACACGCAGGCTCAGCGGCCATGGCTCACGGGCCCAGCCGCTCCATGGCATGTGGGATCTTCTCAGACCGGGGCACGAACCCGTGTCCCCTGCATCGGCAGGCGGACTCTCAACCACTGCGCCACCAGGGAAGCCCTACAAGCTGGTTTTAAATTTGTTTAACCACTAAGCAAATTTAAACACCGTTCTTTATTGTTGTTTTTATCTGATCCTTTGATATGCTAATATGTATTGCTTGTGGCTTGGAGGAGGGTTAGAACTCAATCTTATTTGCCTCAGATCTTGTATTCTTTTTTTTTTTTAATTTTATTTATTTTTGGCTGCTTTGGGCCTTCGTTGCTGCGTGGGCTTTCTCTAGTTGCGGCGAGGGGGGCTACTCTTCCTTGCGGTGCGCTGGCTTATTGTTGCTGTGGCTTCTCTTGTTGCGGAGCATGGGCTCTAGGAGCGCGGTCTTCAGTAGTTGCAGCACTCGGGCTCTAGAGCACAAGTTCAGTAGTTGTGGCGCAAGGGCTTAGTTGCTCCAGGGCATGTGGGATCTTCTCGGACCAGGGCTCGAACCCATGTCCCCTGCATTAGCAGATGGATTCTTAACCACTGCGCCACCAGGGAAGTCCTGAATCTTGTATGCTTGGAACTCAGATTAGCATCTCCCAACAACACAGTTTGGGAACGGATACTCAACTCCAAAAGCAAGTATTTAATTCATTGTGAAATAACATTTATAAAGGGAAGAACTAAAAAGGCCCACAGAACACTGCATCAGACTCTGTTTCTACCTGTTAGGTCACTCCTGGATGGATCTTTATGTTTAAGGACAGTAAGAAGAGCATCATTTCTACTAGGGAAAAAAATAGAAATGATAATGAAATGGAAACGTTGGTGTTTAGCTTGAAGATAAAGAAAAATTAAAGACAGAAATGGATCATTATTTTATCAAAATCCAGAAACTTGGGGATTAAGTTATATCTGTGCACTTTAGTTTTTTTCTGTGTATGTCAGTCATTTGAGGGATTTCAGGACAAAAGCATTAGGTTCCTCTCTCTCTGCCAAATGAATGCATGTGCCAGGGATCAGGACCCACCCAGACCTAGGCTTGAATCTGGTTTTGTTCCTGTTTTTGTCCTCTTCATGCTATCTCAGTAATATTTAACTCCCAGGTTTGCTATCATTAAATGTGATCATGAATGCCAAGTCCCTCCTTAGGGCTCAAGAAATGTTACTTTCTTTCTGCTTCACCTACCTCTCTCTCCTGTCTAGGGTTTTGATTCATTTGGGGCTGCCGTACTCTGCCTTGTGTTATTAGGTGACTGTTAATAAGAATTTGTTTTAGGGCTTCCCCGGTGGCGCAGTGGTTAAGAATCTGCCTGCCAATGCAGGGGACACGGGTTCGAGCCCTGCTCCAAGAAGATCCCACATGCTATGGAGCAACTAAGCCCGTGCACCACAACTACTGAGCCTGCACTCTAGAGCCCATGAGCCACAACTACTGAGCCCGTGTGCCACAACTATTGAAGCCCGCGTGCCTAGAGCCCGTGCTCCACAACAAGAGAAGCCACAGCAGCGAGAAGCCTGCCCACCGCAACACACTAGCCCCTGCTCGCCGCAACTAGAGAAAGCCTGTGCCTAGTAACAAAGACCCAACTCAGCCAAAAATAAATAAATAAATAAATATTTTTTAAAAAAAGAATTTTTTTTAAACCTCTTTATGTTTCCCCATGAATCCCTGCTATAAATATTCATCCCTCCTCTATCTCTAGAAGGTAACCATGCTTTGGTGTTCTGTTGTTCAGTGAGTTTTCTGTTACAGGATAAAAAGACAAAAGTTACCAAATCCCTAAAAGATGACTGAAATATGTTTTCAAAAGCATAGACTGATGGAGGCAGAGAAGGTGGAGTCCACTGTTGTTCTCTGTTTGGGTGGGGCTGGGAGTCAGGGTGTTCTAGAGAGAAAGGGAAGAGAGGCCTAAGCAGAGTTTGGAGAGATTTGCCTAATGTTGGGAAGTGAAAGAGCAAGATGTGGGTCTCCAGGATATGATCACACAGAGAGCTGCTCTAGGTGGTGGGATGTCTTATGGGGTGGCCCTGGGTATCTAGGCTAGGGGGTGGTGGTGTTGAAATAAACACCATGTGAGAGGGAAGCACAGGTGAAATGGAGATGAAGGGCTCAACAAGATGAGGTTTGAAAGCTCTTTCAGGACACTGTTAATTATTAGAATATAAGCTCCAGGAGAGCAAGGATTTTTGCCTGTTTCCTCACCGGCAAACTGTATTCCTAGCACCTTCAACAGTGTCTGACATATAGCAAGCACTTAATCAATATGCATTTGATGACTGAATGTGGAGTGTTAATGACATGAAGGATAGAAGTTCAGGTAAGATGGGAGAAAAGAAGGAGAGGTCAAGGATGACAAGCATTATCAGTAATAATGAGTCAGTTAAGAGAAAAGGCTGGTTGGTGTGGAAGACTAAAACATTGTTTTCTATTTGTAGACTCTGCTTTTTGTAAAGTACTTTGCATACAGTGGGTGCTGATAAATGCATGATGGACGGGATGCTCAGCAAGCAGTTGGGAGTACACGATTGAGAATTAAGAAAGTAGTCGGAGCTAGAAATGGAAGACTCCCCAGTCCCTCTGTGGAAGTGGTGAGTGGGTCCCAGAGAGATCTCAGATATAGAGTAAGAGCGGGGGGGCAGGGGGGTGACAACTGCAAGGACATGCGCATTTCCTGAAGCAATGTACAAATGAACTTATGAATCATCTTGGAGTTAAGTACAATTTAGGGACAACTTCCAAATATTTAGTATTGGATTTTTATTGCTTTCCAGTCTGTGGATTAGAATTTTATCTGAGAGAGTCTCAGGGGCAGGACTCTTGGTGTTAAGGGACCCAGGAAGATTCAACGGTATTCAGCTTTTAAATCTATAGACAGTAAATGTTTTATCAGTTACACAAAACTTGGGGGATCCAACGTCTAGGATTTGGCTTGGTTAAAATGCATTGATTTATCTTGTAATAGGCACAGAGGCATACAATTAAATCCTGCTTACTCCCATCCCTCTCTCCAAGCAAAACCAAAATTATATGTGCTTCTTTTCAGTCCCTTAGGCAGGGATTCAGAAACCCACAGTTTTATGGAATAATACTAAAGTGATGGTGAAGATGAAATGTATCAGTATTTGCCACTTCTGAGGCACTGCAGACCGTTGCTTGGATGGTCAGTATATCACCATGTGTTAATAGACTTGTAATAATTAACAGTCATGAGCAGGATTTGAAAAAACTGCTGCCAATCTGAACACACACAAAATAAATTAAAAAGCTGACAAGAAGATACAGTAAAAATGAAAACTGTAGTAAAACAGACTACTAGTTTAAATCACTGGGAAACAATTGTCAGTTTTAACCCTTCATTTACTTCTACTTCAGATGTTCATAAGTGGTTCCTGTATCTAGAGGTTTTCATTACTGATACTGGTCCTCTTTTATTCATAATGTCCTGTAGTGTAGTAAACTATTCCTAGCGAGGAATAAAAATAAAGAATTGAAGTACTGGGTATGCATGCTTCCAGGAAGCCGCTGAGCATGTTTTCTTTGTGATGACCCTGATGCCATTATAGCTACTGCTTCTACTACTATAATTACCTTAAAAATGGGATCTGTCCCCCCAAGTGACTTCAGGTGTGAAAGAGAGCAGACTGACCTGGGAGGAATGATGGCTAGGGTTCTGATGAAAGGTTTCAGTAACTTACTTTCTGTATATCCCTGGAGAAAACATTCTGGGTTTTTGGAAACTGGAAATGACTACAATTCCATTTCAGTTGACATTTTGATACCCATGCACAAAAGGCTAATTAAGCCTTCACAAGATTCTCATTCAATTAACCATGGTTGTGTTTTCCCAAAATGTCCCACTGTAGCATGTAATTGATTTTCTCACATTCTTCACCTCTTGAATAGAAAGGCACTATGTCATGGGTGTGAAGAGTTTAATATGGGTTCAAAGTTTAGATTTGGGCCCTTGGACAAGCTGTGTAATTTCTCTGAGCCTTAATTCCTTATCTGGAAAATGGGAATAACGATATTTAGCTTACGGGTTTGCTATGTGTGGTAAACAATGCAGTCTATAAAATCACCTAGCATCTGGCAGGAGTATAATATGTCACACTAGAGTTGTCAACTTTAATAATATAAGCAAAAACGAGTTTTTTGGGGAATAGCCAGAAGAACTGCAATTCTGTATACACAAACCATGGCAGACCATAGGCAAATCCGAAGAACAAGGAACGGGAACCTGCTTTTATAGCGAAGGGTGAGTGGGGGATTGGGAAGGGCTATTATAACCAAGGAGTCCATTGGAGGAAGCTGGGAGTTCAAAGTATGGAGGCTTTTCATGGGTTGGGCTGCTAGTTTATGATTGGCTGGGCTGGCCTTGGGCAAAGAGAAGTTTTCTTCTTCCTGCTGGATAGTAAAGTATGCAAGACCTTTCTGTTTGGAGTAATTGGAGATGCATGGCAGATCATGAAAGCTCCCACTACAGGCCTGTTCTGCCTCGAATTTTAGCTGAAGTGTCTTTAATTAACCCTAGTATATCCAGCGGTTCCACCTTGCCCTTCTTTTTTCCCCTACCCTCTTGAATCCCCTATGTTTATCTTCAGCTGTGGTGGCGGAAAGCTGGGAGAGGTTCCTAGTTATGCAGGGGCCGAGGTTCCTGGGGGACTCTCTAGAACCAACTTGGTATCCCACCAGTGTCTCTCTGCTTGACAAGTCAGTCTCTTACAAACATTCTTTGGTGATGTAGAATTCCCTTCAAGTTTGAAATTAGATGAGTTCCTTTTAATTCAAAGGTTGAGAATAATAGAAACCTAAAACACTGTCACTATCAGGGTTCTGATGAAAATGGTGTATAATCCTCCCTTTACAACAGAGTAACCACAGACCCCCCCACTCCCCAACAAGCAAAGTTCAGTTTGATATGTTTCCAAGCAACTGCATGTAAAAATTCCTAAAACATAAAATGCTTTGAAATTTCTACTTTTTTTTTTTTTGGTTACAAATGGCGCTTATTGTGAAAATCAAACATTCTGAAATGAATAATTTAGAAAGGAAAGTCCTCCCATGAATGCATCCTCCAGAGATAGCTAATGTTCATGTCTGGTGTGTATCGTATCAGATACTTTCTGTTTGTGTACTAACATAAGCTGTACTATAAATATCATTATTTCTATTTTTTGTATATCTAACAGTAACAGGATCCTACTAGGCAACTTGCTTAGCAACTTGCTGTTTAAATTTAATAATATCTTGGACATTATTCCAAGTCATTAGATATAGGACTAACTCATGGTTTTAGTGACTATACAGAAATCTACAGTATATGTGAACCCTATTACTCCAATCCCTTACCAATGGCTGTTTGAGTCATGGTGTCTCTCCATTATAAGCAATATCTAAATGGCAATTCTTAAACACAACTTTGTATAACTAGGCAAAGATATCTACAACAAAAGTTTCTATCAGTGGAATTTCTGCAACAAAGTATATAAATGTTTAAAATTATAACTGATTTTGCTAAAATATCCTCCAAAAAAACCTGACCAATTTGCATTCTCACAAAAAGCACAGGAAAGTACTTATATCTCCACACTAAGTTTTTTTTAAAGGTTTTTATATTTTTTTAAATATTTATTTATTATTTGGTTGCATGGGGTCTTAGTTGTGGCAGGCGGGCTCCTTAGCTGCAGCATGTGAACTCTTAAGTTGTGTCATGCGTGTGGGATCTAGTTCCCTGACCAGGGATGGAACCAGGTCCCCTGCATTGGGAGTGTGGAGTCTTATCCACTGTGCCACCAAGGAAGTCCCCACACTGAGTTTTAATAATCATTTTTACCAATAAGTGCAAATGATACATAAATTTGATTAGTGAAGTCAAGACTCTTCAAATTTACTAGAATGTAAGCTCCACAGGGGCAGAAATTATTGTCTGTTTCCTTCACAGCTATATACCTGCTCAGAACAGTGCCTGGCACATAGTAGGTATACATATTTGTTTAATTAAGTAATGTTTATTTTTCTCTTCAGAGTGCTGCTTGTTCATGTAGTTTGCCTATTTTTCTATTAAATTCTTGGGGTTTTTTTGGTCCCCTAAGAGCTCTTGGTATAATAAGTAACCATTTGCTGTGTGCTGCAAGTATTTTTTCCCAACTTGTCTTTTTATTTCTTGGTGCGTTTTGCCTTTAGAAACTACATTTTTATGAGTTCGAATGTATTAACCTTTTTCTTCAAGCTTCTTTCATGCCTAGTTTTTTTCCACTGCACAATAAAAACAAGATTCACATAGGTTTTCTTCTTGTTCTTTCAACATGGGCTTAAGGGTTTTGTTTTGTTTTCATCTGATATTTCTATTTGGTGTCTACAGATTGGAAAAAATGCATTGTATAGAATAAAGAGCACACAGGTAGGGAATCGCCAAGTTAGAGAGTTCAAATTTGTACCTAAACACTGACGCATTTTTATTTTGGATTTTTTTTTTACTCTCTTTCCCCAAACACATAAAAATAACTTTGTTAGTGCCTTTTTAAAAATTACAAATATTGCTCATGTACATTATAAATACTTCAAGTTAGATAGATTTAGGGTAAGCAGCAAAAATCCCCTTCTTTCTCTACCCCTATAATTCTAGAAGAAATCTCTGTCAACATTTTGGTGTGTAGGCTTCAGGACCTTCTCTTATGTACTCACAAGTACATACACACATACCAGTGGTCCTTTATTTTTCTGCTTGATATAAATGAATCACACTGTATGTGTTTTATGAATGTAGAACTTCTAAAGCCAATATACTGTAGCTGTCATCATATCAGTATATGTATATATACATATTTATAATAGCTTTGCAACAGTTGCATTCATTACTAGGATATACTACCATAATCTAATTAGTCACTTTCTATTCGTGGGCATTATTTTCCTGTTTTTAAACATCACAGGCAATGCTGCTGTGACCATCCCCATACATATTTTTGTGTTCCTGTGTAATTAGTTCTGCAGGATGGAGTTCTAAAAAATGGAACTGATTTGAAAGGTACACGCATTTACAGCAGACTGGAGTTTGCGAAATGCAGAGAAGCCTTTGTGCCACTCACAGCCCACTGTAATGACTCCACCTTGCACTCTGCCTCAGGAGTGCTATAGAAAATAGCTTTTTGCTTTTTGTTTTTTAAGCATGAAGCTTTGAACATGAAAATATAAAATAGTTAATTATTTGAGTGTAGGTTTATGTACATTTTGCCCAGCAATTCCACTTTTAGGGATCCATCCTATAACAACACTCCCATGAAGTGAAGTAGCATAAGTTCAGCTCCATAAACCAGTTATGATGAAAGAAAGTTGTTAAAAATGTTAAGTATCATTAATGCGCTAAGTGAGTACTCTGAGTAAAGTGACCCAGATATTTTGTCTCAATTATCAGTCATGGGACTGGAAATTAGGAGAGCATCTCCACAGACAGATGGTAAGGGTGAGACATCTCCCTTCTCTCCTCTGAGGAGAGAAGGGACAGTGGTCCAGGCTTCTAACATTTCTCAGGATTGAATAAGAGCTCTGAGCAAGCTGCTCCAAGATACAGCAGCTTTGTACACTGCTCCCACCCCCTCGCCCCGCCCACACACAATTCGGGGAGGTGTCCTACCATCTGGCGGTCTGTGCAGGGAGCTACCCAGCAACCAGAAGGGCCAACCTCTTTTCGTTGTCGGGGTAACTAGGAGTCAGGAAGAGATCTCAGTTCCTTTCCCTCCTGGTCCTCATTCCTAGATCACTTGGCTTGAGGCCAGAACTGCTTTCCAGGGAGATAAGTCAAGGAACTTTAGCATAACCACCGAATTGCCCTCTAAAAAGGAAGTAGTACTTTACACTTACTTGAATAGCTTCCTTGCCACCTTTGCTGGAAACTCACTAATTGACTCTTTAATCTTTTTAGTTTTTGCCAATCTGATTTCTCATTACTGTCTAGTTTTTCTTACACAGTGTTATTATAAAACAGACACTAAATTTTTTGCACATGTTTGTGGACTATTTGTCTTTCTTCTGTGAATTGCTTGCTTATGACCTGTGTCCTATTTTTAAATGGGTTGTCTTTATTGATCCATAGGAATTCTTTATATATATTCTGGATATTAACCCTTTTTAATAATACTGCAATTGTTTTCCATCAGTTGCCTTAATTACGGCTCCCACCACATAGATATTGACATGCTCATGTGCTTAGAACTTTCTGAACCCCAGTTCCACCTTCTCCCTTCCCTCCCTCTCCAGCTTGTGGAAGGAGAGTAAATGCAGTTCCTGACAACTACTGGGCCACTAAGACCTCTGAAACCTTGACAGGACTAGTAGAATAAGGAGAATAAGGAGAATAGGAGAATAAGGAGACACTATCATTTATGAAGTGGCAAATAAGCTTTCTGGTAGATGTGAATTCCTTTTTCATGAACTCACAATACTGGGGAAAACAACACAATGGTTATTTATATATGCAAACGTGTAGCTGAGCCCTTGCTCTGGAATGGAGATTTGGAGAAGATTGGGCTCTGCTTGAAAGTACTAAACTGCCATTTGCTAAAGCAATAGTTTTTCTACACTGTAAGCAGACTCATAGCTCTAAGTTAGGATTTAGACTCCTTACACACTGGCTTATTATTTTTGAGATGCACATGTCCTCGATTTTTTTTTTTTTTTTTTTTTGCCACACCACGCGGTGTTTGGGATCTTAGTTCCCCGACCAAGGACTAAACCCATCCCTGCAATGGAAGTGCGGAGTCTTAACCACTGGACTGCCAAGGAAGGCCCTGCACATGTTGTTTAAATAATTGCTTGCAGGAGATAAAGACAGGGCTGGCAGGATCTTTACGTAGAGTTGGAGGAAGGATTGTATATAAAAAGGGTTAGCTTGGTCAAGCTCAGTCCTGAGTCAGATATTGTTTAAAACTGAACACCCCAAGATTTGAGAATGTTACGAAAACTTTTTTTTTAAATTATTATTAACTTATGAGGGGATATTGTGCGAAAGTGGCCTCTTTTCACTTTGTGGGTATCTCCAGTCCTGGGGTTCATCTACTATGATCTGATGTGACTTGCTGACAGCACACCCCTACAAGTAGGTCTCTTCTGCATGGAGTAGACAGTCCTACATCAATCATGCCAAGAAAGCCTGCACTTGGGACGGGGCATGAGAATTTGGAAGGCAGGCTGTATACTGGGGTGAAGAAGAAATACTACTTTCTTGAACCTTACTCTAGACTGTGATTCTACAGAGTGCTGAATGGTACCCCAGGGTAGTGCGGGGAACCTGGCTTTCACCTGTCCCTGGATACCCTGGGACACATCCCATGAGACAATATCATTTTAATTCAAAAAGATTGCACCATCCATAATCAAAAAACAAACCTAGCAAACAAGGCCAGCCCTATGTGTACAATGCCTAAATATTATGATTTCAGGGATCTTTAAAAGACCCTGCATGTCCCAGTAGTCCTGGCCCTTCCCTTCCCACCTTATTAGAATAAATCTTCTACACAAAGGCTGAGTTATAGTTACATTGTGAAAACATCCCTCCCCCCGCAAAAAAGTTACCAAAAACACTATCCCAGAGACGGCTACAAATTCACCCTGTTTAATTCTTTATCACCCTCCACAAGAATTCAAAATTTTTACATAGTTGCAATAATGTGCCCATGCAATAATGTATCCTGCATAGTTGCAATCATATGCCCATGCAATAATGTATCCTGCATTAAAAAAAAAAAAAAAGTTTTACAGGTCAAAAGCCCTTACACCAGATAGTTACATAGTGATATGACATTCCGGAAAGAAAAATGATTTTGGTTTCGGGCACTTTCATTCGAATCACTGCTCCAAAATAGGTGGTATGACCTTGGGCACATTACTTAACCTCTTGACCCCATTTCATCATTTTTAGGTTGAGATTATTCTGGTTTGCAGGATGAATGAGAGAAACAGACATGATACATGGAGGGTAGCTGACTCATGGTGGGAAAGGACTGGCAGCTAATATTCCTACTTCCTGGATTGATGTTTCTTTTGAGATGAGCACTGTGCTGAGAATTCTCTATGTTGTCATCTATTTTAATCCTCCTAACAACCCCTGAAGATAGGTTGTACTATCTCACTGTAGAGGCGGCCAAAAGGAAGTATACTGAGGTTAAGTCACTTGCTCAAGGTCACACTGCAGGCCAAAGGAGGAGGTGGAATTTGAATTAGGTTAGGGTGAACAGTTCCTTCTTGGTCACTGACTATGAAGAAGCACAAATGTCACCTAAGAACAGTGGATTGCCTCTCCCCTTAGCACATGACGTTACAGATTCAAAAATCCTAGGAAAGCCAGAGGGGAGGAGGTATACCACTGCTTTAATTCTGAAAATCATGAACAAGAGAAGGGTAATAAACTCAGGAGAACCTAAAAGAGCAAAGTAACCTCAAGAAAAATGGGCCCAGATGGACAAATTCCCTAAACATCTTTCACGACTCTGATGTCTCAGGAACCACCTTTAAAATGACAAAATCTGTGTGGGTTCCTTCAAAGGCAATTTGTAGAAAGGGAAAGGGATAGGAATTTTCTGAACCCTCTGGGTTTTTTGATAGGAGAACTGGGAAAATAACAAGTGCTGCCTCCTAGGGCTGTTGTT
This sequence comes from Phocoena sinus, assembly GCF_008692025.1. Taxonomy (NCBI): domain Eukaryota; kingdom Metazoa; phylum Chordata; class Mammalia; order Artiodactyla; family Phocoenidae; genus Phocoena; species Phocoena sinus. Next base: position 98,703,725 of record NC_045766.1, on the reverse strand, counting down.
AAAATTAATACAAATACCAGAAGGTCCGTCACAGACGGAGGACTTTGTTTCAGTGCCTGACACATTACTCACTTTGAATTGCACCCAAGTCTGTGGCTCTTCTCCCTGGGGTCATTTGATGGCATGTGATTTATATCACAAACACTGAAATTTAAAAAATATTCAGAGGGAAGAGATATGGGGACATATGTATATGTATAACTGATTCACTTTGTTATAAAGCAGAAACTGACACACCATTGTAAAGCAATTATACTCTAATAAAGATGTTAAAAAAAAAGTATTCACAGCTATCCAAGTATGAAGACGCTTTTCTCAAGGGAGACCTACTTTAATAAGAAAAGAAAATGCACGTCTCACCTTTGTTCTTCTCCCTAAAGTAACGTTTCCTCCAAAAGATAAAAAGCACTAACACATTTGTCCTTGAAGGGCCGAGCCCAGGAATTCTGGTCTCTCTGAACACCCTCTCCCTTCCTGCTGGCGACCAAACCGCCTGCCCGGCCTCGTGTCACAGAAGTCCCCCCACGCGCCAAGCAAAAAGTGTTTACTTCTGCCGCCTGCCAGCCCGGCGGGGAGGGCGGGGGAAGCACCCGAGGTGCCCCTCACTTTCGCCCCTGCAGCTTTCCAAACAAACCAGGGCGGGATGGGAGTGTCTTCTTGGCTGTGGAACTTGATCCTCCTACCTTGTCCTGAAGCCACCCGCCGCTTTCCCCCGGCCCCCTTCGCGGTGATTTTCCTGTTCGGGACGCCCGGAGAGGGCGCGCGGCTGGTGTCCGCCCAGCCGGAAAGGTAGGGGCTCGGCCGCGCTCCCACCTAGCCGGCCCGGGGACGGGGAGCCCCACCAGCTCCCTCCGCATTGCACCTTCCTCCGCGAACTCTAGGGCGGCCGCGGCCACCACGCATCAGGCGCAAGCCGCCGAGCGGGAGGAGCTTCTCCGCGGCTCCGGAGACGCTAGGCGCTTTCGCCGGAGATCCGAACCCGGGCGCGGCGGGCAGCGCACGCGCCGGCGGACGCCTGGGACTCCGGGCGGCGCCGCGCCCTTCCCCGCTCCCCCGCCGGGTCCGAGGGAGACTGAATCCTTCCCGCGCCGCCCCTTGAACCGCGCCACCTTCCTCCGGTTACCGCCGGCCGCAGGCTTCGGCGGCTCGATGCTTCAGGCGCCGCGGGAGAGGCAGCAGCCGGCTGGAGCGAGCGGCGACGAGGGAGCCGAGAGCAGCGGGCCTCCGGCCCCGGAGCCCGGCACGCCTCTGCGGTCTTCGCGCCGGGGCCTCGGCGGGTAACTCTCCCCCGTCCGCTTCGCTGCGGGTTTGTATCGCCGGGGGAGGGAGGTTGGCGGAGTGGAGAGATCCGCGGGCTTTGCAGCCCCTGAGGCTGAGGATCAGGGGCCGGGGGCGCGCCTCCACGCACCAACCCCCCCTCCCCCCAGGAGCCTGCGTGCGCTGGTCCCGTACCCCCGGGTTTAGGGTGTAAGGGGCGCTCGGCCCCAGGTGCTCTCCCGGGAGGGGCGGGAGGGGCGGGAGGGGCGCTGGAAGCTTGCGCGCAGGGAAGGCCGACTGGGGTGATGGGCGCTTTCCTCACTATTGTTTGCCTGTAAAAGGGTCTGTACGCGAGCAGGGGCGAGAGGTCTGGAAGGTTCTCCCGTTTTACCTTAGAAAATTTTGCTAGAAACCCTTCTTCCCGTTACGGTGGAACTAGACCTAGCAAACCCAGCTCCGAGGCAATTTGGAGGAAAGGGCGGCGGTGAGAAAATTTCCGTGACCTGGGCTGCCGTTAGTTTAGGGGGTAGGCGAGAAGACGCTTGTGGTTTTGAGGCGGATTGTTTCCGAGCTCCCTGGCGATCTCTACCCCTGTGTGCTGTTCTTTTGGCTTGAAAGAAAATCTATCAAAAGCTATTTTCAGAAACTAAAAACAAACCCAAAACAGTTTTTTTGGGGAGGGTCTTCAGTAGAAGGGCGGGGAGAGAGGTTGGGGACGGGGGTGGGCGTTGCTGTTCAAAGATGATGGTTCAGAAACGGTTCTTGGGAGTGGTGATGAGAAAGACATCTTGCATGCCAGCATATCAGAAACTACGTAAACTGCAGATTCTAAACAGCAAAGTCGCATGTGCTTAAGAGGAGCGCCGCCGGGGGTAGATAGTTAAGCAAATTGCTGATCGGCCAGAAGCCTCTCGCCCTCTGGCCCCAAGTTCACAGTAACCTTCTGGTCTCTGATAGCAGCTTTTACAAGGCTAGCTTGGATATTTGACTTTCCGGTCATAAAACTTTCTCTCCCGGCTGCAGGCCATGAAACTATCTTTTTATTTATATGGAGATGTTAAATATTTAGGAGGATCTGGTCAGGGTGGCAGGTTATTTTCCGTTCGAAAGCATGCTGATTTGACATTTGTAAAGTGATTCGTTTTCGTTTCCTTTTCCTTTCACCTACGACTGCTTTTAAATACGAAGATCTGCAAAGAGCCACTCTTAGATTGTTATCTATTGATAGTTTGTCGTCTCTGAATAAGGCTAATTGTCCCGGAGGCACTTTAGATAATGGCAACTTTGGTTTATGAGGAGAGAACTCTTCTAGAAACTGTTTTCCTGTTCTGGCTTCAAACTGTCCTTAATCCTGGAGGGGGAGGGGAGGTCTTCATTGGTTGCCCTTGGGGCTTCTCTTGAGCAGTATTTTTATCAGCTTCACTCTGATTGCCAACCCGCAGATTGTACCGTGTCTCCGTATTATGGTGCAATAAAGCAAGACTGCTGTTTTGATCTTTTCAGTAGATTTGTTAGAAGTACGCAATTTATTCTTATGCCCCGAATCAATACAAATCTTCGGGGCTCAGAAAAGAATAGAGGAACAGTTTTGGCAGAAGAATGCCATTAAATGCTATTTTATTAAATCTATGCTATTTTATTAAATCTTCCCAACCACCCTATGAGACAGGAATGCTTAACCTTATGTTATAGTTAAAAAAACGGAGACTGCCCAAGGTTAAGTGACCTAGAATGGATCACAGGAAGGTCACTTCACCTCTGCCTTACACCATTCCAGGAAGCCTCTGTAGCAGACGTTCTTCACCAATTCTTCCATTCATTTGCATATCTTTCTCCTTTGCCTTCCACAGTGCTCATTTATATACCCCCTGATCGGAACACAGATTAATTCCTTTTTTTCAGAACTATTTATTAATAGTATTAGGCAGAAATATATACAGAAAACATACTCTGAATAATGGCTACACATATAATTTTCAGCAGATACTTACAAATATTCATGTCTCCCTTTCTTTTGATTAATGTTTTTTTAAACATCTTTATTAGAGTATAATTGCTTTACAACGGTGTGTCAGTTTCTGCTTTATAACAAAGTGAATCAGTTATACATATACATATGTCCCCATATCTCTCCCCTCTTGCATCTCCCTCCCTCCCACCCTCCCCACAGATTAATTCTTAATTACCCCTCATGCTTGGCTTCTTGAGCAGGTGCTCTGCATACTTTGTCTTTCCTTCTGATTAGCTCCAGACTTTCAACAATTAGTTATCCTCTATCTTCTCCACACCTTTGACATGGCCCTTGGGTGTGCTGTGTCTGGCCAGGTTTACAAGGTCATGTTATCTCCATTGGTTTATGTTCTGAAAGTTCTTTTCATTCTGAATACGTGTATATTCTCACCGAAGTTCCTGCTCATCCTTCTTGCCTGGAAGAAATCTTGCCAGGGCTACAGCCCTACCCTCACAGCTGAAATGAATCTCTCCTGTTTCTCCCAAATACAGTGGACAACAGCACACACCACGATTTCCATTCGAACCCTGATAAGTTAGAAATAAAAAGTAGTTTGGAGTGAGCTTGATGTATGGAACAGGCTGTCTGCCTTGGACATTACAGTGTTTCAGTAGAAAACTGTATTTATGATTCCATGTCAGGGTGTTAGAAGCACAGTTCCCTCACCACAGTGGGGTAGCAGGCGTTCTTTCCCACGATGGTGACTGAATTGGTGGAAGTGTCTCAGACTCGGTCAGGAACTTGGCTGCCATACAGTCAGGCTAAGAAGCGATAATATTATGGGGGTGAGGTTATGAGGGTAAAAGTGCGGAGCAGTAGGATCTGAGTCTCATCCATATTTCTTTTTCCTTTTCTTCTTTTTTTTCGCAGGGGTCAGATCTTTTGGTCATCCAGCTTCCCATTTACTGTCACAACCTTCTGCATCTGATCAGGGCTTTCCTCTTCCTGGACCATTGGGAAAAGGCGAAGGAAAGCACCCAACCCTTAGGAGATTTTCTTACCTTCAACACTGGAATGCTGAGTGAAGAGGATCTCTTCTTCTGCATTCTCTCTTCCCCCTTACACTTGAAACACAGTGGGCCAATGCCATCATTTCATCCAGTAGCACAGAGTAATGCTGGTCTTTGAAGGATTCTTTAAACATTGATTTACTTTTTATGTGGTTGGGAATGGAAAGGTCTGTGGGAGATGAGGGAATAAGGCCTCCAGATGAGGAAATGGAAAGGAAGCTGGAAATTTCTCCAAGGGAAACAGCGTTACTCTCGCCTTCATGGGTTGTGGAAGCAGGCCCAGAGTTGGTGTAGCTGTGGGTCATGGTCACTATGCTTTGATGGGGCAACGAGGGAGCAGAGAGTGGTTTTGCAGTGGCTCTTGCGTGACTTTCCACAGTCATCTATATGGTGGGACTTGAGATTTAACCAATATTTACTGCGTACCCACCATGTAATAGATGTTCTAGGTAGGTCATGCGGCGTTGAACAAAACAGATGAAGCTCCCACTCTTACAGAGCTTGTGTTTCTGTGGGAAATGGAATCAATAAACCAGATACAAATAAATGGAAAAACGTTTTTCAGATAGAGATGAGTGTTACAAAGACAATGCAATGTGGGCGCGTGCCAGACAGGGCATGGGGGAAGCCAGTTTAGAGCAGTCAGAGAGCTGCTGTGAGGAGGGCATATTTGAAGTGAGATGTGAAAGAGCAGAAGGAAGAGCATTCTAGGCAGAGGGAACAGCAACTGCAAAGGCCCTGAGGCATAAATGAATTTGGGATGTCTGGAGGACTTGTAGATGGAGAAGAGTGCAGAAGGGCAAGAGAGGAGATGAAGTCAGTGAGGCAGGCGGAAGACCGCTTATGTGAAGATTTTAAGTCCTAGAAAGGAGTTTGAATTGTGTTTTTATTAGAATGGGCTGCCACTGGAGACTTTCAATTAGAGACTCAGTCTTCACCTGGTGGGCAATGGGCTTCCCTGTTTCTCTCTCTCTCTCTCTCTCTCTCTCTCTCTCTCTCTCTCTCTCTCTCTCTCTCTCTCTCTCTCTCTCTCTCTCTCTCTCTTTCTCACACACACACACACACACATTTTCACTCTCAGTTTTTCTTCTCCCCATTAATTGTCCATCACTGATTTCCCCTTCTTTGCCCTAGGTTAGAGCACAGGCATATCCACACTGAAAAGCAGGGCTCACAGGACTGTGGACAGTGTTCCTCTTACCCTCTGAAATAAATCCATATACTCAGTTTCAATTTCAAGCATGAAACTCCCCATCACTAGCTCTGATTTCTTAGCCTCTCTCCAGACTGAATATCTAGTTGTCTCTAAGTCTCTGGATTGGCTGGTGACATCTGAAACTAGATACTAAGAAGTATCTAGTCAAATCAATCATAGTTGGTATCTTTTGCAAGACAATGATTGTCCCAAAAGGGGATATTCTGTGTAACAAGAAGGTCTTGCCTTTTCCAGAGCTCCCACTCTCTTTCCCCAGCCTATGCAGTCTGATATGAGAGGTAGTTTCAGTGGAAATGTGCAGGACTCTTATAATAGTTGCCATGGGACTAGACTATGCCTCAGAAATTTCATTTCTATTGTTCTTTGTAGATGATCTTGTCAGTCTTAGAGTAACACTTAAATCATGAAAGCTTATGTCCAAGTCGATATCTCCTAGTAGCACTGGTTTATCAGAAATGAACAGAAGCATTTTATCAGTTATCCTTTGATTCCAGGATAGCTCATTATTGCCAGTACATAACTCTCTGGGGAAGCTTGGTATACTCTTTAGAGAGAAAATTGCTTTTGAGATTATTTAGCCAGATGCCCTGCTCATTTATTAATTTACATACTTAACATACGTAGTATAATTTACATACTATTTCATATATAGCACAACTCACTTTCAGCTTTTCGTGTCTGTTTCTGTCTGATGTAGTGGCATAAAATCTGGAACACGTTTCTATTTGAGAGGGCAGCAATTATGTCTTGTCTTGTTCGCCCCTGTGTCCTCGGAACCTGGTGTGGTGTCCAGAACACTATAGATGGCCATGGATTAACTCACAATGTGAATATATTGGCTCAGCTGTAACATCTTTATAACTCTTAGGATTATAACTATTAGTATCATCAATTTGTCATCTCAAAAACTTAACACGTTGGAGAAGACAGGTGAAAGGTGAATTCATTACTGTGGATTAGTCTATATTAATTAAAACTCTTCTGGTTTTGAAACTCTTCTTTTTGAAAATAATATAGTATACTTAGGCTGACACGTAAGAGACCGGTATGTGAATATTATCAGGTGGATATTCTCAAATTTGTTTTCGTGTACAGTAAACTTTCAGAACAGTTTCATAATTCATAACTTATGATAATTTGAGTTGGGTTAGTCAGTTAGCTGGGTATGTGATTACATTAGTGAGGAAATAAGTGTGCCAAGAGCATGGATAATGGAATCATTTCCCTCTTTAATAGCCCAGTGTCTCACATCCATGATGTCATGCCCTTTAGGAGGCAGAGATTTGCACCGCTTGAGTTCCAGTGCTTATTATGATATTTCTTAGGTTTCTGTTATGTATCATTTTACCTAACTGGAGACACACACAGCTGCCCTGGGGATAAAAAGCTCTCCTCATTGAGATTGCCAGAGCTGGGAGGAGTCCCTGCCTGGCAGAGGGAACTGAGAGGGGCCCAGCTGTGGGCTTTTGCTGAGACTCATAGTGACAAAGTTTCTCACAAAGAACGGTGCCTTCAGAGGGCATTTTCCTGGTTAATACAGATATTCAAGGACATGCTGTTACATAAACAAAGCCTTCTTGTCTTCGAGCTGATTTTACGGAGTCTCCCTCCCCCTACCCCATCATATTTTAGTCCTCAGAGAAGTTATCAGCCCACTGCTTCAGACAGCTTGGAGGAGTTTTCTTCTTAGGAAAGATTCTATTGCAACTATTTAGGCCAGCACCATAGAAGGTGCTGCTTTTATTAAAATAATAAAATAAAATATGTATAAAAATACAATATAAAGTATAACAAATGAAATAAAATAAAATGAAATGCTTTTATTAAAATCTGTACAACCCTTTAGTATGTAAGAGTCCTTCATGTATTAAGGGATAGAAGAGGCAAAGGTAAGGGAATATGTACATTTTCTATGTTCAGCCTAGAGCCAAAGAATAAAAGATCAGATTATTTTTTTAATTCCCTGACTTCTTTTTAGGGATAATATACAGCTAATATAAAATTAGATAATGTAATATATAATAATTATTATAATATAATAAAGATAATATAAAGTTATAAACTGCACTTAAAAATTGAGAAATGGGTTATCCAGTTGCATTTAGACAAGAGCAATGAGATGATAATCCAGTTGCATTTCAACTGGATTTTCAACTTCTTTTCAGCAACAGCAACTAATTTAATTTATAATTTTATTTAATTGACAGACTCTGCAAGTTAAAGGAACTCTGTTGTAAATGTAAATGATCTTTGTAAGATGAAGAATACTGCTTTCAAGATACTTTTGATATTTGGAGCCAATATTTCAAGTATATGTCAAAAGAAGTTAGCTAATCACTCTTGTTTGATCCCAGCTATGCTACAATTAAATTAGAAATAATTGGATTTTTTTCTTAAGCAGGATGTTAAGGGATATGTGTAATTTCTGATCATGAAGTACCTGTAAATGTTTCGCAGGCCCGGATTGTTTTTGGAGGACAAAACTGGCCCACCTATTGCAAAACAAAAACAACTCCCTCCACCAACTATTTTTACAGAATCGGTGTGTAGGGCTCTTCTGCTTTAACCATAAGTAATATAATCATATTCTTATAAAAAGCTTCTACCCAAGTTCTCTACCTATGACCACCAATATTCCTGTCCACACACCTTTTATAATAGCATTCCTCAAGCATGGGTTTTATTATGGAAATTTTTTCTGCTCAAAAATCCAGAGAATTTCTCCCACAGGTCTTTGAAGTTTTCTGCCATCTCCTGTTGCTAACTTTCTTTTCACTCTTCCATTTGCACTGCAGTCACTGCAAGCCTCCTGGCGCTGCAGCTTGCTAGGGTCCTTTGACACTTAGTGCCTTTCTCCTTCCACTCCACACTCCCCCTCCCCCATCCAAGCCAGGTGATAACCTGCCTTCGTTTCCCAGCTTCATGGCTAACAACTGCACGACTGTGAACGCATTGCCTAACTTCTGTGAGCATCACTTTCTTTATCTGTAAACTTGAAATAATGCCCACATCACAGTTATGATAATTAGAAAGAAAACACGTATAAATAGTTCAGCATAGTTCCTGCCAAATATCAAACATTTAATCAATGTTGTTACATGACTATTATTATTATAACTCTATTATTATAGCTGTTCTTCCTCGAATAGTTAAAATTTGACTTTCTCCAGAAAGTCTTTCTGTTTGGCCTTCTCTAGCTCTAATTTTTTCTCCAGTCTGTGTCCTCTTAGACCCTGACTTCACTTTGGACTCTATTAATCTAGTCATGTTGTATTTCTTTAATTATTTTTCAGTGAACAGCAACAAATATTTGGGCACCTATCATGTGCCAGGCACAGTGCTATTTACAACATAGAGATCCATGGGCATGCAGTGGAGGGATACAGTGTGTGTGTGTGTGTGTGTGTGTGTGTGTGCGTGTGCGCGCGCGTGCGCACACACACACAGAGACACACACCACACGGGCTTCAGGTGAAGATGGGGCGTGAAAATCTGTTGGTTGAATAGCACTGTGAGTTTTTCAGAATAAGCTAGGGTTAAGAAGTAAAAACTACTCTATTCAGATGTCCATTAAAAAATTAACATCTTTTCATCTTTTTCTATAGTATAAAAAATGATAGTTATAGTTTCTGTATTCTTTTTTTTTTTTAAAAGAATGATATTGGAGGACAACTTCAGATCACTTCTTTTTTTAAAAAATTAATTAATTAATTTATTTTTGGCTGTGTTGGGTCTTTGTTGATTGGCTCGGGCTTTCTTTAGTTGCTGCGAGCGGGGACTACTCTGTTGTGGTGTGCAGGTGTCTCATTGTCGTGGCTTCTCTTGTTGCGGAGCACGGGCTCTAGGTGCATGGGCTTCAGTAGCTGTGGACCGCAGGCTTTAGTAGTTGTGCCTCGTGGGCTCTAGAGTGCAGGCTCAGTAGTTGAGGCTCACGGGCTTAGTTGCTCTGTGGCATGTGGGATCTTCCCGGACCAGGGCTAGAACCTGTGTCGCCTGCATTGGCAAGCGGATTCTCAACCACTGCTCCACCAGGGAAGCCCCAGTTTCTGTATTCTTGAAAAAGCTTTACATGTGCTTTCTTCCTTAGAAGCTCCTCTGTCCTCATCCAAATACAGGGTAAAGGTAGAAAAGGAAGTCTTCCTTGAAGAGCAGAATCCCACTAGACCATTCCAGTTTATGGCGGGGAGGGCAAAGGATGGGAGGGAACAATCCAGGCAGCAGGAACAGCATGATCAAAGGCACTGAGGCATGAAACTGTGTTGAGTAGGATGGAGAACTGTGCAGAATTTCGTGCTCATAGAGCATAATGTTCAAAATCAAGCATTTTGGGAGATGATGCAGTAGAGAATGTAGGGGTCAGCTAAATCAGACTCAGAGCCCTATGGCCTATATGTTTACATCTCCCTATAAGGATACGCAGTTGGGTAGGTCTACATAGACAATTTTAACAAATTTATATATAACAATTTATAACAGTCAAATTCTGCACATTGCTTCTAAAGTTGCACTTGGATTTTACATGTGGCATGGAATACATATCTTCCATTTGCTGTTTTCATAAGAAAAATGATGAAAACATTAGTTACCTGTAATATATAATTGATATCAGAGCTCTCAGTTTTTAATAACTTAAGTGTTTGAAAGATAGAAATGTGAAGGAGTTACCTGGTGGCCTAGTGGTTAGGATTCCAGGTTTTCACTGCCATGGCCCAGGTTCAATCCCTGGCTGGGGAACTGAGATACTGCAAGGCATGTGCAGTGCAGCCAAAAAAAAAAAAAATTGTGAAGTATCATTTGAGACTTCTGAAGCCTGGGTTTCTATATGAAAGTTGAGAGTAGAGAGGAACTTCAACAGGACAGAGACATCCAAGAACAGACCAGAGAGAGGATCATTACAAATTCGTAGCCTTGAAACTTTCAGTACCTCCCTAATACATTTCACACCCAAGAAAGCCACAGCTTCGTCTTCTATAATTATGTGATTGATAATTTGTGTGTATAATTTGATCAATATTTGATTTTTGTTTCTTTGTTTGCATTGCAGTTAATGTTTGGCTTCCTTTTCTCCCTCTCCACTCCCTTTTTTTACCCCTCTCCTCCTCTCCCTCCCATTTTTTTTTTTTTTTTTAAACATCTTTATTGGGGTATAATTGCTTTACAATGGTGTGTTAGTTTCTGCTTTATAACAAAGTGAATCAGCTATACATATACATATGTTCCCATATGTCTTCCCTCTTGCGTCTCCCTCCCTCCCACTCTCCCCATCCCACCCTTCCAGGCTGTCACAAAGCACCGAGCTAATATCCCTGTGCCTTGCGGCTGCTTCCCCCCAGCTATCTACCTTACTACGTTTGTTAGTGTGTATATGTCCATGACTCTCTCTCGCCCTGTCAAAACTCACCCCTCCCCCTCCCCATACCCTCAAGTCCGTTCTCCAGTAGGTCTGCGTCTTTATTCCTATCTTACCCCTAGGTTCTTCATGACATTTTTTTCCCTTAAATTCCATATATATGTGTTAGCATACGGTATTTGTCTTTTTCTTTCTGACTTACTTCACTCTGTATGACAGACTCTAGGTCTATCCATCTCATTACAAATAGCTCAATTTCATTTCTTTTTAAGGCTGAGTAATATTCCATTGTGTATATGTGCCACATCTTCTTTATCCATTCATCCGATGATGGGCGCTTAGGTTGTTTCCATGTCCTGGCTATTGTAAATAGAGCTGCAATGAACATTTTGGTACATGACTCTTTTTGAATTTTGGTTTTCTCAGGGTATATGCCAAGTAGTGGGATTGCTGGGTCATATGGTAATTCTATTTGTAGTTTTTTAAGGAACCTCCATACTGTTCTCCACAGTGGCTGAACCAATTCACATTCCCACCAGCAGTGCAAGAGTGTCCCCTTTTCTCCACACCCTCTCCAGCATTTATTGTTTCTAGATTTTTTGATGATGGCCATTCTGACTGGTGTGAGATGATATCTCATTGTAGTTTTGATTTGCATTTCTCTAATGATTAATGATGTTGAGCATTCTTTCATGTGTTTGTTGGCATTCTGTATATCTTCTTTGGAGAAATGTCTATTTAGGTCTTCTGCCCATTTTTGGATGGGGTTGTTTGTTTTTTTGTTATTGAGCTGCATGAGCTGCTTGTAAATTTTGGAGATTAATCCTTTGTCAGTTGCTTCATTTGCAAATATTTTCTCCCATTCTGAGGGTTGTCTTTTGGTCTTGTTTATGGTTTCCTTTGCTGTGCAAAAGCTTTGAAGTTTCATTAGGTCCCATTTGTTTATTTTTGTTTTTATTTCCATTACTCTAGGAGGTGGGTCAGAAAGGATCTTGCTGTGATTTATGTCATAGAGTGTTCTTCCTATGTTTTCTTCTAAGAGTTTGATAGTTTCTGGCCTTACATTTAGGTCTTTAATCCATTTTGAGCTTATTTTTGTGTATGGTGTTAGGGAGTGTTCTAATCTCATACTTTTACATGTACCTGTCCAGTTTTCCCAGCACCATTTATTGAAGAGGCTGTCCTTTCTCCACTGTACATTCCTGCCTCCTTTATCAAAGATAAGGTGTCCATATGTGCGTGGGTTTATCTCTGGGCTTTCTATCCTGTTCCACTGATCTATCTTTCTGTTTTTGTGCCAGTACCATACTGTCTTGATTACTGTTGCTTTGTAATATAGTCTGAAGTCAGGGAGCCTTATTCCTCCAGCTCCTTTTTTCGTTCTCAAGATTGCTTTGGCTATTCGGGGTCTTTTGTGTTTCCATACAAATTGCGAAATTTTTTGTTCTAGTTCTGTGAAAAATGCCAGTGGTAGTTTGATAGGGATTGCATTGAATCTGTAGATTGCTTTGGGTAGTAGAGTCATTTTCACAATATTGATTCTTCCCATCCAAGAACATGGTATATCTCTCCATCTATTTGTATCATCTTTAATTTCTTTCATCAGTGTCTTATAATTTTCTGCATACAGGTCTTTCGTATCCTTAGGTAGGTTTATTCCTAGATATTTTATTCTTTTTGTTGCAATGGTAAATGGGAGTGTTTTCTTGATTTCACTTTCAGATTTTTCATCATTAGTATATAGGAATGCCAGAGATTTCTGTGCATTAATTTTGTATCCTGCTACTTTACCAAATTCATTGATTAGCTCTAGTAGTTTTCTGGTAGCATCTTTAGGATTCTCTATGTATAGTATCATGTCATCTGCAAACAGTGACAGCTTTACTTCTTCTTTTCCGATTTGGATTCCTTTTATTTCCTTTTCTTCTCTGATTGCTGTGGCTAAAACTTCCAAAACTATGTTGAATAAGAGTGGTGAGAGTGGGCAACCTTGTCTTGTTCCTGATCTTAGTGGAAATGCTTTCAGTTTTTCACCATTGAGGATGATGTTTGCTGTGGGCTTGTCATATATGGCTTTTATTATGTTTAGGAAAGTTCCCTCTATGGCTACTTTCTGGAGGGTTTTTATCATAAATGGGTGTTGAATTTTGTCGAAAGCTTTCTCTGCATCTATTGAGATGATCATATGGTTTTTCTCCTTCAATTTGTTAATATGGTTTATCACATTGATAGATTTGCGTATATTGAAGAATCCTTGCATTCCTGGAATAAACCCCACTTGATCATGGTGTATGATCCTTTTAATGTGCTGTTGGATTCTGTTTGCTAGTATTTTGTTGAGGATTTTTGCATCTATGTTCATCAGTGATATTGGCCTGTAGTTTTCTTTCTTTGTGACATCCTTGTCTGGTTTTGGTATCAAGGTGATGGTGGCTTCGTAGAAGGAATTTGGGAGTGTTCCTCCCTCTGCTATATTTTGGAAGAGTTTGAGAAGGATAGGTGTTAGCTCTTCTCTAAACGTTTGATAGAATTCACCTGTGAAGCCATCTGGTCCTGGGCTTTTGTTTGTTGGAAGGTTTTTAATCACAGTTTCAATTTCAGTGCTTGTGATTGGTCTGTTCATATTTTCTATTTCTTCCTGATTCAGTCTTGGCAGGTTGTGCATTTCTAAGAATTTGTCCATTTCTTCCAGATTGTCCATTTTATTGGCATAGAGTTGCTTGTAGTAATCTCTCATGATTTTTTTTATTTCTGCAGTGTCAGTTGTTACTTCTCCTTTTTCATTTCTAATTCTATTGATTTGAGTCTTCTCCCTTTTTTTCTTGATGAGTATGGCTAGTGGTTTATCTATTTTGTTTATCTTCTCAAAGAACCAGCTTTTAGTTTTATTGATCTTTGCTATTGTTTCCTTCATTTCTTTTTCATTTATTTCTGATCTGATTTTTATGATTTCTTTCCTTCTGCTAGCTTTGGGGTTTTTTTGTTCTTCTTTCTCTAATTGCTTGAGGTGCAAGGTTAGGTTGTTTATTCGAGATGTTTCCTGCTTCTTAAGGTGGGCTTGTATTGCTATAAACTTCCCCCTTAGAACTGCTTTTGCTGCATCCCATAGGTTTTGGGTCGTTGTGTCTCCATTGTCATTTGTTTCTAGGTATTTTTTTATTTCCTCTTTGATTTCTTCAGTGATCACTTCATTATTAAGTAGTGTATTGTTTAGCCTCCATGTGTTTGTATTTTTTAAAGATCTTTTCCTGTAATTGATATCTAGTCTCATGGCATTGTGGTCGGAAAAGATACTTGATACAATTTCAGTTTTCTTAAATTTACCAAGGCTTGATTTGTGACCCAAGATATGATCTATCCTGGAGAATGTTCCATGAGCACTTGAGAAAAATGTGTATTCTGTTGTTTTTGGATGGAGTGTCCTATAAATATCAATTAAGTCCATCTTGTTTAATGTATCATTTAAAGCTTGTGTTTCCTTATTTATTTTCATTTTGGATGATCTGTCCATGGGTGAAAGTGGGGTGTTAAAGTCCCCTACTATGAATGTGTTACTGTTGATCTCCCCTTTTATGGTTGTTAGTATTTGCCTTATGTACTGAGGTGCTCCTATGTTGGGTGCATAAATATTTACAATTGTTATATCTTCTTCTTGGATCGATCCCTTGATCATTATGTAGTGTCCTTCTTTGTCCCTTTTAATAGTCCTTATTTTAAAGTCTATTTTGTCTGATATGAGAATTGCTACTCCAGCTTTCTTTTGGTTTCCATTTGCATGGAATATCTTTTTCCATCCCCTTACTTTCAGTCTGCATGTGTCTCTAGTTCTGAAGTGGGTCTCTTGTAGACAGCATATATAAGGGTCTTGTTTTTGTATCCATTCAGCCAATCTGTGTCTTTTGGTGGGAGCATTTAGTCCATTTACATTTAAGGTAATTATCGATATGTATGTTCCTATTTCCATTTTATATATTGTTTTGGGTTCGCTACTATAGGTCATTTCCTTCTCTTGTGTTTCGTGTCTAGAGAAGTTCCTTTAGCATTTGTTGTAAAGCTGGTTTGGTGGTGCTGAACTCTCTCAGCTTTTGCTTGTCTGTAAAGGTTTTAATTTCTCCATCAAATGTGAATGAGATCCTTGCTGGGTAGAGTAGTCTTGGTTGCAGGCTATTCTCCTTCATCACTTTCAGTATGTCCTGCCACTCCCTTCTGGCTTGTAGGGTTTCTGCTGAGAGATCAGCTGTTAACCTTATGGGGATTCCCTTGTGTGTTATTTGTTGTTTTTCCCTTGCTGCTTTTAATATGCTTTCTTTGTATTTAATTTTTGACAGTTTGATTAATATGTGTCTTGGCGTGTTTCTCCTTGTATTTATCCTGTATGGGACCCTCTGTGCTTCCTGGACTTGATTAACTATTTCCTTTCCCATATTAGGGAAGTTTTCAACTGTAATCTCTTCAAATATTTTCTCAGTCCCTTTCTTTCTTTCTTCTTCTTCTGGAACCCCTATAATTCGAATGTTGGTGCGTTTCATGTTGTCCCAGAGGTCTCTGAGACTGTCCTCAGTTCTTTTCATTCTTTTTTCTTTATTCTGCTCTGCAGTAGTTATTTCCACTACTTTATCTTCCAGGTCACTTATCCGTTCTTCTGCCTCAGTTATTCTGCTATTGATCCTATCTAGAGTGATTTTAATTTCATTTATTGCATTGTTCATCGTTGCTTGTTTCATCTTTAGTTCTTGTAGGTCCTTGTTAACTGTTTCTTGCATTTTGTCCATTCTACTTCCAAGATTTCGGATCATCCTTACTATCATTATTCTGAATTCTTTTTCAGGTAGATTGCCTATTTCCTCTTCATTTGTTAGGTCTGGTGGGTTTTTATCTTGCTCCTTCATCTGCTGTGTGTTTTTCTGTCTTCTCATTTTGCTTATCTTACTGTGTTTGGGGTCTCCTTTTTGCAGGCTGCACTTTCGTAGTTCCCGTTGTTTTTGATGTCTGTCTCCAGTGGCTAAGGTTGTTTCAGTGGGTTGTGTAGGCTTCCTGGTGGAGGGGACTAGTGCCTGTGTTGTGCTGGATGAGGCTGGATCTTGTCTCTCTAGTGGGCAGGTTCACGTCTGGTGGTGTGTTTTGGGGTGTCTGTGGCCTTATTATGATTTTAGGCAGCCTCTCTGCTAATGGGTGGGGTTGTGTTCCTGTTTTGCTAGTTGTTTGGCATAGGTTGTCCAGCACTGTGGCTTGCTGGTCGTTGAGTGAAGCTGGGTGCTGGTGTTAAGATGGAGGTCTCTGGGATATTTCCACCGTTTAATATTATGTGGAGCTGGGAGGTCTCTTGTTGACCCTTGTCCTGAAGTTGGCTCTCCTACCTCAGAGGCAGAGCCCTGACTCCTGGCTGGAGCACCAAGAGCCTTTCATCCACACAGCTCAGAATAAAAGGGAGAAAAAGTAGGGAGAATTAGTAGAAGTATGAGTAAAGAAAGAAGGAAAGGAGGAAAGGAAGGAAGAAAGAAGCAAAGAAGGAAAGAAAGGAGGGAGGGAGGGAGGGAGGAAGGAAGGAAGGAAGGAGGGAAAGAAGGAAAAAAGACAGAAAGAAAGATGATACAGTAAAAATAAAATAAAGTATAATATAGTTATTGAATTAAAAAATATTTAGAAAAAAAAAAAAAAGGGACGGATAGAACCTTAGGACAAATGTTGGAAGCAAAGCTATACAGAGAAAATCTTACACAGAAGCATACACATACACCTTCACAAAAAGAGGTAAAGGGGGAAAAATCATAAATCCTGCTCCCTGAGACCACCTCCTCAATTTGGGGTGATTCGTTGTCTAAAGGAGGGAAGGAAGGAAGGAAAGAAAGAAAGAACGAAGGTAAAGTATAATAAAGTTATTACAATTAAACTTAATTATTAAGAAAAAGAATTTTTAAAAAAAAGTCATGGACGGATAGAGCCCTAGGACAAATGGTGGAAGCAAGAGTATACAGACAGGATCTCACACAGAAGCATACACGTACACATTCACAAAAAGAGGAAAAGGGAAAAAAATCATAGATCTCGCTCCTAAATTCCACCTCTTCAGTTTGGGATCATTCCTTGTCTATTCAGGTATTCCACAGATGCAGGGTATATCAAGTTGATTGTGGAGCTTTAATCCGCTGCTTCTGTGGCTGCTGGGAGAGATTTCCCTTTCTCTTCTTTGTTCTCACAGCTCACAGGAGCTCAGCTTTGGATTTGGCCCTGCCTCTGCGTGTAGGTCGCTGGAGGGCGTCTGTTTTTTCGCTCAGACAGGACGGGGTTAAAGGAGCCGCTGATTCGGGGCCTCCGGCTCACTCAGGCCGGGGGTTGGGGGATGGGGGTAGGAGGGGCACTACGTGCGGGGCGGGCCTGCGGCTGCAGAGGCAGCGTGACGTTGCGGCAGAGGCCGGCGTGATGTTGCACCAGCCTGAGACCCGCCGTGCGTACTCCCGGGGAAGTTGTCCCTGGACCCCGGGAACCTGGCAGTGGCGGGCTGCACAGGCTCCGCGGAAGAGGGGTGTGGAGAGTGACCTGTGCTCGCACACAGGCCCCTTGGTGGCGGCAGCAGCAGCCTTAGCGTCTCCCGCCCGTGTCTGGGGTCCGCGGTTTTAGCCGCGGCTCGCGCCCGTCTCTGGGGTTTGCGCTTTCAGCCACGGCTCGCGCCCGTCTCGGGGGCTCGCGCCCTCAGCCGCGGCTCGCGCCCGTCTCTGGGGTTCGCGCTTTTAGCCGCGGCTCGCGCCCGTCTCTGGAGTTCCTTTAAGCAGCGCTCTTAAACCCCTCTCCTCGCGCACCAGGAAACAAAGAGGGAAGAAAAAGTCTCTTGCCTCTTCGGCCGGTGCAGGCTTTTCCCCGAACTCCCTCCCGGCTACTTGTGGTGCACTAACCCCTTCAGGCTATGTTCAAGCCGCCAACCCCAGTCCTCTCCCTGAGCTCCGTCCAAAACCAAAACCCGAGCCTCAGCTCGCAGCCCCGCCCGCCCCAGCGGGTGAGCAGACAAGCCACTCGGGCTGGTGAGTGCCGGTCAGCACCGATCGTCTGTGCAGGAATCTCCCCGCTTTGCCCTCCGCACCCGTCGCTGTGCACTACTCCGCGGTCCCGAAACTCCCCCCTCTGCCTCCCGCAGTCTCCGCCCGCGGAGGGGCTTCCTAGTGTGTGGAAACTTTTCCTCCTTCACAGCTCCCTCCCACTGGTGCAGGTGCCGTCCTTATTCTTTTGTCTCTGTTTTTTCTTTTGCCCTACCCAGTTACGTGGGGAGTTTCTTGCCTTTTGGGAGGTCTGAGGTCTTCTGCCAGCCTTCAGTAGGAGTTCTGTAGGAGTTGTTCCACGTGTGGATGTATTTCTGGTGTATCCGTGGGGAGGAAGGCGATCTCCGCGTCTTACTCTTCCGCCATCTTCAAGGTCCCCCCCCTTTTTTTTTTTAAAGAAGATGTTGGGGGTAGGAGTTTATTAATGAATTAATTAATTATTTTTGCCGTGTTGGGTCTTCGTTTCTATGCGAGGGCTTTCTGTAGTTGTGGCAAGCGGGGGCCACTCTTCATCGTGGTGCACAGGCCTCTCACTATCACGGCCTCTCTTGTTGTGGAGCACAGGCTCCAGACGCGCAGGCTCAGTAGTTGTGGCTCACGGGCCTAGTTGCTTCGTGGCATGTGGGATCCTTCCAGACCAGGGCTCGAACCCATGCCCCTGCATTAGCAGGCAGATTCTAAACCACTGCGCCACCAGGGAAGCCCTCCCCGCTCCCATTTTTAAGGCAACATTCAGTTTGTTTTTTTTTTAAATTAATTTATTTTATTCTATTTATTTTTGGTTGTGTTGGGTCTTCATAGCAGTGCGCAGTCTTCTCATTGTGGTGGCTTCTCTTGTTGTGGAACATGGGCTCTAGGTGTGCGGGCTTCAGTAGTTGTGGCTCACAGGCTCTAGAGTGCAGGCTCAGTAGTTGTGGTGCACGGGCTTAGTTGCTCCATAGCATGTGGGATCTTCTTGGAGCAGGGCTCGAACCCGTGTCCCCTGCATTGGCAGGCAGATTCTTAACCACTGAGCCACCAGGGAAGCCCCATCAGTTAGTGTTTGATACATCAATATGTTATTTAGAGCTTATGCAATGTCTGATGTTAAATGTCTGAATTATATTTAATTCTAGAAAATCTAATGTGTTTTTATTACAGAAATATGTTTTCTACAAAGTCTGAGTGGTGTCCAGTGTAGTTTAACTCTGTCTTTTGGTGTTGATTTCTCTTGCTTAGGAATTAAGCAATAGGACTGAAAACTCCCTAAACATAAGAGTGTAAAATTCCCGGAAGAAAATTAGATGCGAAAGAAAAAAAAACACTGGAATTTACTTGAGGTGTAATTAGCCTGAAAATGGAATGTGTGGGAGGGGTCCGCAAGGAGGCTAGGAAAACAGAGGGCAGATCAAAAAGTGTCTTACTGCGTTTCCAGCACTACTGAGGGAAGAATGTATCCTTATTATAGGTCTGTGGTTATCAAACAACTTTTCTTATCACCCAGGGATTTGCCTCTAGAAGTTGTCAGTCTTCCAGTTTAACTATATGTACTCCTTGGCTCTTATATTTTTCTCATTATAAGTGAATTACTTTGGCATTTCCATTTATACACCAGCTCCTGGGAGCTGAACATCTCAGGTAAACTGACCACTCAAATGTCTGAACCAGCACAGATGAGCAGCTAACTCTTGGGTTGGGGCTTCTCCCAGGTAATGCCTTTTTCTGAGGTTCTGCCTAGGCTGCCAACACCTCTATTTCTTGGACAGCTCCAATTTCTCTCTCTCTCTCTCTCTTTTTTAAAGTAAAGTTCTTATGGAAATATATTGGACATACAGAGGAATACACAAACCATCAAAGTATAATTTGATACGTTTCCTCGCAGTGAACACACCCACGCTACGTGCCTCTGGATGAAGAGCTAGAACATTACCTGCCCTCCAGGAGTGTACCATGTGCTCCCACACAGTCACTGCTCCCCTCCTTGAATGTAACCACCATTCTGACTTTTTTTTTTTGTGGCCTCTCCCGTTGCGGAGCACAGGCTCCGGACACGCAAGCTCAGCGGCCATGGCTCACGGACCCAGCCGCTCCGTGGCATGTGGGATCTTCCCGGACCGGGGCACGAACCCGTGTCCCCTGCATCGGCAGGCGGACTCTCAACCACTGCGCCTCCAGGGAAACCCTCTTTTTCCTTTTAATTTGAATTAACACCCAGGTATTCTGAATGACTCTAGAGCATCAGGGTCCCTCTGGCTGAGAGTACGGACTAGGCATCAAGAAGGGTGTTATAGGTTCAACTGTGTCTCCCTAAAAAGGCACGTTGAAGTTCTAACTCCCAGTACCTCAGAATGGGAACTCATTCGAAAATAGGGTCATTGCAGATGTAATTAGTTAAGATGAGGTCATGCTGGAGTTGGATGGACCCTTAGTCCAGTGTGACTGGTGTCCTTATAAGAAGCATCTGTGTGAAGACAGACAGAGAGCACTGTGTGAAGGCAGTGGATTGGAGTGATGATCTATAAACCAGGGAATGCCAAGGAATGCTAGCAAACCACCAGAAACTAGAAAGAGGCAAGGAAGGTTTCTCCCCTACAGGTTTCAGAGGGAGCATGGCCCTGCCAACACTTAGATTCTGGACTTCTAGCCTCCAGAACTGTGAGATAATACACTTCTGTTATTGTAAGCCACCCTGTTTGTGGTACTTTGTTGTTGCAGCCCTAGAAAATGAATGCAGAGCATCTGCGGCAGGCCTGGTGCCCTGACCCCTCTTCTCTCTGTCCCCCAGAGTGCACCTGATCCTTGGTTGTGGAATTGCCCTGGTTACACCCTTTTGAAGCTGCTCCTGTCCTAGCTCACAGAGTGCCCTGTCTTGCCCCTGGTTGTTCCACGACTGTGTTGTGGAAGACAAGGTTTCATTACATTCGTATGACTTTTTCTTTATTTCTTCACTCTGCTCTTCCCTAGTATTTTCAGACTGAATCAGTTTGGTTTCCTGACATACCCCAGACCAAGCTTTGTAAATCAGCCCTCTCTGCTTTCCCACCATTGCGTATCTGGGTCTCTGCTGAGGTGTCTGTAATCCATCCTCCCAGACCCAGACTGAGCCACCGTCTCCGTCTAGTGTTGTCCTCAGTTCCTCTGATCCACAATCCTCTCTGATAGGAAACAAAAAGAACTTTATTCTTTAAATGAAATCCCTATTTCCAATAGTATGGCATGCTGTAAATAAAGGTTTCATTTTGTTGTACTTACGCATATCAAAGGCTGGTTCTCGTTTCAGAAAATAAAAAAGCCCTCAGATCAAAAAGCAGCTCAACAATTAGGCTTTAGTTAGTAATAACGAACGAGGCAGAGCCTATTCGATGATGGAGTATTTTTTTCTTCAGCAAAGGATTGGTTTTAGACTGCCTGACAGTAACTTATCGATTTCTTATTCTGGGCTGAGTTTCTGGTGTGAGGGGAATGATAAGGATGGGACTGTTGTTAAGTCCCCAGGGTGACTTCATAGACTCAGGCCACTTCCTTTGTTCTTTTGTACTGTTGCTTCAGGACCTAGGGATTCTGGTGGCTTTTGTCTTAAACGCTCTTAGTACAGACTCTCCCTTCACCTTATACGTCTGTAGCCTAGGGTGGTTACAGAGTGCATGTGCCTTTTAACTGCCCCTGCTTTTTGTTCAGAGGCCATTGTTTACTGCTAGTAACTACTGGGGAAGTCTCCAGACATTTTAAAATATCACAAACATGGGGAAGTTTCAAAAGTTTAAGCATTTCAACTTTTCGTTCCTGGCTTATTGGTGATTCCTTATTCTCTTGCTAAGAATCTCTCAACCTCTAATTTCTGCTGTTCATACAATATGTTTTGCCCTTTGAGGGAGAATGCAAAAAAGTTGCATGTTTTAGGCTTCTCTCTGTGTATTCTCTATAATATACATATTATTTAATTGAAAAATAATAAGAGAGTACACTTTGAAACTACAGGTAAGAGGTTAGAATTAGGCAAAATGTTACGTTCGGTATGTTTAATCGTCTATGTTTTTATGGACTTGCCTTTAGAGCATCTGTGTTGTCAGCTCAGACAGTCCTTGTTCCTTGAGATCTTGTGCCATGTGATGGATGAGTAATACGTATCTGTGTTGGATGGATGGATGGACAGATGGACAAGTGGATGATGGAGCTGCTCCATTTGCTTGGCCTGTTATTTCACTGAACTACTGGTAGGATGATTTTCTGTTGAGTTCAGAGCTGCCTCCTGAAGCCTGGGTAGGTTTTCCTAAGCCGAGGGGGTTTTCTTGGGCTGGAGACCAGGGATCTAGAGGAAGTGATATCTCCTTGACTCTCGCCTGTGGAATGTGCTAAAACATTTGGCTAATTGTGACCATGGAGTCAAACAGTCTGACTCCATTGTGATCCCCAGTGCACTGGAGTTACTTCTTTCAATGGAAACCCAGATTTCTTTTTTTATTCACCTTCTTGGGGATGGTGTACAATTCTTTGGAAATCTGCTAGGAGAAGAGATGTTTCTTCCCCCTCCCTTCAAAGAGAATGCTCTTATTCAAATTTCCTTTGCTCCTTCTAGACTAGGTTTTGTTTTGCTTAGTTTTGTTTTTGGCTGAGCTGCGCCTTGCAGGGTCTTAGTTCCCCAACCAGGGATTGAACCCCAGTCTTGGCGGGGAAAGCGCCAAGTCCTAACCTAACCGGACTGCCAGGGGATTCCCGAGACTAGGTTGTTTTATAGTGTAAAGAATGCAGCCATTAGTAAACATTTATCTATATTTTAAAACATCTGCCTTTTGAGGTTTTCTCAGATTCTTTATAGAAAATGATGCTAAAGGGATAGGAAACCCATAGACGTAGACTTGACTTCAGTTTATGCTGGATGATAAACCTTGTTACAATGTCCTTGAGCTAAAAATTTTCATTAACGTAGATAGATCATTGTGTATAGTCACACTGTTTATGGGTCTAAAGACTTCAGGGTGAAAGACCTGGCATTTCATTGTTTTGCTTAATTGTCCACTTTATTTAGCATTGACTCTGGCTCATAGTAGGCACTTCCCAATCCCTCAGTTCTAAAGAGAAATTTAGTTATCTTTCTGTGGGGTTGTACCTTGGATTATGTTCTGGCCAAAACACTGAACAAAGCATTCCAGAGAGACCTTTGGTTTGTTTATCTACTTGCTCAAATGCTCTAACTTTTCTGCCTAGTCAGTGTGGTTATCAGAAAAAGAAAGTGATTGTAAGAAGGCTATTTTCAGCATCCACTTTTTCTTCAGTGTGTTTTGTTTTCAACAGGATGATCATAGATTCACCTTACCTAGAAATGTACTTTTTTACTTAAAATACTATTAACTAATACTATTAACTTCCCGTTTTCAGAGAGTCATGGTATTTTAAATATCTACGTAGTTTTAAACAACTTGAATGATCAAAGTTAATGTTTTAGAAAAAAGACTCTATGCAAAAGTGAAATTTCAATTTTAAAGTATTTCTAGCAATTTGTAAGTTTCACTGTCTTAGTAAACTTTTTTCTAGATTGGAAAAAAAAAGATTTTGCTCCAAAATGACATTTAGATTAGCAGTTCTCTGAAAACAACCTAAATGTCTCTGGTAGGGAATGGAAAGCTTTGTGATATATTTGGTTGATAGGATACTCTACAGAACTTAAAAAGAATGAACAAGACCTTTATGCTTCAATATGGATGGACCTCAAAACCAAAAGTGTAGCGTGAAAAACGCAAATTTCAGAATAGTATGTATTTGTTATGTCAATGTTAAACATTACTTTAAACAATATTACATACCACATAATGTTTTTGAATGCATGTGGGTGTGTACACATGTGTGAATAAAAAGTAGATAAATTTGTGATAGTGGTTGCCTCTCAGAGAAGAGGAACATGGTAAGGAGGGGAACATAAATCTCCATTAAAAAAAAATTCCTGAGAAGATATGGCTATTTTGGTTAATGGGTTCATGGGCATTTGTTATATTAACATTTGGACTTCTGTTAATGGGTTTTTTAAAAAAAATATTTATTTATTTGGTTGCGCTGGGTCTTAGTTGCGGCTCACCTGCTCCTTAGTTGTGGCACACGGGCTCCTTAGTTGTGGCATGCAAACTCTTAGTTGAGGCATGCATGTGGGATCTAGTTCCCTGACCAGGGATCGAACCTAGGCCCCCTGCATTGGGAGTACGGGGTCCTAACCTCTGCGCCACCAGGGAAGTCCCTGTTAACATTTTTGTAATGAAAAAATTCCATGTAATATTTCCTAATGAGATAGATTCCAACCTAGGAACCATACATTTATGAAGACTCTGGGAATAGGACTGAAGCTATTCCAATACATCTATATTTCACAATATTATTCTGTGAAAAATGAAAATTGACAGAATGAATCTTGAAGATGAGGAAAGCTCCAAGTTGATCTGGCTCCTGGAAAGCTAGAATAGCTTACAGATTCAGAATAATCTGAATTATTAGATTACTGCCTAGATTACTGCCTACAACTGCCTAGCCAAACCCCTTGTTTGACACCTAACTTTGAGACCTTGGACAAGTTAACTTCTCTAAGCCTCTCAGTTTCCTCATTTACAAAATTAGAATAACAGGCCCATCTCAGCACTGTTGTGAGGGTTCTATGAGTTCATGCATGTCGTAGGGCATGCAACAAAGATTAGCTCTTATCATTTTCATGCTTACTCCTATTATTGGCAACCTCAATTCTTCTGGTGAACTGTTCTCATTTTCACTTCAGAATCTTCGCAAATGCTGTTTCTTCTGACTGGGATGCTTTTCATTTCCACCCTGATTTCTTCTGGTTAACTCCTTCTCAGAGGAGTTCTCTGAATTTTCTCAAATTCCTCTGAGAAGCTCCCTGTCCTTCCCCACCTGGGTAAGTTTCTTGTCAGACCACAATTGTAATTTAATACTTACTTATATAGTAATAACTCTAAGTACTATTACTTAATAGTAATAAAACTACTTGCTAATTTCTGCTTCTCTCCTGGATTGTAGACTGTTTTTCTTCTTCACTTCTGTATCTTCAGTGCCTATGACAAGGGCTGGCATTAGGAAATTAATTATTGACTAAATCAGCAAAGTTATAGTAGAGGTAAAAACTTTCAGAGTTAATTTTACTAGGAAATGAATTGACTCCCTTTGCCTAGAGGATTCATTTAGCTGGTATTCGGAAGTAAATCTAGGACTATATGATTTAATTAAAAAATATGTATCCCATGTACTGGTTTATTTGTAATAATAATTAGAAGATACCCCAAATTAAGATTCACATCATATTTGTAATTTGACTTTGGAGGGTCATCTGATGGATAGTAACATAAGTATCATCACATACTTTCATTTACTGTGGAAAGCAGGAACATTTCCAATTGCTTTAATCTTAAGATTTGATACATGCTCATCTGATCCTTTACCCTCAAGCTAACTGACTTTTTTAAGAGTAGCAAAAGAGGAATTAACAAACAGGAAATGATATGTCTCAAGGAGCAGAATAAGCTAGGTTCATTCAGAATAAACTGATGTAATAAGTAGCTTGAAAAAAAGGGCTTTTGTAAGTCAGATGGAATGTTACTTATAACTTTTAAGCAAACTATAAAACAGTAAACCCTTTGGAAGGAGAACTTACAGAGTAGGAGGAAAGACAGGAAACTGGTTCCTTCTTAGTTGTGGGTTTATTTACTCTGGGAGAGAAACCTAAGAAGGCTTTACAGTTTGAGGAAGGTCTGTGTGTTCAGATATTATCATATTTCCCCAGGAAAGACATCACACAGAATTTTGAACTGATTAAAAGCCCAAATTTATGAGATAAGTAGGGAGCTGAGCAAAATATGAACAAGAAAGAAACTTTCAAAGCATTGAAAGAATTTTTTGACCCAGATGGGGTGGTGGGGAGGTGAAATTTCAGGGCTAGGAAAATAATGCAAGGCCCTATGTTGAAAAAGAAGACTACAAATGTAGCCTTAGGAGTCTACCCTCGCCACCTTTGGAGGCAAATGATTTTGTAACAAATCACTGGGAAAAATTACTTTATAGCCATATTTTGTCTTATCCTACTTCTCTGTTAACTATTGTATACTGAAATCATAAGTAACTGCATTTTTTTTTTTTTTTAAAAGAACAGATTTATTTATTTATTTATTTATTTTTGCTGTGTTGGGTCTTCATTTCTGTGCAAGGGCTTTCTCCAGTGTGGCAAGCGGGGGCCACTCTTCATCGCGGTGCGTGGGCCTCTCACTATCGCGGCCTCTCTTGTTGAGGAGCACAGGCTCCAGATGCACAGGCTCAGTAGTTGTGGCTCACGGGCCTAGTCGCTCCGCGGCATGTGGGATCCTCCCAGACCAGGGTTCGAACCCATGTCCCCTGCATTAGCAGGCAGATTCCCAACCACTGCGCCACCAGGGAAGCCCAGTAACTGCATTTTTAATGCTGAGCATATACTCATTCATTCATCAGGACACGCTTATTTGGTTTCAGTTATTTACCAAGCTTGGAGTAAAAGCATCATTTTTTAATCCTTTTTTAATTGAAATGAAACATGTATTCTTTAAAATTGGACAAAATTAGTTATTGTTCAAAAGTTTCACCTGGGGGGTACTGGAAGATACCACCATACACCCTTTTTATTTTTAATTTGAAGGTGTGTGCCTGCACAATTCTGCTAATAACTACTTTACCTATTTATTCATCATCTGCCCCCAAATCAGGGTTGGAGTACTTTTGAAGCCATATGGTTAGAAGATTGCACTTTGGGAAACACTGGTTTAAATAACATTCTAATGCTTGTAACCAAGCTACATCAGCATTGGCACCACCTGGGAACTCGCTAGAAATGCATATTCTTAGTCCCCACCTGCCCTACCGAATAAGGAGCTACATTTTAACAAGATGCTCAGGTGATGTTAATGGACATTAAAGTTTATTAAGCATTACTATCCAAAGCCCTCCCAAGTGGTTTTAATTAATTAATTTTTTCCAAGTGGTTTTTAAAACAGAGTTATCTTCAGTAACAAATGACTCGTTATCCAGCAATGGAACCTGTATTATCTTTAGGCAACCTAAGCAACTTCTTCCGTGTGGAGCTCAGAGTCCTTGAATATTGCATTCACTGGCCTTGGCTTAACTCCCTGTAGCATTCAGTACCAGGCTAATGCCTCTTTTTCATGAAGGCCATACAGACATGAGCATAGCCATTTTTGTTTTCCTTCCTTGATTTAAGCTTCTCCAGGTGTAACTAAATCCCCATCCCTCTAGTTGTTCCTGGTGTGACATTGTTTGGGGTTTCTTTACTAACCTTTCCATTTCAAATTTGTGATTGCTCCTTTACTCCAGCTGGTAGTAGCTAGTAGTAGGTTGAAGATCATAGGAACCCAGGAGTTGTACTTTCTATACATTTAGGGAGAATGATTTTGAGGCTCAACTTTATCATTACCCATAATTTCCTTAGGTTCAAAATTCTGTCTTGTGGTGGAGACTTCTAATTATAATAATTGCCACTAAAGAGCACCGCTTTGCCTTTCTTCTAGTTTCTAAATGCAACAACTGCTTAGCACTTCAAATGCCGGGGTCAGTCAGCATATACAGATATATGCTGCATATAGATATATATGCATATAGAGATATATGAAAATAAGCATTTTCTGTTTCTCCATAAATTTTAAACTTTTAAGAAAAAAAGTCCCCTGTAATCCACAATTCAGCACATCAACTGATTTCTTTTTTTTTTTTTTTTCTGGTATGTGGGCCTCTCACTGTTGTGGTCTCTCCCGCTGCGGAGCACAGGCCCCGGACGCGCAGGCCTAGCAGCCATGGCTCACGGGCCCAGCCGCTCCGTGGCACGTGGGATTCTCCCAGACCGGGGCACGAACCCGTGTCCCCTGCATCGGCAGGCGGACTCCCAACCACTGCGCCACCAGGGAAGCCCGATCTATGATTTTCTTAATTAAGCATAATCACTTTCTTATTGTAGGACATCAGTTCGTCAGTGGGTTCTGAAATAAAATATTGGCCATATTTTTGTTGGTTTTGTTTTTTGATATTTGTTTCCTAAAATTTTTTTTTTAAATGACACTTTCTACTAACCCAAGAAATACAGAGCATGCAGTTTTGTTTGTTTTGTTTGTTTTTGTATCAGGATTATTTAGTCTTGTGTAAGAAAAGCTATAGCAGGAGCATTTGAGATTTTTTTTTTCAAAATTTTTTGGAGAAAGTAGCCCATGGCACATTGTTAAAGTAGTTGCTGTTCTAACTTGTCACACTTCCTTTCCCCTCACTTCCTTCTGGATATTTTTGTTCTTCTTGACCTTCCTCCACATTCTCCTGTCTCTCTCCCTCCCTTTCCTCTTCAGAAGGTTTTCCAGCAGCTCCTTCTCTCAACTCTGCATTGAACAATAAAGCTGTGTGTACGTGTGGAGAGAAGCTGAAAAAGAAGACAGATGGTTCTTTCATTACCGGGTTGTTCTGGATTAATTGAGCTGGATATGTTATTTTTTTCAAGGAGACTAAGCTGGATCGCATGCATAACCAGTCATGGGCTACAGTCATGTAATATATGCAGCCGGTTTTGCTGTTGGATTTTTGTTTTTGTTTTGTTTTTGGTAATTACATCACCCTGCAGAGCATTTTGGGACGGGCCAGTAGTGAGTTTACTAAAGTAGTATTTTCATTCAAAGTTTTTTTTAATGGCTTAAGATTTTTCTCGGGTAGCCGAACCATCCTTATAAGCATGCTACCTTTGTGTTTTATTTCAGCACTTACAAGTGAAGAAGCAGCACGACCTTTTTGTCTTGGATAATTTCTAGTGGAGAGGCTCCAAGAATTTAGCAGCAGCCTCCTGGGCCTCCGGCACCCTTACCACATTCTACATCCTCAGGGGACAGAGGGCCTTTGGGAACAGACCCCTAAAAGAGTAGGTAAGCAAAGGCAACAGGACTGTCTTCTCAGACTTCCTAGCTGTTAAGTTGGAACACTTGAAATATTTTTATACAGTGTTTCCCTCTGGCAGGTGACTTTACCCTCTCCTTCTTTGTATACAGCTGCCTGTTAATTTATCTCTTACTAGTTTAACAGGTGACCAGAGGGCCTATGAAACTACATATTAGGTAACCAGTGACTCTTTAGCATATCCCAAAATTGAGCTATGAAAGTTTTCATTATTATTTTCATTCTCAGTCTAAATGGGCCTTTTTGGGACTGTTCTAAAACAACATGGAAGTGAAAGAGTAAGTAAACTGAAGTTACAACTAGAACGTTACATGCATCACAACTATTGTAGCAAGTGCTGTTAACCAGTGTTGTTAGAACGAATTCTAGTTCCCTCTCTGTCTTTAATGCTACAATTAGTAATAATTTCATTGAAGTACCTTAATATAATTTGTGTGTATATTCTCCTTACTATGCCTGGAATCCCATGTACAAATTTACACCTATTTATAAATTCATTCTGAGAAAGCTCTGGAGCTCAAATGTCTTCTAGGAATTAGCTCTATGTTTTACCCATGAATCCATAGCCTTTCTGATTTGTTGAGGTTCATCAGAGAACAGTTATTCTACTAGCAAATTTGTTACTGCTAGCTACTGCTAGTTACTAGAAACTACTAGTTACTACTAGCAACTGCTTTGTTTGGAAATCATTTTATGAAGGACACTTATTGACTTACAGTATTATGCTTTAGTACTGTTGGTACATCTGGGCATTTACAGTGGTTTTGGGATTTAGTCCTTGGGAATCTCTTGAGCTCTTCATTGTTCATACCAAGATTTTGAGTGGATTCAAAGTCCTTCCCTAGTGTCCTGAGGCACTGGTCTTGCAGAACTTTTGAGCACTGTGAATGTAGGCTGAAGGTAAGGCTGGATCTTCAGGTTTCTTACTGCCAGAAACATCTTAATTGAAGGAAATCTGGGCTATAATCATCTTGGAGATTTCTGGAACTGCCTTTCCTGTCAATCTATACATCTGCTTGCGTCAAGAATATGGAAATATTTTGAGTCCTTATAGCCTAATGGTGAAGAGCATGGATTCTGGTATGTGCCTGGGTTCAAATCCCAGCTCCATCACTTACTACTTGGGTATCCTTGGGTACATTATAACTTCTTTGTGCTTTAGTGTCTTCATCTGTATGATAGGAATGACCTTTCTTAAGGGATCATTTTGAGGATTAAAAGAATTATATACGAAGAGCATTTAGAAAAGTTTCGTCACATAAGTGTTCAGAAAATTTAACCTAGTTGTATTGCCGTCGGTTGCACTGTTTTTTCTTCTTCCTCCATTCTCTAGTCTAGGGCTAACAGGTATTCAACTCTTCATCGTTAACTTGTTAGATGTTGCTGACTGACCCTGGCATTTGCTTCTGAGCCTAGAGTACCATATTTGAATCCTTCTCAACATTTTTTTTTTTTGCGGCACGTGGGCCTCTCATTGCTGTGTCCTCTCCCGTTGCGGAGCACAGGCTCCGGACGCGCAGGCCCAGCGGCCGTGGCTCACGGGCCCAGCCGCTCTGCAGCATGTGGGATCCTCCCGGACCGGGGCATGAACCTGTGTCCCCTTCATCGGCAGGCGGACTCTCAACCACTGCGCCACTAGGGAAGCCCCTTCTCAACATTTTAATGGATCCAAATCAGAGTGTAAGGTGAAAACTATTTGCCAACTCAGATTATTTGTAAAGTTCTTGATTTTCTTTCTTGCTTCAAGACATAAATTTGATATGCTGATTACAAACCTAGGTTGTTTGGTTTTACTAGGACTCAGAGCAGTTTTATTATGAAAAGCATAGGAAGGTATGGCTTCTATAGCCAGAAATAGGGTCTAAGATGAGTTTTGCTAATGAATTACTATTATCTTGAATGCCTTTTGTTTTACATTTAGAAGCAGATGGGTAAGCCTTCCTATCACAGATACTTTGAAATGTTTAAATAAATGTGGAGAAATAATAGCTAGCGTAGTAATGGAAGCTTAATTTTCTTTCTTTTTTTTTTTTTGGCTCTTATTGTACACTGTCATGAATTCTTCAGTATCTTTACCAGGATGTTATGAAGTTAGTTCTGTTTTTTGTTTTTAAAATAAATTTATTTATTTATTTTTGGCTGCATTGGGTCTTCATTGCTGCACGCGGGCTTTTTCTAGTCGTGGTGAGCAGGGGCTACTCTTGGTTGCAGTGTGCGGGCTTCTCATTGCGGTGGCTTCTCTTGTTGCAGAGCACGGGCTCTAGGCACGTGGGCTCAGTAGTTGTGTCTCACAGCGCAGGCTCAGTAGTTGTGGCACACCAGCTTAGTTGCTCTGCAGCATATGGGATCTTCCTGGACCAAGGCTCGAACCCATGTCCCCTGCATTGGCAGGCAGATTCTTAACCACTGTGCCACCAGGGAAGTCCCCTGAAGTTTGTCTTTTATTGAAGCCTTGGTGTATGGGCAGCTTATACTTTATTAGTTTTAAAAGAAGAATTAAAAACAAGATTAGGAGAGTCCTTACCACGTGCCAGACATTTTTCTAAGTGCTTTATATTTACAACTTAAATAGCTCTATTAGGTACTATCTTTATTCCCATTTTACAGGTGAGGTATAAAGAGGTTAAGAAACTTCCTAGGGTCATACATCTAGACAGAGGTAAAGCTGAGACTCAAACCCAGGGTGTCTGATTGCCAAGCAGACAACCTTAACACCTAATTGCGCTGCTACCTGCAGAGAAGAAATTACATGAAGAAGATGAGAAGGAAGATCGAAGGGCCAAATTAAAGAAGTCTTAAATGCCAGGCTGAGTGATTTTATGTGTATTTGGCAGACAATGGGATAACACTGAAGGTTTTCCTGTGGGGTGGATGACAAAATGAGAGCCGGGCTTGCTTTGAGGAGTTTATGCCGGTGCAGCACATGGGCTGATTTAAACGCAAGATAGATTAGAGATCATTGCTAGTAGCTGAGAAGTAATGAGAACATGGGTTTAGGAAATAGGATTAAGATAAGAGCTTGAGGGCTTCCCTGGTGGCGCAGTGGTTGAGAGTCCGCCTGCCGATGGAGGGGACACGGGTCCGTGCCCCGGTCCGGGAAGATCCCACATGCCGCGGAGCGGCTGGGCCCGTGAGCCATGGCCGCTGAGCCTGCGCGTCCGGAGCCTGTGCTCCGCAGCGGGAGAGGCCACAACAGTGAGACGCCCGCGCACCGCAAAAAAAAAAAAAAAAAGATAAGCGCTTGAGAACACCTGTATTTAGGTGTGCCAAGGAGGAAGAGAAAGATTTAGAAGCTCAGGCAGCAGTCGTGAGACGCAGTGTCACCCGAGGGGTGTTTCAGGAATTGAAAACCATAGAGATTTGAGAGGATTGGAGTGAAATGAAGACTAGTGGGTTATTGTTGTATACCCATGATGAGCCTGGAATCATGCTGGAGGAAAATCCACGTAAAAATGTTCTCCTGCACTGCCTACTCTGCTACTTATGAGTGAGGTCACCTTTGGCAAGTTTTTACTTTTTTCTAAATCCTGTCTGCTTCTTCTGTAATGTGGTGACATAAGACCTTACTCTGTCTAAATGCCCTGAACTCTTGCAGTCTTTCCAGCTCTAAGATCTGTAATTCCTGGGTCCCAGGTGTGAATAGCAATAATGGGAAATGTTGTGAGTGAGTGGTGATTCAGTTGGCCCTTTTAGGTGAATCAGAAGGCGATGCAGGATGAAGTGTGTGTCACGTAGATGTAATCTGTATATTTTCTCTCAAAAATAGCAGTGGTGATACTGGTAGTAGATGGAAGGTGAAAGGATAAGGCTGTAAACAATATAGGAATGAAAATATCCAGGGAATTTACAGAGAGACCACAAATATCCCCTAGAATGATGATGGAAATTTTTCTGAAAGCCACTTATTTTCAAAGAGAGTCTCACTAGTTTGTTCAGGGAAAATTTTGTTGATTGGAAATTTTAAAAATTCAAGCCCAAAAGACTCTTAAAAGAGGTAGCATGGAACTTAGAATGAGCTTTCACTTCCTCTCAACAACTGTTTTTTGTGGAGCCCTGATCCTCTCCATGGGCTGTGATTCCTCTTTCTTCTGACCTTCTCCAGCAGTGCTTCTCAAACACACAGATCACCTGGGGATCTTGTTAAAAGGCACATTTGACTCAGTAGATCAAGGGGTGGAGCTGAGACTCTGCAGCTCTACCAAGTTCCCAGGTGATGCCAATACTGTTACCAAATGCAAGTTCTCGTGCCTAACGCACTGTGAGGCCAAATAAACCGAAGTGTCAGAGTTTGGAGCAGAGAAAGGTTTATTGCAGGGCCAAGCAAGGAGAACAGGTCCTTGTGTTCAAAAACCCCGAACTCTCCAGTGGTTTTGGGGGAGAAGTTTTTAATAGGCAAAATTTGGGGTGAGGGCTGCAGGGTGTGTGAATTTCTTCTGATTGGTTGGTGAGGTAACAGGGTGGTGCTCCAGGACTCTTGTGCTCAGCCTGAAGTTACCATCCTCCACCTGGGTGGGGGCCTTAGTTCCTGCAGAAGAATTCAAAGATATATTGTTGTGTATATTCCTTGAAGAGGAACCAGGACCCTGCCCCAAGTCTGCACTGTTGTTTCTTGACTGCTCCTCCCTTGTCTCCGCATTCCCTCCCTTCCCTAATTAGCAACTGTTTGAATCTGCCCTTTGGAACTCAGGGAAGGTCTAGGAGGCAGAATGAAGCCTATTTCCTACAAACAAATGGGGGACACAGAAAGGTTTTGTACCAGGGAGGGACCCACAGGGTCGGGCTTGGTTTCAAACCACTGCTGGTTTGTGGACCACACTCTGAGGAGCAGGGGTCTAAAATATTTAATTTTACTTCCCACAACAGATAATCATAGTCATCCTGGAACAGTGTAACTTCCTTCACCAGACTGTGAGCTCTGTTTGCCATGTCTTTAAAATAGAGTACACATGCTTAATGAATGCTCAATAGTAATAGATGAATCCATTCTTACCCCTGTCAGTGATCTGTATTATTCAGTGGTGTCAGTAATTTGAATTGTTACAGATAGGGGCTTTTTCCTTTTAACTGAGCAATCGAAGCAAATCTGTTATTCAGAAATAGGCACCGGCATGTAATATAAAATTTTCATATAAAGTTAAAAATACATTTACTATATGACCCGTGAAAACACATGCCTACCCAAAGTCTTGTGCTTGAATTTTCAATGTAGTGATGCCAAAATCTCGGCCTCTGTGCTCTGGTGCCAAATTGAATCCTGGAGACATTTTGGGTGAAATAAAAAAGAATAGCTTTATTGCTTTGCCAGGCAGAGGGGAACGCAGAAGGCTGGTCCCCACCTGGGAGGATTTGGTGAGGAGTTCTATAGCAGTAGTTCAAGGGTGGGGTTGCTGATAAGGATCAGGGTGTGTGCAGGTCCTATACTCCTTCAATCTAGCCTCATGTGCTCTTCTGTTGAGCTTTGAGGTTATCAAACTTGTGATCTTCTCTCTGGAACATCTTGCATTTTGTGGGTGTTTTAGTTCTACAGAAGAGCTTAAAGATATTGTTATGTGTGTCCCTTGAGGCAGAACCAGGACTCTGCTCCAAGCAGGCTGCACCACTGTTTCTTGACTGTTCCTCCCTTGACTCTGCACCCCCTTCCTTCCCTGATTAGCAACTGTTGGAATCTACCCTTAGGAACTCAGGGAAGGTCTTGGAGGCTAGAGTCTGTTCCCTACAAACAAGGAACAGGGGACACAGAAATGCTTCCATGCCCAGGGGCTCCATAGGGCCCTGCTTGGTTTCAGTAGCTGTACTTATAATAACTAAAACCAAAAAGTAACCAAATGTTTATTAACTGGTGAATTGATAAACAAATTGTGATCGTGGTATAGCCATACAATGGAATACTACTTAGCAATGTCAACTGATTTTAAAAAGTGCACAACCTAGAAGCTGAGAATTATGTTTTATTCAGTGCCCTTTCTGAGGACTGCAACCTGAGAGACAGCACCTTAGATAGCTCTGAGGACCTGTTCCAAAGAGGTAAGGGAGAAACCAGGATATAGAGGAGTTTTTGCTGAAACAAACATACAGATGTAGTTGAACATCAAAAGATTACTGCTAAAAAACAGACATCTCAAGTTAATGATTTTAGTACTTTTCTATGTGTGGGAAGATGCAAAGTCTGGACTCATTGAAATTATTCCTTTGATATACAGCTTAACTGTCTAGGGCCCATATCCTGTTTTTCTCCACCTCAGGGTGCACTGTTGGGGGACTGGGGGGGTGTTGAGGGGGCGGTGGCTGCAGTGGCTGATGGTTTGCTGGTGGGCAACATTGCTGTTTGCTGAAATGGTAGGCAACCTTTTTTTCTTTTTCTTTTTTTGTCCACAGTAATAAAAAGGAAAAAGGCATGAATTCCTGGTAGAAGTAACAACATGAACAATTTCTTTCAAAAACATTATACTAATATAAATAAGCCAGAAATAAGATACATACTGTGTGATTCCATTTATATGAACCTTTAGAGAAAGCAGAACTATGGTGATAAACAGATCAGGGGCCAGGAACTAGGGGAAGAGAGTTGGCTGCAAAGAGGGACAACACAGGAACTTCCAGGCTTGTTGGAAATGTTTAGTATGATTTTGGTGATTGTTACACACCCTTACAGATTTGTCAAAACTCATGAAATTGTGCACTTAAAAGTGGTGGGTTTTATTATAATTTTCTTCCCTCTATACAGTTAATTTTAATTTAATTAATTTTTTAAAAGTTTATTTATTTTTGGCTGCTTGGGGGCTTCATTGCTGCGCGCGGGCTTTCTCTAGTCGTGGTGAGCGGGGCTACCCTTCACTGCGGTGCGCGGGCTTCTCATTGTGGTGGCTTCTCGTTGCAGAGCACAGGCTCTAGGCACGCGGACTTCAGTAGTTGTAGCACACGGGCTTAGTAGTTGTGGCTCACGGACCCGGTTGCTCCACGGCGTGTGGAATATTCCCAAAGCAGGGATCAAACCTGTGTCCCCCGCACTGGCAGGCAGACTCTCAACCGCTGCGCCACCAGGGATGTTCCACAGTTAATTTTAAAAATTGGCCACCGTCAGTAACCTGTTAACAATATCTATTACTCTTTAGAGTCTATCTTATCAATAGGGCATTAATCTAAGAAATAGAGAAAATTTCCACTCTGGGAAAAGAAATGGGTCTCTGGGAGAAAATATGAATAAACAGTAGGACCATAAGAAGTTCCCTTAAAAGCTTCTTTGTGTATTTTCAACGAAGCTGAGGCTAAAGGGAGAGATCTTGAAAACAGGAACTTCAGTTCATTTATTTTTAACGTCTAATATAGTGTGCTATTAGCTGAATGATTTTAGTCTGTCCTGCTGTGCTATTAAGGAACAAAATTCTGCTGAAACATCATTTCTCTTCTTTTTATATTCTTTGCAGTGAGCATACCCAATTTTGGGGGCAGGATTTGGTCATCTGCTTTGGCAGTGACAGCTTAGCTTTTATTAGCTGAAAAGATCTGTCTACATAGGCTAAGGATGAACTCTGGGAAAAGCATTGGCTTTCTTTTATTTATTTTTTAAATTTTATTTATTTAGTTTTTATACAGCAGGTTCTTATTAGTTATCTATTTTATACACATCAGTGTATACATGTCAATCCCAATCGCCCAATTCATCACACCACCACCACCACTCGCCATTGCCACTTTCCCCCCTTGGTGTCCATACGTTTGTTCTCTACATCTGTGTCTCTATTTCTGCCTTGCAAACTGGTTCATCTGTACCATTTTTCTATATTCCACATACATGCGTTAATATATAATATTTGTTTTTCTCTTTCTGACTTGCTTCACTCTGTATGACAGTCTTTCTCTACGTCCATCCACATCTCTGCAAATGACTCAATTTCATTCCTTTTTATGGCTGAGTAATATTCCATTGTAAATATGTGCCACATCTTCTTTATCCATGCGTCTTTCAATGGGCATTTAGGTTGCTTCCATGTCCTGGGTATTGTAAATAGTGCTGCAGTGAATATTGGGGTGCATGTGTCTTTTTGAATTATGGTTTTCTCTGGGGATATGCCCAGTAGTGGGATTGCTGGGTCACATGGTAATTCTATTCTTAGTTTTTTAAAGAACCTCCATACTGTTCTCCATAGTGGCTGTATCAATTTACATTCCTACCAACAGTGCAAGAGGGTTCCCTTTTCTCCACACCCTCTCCAGCATTTGTTGTTTGTAGATTTTCTCATGATGCCCATTCTAACTGGTGTGAGGCGATACCTCATTGTAGTTTTTTTTTTTTTTAATTAATTAATTAATTTATTTTGGGCTGTGTTGGGTCTTCATCTCTGTGTGAGGGCTTTCTCCAGTTGCCGCGAGTGGGGACCACTCTTCCATCACGGTGCGCGGGCCTCTCACTGTTGTGGCCTCTCTTGTTGTGGAGCGCAAGCTCCAGACGCACAGGCTCAGTAGTTGTGGCTCATGGGCCTAGTTGCTCCGTGGCATGTGGAATCTTCCCAGACCAGGGCTCGAACCTGTGTCCCCTGCATTGGCAGGCAGATTCTCAACCACTGTGCCACCAGGGAAGCCCCCTCATTGTAGTTTTGATTTGCATTTCTCTAATAATTAGTAATGTTGAGCAGCTTTTCATGTGCTTCTTGGCCATCTGTATGTCTTCTTTGGAGAAATGTCTATTTAGGTCTTCTGCCCATTTTTTGATTGGGTTGTTTGTTTCTTAAATATTGAGCTGCATGAGCTGTTTATATATTTTGGAGATTAATCCTTTGTCCATTGATTCGTTTGCAAATATTTTCTCCCATTCTGAGGGTTGTCTTTTTGTCTTGTTTGTAGCTTCCTTTGCTTTGCAAAAGCTTTTAAGTTTCATTAGTTCCCATTTGTTTATTTTTGTTTTTATTTCCATTACCCTAGGAGGTGGATCAAAAAAGATCTTGCTGTGATTGATGTCAAGCAGTGTTCTTCCTATGTTTTCCTCTAAGAGTTTTATAGTGTCTGGTCTTACATTTAGGTCTCTAATCCATTTGGAGTTTGTTTTTGTGTATGGTGTTAGGGAGTGTTGTAATTTCATTCTTTTACATGTAGCTGTCCAGTTTTCCCAGCACCACTTATTGGAGAGACTGTCTTTTCTCCATTGTATAGCCTTACCTCCTTTGTTGTGGATTAGTTGACCATAGGTGTGTGGGTATATCTCTGGGCTTTCTATCCTGTTCCATTGATCTATATTTCTGTTTTTGTGCCAGTACTGTATTGTTTTGATTACTGTAGCTTTGTAGTATAGTATGAAGTCAGGGAGTCTGATTCCTCCAGCTCTGTTTTCTTCCCTCAAGATTGCTTTGGCTATTTGGGTCCTTTTATGTCTCCATACAAATATTAAGATTTTTTATTCTAGTTCTGTAAAAAATGCCACTGGTTATTTGATAGGGATTGCATTGAATCTGTAGATTGCTTTGGGTAGTATAGTCATTTTCACAATGTTGATTCTTCCAATCCAAGAACATGGTATATCTCTCCATCTGTTTGTCACTTTTGATTTCTTTCATGAGTGTCTTATAGTTTTCTGAGTACAGGTCTTTTACCTCCTTAGGTAGGTTTATTCCTAGGTATTTTATTTGTTTTGTTGCAGTGGTGAATGGGATTGTTTCCTTAATTTCTCTTTCTGATCTTTCATTGTTAGTGTATAGGAATGCAAGAGATCTCTGTGCATTAGTTTTGTATCCTGCAACCCTACCAAATTCATTGGTTAGCTCTAGTAGTTTTCTGGTGGCATCTTTAGGATTCTCTACGTATAGTATCATGTCATCTGCAAACAGTGACAGTTTTACTTCTTCTTTTCCAATTTGTACTCCTTTTATTTCTTTTTCTTCTCTGACTGCCATGTCTAGGATTTCCAAACCTATGTTGATTAATAGTGGTGAGAGTGGACATCCTTGTCTTGTTCCTGATCGCAGAGGAAATGCTTTCAGTTTTTCACCACTGAGAATGATGTTTGCTGTGGGTTTGTCATTTATGACCTTTATTATGTTGAGGTAGGTTCCCTCCATGCCCGCTTCCTGGAGAGTTTTTATCATAAATGGGTGTTGAATTTTGTCAAAAAGCATTTTCTGCATCTATTGAGATGATCATATGGTTTTTCTCCTTCAGTTTGTTAATATGGTGTATCACATTGATTGATTTGTGTATATTGAAGAATCCTTGCCTCCCTGGGATAAATCCCACTTGATCATGGGGTATGATCCTTTTAATGTGTTGTTGGATTCTGTTTGCTATTATTTTGTTGAGGATTTTTGCATCTATACTCATCAGTAATATTGGTAAGTAATTTTCTTTTTTTGTAGTATCTCTGTCTGGTTTTGGTATCGGGATGATGGTGGCCTCGTAGAATGAGTTTGGGAGTATTCCTTCCTCTGCAGTTTTTTGGAAGAGTTTGAGAAGGATGGGTGTTAGCTCTTCTCTAAATGTTTTTTAGAATTAACCTGTGAAGGCATCCAGTCCTGGACTTTTGTTTGTTGGAAGATTTTTTTTTAATAATTTTTTAAAAATTTACTTATTTTTGGCTGCGTTGGGTCTTTGTTGCTGCGCACAGGCTTTCTCTAGTTGTGGCGAGCAGGGACTACTCTTTCTTGTGGTGCATGGGCTTCTCATTGCAATGGCTTCTCTAGTTGCGGAGTGCGGGCTCTAGGTGCACATGCTTCAGTATTTGTGGCTTGTGGGCTGTAGAGCGCAGGCTCAGTAGTTGTGGCACATAGGCTAGTTGCTCTGCAGCATGTGGGATCTTCTCAGACCAGGGATCGAACCTGTGTCCCCTGTATTGGCAGGCAGATTCTTAACCACTGCACCTCCAGGGAAGTCCCGTTGGAAGATTTTTAGTCATAGTTTCAATTTCATTACTTGTGATTGGTCTGTTCATATTTTCTATTTTTTCCTGGTTCAGTCTTGGAAGGTTATACCTTTCGAAGTATTTGTCTATTTTTTCCAGGTTGTCCATTTTATTGGCATAGAGTTGCTTGTAGTAGTCTCTTATGCTTTGTATTTCTGCGGTGTCCCTTGTTACTTCTTTTTCATTTCTGATTTTACTGATTTGTGTCCTCTTCCTCTTTTTCTTGATGAGTCTGGCTAATGGTTTATCAATTTTGTTTATCTTCTCAAAGAACCAGCTTTTAGTTTTATTGATCTTTACTATTGTTTTCTTTATTTCTATTTCATTTATTTCTGCTCTGATCTTTATGATTTCTTTCCTTCTACTAACTTCGGGTTTGTTTGTTCTTCTTTCTCTAGTTCCTTTAGGTGTAAGGTTAGATTGTTTACTTGAGATTTTTCTTGTTTTTTGAGGTGGGATTATATTGCTGTAAACTACCCTCTTAGAACTGCTTTTGCTCCATCCCATAGGTTTTGGATCATTTTGTTTTCGTTGTCATTTGTCTCTAGGTATTTTCTGATTCCCCCTTTGATTTCTTCAATGATCTCTTGGCTATTTAGTAACATATTGTTTAGCCTCCATGTGTTTGTGCTTTTTACGTTTTTTTCCCTGTAATTGATTTCTAATCTTTTAACGTTGTGGTCAGAAAAGATGCTTGATATAATTTCAGTTTTCCTAAATTTACCAAGGCTTGGCTTGTGACCCAAGATGTGATCTCTCCTGGAGAATGTTCCATGTGCACTTGAGAAGAAAGTGTAAACTATTGTTTTTGGATGGAATGTCCTATAAATATCAATTAAATCTATCTGGTCTATTGTATCAGTTAAAACTTGTGTTTCCTTATTAATTTTCTGTCTGGATGATCTGTCCATTGGTATAAGTGAGGTGTTAAAGTCACTATTATTGTGTTACTGTTGATTTCCTCTATTATAGCTGTTAGCAGTTGCCTTATGTATTGAGGTGCTCCTATGTTGGGAGCATATATATGTATAATTGTTATATCTTCTTCTTGGATTGATCCCTTGATCATTATGTAGTGTCCTTCCTTGTCTCTTGTAACATTCTTTATTTTAAAGTCAATTTTATCTGATATGAGTATTGCTACTCCAGCTGTCTTTTGGTTTCCCTTTGCATGGAATATCTTTTTCCATCCCCTCACTTTCAGTCTGTATGTGTCCCTAGGTCTGAAGTGGGTGTCTTGTAGACAGCATATATATGGGCCTTGTTTTTGTATCCATTTAGCGAGCCTGTGTCTTTTGGTTGGAGCATTTAATCCATTCACGTTTAAGGTAATTATCGATATGTATGTTCCTATGACCATTTTCTTAATTGTTATGGGTTTGTTTTTTTGTAGGTCCTTTTCTTCTCTTGTGTTTCCCACTTAGAGAAGTTCCTTTAGCATTTGT
Organism: Phocoena sinus; assembly: GCF_008692025.1. Classification (NCBI taxonomy): domain Eukaryota; kingdom Metazoa; phylum Chordata; class Mammalia; order Artiodactyla; family Phocoenidae; genus Phocoena; species Phocoena sinus. Next base: position 98,662,582 of record NC_045766.1, on the reverse strand, counting down.
TGTAGAGCTGGTTTGGTGGTGCTGAATTCTCTTAGCTTTTCTGTAAAGCTTTTGATTTATCCGTGGAATCTGAATGAGATCCTTGCCCGGGTAATCTTGGCTGTAGGTTCTTCCCTTTCATCACTTTAAATATATCATGCCACTCCCTTCTGGCTTGTAGAGTTTCTGCTGAGAAATCAGTTGTTAACCTTATGGGAGTTCCCTTGTATGCTGTTTGTCATTTTTCCATTGTTGCTTTCAATAATTTTTCTTTGTCTTTAATTTTTGTCAGTTTGATTACTATGTGTCTTGGCGTGTTTCTCCTTGGGTTTATCCTGCCTGGGACTCTGTGCTTCCTGGAATTGGGTGGCTATTTCCTTTCCCATGTTAGGGAAGTTTTTGACTATAATCACTTCAAATATTTTCTTGGGTCCTTTCTCTGTCTCTTCTCCTTCTGGGACCCCTATAATGCAATCGTTGGTGTGTTTAATGTTGTCCCAGAGGTCTCTTAGGCTGTCTTCTTTTCATTCTTTTTTCTTTATTCTGTTCCACGGCAGTGAATTCCACCATTCTGTCTTCTGGGTCACTTATCTGTTCTTCTGTCTCAGTTATTCTGCTATTGTTTCCTTCTACTGTATTTTTCATTTCAGTTATTGTATTATTCATTTCTGTTTGTTCTTTAATTCTTCTAGGTGTTTGTTAAACATTTCTTGTATCTTCTCGATCTTTGCCTCCATTCTTTTTCCAAGGTCTTGGATCATCTTCACTATCATTATTCTGAATCCCTCTTCCCTGTCTCCACTTCATTTAGTTGTTTTTCTGGGATTTTATCTTGTCCCTTCATCTGGTACATAGTCCTCTGCCTATATATTTTGTCTTTCTGTGAATGTGGTTTTCGTTCCACAGGCTGCAGAATTGTAGTTCTTCTCGCTTCTGCTGTTTTCCCTGTGGTGGGTGAGGCTATCTAAGAGGCTTGTGCAAGCTTCTTGATGGTGGGGGACTGGTGGTGGGTAGAGCCAAGCACTGGCTTTCTTGAAAGACTGAAAGAGGAGATGTGTGTATACATATAGGAACTAGCTGCATAGCATGGTATAGCAGAAGAATTGGGGGGAAGAAGAGAGAAAGAAAATTATGCATATTCTTCTTCCGCTATGCAGAAAGGAAAAGACTATGTATTTAGAAATCAGCCAGAATGTATACAGTTGGTCCAATTTGTTGAAACTATACTAATAGCTTTTCCAGGGAGGAGGTACGTAAATCAAATTATAATTTTCTATTAATTTACTCAGATTTTTTCCCCTTAATTTGTATTAAATAACAGTAGCTCAGAACTTCAGATTTAAATTTAGCTTTTTTAGGTGGTGTAATATTGCATACTGAATTTTACATGTGCTATTTTTATTTTTAAATTTTGGCCTCTTGAGAATTTTCAGGTCCTTCTAGTAGAAATCTGATCAACCAGACTAATTCCTTAAGATTTATCTCTTTAATTGTGAAATGAACAGTTTTTTCTTTTGTATTTTAATGTTTCTAAGTATATTTTAATCAATGCCTACTTTAATGTGTATCATTCCCTTGCTTAACAAGGTATTAAGTAACTATATTAAGTTCATGCTGTTATAGTTAAAAAATACAGTGATCATAGTTCTCCAGAATGTATAATTTAGAAGTTTCCCATAATATACAATATAAAAACCCAGAAAGATCTCTTGAGTGGGGATGATAGCACCCCTGTTTTCATCATCGTATGTGAAAAGGGCTTAGTGCAGTGCTGGGCATTTTGTAAGTACTTAATAAAGTGTGCTATTGTTTATATGATCATCAGCACCAGAGGGTGGAGGTCCTTAGTATATAAATGAGGCTTCTGGACACATTTGGATCATACCATTAATGATAAGGATCATTACTTGAAAGAGGGGTAATAACTGACTTAAAGAGGACTGAGGCCTTTCCATCCATTGCTGCGAGGTCCTGTGTGTCTTCTTTAAGGTTTGGGCTCTATGGAGACGGCTAGATCTAGGAGGCTTAGGGGACCCGTGGGTCTGGACTAAGAGACTTAGACATTAATGCATAGGTAGAGCTGCAGTTCATGCTCACAGGGGCATGTGATTGCAGAGAAGAGTCATAAGCTGAGCAGTAAATACGAAGAGGAAGGAAGGCCGGATGTAAGATCTGTTGCCAAGTTCAGACAGTCTCAAGTATGTGTCAGTGTGAGCTGAGGTCTGGTGGAGACCTGAATGAAGAAGAGTCTCTCCCAGGGTTGAATGGACACAGGCTGAGAGCAGGGCCACCTGGTAAGATTGTGGAGGTGAACCTTGAACAGGGGCACCTGGCTGAGAGGCAAGTTGTGGTTGAAATCCTGCCCATGCCAAGCTATGTGCCCACAGGGCTGTGTGGAGCCAGATTGGGTGTCCTTGTCTATTTTGCACAAAGATGCAAGTTATCGAGTATTTTTGTTGAGCAGAGGTATGCTGGATGAGAGAGGAGACCGAACAGCAGCAGAGCAAGACCTCTGTCACTGGGGAAGCAGAGGGTATCGAGGGATAGAGTGGATGAGTACACGATGTAGGATCCTGGTTACTTAGGATTGGATGTTTGCTTGCTGAGCTGCTGGGGTAGCTGAGAGAGAGAAGAATGAAGACCTTGGAAAACTAGGATGTAATTCAGGGACCCGGCAACGGGAACTCAGGCCAGGTGAATGACATGTCCAAGTGTGGGATCAGTAGGAACCTGACCAAACTGTTGAGCTGCCGCTGGAGGCTTCTCAGGCTCCCTTTCCTTTGGGCCAGGATCAGGCTCAGAGGTTGGGGTGGAGCTGAGCCTACAGATGGGCACCGGGGTGTGTCTGCAGCTGAGCCTAGAGGTCACTGGGTGGAGAGAGGCCGGGCAGGCCGGGTCCGTCTTGAACCATGTGTGTGTAAGCATGTTTCTTTCTTGGAGCCATGTGATATTGACTGAGATACCCACCGGGTTTTTGTGCTTAGAGAATAGAATGATGTTTGTAGAATTATTGCTGAATATGCTTTTTTCTAACTGGTTGTTGGAAAAACAAGCCTCTTTAGGTTTGAAAAAGCATTAGAGAGTCTAAAAATAAGAATCTGACCATTTTCAAGTGTCATGCCATAGGGTTTTTGTTTTGTTTTTATAAGCAATGCTATTATGGTTGCCCTGGGGCTCAAGAATGTGCATTGAAATAGGAATCCTCCAGTTTGATTCTTAAGCATACTGAAGTTTTGAGGATCACTGCTCCAGGGCACTCAATAGAACTATGGAGGAAAAACAAAATGGATTTACTGAAATCCAAAATAGGGTGGGGAAGAACAAGGGTGTGAGTAATAGGGTGTTATTTCAGCAGTCTGTGACTATAAACTTTATTTCCATTTTATCAATTCCTAGAATTCATACCGCTTAGGGAGCTGGTAGGATGGGCAGATGAGACATTCTGTCACGTTCAGTCTGTTATCAGAAGGCTGGACCTTGCACCAATTTGTAAAAGCTCACATCTGGAGAGCAGCAGTACAGTGTGTGCACTCTGGTCTGAGAGATATGGGTTTGAGTCTGTTCTGCAGTTTATTAGCTCAGGTAAGTTAATATTCCTCTCAGAGCTTCAGTTTTCTCCTCTGTGAAATGGGAATTGTAAGTTTACTATTTCCCTCACAGGGTGGTTGTGAGGATTACATGAGATAATACACCGAAAGCATCTGTCGGGGGGCCTTGAACGATGCTAAGCACTGCAATATCTTAATGATTCTAATCAGCCATTATTCATTACCATGTGGTAGGCATTTTGGATAAAAAATCAATACAAAGCATCTAGTTATGAGATCTGTAACTACATTCAACGATTATCCACGTAACATCTTCTGTGTGACATGTATTGTTAGAAGTAGATAAACAAATGCAAATAAAGTGATTGACAAATCCTGCTCTCATGGAGTGGGGTCATTATCGTAACATCTGTTATGGTCTCCGTATTTCAGTACATTCCTCGATGGTTCTCTTGAGAATCCTAGAGCAGTGATTCTCAAACTGTAGTTTGGGTCGGCATAAGAATCAGACTGGAGTGTTCTTGTTTCAATACACTTTTCCAAGCCCTAGAGACTCAGATGAAGTAGGGGCTCAGGAACGTGCATGTTAACAAGCCCTCGGCTGGTGCTGACCCTCGGAGCTGCCATGTCACTTTGGGGAACCCTGCCCTGCAGCCCTCTCGCTGCAACCCATGTCTGTATTTGCCCTTTGGGAACTCTGCCCATCAACAGCGCACTGTCAGGAAGTTGTCAATTAGAATTTTCTCTTTTGGGTTCCCCTCATGTATTTTGTCTTGATAGACAGGATGACACCAGGAGTAGAACTGTGAGAAAGAAATGGTCAGGCTTAAGTCTGTTTCTGCCTCTTAGACTGTGTGAGCTGGGACAACTCACTGAATTGCAGAAACTTTCATTTCCCTCATTCATCAAGAAGATGATGCCTGCACATCTGGTTTTTTTTCTTTTTTTAACATCTTTATTGGAGTATAATTGCTTTACAATGGTGTGTTAGTTTCTGCTTTATAACGAAGTGAATCAGCTCTACATATACATATGTCCCCATATGTCTTCCCTCTTGCGTCTCCCTCCCACCCTCTCTATCCCACCCCTCTAGGTGGTCACAAAGCACCGAGCTGATCTCCCTGTGCTATGCAGCTGCTTCCCACTAGCTATTTATTTTACATTTGGTAGCGTATATATGTCCATGCCACTCTCTCACTTCGTCCCAGCTTGCCCTTTTCCCTCCCCGTGTCCTCAAGTCCATTCTCTATGTCTGTGTCTTTATTCCTGTCCTGCCCCTAGGTTCTTCAGAACCACTCTTTTTTTTTTAGATTCCATATATATGTGTTAGCATACGGTATTTGTTTTTCTCTTCCTGACTGACTTCACTCTGTGTGACAGTCTTGCACATCTGGTTATCAAGCTTGTTTTGAGCCTTAAATGAAGTGATGG